>NW_025422005.1:14277500-14902500 GCF_011764305.1 Mustela putorius furo | reverse complement strand
AAAAAAAAAAAAAAGAATATGACCCTTTCAATTTACTGCATGTAAATGGACCCTGACTTGAACACCATTTGAAGATAATTCCAGCAATTTCACTGATTATGGGTGTGTGATACCATACCTGCCCTCATCTTGATAGATACATAACAAGCTGGTCATTTCTCAGTGTTAACATTATCTGGGTTTGAAACCCAAGGACCAGCCCTGATGCTTGGGCATGATGCCAAGAGCAAAGAAGAAAACAATTTCAGGTGGACTCAGCTGTTCCACAGGAGACAAATTCAGATTTAGCAAAAGAGAAAGTAGTTCTCCAGTTCCCGTCACATTCACAGTTGCAACAGATATTCCACTGAACCGTGAATGACACAGACACAGTGTTCTCATCTGCAGTGGAGGATTATTTGTTTCCTCTAGTCACTTGTGTTTCTTGATGTCCAGGGAAGGGGGGCTGTTTTTGTTTCTGATAATACCTCACACTTTGTGAGACAGGAAAATCGTTATTTTGGTTGGGTCTGATTCTCCTCGTTACTCTCCTTTCTTGGAAATAAAAGATAAGAATGTGGCTTTTCCTTTCATTGAAATAGAGGGAAAGGCATTGTGTTTTGTACGGACTGCTAAATGATTTTCTGATCTGTTAGATGGTTTTGTATAGCTAGCTATTATTGATGAGTTTCAAGTTGATTACAGTGCTTTATCAAGTCATCAGTAGTTTAGGCAGGTCTGCTTTCCCAAGTACTGCTTAAAATGCAAGAAGTTGGGCACCTGGGTGGCTCAGTGGGTTAAGCTGCTGCCTTCGGCTCAGGTCATGATCTCAGGGTCCTGGGATCGAGTCCCACATCGGGCTCTCTGCTCAGCAGGGAGCCTGCTTCCCTCTCTCTCTCTCTGCCTGCCTCTCCATCTACTTGTGATTTCTCTCTGGCAAATAAATAAATAAAATCTTTAAAAAAATGCAAGAAGTTATAAGCAAGTATATGTAAGTATATATGTACAAATATGTATGATTTTGACAACTAATTGACAAGGTTGAATAAATTTTATTGAAACCAAGTTCTTTGTGATCAGACTTTGAGCTACAGTAATGCTGATACTTTAACAAAGGTTGATACTTAAAATAAAAATATATTGATAAATAAAACTTATTAATTTGTGAGATAAACATAAAATTTATGATCTTAACTATATTTAAATGTACAGTTCAGTGGTGTTAAATAAGTACAGTGATGTTTTCTGCCATCTCTCTCCAGAACCCATATAATCTTATAAAACTGAAATTCTGTATCCATTAAATAACTCCCCATTTGCACCTTCCCAGCTGGATCTGGCAACAGTTACTCCATTTTCTGTCTCTAGATTTAACTAGTTTAAATATTTCATAAGTGGAATCGTGCAGAATTTTGTCTTTTTGTAACTGGCTTGTTTCACTTAGCATAATGAATGTCTTCAGGGTTCATTCATAATGCATGTATCAGGATTTTCTTATCTTTTGTGACTGTATAATATTCCTTTGTATATATATACCACATTTTGTTTATGTCGGTGGACACATTCACTTTGACGTTTTAGCTATTATTATAATGCTACTATGAACCTAAGTATAAAAAGATTCCTTTGAGAACCTTGCTTTCAAGTCTCTTGAGTATCTATATATATCTAGAAAAGTAGAATTCCAGGACTACAAGGTTAATTCTGTTTTTCATTTTTTGAGGAACTGTCATATTTTTCATAGTAACTACACCATTTTGCATTACTACCCCAAAGTGCACAAGGGCTTCTCCAGTGTTCTGTACATCCTCATCAACCGGTGATATTTTCTGTTCTCTTTCTTTCTTTTTTTTCTTTCCAGTAGTTATCCTAATGGGCTTGATTTGTTATATCATTGTAGTTTTGATTTGCATTTCCCCAGTGGTTAGTGATGTTGAACATCTTTTCATGTGATCATTGGCTGTTTGTGTACCTTCTTAGGAGGAATGTCTATTCAAATGTGTTTACTGTTTTTCAGTATGGCTGTTTGGGTTTTTTTGCTGTTGAATTGTAGGATTTCTTTATATATTCTGTATCTTGACCCCTTATTAGATACATGGTTTACAAATAATTTCTCCAATATTATGAGGGGTTTTTTATTTTTCACTCAGTTGATTGTGTCCTTTGGTTCTCAGAAGTTTTGTTTTATTTTGTTTTCAAATTGGAGTATAGTTGACATACAGTGTTACATTACTTTCATGTGTATATTGTGATTTGATGATTCTACACATAATGCAGTGCTCCCCAAAAGTGTAGTTACCGTCTGTCCCCATACAAAGTGTATACACACCATGGGAGTCCAATGTGGGACTCAGTCCCAGGATGCTATCGTGACCCGAGCCAAAGGCAGACAGTTAACCAGATGAGCCACCCAGGCACTCCCTGCTCAGTATATTTTCTTATAAGATTTTTTATAATTTTAGTTCTTTAGTTTTGATCTTTGATTCATTTCAAATTCATTTTTATATATAGTGTAAGATATATCCATTCTTTTGCATATGGTTAACTGGTTATCCAGTTAAAAAAAAAAAACAAACATTTTATTTATGTATGTGACAGAGAGAAAGCAAGAGAGGGAATAGGAGCAAGGGGAGTGGGAGAGGAAGAAGCAGGCTTCCCACTGAGTAGGGAGCTGGATGTGGGGCTTGATCCCAGGGCTCTGGGATCATGAGTTGAGCTGAAGGCACACACTCAATGACTGAACCACCCAGGCGCCCCATCCAGGTTTGTTTGTTTTAAACGCCATTTGTTGAAAGACTGTCGTTTTCCTTCCCCATTGAATAGTCTTGACACCCTTGTTAAAATAATTTGATAGTAGGTATGAGGGTTTATTTCTGGACTCCTCTTTCATTTGTTCTGTATGTCTGTCTTTATGCAGGTACCATAGTGTTTTGATTTCTATAGACTTGTAACAAGTTTTGAAATCAGGAAGTATGAGACTTCCAACTTTGTTCTTTTTTCCAATATTGTTTTAGCTATTTAGGGTCCCTTGAGATTCTTTATGTATTTTAGGATGGGTTTTTCTATAACTGCAAAAATGTGTCATTGGGATTTTGATAGGGCTTGCATTAAATCTGTAAAATTCTTTGGATAATAGTGACTTCTTTAAACTATGAAGTCTTTTAGTCCATGAACATGGAATCTCTTTCTGTTTGTATTTTCTTTCATTTCATTCATTAGTGTTTTTTAGTTTTCACTTTACAAGTCTTTAATGTCCTTGGTTAAGTTTAATACTATGTATTTTGTTATTTTTGTTGTTATTGTGAATGAACTTGTTTTCTTAACTTCCTCTTCAGTAAAGTACTGAAACACAACTGATTTTAGTGTGTTCATTATGTTGCAACTTTGGTCAACTTCTTAGTGGTTCTAACAGTGTTTTGTGGAGTCTTTAGAGTTTTCTAGATCATGTTGTCTGTGAACAGAGATAATTTTGCTTATTCTTTTCTAATTTGGATGCCTTGTATTTCTTTCCCTTGTTTGATTACTCTGGCTAGAATATCCAGTACTATGTTGAATATTTGTGTTGAAATATTGTCTTACTTGTTGTCTTACTCTTTTTTTTTCTTCTTCTTCTTCTTTGTCTTGTTCTTGATCTTAGAGGAAAAGCTTTTGGTCTTTCACCATTGAGTATGATACCTGATGTGGGCTTTTCATGTATGGCCTTTATTATATTGAGGTAGTTTCCTTCTATTTCTTGTTTGTTGAGTGTTTTTATCATGAAAGTATGTTGATGTTTATCAAGTGCTTTACATGCATCTGTTGAAATGATCATGTACTTCCCTCCACCCTTCTTTCTGTTAGTGTGGTGCATTATATTGATTGGGTTTTGTATGTTGAACCATCCTAGCATTCTAGGACTAAATCCCAGTTGGTCATGTGCTGTTGGATTCTGTTTGCTAATACTCTTTTGAGGATTTTTGCATCCATATTCATTGGGGTTATTGGTCTGTACTTTTTATTTTTTATATATCTCTTCTTAATTATGCTCCACGCTCAGTTGACTGAGAAACCTAGGGGCCTCGCAAATCCATCTTTTGAAAGAAGAATTAAATCCATTTATATTTAAAGTAATTGGCACTTAAGGATTCACTGTTGCCATTTTGTTATTTTCTTTTGTTTTTGTTTTTAAGATTCTATTTTTAAGTAATCTCTATACCCAACATGGAACTTGAACCCTGAGATCAAGAGTTGCATCGTCCACCAACTGAGCTAGCCAGGCACCCCATCATTTTGTTATTTATTTTATTACTTAAAACTCTCTTTTTTTTAAAAAAAAATCATTTCCCCCCTCACTGTCTTCCTTTGTACTTAGTTGAGTTTATGTAGTGGCATGTTTTGAATCACTTCTCATTTCCTTCTTGTGTATATTCTGTATATGTTTTCTTTCTGATTACCATGAGTATTACATGTAACATCTTAAGGTTACAGCCATCGTTTTAAACTGATAACAGTTTAATTTACAAATAACTTACAAATACTCTACTTCTTTTCACCTCTGCCTCCTCCCTCTTTTATGTTACTGGTGTCATAGATTATGTCTTTCTGTATTGTATATATAGAAGATGTATCTAATGTTGATTATTAGTTTCATGCTTTTGTTCTTTAAATCCCATAAAATAATTAAACAGTTATGAGCCAGAAGTACATGAATACAGGTTTTTATATTTGCCCATGAATTTAACTTCACTGGAGAACTTTGTATTTTTCTTTGGCTTCCAATTACTGCCTAGTATTTTTTTTGTTCCCACTTTCAGGATTCCCTTTAACATTTCTTGTAGGATAAGTCTTGTGGTAATAAACTCTTTTGTTTATCTGGAATTTTCACCCTTATTTTTGAAGGACATTTTTGAGGAACATAGAATTCTCATTTGACAGGTTTTTTTCCTTTAGTTGTTCAATTATAATGTTTCTCACTTGGAGTTTATTGAGCTTCCTGTATTTGTGTGTCCTTGTCTTTCTTTGAATTCAGGGTATTTTCAGTCATTATTTTTTCAAATTAGGTTTCTGCACCTTTCTTTTCTATTTTCTCCCATAATGCATATATAGATTTTTTTCAATGAGGTCCTTTTTATTCTTTTTTTTTTTTTAAGATTTTATTTATTTATTTGACAGAGAGAGAGAAAGAGAGAGAGAGAGATCATAAGTAGGCAGAGCAGCAGGCAGAGAGAGAGGGGAAAAACAGGCTTCCCGCCAAGCAGAGAGCCCAATGTCAGGTCCGATCTCAGGACCCCGAGATCACGACCCCAGCCAAAGGCAGAGGCTTAGCCCACTGAACCACCAAGGTGCCCTTGGTCCCTTATATTCTTCAGGCTCTGTTCACTTTTTGCCTCTTACTCCTGCTCCTCACCTTTCTTCTCTTTCTCCCCGCTTTTCACACTTGGTAATTTCAAGGGTCCTCTGTTCAAAGTCACTGATTCTTTCTTCAGTTTATTTAAGTGGGCTTTTCAACCCCTCTAGTGAATTTTAAAAATAAAGTTACTGAGTTTTTCTACTCCAGAATTTGATTCTTTTTTACAATTTTTATGATACTCTGATTTGTGCTCTTTTCAAAGTTTTGTTTGGTTCTCTTTTTTTAAATACTCTTGATGCTCTGATTTTGTTCATATATTGTTTTCCTGGTTTTCTTAGGTCTCTGTTTTCCTTTATTTTCTTGAGCATATTCAAGATTATTGTTTTTGTTTTGTTTGTTTTGAAGTCCTTGTCAAGTAACTCCCAAGTCTGTGTTTCTTTAAGGTTTTTTTCTAGAGATTTACTTTGTTCTTTTGGTCAGTTTTCCTTGTTTATTTGTATGCCTTGTAATTGAGCATTTGAAAAGCAGCCACACTCCCTAGTACTGGGGACCTGGCTCTTTACAAGGCAAGACCATTTATTATTTATCAGTGTGAAGGCTAAAGATCTTCTTAGGCATTTTCTGTTCATACATCTTCCCTGGGCCTTTGTGTGTGGTTTCCCTCCAATTCCACTATATCCATGGTTTCTTTTAAATGTCTCAGTTTCCTTAAGAGTCTTACCCTTGCTCCTTCTCATGACCTTAAATATTCTGTTGTATTCCCCCCTCCTGTAATCTCTCGTACCAGATGCTTGCAGGTCTGAAGTCTCCCTGCGGTTCTCATGTAGCTCAACAGGTGCCACTGCTTTCTGTGGGACTCCAGGGTGATATACAAACTATGCCATTGTTCCCATCAGTGTTCTGAGTATGGTGAAATAGAAACCAGTCTCTTAAGCAGCCCCTAGGTAAGCGAAGTCAGAATGTTGCACACATTTCCATTTTTCTTTTATGTCTCAAGGGAGAAACTGAGAATTGGGTGGCTTCCTTCAGACTGTGTCATGCCAGGGAGGGGGTTTGGGCAGGGGCAGGCAAAAACACCACTACATTTCCTATCCTTTTGAATGTGGTTCTATAGAGCTCAGGAAGACCGTTCCGAGAAGATTGAAGGTGTTCAGAAACAGTGTTGATGGAAAATTATTTTAGGTTCACAGTAAAACACAGGACCTGTGTAAATATGAGAGTGAAAATAACTGTTCGACAGCCATCAGGAATGGCAAGTGTTTTTTTTTTTGTTTGCTTGTTTGTTTTTTTAAGGATAAACTTAAGGATAGAGAAATAAAGTGTCCAATATTTTCAGAGCAAGAGGAGGGTCACTTCTAGCTTTAGTATTAATCTGGGTCAGTGTTTTGGTTGAGGACCTCTTTATACTCTTAAATAGCTCTGGGGTTCTCAGTATTTTTTTCATGTTATATCTATTAGTATTTGCTACATTAGGAGTTAAAACTGAAGAATTTTTAAATATTTATTTTAAAGTAAAAATAAAGTTCACTTATTGTACACATCAATAATATATTTTTATGCAAAAATATTTTCCAAAACAAAAATATTGATGAAAAAAGTTGTATTATTTACAGTTTTGCAATAATAGATGTTAGATGGGATCTCTTATCTCTTTTTGCACTCTAATTGTTGCAATATATTATTTCAGCTGAAGTATATGAAGAAAATACAGTCTTATACAGGTGTGTAGTAGGGAAATGGAGACATATTTTATACAGTCCTTTTCAGAAACTTGTGGTAATTCTTTGAAATTATGTCAAATTCAGTAAGTGGTAACATTATTTGCATTCTGGAATCTGAATCCATGTTCGTGACCTGTTGGTCCTCTGGAATGTTGAAATCTACTGGGGTGTCTTGCACTTGAATTAATTATCTACTATTATATGAATTTGTAATATCACACAGTTGGTCTTTCAAAAAATACTGCTTCACTGAGTTTTATACAAAACTTTTTAAAAAAGATTTTTTGTTTTTATTCATTTATTTGAGAGAGTGAGCACAAGTAGGGGGAGGGGCAGAGGGAGAGTGACAGACTCTCTGCTGAATAGGGAGCTTGTGGGGCACAATCCCAGGACCCCAAGATCATGACCTGATCTGACAAAGTCAGACACTTAACTTACTGAGCCACCCAGGTGCCCTATACACAAAACGTTTTATTACACAGTATAAAAAAATCATGTTCTCATCGGAAAAGTCTAAATATTGGGAAGGTACCAAGCTCGTAGTGACAGATTTTTATTTGAAAGTTTTAATTTTATTATCGGTAACAAATACTGTTTATTTTCCTTGATGTGACAGGCTCACTTTGTTCATCTTTACCATGTGCCAAAGTCTTCATAAGCATATTTTGTCTATTATTCTTTCAAATAAAATGGTGTTGCATGAAATGAGCATGTAATTCAGCTTGTAACTCAAGCAGTTACTCTTTCTCAGTACAGACGTCTTATTCCAGTATGCTTTGGAAGTGCACTGTTTATCTCCTCTTATTTGGTCACACTAAGTATTAAAAAAGACATGTGCTAAAGCTTCCTTACTATGTAGTTCCAGTTTGTAATGATTTATATGTGACCAAATCACAGAGATGAGAATAGACTTTAGGTTGCCATGGATTAGGTGCATGAGAGCTGGAGGGAGGAAGGGAAGAAGGTAAATATGGCTACGATAGGGTGCTCTGATGGATCCTTATGAAGAATCTGTTATTTATTCTGTCTGTAGTAGTGGTGATACAAATCTATACATTTGATAAAATTGCCAGTAACTAAACATAGAAGTGTGTATTGTACATAAAGCTGCTGAATTATGAATAAGGCTGATGCACTGAATCAGTGTCACTTTTCTAGGTTTGTTGTTATCCTGTAGATGTATGCTACCATTAGGGCAAATTAGATGAAGAGCATCTGTGTGGAAACTCTCTGTATTATTTTTTAAACTCCATGTGAATTTAGATTTACTCAAGAAGTAAAAACTTTTACTTTCACATAAATGGCACTTTTAATACTTTTTTTTTTTTAGTACATAGAATGTAGAAGTGAAGACTACCAGTAGTTTTACCCACCTTGCTTTTCTGTCATTAGTGCAAGTGTTAGCACAGGCTAATAATAGCTTAGCATTAATATTTTGAAAATTGTTTGCCCTGGCAGACCCTCTAATTGAGCTCTCAGGAATGCCCGGACATCTGCAGTCCACAGTTTGAGAATCAGTCACCTAAAGCTTCCCAGCCTTTATTTAGCTGAGGAAAGCAAGTAATATACTTAAGACTGTGTATGGGTCTCTGCATCTCTCTCCAGTGTTTTCTATTATACTCTTATTTGTTGGATATTACTGTGCTCTCTGAAAACACAGAAATAGATGTTTATAATGATATAAATGACAGACATGAGAAGGGTAAAACTTTCGAATTAACAGCTTTCTAGACCTATGCTGTGCAATATGGTAGCAACTAGTCCTAGCTGGCTATTTAAATTAAAAATCTAAAAGATTAAATGTATATAAAGAAAATTAAAGTGGAATTAGTAGTTATGGAGTTCCAGCTTTACATGATGAAAAAATCCTGTGGATCTTTTGCACAGTGTGCATATAATTAACACTAATGTCCAATTAAAAATGATTGAGGGACGCCTGGGTGGCTCAGTTGGTTAAACAGTTGCCTTCAGCTCAGGTTGTGATGCCAGGGTCCTGGGATCAAGTCCCTTATCAGGCTCCTTGCTCAGCAGGGAGCCTGCTTCTCTCTCTCCCTCTGCCTGCCACTCTGCCTGCTTGTGGGCTCTCTCTCTCTCTCTGTCTCTCAAATAAATAAAATATTTTTTAAAAATGGTTGAGCTGTAAATTGTATTTTGTGTTTCATACCATAGTAAAATATAATAATTTTTTAAAAAGATTTGTTTATTTACAAGAGAGAAATAGCACACACGAGTGTGTGAGCACAAATGGGAGGGGCAGAGGAGAGGGTGAGAGAATCTTAAGCAGACTCTGCTGTGGAGCCTGAGGTGGGGATCGGTCTCACAAACTGAGCCTGAAACAAGAGTCGGATGCTTAACCGACTGTGCCACCCAGGTGCCCCTAATGTATTTTAATTTAATAAATTCATTTAAATAAAATAAAAAATTTGTGTTTTCAGTTGCATTAGTTAGATTTCAGCTATTTAATGTGGCTAATGGCTCACATATTGAACAGTTTAGTTGGAGGCCATTTACAATTGTTGCAGAAATTTCTAATTATACTGGTTGTGTAACATTCAAGAAGATAGTTCTCAAGATGCTTGAAGGCATTGTGGATACCATCATGGTCAGAGTGTTGGTCTAGACTTTACCTTAGGGTATTATCTTTGCTTTTCTGGCCAGATTTAAGTATCAAATATTTATTTGTGTGGTGGAAGAGTTTCTCACTATTTATATTCTATAGTAGAATTGTTATAGTATATATAACAAGCATGAAGGAATACATTCATGTATATGCACACATATAAAGAAAAAAATTAAAATAGTTCAGAACTTTTTTTTTTTTTTTTTAAGATTTTATTTATTTATTTGAGAGAGAGAGACAGTGAGAGAGAGCATGAGCGAGGAGAAGGTCAGAGGGAGAAGCAGACTCCCCATGGAGCTGGGAGCCTGATGTGGGATTTGATCCTGCGATTCCGGGATCATGACCTGAGCCGAAGGCAGTCGTCCAACCAACTGAGCCACCCAGGCATCCCAAAATAGTTCAGAACTTTTATAAGTTAATAATTATGTTTTAAAAATTTGGTGTAGCTGTAGTCTTCTTTTCAGATTTTAAAAGGTATTCCTAGCTCTGAATGATAGAAAAAGATTTGCCTCTAGCACCCATACAGTTTAATATTTTACATTCCAGCATTTTATATAAATAATGGAATTTTTTTTGGTACCATGAATTAAGGGTATATATTCACCTTTTACCAGAAAGTTATCCATTTATCCCAAAACATTTTATTAAGTAATTCTGTGTATTTTTCTACTAACTTGAAATGCTATTAGTACCTTCTATACATATATGTGCTTATTTTAACATTCTCTGTCAGTAACATTCATTCCATATCGTGTTCTTCTGTATCTTTTTTAATGACTATAAAAGATTATGGCTGAGTAAATAATTTTTATACCTATATCTATATTTTACAGTTAAACTGTGAATTTCTTGAAAGTTAAGAAACCTGCACCAATAAATCTTTATCCTCATTTATGTACATAGCCCAGAACTATATATAGTATCTCTTTGTGTTAGGTTTCAATAAATACTGTTTATTGATTGTGATTTATGAGATGATTTATGAGATTTATTAATTGTAATTTATGAGATGACATTTATGTTCCAAGAATATTTAGAATTTTGCAAAATGCAGAATTCCTACTGGATTTTCTGGCTGAGTTTCTATTTCTTTTCTATCATGTGAAGAGGAAACTGAAGGATAAAGGTTATTTTCATGACTTTATTATTAAAGTAATCCTTTTGATCCTTGAATAAGGAAAAACATGTAATACAGAATTTTTAAATAGAACCATACGTTGTATCTTGTACTTTCCTTCCAGTTCCCATTCCTCTGAAGTAGGTGATGCTGTTTGCTTAGCAAACTAAGTTTGCTCAGGAAGACATCTTATGTAAATTTATTCATTTAGTATATTAATTTTATGTATCAAAAAATCCCCACAAGTAGGTTGCATTTATATTCTCTCATTGAATGACTGTAGTATAATTTCACCTCTTCTCTAGAAAAACATGAACATTTAACATGCCTCCCCTTTATTTGGCCTTATGAATATATCTGTTCCTTTTTTCTTTTATTTTAAAGATTTTATTTGTTTGACAGACACAGTGGGAGAGGGGACATAAGCAGGGGGAGTGGGAGGGGGAAAAGCAGGCTTCTTATCGAGCAGGGAGCCTGATGGGGGCTCGATCCTGGGACCCTGGGATCATGACCTGAGCAGATACTTAATGACCGAGCCACCCAGACACTCTGAATATATCTGTTCCTTGAAAGGAATTCTTGTGTCACTTGGATAAACTTATTTAAAATGTCAGACTATGGGGCACCTGGGTGGCTCAGCGGGTTAAAGCCACTGCCTTCGGGGTCCTGGGATCGAGCCCCGCATCGGGCTCTCTGCTCAGCGGGGAGCCTGCTTCCTCCTCTCTCTCTGCCTGCCTCTCTGCCTCCTTGTGAGCTCTGTCTGTCAAATAAATAAATAAATATTTTAAAATAAAATAAAATGTCAGACTATGAAAACACTAATTCAAAAAGATTTTTTGCAGCATCATTTATAATAGTCAAATTATGGAAGCAGCCCAAGTGTCCACTGATAAATGGATAGACAATGAAGATGTGGTGTGAATTGTTGAATCACTATATTGTACACTTGAAACTAATGTAACGCTATTGTTACCTTTACTGAAATAAAAATTTTAAAAAGTAAAATTTGGCAGGTGTTATGTACTAGCTCCTCAGAAAGTTGTGGGAACTTAATTTTTTCTTTTTTCTTTTTTTCTTTTTAAGATTTATTTAGAGAGAAAAATCATGGGGAGGGGCAAAGGGACAGAGAGAATCTCAAGCAGACTCTATTCTGAGCATGGACACCCACATAGGGCTTGTCCCGTGACCCTGAGATCATGACTTTGGCCAAAACGAAGTGTTGGTCTCCCAACCAAATGTGCCACCCAGGTGCCCTGCAACTTCATTTTTCAATCAGATTTGCATGTTCATGCACGCATTCACAGTATTGAATTTAGTCATTTAGGTAGTATTTGTTTCAGGTGAAGGAAGAGTCTTAAATAGGAGAATCTTATTATTTTTAAAGATTTTATTTATTTATATAACAGCACAATCAATCAGGGAGAGTGGAAGAGGGAGAAACAGGCTCTCCACTGAGCAGGGATCCTGAGCTCAGTGCTTAATGGCAGAACCCTTGGGATCATGACCTGAGCCAAGGCCAGATCCTTAACAGACTGAGCCACCCAGGTGCCCCTTTAATTTTTTAAAATTTATGTATTTGTTTTAGAGAGAGAAAGAGAGTGTGAATGAGTAGAGGGAGGGGCAAAGGGAGAAGGAGAATCTCCAGCAGACTCCCACTGATCACAGAGCCCAATGCGGCACTTGATCTCAGGACCCTGAGATCATGACCTGAGCCAAAATCAAGAGTCAGGCACTTAACCAACTGAGCCACTCAGGCAACCCCTGTTAGAATTATTTTTGTTGGTTTAAGTCCATTGTATTATATTGCAAAAACTGAAAATCTTTGTTGATTTTTTTCATATATTTTAAAAACCATCACATCTGGACCCGATGCTGTATTATGGTGTTCTGTCTTGTAATGGAATTTACCCTCAGATTTTTATCTTTAAATATCCAAATCACTGTTTCTTAAATAGTTATTTTGGACTTAAAGGTTATGTCTGCAGCACAGAAATTGTTTTGCTTGGCTTTTTTTTTAAAATTGGCATTCTGTTAGCATTTTGTCAGTTAACACCATTTGCTAGTTTTTGTTACTATTGTGTTCTTATTTCCCAAGTTGATAAGAAAGTATCTGTGACTTAGGAAGGTTCATTGAAACATAAAGGTAATGATGAAAATGAGATTGTAAGTCTGTAACTCATGTAAACTTAACAGTGAACTGATCGACAGTTTAAATATGAATAATTCATATGTATGTCTTTGGAGAAGTAAGTCTTTGTAATACCTGTGAAGGTGGAAAAAGAAAAAGTACAAACAAAACCTATGATGTCTATTGAAATGATACACTGTTGATCTGTCCCTAGTTCTCTGTTCACTCGATATTATGAAACACGCTTATAGAATTTTCCTATTTAAATATTGGCAATATTTTCCAACAAAGTACAGTAGTATATTAAGCAAGTTATTCCATAATGACTTAAACTTGGTGAATTGGGTCATTACATGCAGAGAAGAGAGAAAAAACCTAGATGCATTTTTCATAGTTGCATTCTTTGCAGCATCGACAGGTACAACTTATATCATTCCAAAGAAGTTTATAAAACCAGCCACAAAGAATTGAATAATCCTCTGAGAGAAGCTAAGTGAGCTATTGGCAAAATTCCTTTATCTGTGCTCTATTAAAATCCCATAATGGCACAGTGGCCACAATGGCATACATTGTGAAAGTGGAATCACTTCTGTGTGTGACTGTCATCAGGTATTATGCTTTGTGTTTAGATGAAACCGCTTGTATAGAATATGAATTTGCTCTTGGCATATATATAATTTAAGTAGAAGAAGTACTTGATTATTTTTTGTTTAGAATAGTAGTTCAAAGCTAAAGGAAAATAAATTCTTCTAATAGTATTTTTTAAGACCTATGATACAGGGGCGCCTGGGTGGCTCAGTGGGTTGGGCCGCTGCCTTCGGCTCGGGTCATGATCTCAGGGTCCTGGGATCGAGTCCCGCATCGGGCTCTCTGCTCAGCAGGGAGCCTGCTTCCCTCTCTCTCTCTGCCTGCCTCTCTGCCTACTTGTGATTTCTCTCTGTCAAATAAATAAATGGAAAATATTAAAAAAAAAAAAAAAGACCTATGATACAGTGCATGTATTGACAGGGAACCATCTATATGTGTTGCCAGGAATGGTGTATTACCTAATGAAAGAACTTGTGCCTGAATGGTAATTCACATACCATTTTTTCAATTAACTTTAGATGTGTTTGTTGCCTTATATGTCTCCAGTGTTGAAGATATTAATGAAAATTTTGTATTAAGTCAGATGTGGCCATTAAGCGTATTTTCAGCATCTTCTCTGAAAACAAATTAGGGTACTCTTCCTTTTTGTAGTACTCTAGTTCTCATGTAACTTCTTGAAGGATAGAAAGAGAACACTTCTGTATGTTTTTTATAAGTTGTACTTCTCAATGTTATATTTGGTATCTTGACAGAAGCTTTTGCTTCCACCAACATCAACTAAATGTTGAGAATAAAGTGTCAAGATTCCCTAAAACCAACAAGCCTTACCACTGAGAATATAATATGGCTTTCTTAACAGTTGTTCACTTTGTTTAATTTGACAAAGGATGAAATTGGTGCTGTATTTTACAATTATATTCCAAATGTTGTCCTGAAACCTGACAAAATACTTTTCAACTTAGAGTGCAGACAGAGTTGATAAGAAATCCACTTACCTCTCTTGGAAAGGAGGCAAGATGATAGAGAGTAGGGGATCTTGTTTCAACTGGTCCCCTGAATTTAGCTGCATATATATCAAACCATTTTGAACACCCATGAAATCAGCCTTAGATTATGATTATATATCAGGATCTCAACAAGCAGAAATGTGACTGCTTTTTGCAAGGTAGGATGTTTAGAGTCATGACTCTGTGGGGAGATACCAGAAGATGAGCAGAAGGGGGGAGGGAACCTCCAAAGCTCGTACCTTGGAAGGGGTACAACAGCAGAGTGCCAATTCAGAACCCTTAGAAATCTGCTCTAGTGAGAGACATACCTCTCTAATGGGGGCTCGGGAAATGAAAAGCCAAAAATTCTAGGTGTAGAGCATTGTGATCTCAGTTTAGGGGGAACCACAGAGCAAAATGGGATTCCTGAAATGGTAGAGTGCCTTAGCATTGGAGACAGGAAACAGGTTATGGTTAGTGAACCCAGGAAGGGACTCTCAGCTCCAATTACCATAAACTGAGAGCCAGTCCAGTCGATAACTGCTCTTTCCTTCAAGAGCCTGAAAAAACCTGGAACCCAAATCTTCAGCCAGGCAAAAACTTGCAGCATGGTAGTGGCCAGGAGAAGGCTTCAGAGCAGAACCCAGACCTGATTCCAGAGTTTTAGGTGTACACATGAACCCACAGCCACTCATGGTTTTAGAATCACAAAAGGCAGTGGCACTCCTGGGCCCCTGAGACTACCTCTGAGAGAGTTGCTATGGGCGCGCACCACAGGAGGCCGCAGTTTTTAGCAACACCTGCAGAAGTGGAGATTGTTTGTCCTAGAAGGGCTATTAAAGAGGACAGATTGAGATTTTTTGCTCTGGGCCAGAGATTTGGCTGCGGCTATTTTTGCTCTGATTCTCTGAAGAGGCAGGGAAAGCATCCAGGAAGCAAAAGCCACACAGAAGACTGGTTTCCACTGAGCCCATCCTCCTGACAGGGAGCAGGGTTTCTCTGCACAGGTGGGGTTACCTGAGAAACAGTGCGGCAGGCCCCTCCCCCAGAAGACAGGCTGGAAGAACAGGTGAATGAGAATCCTCTGGATCCTCTGAGGCTGTAAAATCCCAACGCCAGAGGAAAATTGTATATGAGCTCCAGGTGTGACTTCACGACTTGTTTATTTTTCAGATTTTTTTTCCTTTTCTCATGCTTTTTCTCTGTTGTATTTTTCTTCTCTTCTCTTCATTTCAGCTAGATATCTCATATCAGCTCATTTTTCACAGTTGCTTTTTAGCTTTTATTTTTACACATGTATACTTTTAAAAAATAGATATATGCTTTCTTTTAGACCTTTTTTCACTCTGTTCAGTTTTACCTTTTTCATATATACAAGTTTTACTTTCCTTTTAATTTTGGGATGTGGTGTCCTCTAACACACAGACCAAAATACACCCAGGAACAACTGAAATACACTGCTTTGCCCATTGAGAAATTATAGCCCCCCATTTTTCAATTTTTCAGTTTTATTCTTGTGTTTCATTTTGGCTTTAGTTTTATTTTTGGTGGTGGCATTTGACCCCTCTGCATTTTGCTAGGGTGCATCTAGCTTGGGTCATGGTTGATATTTTGGACTCTGCATTCACTCAGCCATTCCTTGACAGAATGACTAGGAGGAGGAACTCTCAACAAAGAAAAGAACCAGAAACAATGTCCTCTGCCACAGAACTAAGGAACATGGATATAAGCAAGATGTCAGAGATGGAATTCAGGATAGCAATCATGAAGTCAATAGCTAGGCTTGAAAAAAGCATTAGTGACAATATAGACTCTCTCTAAGGGCAGAAATGAGATCTAAGCAGGTCGAACTTAAAAATGCTATGAATGAGGGGTGCCTGGGTGGCCCAGTCATTAGGCCATGATCCTGGGGTCCTGGCATCAAGCCTTGGGCTCCCTGTTTGGCAGGAAGCCTGCGTTTCCCTCTCTCACTGTCCCTGCATGTGTTCCCTCTCTTGCTGTATCTCTCTTTGTCAAATAAATAAAATCTTTTTAAAAAATGCTATGAATGAGATACAGTCTAAACTGGATACTCTAACAGCGGGCATAAATGAGGCAGAAGAGCAAATCAGTGATCTAGAAAAAAACTGATAGGAGGAAAATAGGGATAGGCAGCTACTAGCCCATGAAAATAGATCAATGAAATGATGCCATGAAACATACCAATGTCAGAATTATTGGGTTCCCCAAGGAGGTGGAGGGAGAGGGAAGACTAGAAGGTATATTTGAGCAAATCATAGATAAGAACTTCCCTGATCTGGGGAGGGAAACAAGCATTTATGTCCAAGAGGCAGAGAGGACTCCTCCCCAAAATAAATAAAAATAAGTCAACATCCCAACATATAATAGTGAAACTTGCAAATCTTAGAGCCAAGGAAGTTACCCTGAGAGAAGCTAGAGGGAAGAGATTTCTTATATTTGGAGGGAGGAACATTAGAATAACATCAGACCTGTCCACAGGAAGCTGGCAAGCCAGAAAGGGCTGGCAAGACATATTCAGGGTACTAAATGAAAAGAACATATAACCAAGAATACTTTACCCAACAAGGCTGTCGTTCAGAATGGATGGAGAGATAGAGTTTTCAGGACAGAAAGAAACTAAAAGAATATGTGGCCACCAAACCAGCCCTGTGAGAAAAATTAAGGGGGATTCTGTAAGTGAAGAGCAACCCATAAGTCACACAGACCAGAAAGAAACAAAATCTATAGAAATGGACTTTACAGGTAATAAAATGGCACTCAATTCCTATCTTTCAGTAGTACACTGAATGTAAATGGGCTGATTGCTCCCATTAAAAGACAGAGGATTTCAGATTGGATAAGAAAGCAGGACCTATCCATATGCTGTCTGCAAGAGACTCATTTTGAACCTAAAAAACACCTCCCGATTGAAAGTGAGGGGATAGAGAACCTTTACCATGCTAATGGACCTCTAAAGAAAGCTGGGGTAGCAATCCTCATATCAGATAAATTCAATTTTAAACCAAAGACCATAGTAAGAGATGTAGAGGGACACTATATCATACCTAAAAGGTCTATCCAATAAGAAGATCTAACAATTATAAATATCTAAGTTTTCAACATGGAAGCAGCCAGTTATATAAGCCAGTTAATAGCCAAAATAAAGAAACTTTGATAATACATTAGTAGTATTATCAAAGTAGACCTCAACACTTCACTTAAGCAATGGACAGATCATCTAAGCAGATTAAGAAACAGCTTTGAATGACACATTGGACTAGATGGACTTCATAGATATATACAGAACATTCCATCCTAAAACAACAGAATACTTGTTCTTCTCCAGTGCCAACAACTCTCCAGAATAGGCCACATACTGGGTCATAAATCAGGTCTCAACTGGTACCAAAAGATTGAGATGATCCCCTGCATATTTCAGACCACAATGCTGTGAAACCGGAACTCAACAAGAAGAAATTTGGAAGGAACTAAAACACTTGAAAGTTAAAGAGTATCCTGCTAAAGGATGTTTGGGCCAACCAGGAAATTCAAGAACTTAAACAATTCAATGAAACTAATGAAAATGAAAACACATCGACCCAAAACCTATAGGATACTGCAAAGGTGGTCCTAGGAGGGAAATATGTAGCCATCCAAGCCTCTTCAAAAAAATTAGAAAAATCCCATATGCACAAGCTAAACTTAACCTAAAGGACCTGGAGAAAGAACAGCAAATAAGGCCTAAGCCAAACAGAAGAGAAATAATAATGAATAGAGTAAAAATCTATGAAATACAAATCAGAAAAGCAGTAGAACAGATCAATGAAACTAGAAACTAGTTCTTTGAAGCAATTAGTGAGATTGGTAAACCTTTGGCCAGACTTATCCAAAAGAAAAGGGAAAGTACCCAAATTAATAAAATCATGAATGAAAGAGGAGAGATCACAATTAACACCAAGGAAATAGAAACAATTATTAGACATTATTATCAACAATTGTATGTCAACAAATTAAGCAATCAAGAAAAAGTGGACACATTCCTGGAAACTTAAAAACTACTAAGACTGAAATAGGAAGAAATAGACAATCTGAACAGACCAATAACCAGCAAGGAAATTAAGCAGTAATCAAAAATCTCCAGAAAAATAAGAGTGCAGAGCCAGATGGCTTCCCAGGGGAATTCTACCAAACCTTTAAAGAAGAAATAATGCCTATTCTACTGAAGCTGTTTCAAAAAATAAAAATAATGGAAAAACTTCCTCTTTCTATGAGGCCAGCTTTACTCTGATCCCAAAACTAGACAAAGATCCCATCAAAAACGAGAATTACAGACGAATAGCCTGATGAACATGGATGCCAAAATATTCCTAGCCAGTAGGATCCAACAGTACATTAAAAAGATTATTCACCACAATCAGGTGAGTTTTATTCTGGGATGCAGGGTGGTTCAGCTTTCAGAAATCAATCAGCGTGATAGAGAACAGTAATAGAAGAAAAGACAAAAACCGTATGATCCTTTCAACTGATAGAAAAAGCACTTGATAAAATACAGCAGCCTTTCCTGATTAAAACTGTTCAAACTATAAGGATAGAGGGAACATACCTAAGTATCATAAAAGCCATCTATGAAAAGCCCACAGCGAATGTCATTCTCAGTGGGGAAAAACTGAGAGGTTTTCCCTTAAGGTCAGGAACCTGACAGAGATGCCCACTTTCACCATTATTGTTCAACATAGTACTAGAAGTCCTAGCCTCAGCAATCAGACAACAAAAAGAAATAAAAGGCATTCATATTGGCAAAGAAATCCATTTACCTCTCTTATGTTGGAATAGTTAACTTCAATTAGAAAGTTAACTTTAAGTTGAAATAGTCAACCTCCAGCCTTCTAGAGTTTGAATGTGATATATACACATAAACTTGATTTTTCAGACAGTGCTAAAAATTATCTTTGGTGAGAAATCCATGGCTAACTTTTGGGTCATATGTGATGCAATTATCACCTATTTGATAGATTTGAGATGCTTGCTGTCATAATTTTCAATTTGTGGTCAGATTTAGTACACCTGTTGTGAAAAAGGGAAACTAACCTGATGTAGGTAGGACCTTAATGTTGGTTATAGAGATGGGCATAATGTTACCATGTTCAAAGATTACAAGTTATCCTCTGTGTCCAGTGTGTGTCCATTGATTTTGTTTTGTTTTCATTAATTAGAAGTTATGATAAAGTTTTTAAAGATTTGCTTTGAAGATTGTGTGTGTGTGTGTGTGTGTGTGTGTGTGTGTGTGTGTGTGTAATCTCTATACCCAATTTGGGGTTTGAACTCATGACTGCAGTATCAGGAGTTGGATGCTACACTGACTTAGCCAGCCAGGCATCCCTCAGACATTTGCTTTAAATTGTTAATCCCAGCTAAACTGCCGCTAAATGGTCAACAGACGCTAAAAATTGTAGAATTTTCTTTTAAAACAAAGTTAGAATACTTTCTAGAGATAGCATTTACTTTGTTACCTTGGATAAGACACTTGTATTTTCTTTCTTTTTTTTTTTTTTAAGAGATTTATTTATTTGTTAGAGACAGAGACAGGGAGAAAGAGAGCAAGCTTGCCAGTGGGTGAAGAGGGAGAGAATCCTTTTTTTTTTTTTAAAGAATTTATTTTTTTTTAAAGATTTTTTATTCATTTATTTGACAGAGAGGGATCACAAATAGAGAGGCAGGCACGGAGGGGTGGGGGGAGCAGGCTCTCTGCTGAGTAGGGAGCCCAATGTGGGCTCCATCCCAGGACCCTGAGATCATGACCTGAGCTGAAGGCAGAGGCTTAACCCACTGAGCCATCCAGGCTCCATGAGAGAGAGAATCTTAAGCCGACTCCTGACTGAGTCTGGAGCCTGACATGGGACTCAATCTCTTGACCCACGAGATTATGACCTAAGCCAAAACCAGGAGTCAGAGATTCAGCCAACTGAGCCACCCAAGTGCCCTGACATTTAAATTTTGTGACCTTTGATTTCCTCATTTGTAGAACTGGTATTGTGGTGGTAAAAGGTGATTGTACAGTAATTGAATTTTCCTCATTTAATCTTAGGAATTTACTTGTGAAGTAGATTAGCTAATATTTTTACATTCATGGGAAGGATAAATTACTTGCCCAAGTAAATGGCAGGTGGGATTTGAAGCCAAGTCCTGTGATTCTGTATCCATTGCTATTGCCCTTATTTCATTTCATTTTTATTTATTTATTTTAAAAAGATTTTTACTTATTTATTTGATAGAGAGAGATCACAAGTAGGCAGAGAGAGGAAAGGAAGCAGGCCCCCTGCCGAGCAGAGAGCCCGGTGCAGGATGCCATCTCAGGACCCCGAAATCATGACCCGAGCCGAAGGCAGCGGCTTAACCCACTGAGCCACCCAGGCACCTGCTCTTATTTCATTTTAAACATGTTACAGATTTCTTCTTCTTCTTCTTCTTTTTTTAAGATTTTATTTATTTATCGGGGGGGGGGGGGGGAGAACGAGCGCAGGCAGACTGAATGGCAGGCAGAGGCACAGGGAGAAGCAGGCTCCCCGCTGAGCAAGGAGCCCAATGTGGGACTCGATCCCAGGACACTGGGATCATGACCTGAGCCGAAGGCAGCTGCTCAACCAACTGAGCCACCCAGGCGTCCCCTTTTTTTTTTCCCCCTTTCCTGGATTCAGTAGCACAAATGCTAGTTTGTAGTATTTTTTTTTTTAAAGATTTTATTTATTTATTTGACAGAGAGAGAGATCACAAGTAGGCAGAGAGGCAGGTAGAGAGAGAGGAAGGGAAGCAGGCCCCCTGCCAAGCAGAGAGCCCGATGCAGGATGTCATCTCAGGATCCCGAAATCATGACCCGAGCCGAAGGCAGCGGCTTAACCCACTGAGCTACCCAGGCGCCCTAGTTTGTAGTATTTAACATGGTTTCATAATGAAAAGCTGATATTCTTATTTTCAGAAAACCTATGGTAAGTTAGTACATAGTACCACTTACCCCATGCTTTTGACTAAAGTTCGTATTGATTATATATTTTTATGTAAAAAAAAGAAAATGGTCGTGTAAAAGGATTAAAGTGTAAGCAGTGGAAGAGAACAGCAACAATATAGCAGTAAACCTAGTGAACTGCTAATTTGTCTCTGGGGTGTCTTCCTCAGTGGTTTTCTTTGCTTATAGATACTTTGGAAAACTTACCACAGCAATAACACATTCTCTCAGCCATGTTTCATTTTGTTTGTGGCATGGTCTGTCCGTTTCTGAAATAGATGAATTGACAGTGAGTGCTCTTTGTACTTAGGTTATCAAATCATTGTACTTAGTTGTTGGGTTGCAGATGTCTTCTTATCAGGAGGTGTTTAAAGTAACCTCTTAAAAAAATGCCACTCTGATTCTGAATTGCTGTGTATTGTGGTAAAGATAAGTTTTTAAAAGTAGAGTTGTAAACCGTATTAGTAAATACTTTAATAAATTTCTTTTGAATACTTTGAGTTATCCTGCCTGTATATTCAAAATATGATATTGTTCTTGTCATTTTTTTGACAGACCCCATATCCCTCTGGACAGAATGCAGGTCCAACCACGTTGGTATACCCTCAAGCCCCTCAGACAATGAATTCACAACCTCAAACCCGTTCTCCGGTAAGTATACAGAAGCTTGTTCTAGACAGTGTTTTCCGTTTAAGTTTGTGTTTTTAGGAGCTTCGGTTCCTTTGGCTAAAACTTTTACTCGTTTTTGGAAACTTGTTCCAAGGACAGTTTATTTTACTTTATTATTATTATTACTATTATTATTATTATTATTGGTCAGAACTGCATTTTCAGACTTTTAGTATAGGAATAATTTAAATTTATTGAGAGAAGAAATGGAGCTTTTTATCTTCTTTTACTTTTCTGTGGCATGATTTTTTTTTTTTTTTAATCTGGTTGCATTCAAGTTCATTTCAGCTCTTAATTTGTTGTACTATTCACAATTCAGGAGGACAGTAAAGCACAGTGATTTTAAAAGTAAATTAAATTTCATTAATTAGACTCAAATTTCAGTGGTTTGGGAAGTAAGATTTCTGAATCGGTGTCGCTAGAACAGTTCTAACCATTTGACAGTTTGGACATATGCATGACATACACCAGTGGTGTATTTATTTTTTCAGACGGTAAATAAATTGTGATACAAATTAAAATGCTGTCATCCTCTTTGCTCATCCTTTACATGGATTGCAATAAATATTGCAAAGACTGAGAATTTACTCTAGGTTCATCCCTCTGTTTCACAAAAGTATATAGTGGCTTCAGCTGTCCATTCCTTAGAACGTCGTTTCCTGCCCTGCATGACTGATTTTTGCCAGAAGGTGCTTCTGTAACATCTCACATCGTATCTCACATTCCTACTTGTATCTCAGCTCTGTGTTTTCCTCAGAGTACAGGTATCTTCTTTGGTTTCCCACCCCTGCTTTTTTGCCTATAGTATAGGGGTATTTCATTGCATTAGCTCCTATTCATTTGGTTTTATGCATGAACTGAGAAATGTTGAAATGTATGAAAAATTGCTCAAAGAACTAGAGATCATGGACTGCACCAAAATGTAATCTCTTTCTTACCCTCTTCTGTCTTCCTTTTCCCTATTGCCCTCTTCTCCGATACCTGTTCTTAGATCCTGGTTCTCCCCAGGGGGTGGAAGAACCTTTCTAAAGAGGTGGGACTTTGGTCCTAGTTGCCTGTTTGCTTGTCTTTTTTTTTCATTTTTCCTTTTCCTTTTCTTTTCTTTTCTTTTTCTTTTTTCTTTTTCTTTCTTTCTTTCTTTCTTTTTTTTTTTTTTTTTTTTTTTTGCTGAAATGATCAACAAGATGTCCGATGCAAGTTGTGTTCTGAGAGTGGTTTGGGGTTGTGGATACTTGACTACTTGGAGTGGGCCTGAGATCTGACCAGATTAATTTAGATAGGCCCTGCTTCTAGTCATTAAACATGGGACATTATGGTAAGCTCTTACTGCAAAGAACTATGGCCCTCTTCACCCCATCCTTTTATAATTATTGAAAGAAAAGAAATTTACATGGTTAGAACTGGCGCAAAACCTGACTGAAGAGCTGCATCTCTAAACCAGTTTTTTTGACAGCCCAGCAGAACAGTGCCAATACATTGCACAGACAACTGGAAGAGGAGGAAGGTTTTGGAACAGACTCCCGTTTACAGGTCCTTGGCTGGAAGAGGCTGGATAAAATACTGCATTGTAAGCAATATAACAAACTGTACTTCTTGCAGGCAGTGGTGCCTCTGGCACTCATTATTTTTGACCACATCCATTTATTGGCTGATGAACAGAAATGCTTTGATTGCTTCTTCTCTGGAAGTCTAACCTAGCATGGCAGTTTCTGCCAGGCATAGCGGGGAAAAGAATAACAAATTGGGTGGGTCTTCTTGATTGGGAATTAGACAGGAGTAATTTGGGGTTTAGATTTTTCTTTATTTTAAACTCAAAGAGGGATATCCCTTTCAGATAAATTTGATATTAAAAGATAAATTTCAAGGCTTCTTTTTCCCTCTTTCCTTTTTATAATTGAATATCAAAGAGGAAATTGTCTGTAGTTGTCAGCCATGTTTCTGTGGTCATAAACTCTTCAGATACTATCCTCTATGCAATTTTTGCCATCTGCTCTGCTAGTGACCATTACCACCCCCATTACTAAAAACCACACACATAACATTCCATTACATATCCCAAAACAAGTGCAAGACTAGCAAACCCTAGCCTACTCTTGCTTGTTGTTTTGGGTCCAGTTTTCTTTATTTCATTTGTGTTGGTGCTGGGAGGGTGAAGTTGGGATATGAAGTTTGACAGGATTGCATTTTCTTTCTACATCCCAAGTTGCCATAGTTTAGTCTCATCCATCCCACAGCTATCTCAACTGGTGAGGAGAGGTAAGCTGTTGCACTCAGGAAGGGACCCTTCCCTTGGCTTTGTAGAGCAGCTAAAACTTACTCCATTCTATTTCTGCATTAATGGGCCATTGGCAATTGCACAGTTTAGGCTCTTCTGTTCTTCCCTGGACAGCTGCCTTTGCAATCCAAGTGGCTTCACGTGGCACCCCTCCCTCTTTTCAGGTTATCTTTGTGTCTGTATTTCTATTTGATGTATAGTATCTTAGTGAAATTCATATTATTGAAAATTTGTTTAAAAGCAAAAAGGTACTGGTTAGCTACCTATCTGTTCCATTTTCTGGTTATACTGGAACTCTTTAAAAAATAGCTTATTTTTAAATAGCCTCCAAAGTATCTATTAAATGCCTCATTGGAAGGGGGAACAGTTTGGCTTTTGTAGTAACCTGTATCCACTGGTTATATTTTGTGGTTCTAAGTGCCAAAAATGCATCAGTGTTATGTTGGCCATGCCCTGTTGCCAACTGTGCACAGAAGAGTGAGTGAATGGGTGGGTGGGTGGCATTAACATTGGATCCAAGTTCACAGAAGGCTGCTTTCCTTAATATCTACAGTCCTCACCATCTAAAAACCCCTTAAAAAATAAAAAGAAGAAATGAATCTTTCTATTTTTAATATGAGCCAGCAGTGACTACAGTTTGTTCTGTTGCTTACAGTTACCCATAGGATTAAGACTGTTGTCATTCCAAGTGGAAAGCTCAATAGCCAATGGTGACTAGTGCAAAATAGACTAGGGTACTTTCCAACTAACTTGTGTTTTTTTTTGTTTTGTTTTTTGTTTTTGTTTTTGGTTTTTTTAAAATATATGTGTAATTTTATAAGATACTCCTCTTGCTCATAGAAAGTTCTCTTTTGACTGGAATCTTCCGAATATATGAAGTTACAACTTTTATTTTAGAGCCTTAGAAATGAGACCTTTCTGTGGAACAGTGATAAGACAGGTACTGCTATACTCAGGTTAATTTTTTAACGTGGCCCTTCTCTCTCATTTTCTTCAAAAGTGTCATGTAGAAACATCTCACTTCCACCTCCTACTTTCACACCACATGGGTGGTATTGCCTATTCTTGAAATTTGGTGTCCATAGTAGAGGTATGATCTGTTTTCTTTTCATAATTGGAAAACTGAAAATATAAGACCTCAGTTTCTATGAAGAGAAAAAGTTCACGAAGTAAAGTTGCCCTTATCATCATTCTAAAAAACTCTTTTATAGTAGTTAGCAGATATAATGGCTGACCTAACACACTCTAATCACACGGGTCATCAAGGGCTTGTTAATTTATGCTGAAAAACTTCGAATTGTGTTTAAGACACTTTTCATTACTTGAAAAATAGGTGATGTTTTAGCTTCTAAGAAGAATTCTTAATAAAGCAGTCTTCAGCCAGCTCCTGCATTGTGGCATATGCTCCACTGCAATTTTTTGAAAATTATTTACATGAAATAGCAGCAATTGGGGAATAATTCCACATCTCTTGCATGTAACTTAAATTCTGAGTATGAGGGATTGGTTCTTAGTTAATCTTCAGTCTGATTCACCTGCAGTGTTGAGTTAATAGAAGGAAGGCTTTCTAGGAAATAACTGAAGACGTATTTTAGTTTCTTAAATGTATTCCATTCAAGTCCTTGTGGTTTGAGTTCAAAACTGCTTTGTAAATATTTTCTTTTCACTATTAAGGGGGTCGTTAACATTTCAATAGTTAATGTATTAGTAGCCAGGACATGACACTATGTCTGAACAGTTTTCTCTGTCTTTTTTTAAGATTTCATTTATTTATTTGACAGACAGATCACAAGTACGCAAAGAGGCAGCAGAGAGAGAGAGAGAGGAGGAAGCAGGCTCCCTGCTGAGCAGAGAGCCAGATGCAGGGCTCAATCCCAGGACCCTGGGATCATGACCTGAGCAGAAAGCAGAGCCACCCAGGCACTCAGCTTCTCTGTCTTTTTTAGTGAAATCACACTGGAAGTCTAGTTAATGGTCTAGTGAAGAATAGTTGATCTTACAAGTTTAGTACTTAAAATTTTATTAGTAGGAAAGCTTTTTCTTTCATTGTACATTAGGGAAAGTAAGAGAGTGTGTATTACCTGCTTTTAAGCACTCTGTTGGGCTAAGGAATTATATTTTTTTGTTTGTTTTTATTCTCAGTATCAAATAGCAGTAGGTACATATGGACAGTGTTGTGCTATTGTGTATAAAAACTGAGAGATTTGATTTCTTTCACTCTTTTTTCTTCCTGAGCTTAAAATAGTACCACTTTGATTAATCATTTTAAAGGGTGATGTTCTTTACCAGCTATTTGCTTTGGTATGCCTGATATTAAACTTTACTAGTTAATTGTATTTAAATATATATGTCGTAATTTATATATTTAAATATATATTTATATATTATAAATATATTTGTATATTTATAGATATATAAATGAAATTTTATTCTTTAAGAAATAAAGGAAGATACTGAAATTTCCATTTCACGTGTGAGATACCCTATTAAACTAAAGTGAATTTGAAATCGGTCCTGTTAACATTCTGTATTTCCTGTTGGACATTTTAATTACCTCCTGGCTATTTCTTATAATATAAAAACTTCTCCATTTCCTCCAGCTGTATCAGTTGCATAAGCACTCTTGACTTTTTCATGTTTGTCTTAATATAATCACTTAGTATTTCAAACCTTCTTTTGCTTTATTTTAGGATTTTATTTTATTTTTTTTTTAATATTCCTATCAGAGAGATACCCTTATGTGCCTAACAGCTTAGCTGTTTCTCTCCCAGCTGATAAATGGCAAACTATAGCTGGAGTGGTGTTAACCTGTTGAATCTTAGTACCTGTCTGTCACTGTCCTGCAGCAAAGCTTTGACTGTTTGTGTTTTTTTTTTTGTTTTGTTTTGTTTTTTTTCTTGTGGGTTTTTTTCTTTTGGCATATTGTGTGACATTTTGGTTTTTGTTGTGGTGTTTCTGACTCTTTGTGCCTTTCCTTTTGTGTTTGTTTTCCCTCCTTTTCTCAGTTTGCAGCGGGGCCTCGACCTGCCCATCACCAGGTACTGTACCCTTGCCCCTTCACTATCACCTTTAACTAATAGGTGGGGGCTTTAGTAGCTGCTGATCCTTAGAATGCTGCCATTCCAGGGAACCACCCAACCTGTACTCTTTAAGAGTAGCTCCAGTCTCCTGTGATTCTGTTCTTTTTGTCCTTCACTAATTTCACGGCATTTTGTTATTAATGAACACATTCCCTTCTGTTAATGGCACAATTTAAAAATAATAAAGTGTTTTTTTCCCCCCAAAACAATTGCTCTCAATTTAGGGAACCCTGAAAATTTTCAGATATGGTAAGCCCTCACAGATTTTGTGGTTATATGTATTGTTTAAATTTGACTGGAACAGGCAACATTCTAAGGGTTTTCTGTTAACATTCTGATGTAACTTGTATTGATGTGTATAAAACAGCATTAGTATTTCTAAAACCACTTAATCTCAGTTACTAACTTAGATCTAATAGCAAATTAACAGTTAATACATAGTCATTTGTTTCATAGAATTATTCTCAGGATACATAGAAAATAAATACATTATTTAATTTTAATATTTGTAGCCAGTTGGTTCTTTTTAAATGAAGTAATTATATAAATTAAAATTAAAAAATGTATATGCTGGCACTAATTTATTTAGCAGGAATATACTAGAGGAGGTGGTTTGGGATAAAGAAAAATCTTGCAGGGTTTTTCCCTCCAAATAGCTTCTTACAGAGTATCCTGAAACATTTTCTCTTGCTATAGTTGAAAGGGCCTAGGCCTTACAGATCTGGGTTCATATTACCAGCTTTACTGTGCAACTATCTGGGTTAAACAGATTTCTTTCTGAGCCTTAGTTCCCTCATATGGGAAACGGGAATAAATGCCCTCCATTTTAGAGATAAGATTCTTTAGGCATCTGACATAAAGTAAACAGCAGGAAGTGTTAGCTGTTTTTTGATACTGTTATGCAGCCTAGCATGGTTTGATAAAATGAAAGAAGTGTTACCCATTGTTTACCTGTGTTAATCATAGTTAGAATTCTTATTATTGAGTAAATGGACATGGTGTAATTGCTGGATTTCATTGTCTACCTGTGATATAAGGCTCTATTTCTCAAAATGAAGTCTTTTTAATTTA
This sequence comes from Mustela putorius furo, assembly GCF_011764305.1. NCBI lineage: Eukaryota > Metazoa > Chordata > Mammalia > Carnivora > Mustelidae > Mustela > Mustela putorius. The sequence goes on along the minus strand of NW_025422005.1, from coordinate 14,873,937 downwards.
GATGATAAAAAACAAAGCATATTCTGAGGTGCTAAGGACACTTTGCAGGAGAACTCAGATATGGTTATGTGAAATGGATGGCAATTCTTTTGGGTTAGATGAAGAAATAAAATTCGGGTATTTTTTAGTATCAACAGACAGCATTGTTAAAGTACTTTAAGAGCTTGCATTGTCGTGTCAACTAGACCTAGGTTTGAGTCTTACTAACTGAGTGGTTTTGGGCAATTTATTCATTGGTCTCAGCCTGTTTTCTCATCTGTAAAATGGGGACAATACTAGTACCCATCTTAGGACTGATATGAAGAGTAAATGAGATAATGAAAGGACAGTGATTAGCAGTGTTTGGCATATACTACAATTCTAGATTGATTACTTATAATTGAAAGGAAGATAAGCCCATAGGTAAAAAGGTTGATTATAAATTTTATAAAATATTTCGTCAATGGTCATAGAGGCAAGGCTTAAATTTTAGTCAGGGATCAAGCCATAGAACTATTCCTAACAGAGAAACCTGGGAGTTCTCTGTTCCAAAAGCAGTGTAGGAAAAAAACTACTGATTAAGAAAAACTATTTCTAAGCTCCTTCATATAAGGCTGAGTGTTTCTATAATTTCTGTTCAATTGCATTGGTCCTCAAAAAGGGATGTTGTAGTTAAGCCTTTATAAAAGAGTCTTATCTACTCTGGGAAAATTTGTTTTCTGAACTTTCTCCTGAGCCTAAAGTCTTGTGATGCTCTTTGTCTTCTTTAATTCCAAAAACCAAGGAACACTTAAAGGAGTCTTGGTGAGAAAAGGTTGATTTAGTTTCTGAAATGATTTTCATGTGTCATATGACTCAAAGTTTTGGCAGATTGGTTCTTTATTTAGCTATGGGATAATGCTTGTGAAGTTATGGCATATTTCAACCATTAGAAAAGTAGAACTCCCTGTGTGTATATGCTTATTATTTATTCATTAGCAAGGAACGTAATTACTTTCTGACACAAGTTCTTGAAGATCAATTCTTGAGATGGATCATAAATCCAGAGTGTTACTTTTGGATACAAAAACCAGAGAGCTGGCTGCTTTTTACTCTGGTATTCCTCCTTTCTAAATAGCAGTTTAAAATTTCTCATAACACCAGAGAGAATTGAGTACGGAAACCTATAACTTTGGTGGAGACAGCAGTAGGAATTAGTCCCCTTGGAAAACTAGGAGAGAGAGGGCCGGGAGTTGAAGTGACAGTGCTGAGCGGGAGTTAGCTGAAGCCGTGCTGTGGCGGAGAGCGAATTGTTAGGAAGAGTTTGCTCTGCTTTATCCATGGCTGTACAGTCCAGTTTGGTTTGTTCCAGTATGGAATAGATATTGGCATTTTGGGTGGGATAACCAGTTATGAAATCCTTCCCTGTGAATTGCAGTTCATTTAGCAACCTTAGGACTCTAAATGCCAGTAGAATTCCCGCAGTGACAATTAAAAAACGAAACAAAACAAAAAACACCTCCACATATTTCCAGATAACCCCCATGGAGATGATACTATTTCCCACTTGAGAATTAATGGTTGAAGTTTGTATTTAAAACAGTCTTCTCCTCAAATCTAAAGTCATGTTAGAGGGGCTACTTGGGTGGCTTAGTTGGGTAAGTGTCCCACTCTTGGTTTTTGGCTGAGGTTGTGATCTCAGGGTCGTGAGACCGAGCCCCATTTCGGGTTCCATTGGTGGGCATGGAGCCTGCTTGAGATTCTTTCCCTCTCCCTGTGCTCCTCCTCACATCCCCATCCGATGTCTCAAAAGAAAACGGAAGGAAGGAAGGAAGGAAAAGAAAAAGAAAGTCAGTCAGGTAGAGGTTCATAGAGAAGGAGATGCTCATAAGACAAAATAGTAGATAGAAACTTGTATAATGAGAGCAAATGGTAAAAAACATTGAGTGGTACACAGAGAATACATTTTTAAAGGGTAAAACATCCATGTCCTAGGTTATTTTTGGTTTGTTGTGAATTGAAGGCATAAATTATTTTTTAATCTATAATTGTTTTCTTTGGCCAGAAAGAATTAAATCAGGAGTTATAATTAGCTATGACTAGTTAGACTTAGTGAATAGATTTCCTATTTCTCCTTTATTGAATTGTTCATCAGTGGCTGCCTTTCTGACCACATCCTTTCATGCTTTATATATATATATATTTTTTTTTAAACACAGTAATTTGATGCTGGATGATGGCTCCTGTGATTGTTGTTTCTAAAGTCCAACTGTAAATACGTTAAGTTTTTGTGACTGCTTAGTAACCATTGGTTCTATAAACATTACAAAGAATAAAAATACTGTTATTTAGATAAGATAATTGGAGGTAATTGCTTGCGAAATGAAAACACGATTGTCCAGTTTAGTAATCTAGAACCTATGTGTATATTTTTTTTCTTCTTTGTAAAATGAAGTTAACTGAATTGAAATGAAACAGCATTCTGGATAGTGATATTTTTAGTTGAATAGGATCAAGAAACTGTAACAGAATGTTTTTCTTGGAACTACTTTTAGGTAGAGTATCTTTATGTGTGGCCAGCTAGAGAGCTCTTACTGAGTCCCTCAAGTCAGGGATACCATGCTCCAGTTAGAATTATGTCAGCCGTGTCTTCTTCCAGTACCATTAGTTTTTTAGTTTTAGGCTTTTACAGGGATTCTTTCAGATTAATTAATTAGGATGTTCCATTCTTTTTGCATTTTGTAGCCTGGAGAGTTTTAGATTAGACTAACAATTTTCTTAAAAGGTAAAAGAAGAAGTACTAAGTAATTTTATATGCAGACACCCATGGCTTTAGAAATATGGCAACTATTTTTACTCTGATGTTTGAAAATCCCAAGGTAATTAGAAACAGAAAGAACAGAACGTACACTCATAAGTAAAGCAAGTCACTTGGTATAATGTAGATTCTGGCTTGTGTTATTAATTTCATGTTTAGTTGTTGAAATTTGTGTAGTTGTGGTTTAAAGTTACTTGTGTTCCTGTCCTTATTTTACTTTTGGATTTCACAACAGAGATCAAGTGTTGGTTATATTCTGTGGCTGAGTAGTCTGCATTTTGAGAAAGATCAGGGAATTGGTATTTAAAAGTGTTCATAGAACAAAAATATTTTGCAATGTGTTGATACATGATTTTAGTTCCCATAATATTGACAAATGTTGAATAGTGTGCCATATTCGAAGTAATTGGATTTATTGTAAACAAATAAAAGCTTGATAAAGCTTAACAGTATTTCACATCAAGGAAATATGTTACCTAGTAGCGAACAGCATTGAAACTGTGCATGTTTTCTGTTGTAGTTTTGTTCTTTTTACTAAAAGATTAAAAGAAAAGAAAACTGCTGGCTTATTTTTATTTTTTAAATTTTTTTCATTATGACCCTTCAAGGTTTTTGTGTTGTTACATTTGAAGTCTTAGTTTCTGGTGGAGAAATATTTGTATTGCTCTGTGCAGTTTCTTAGATTTGGAAAATAAAATAAATGAAAGTTTAGAGTTTGCCTCTGGGGTCAGACTTGGCATATCAAGCAAAGTAGAAATAAGATCAAGCATTATGCAGCCTTATGACCAGTCCTCTTAGATTTTTCAGAGCTTAATGTAAGTCAGCCATGGGCAGTTTATCTAGTGCCTTAGTCACCAAAGAGTTGTAGGGTTAGGGCAGAAATAGTAAAGGAAAATACAGGTTGGGAGTTGGCATAACTGGGAATCTTGGCTTCACTACAAACTAACTTCGAGCCTCAGATTTCTTATCTTTGGAAGTGGCTAAAATATGCCCATAAGTGATAAAATATTGAAGTTTTACAACAACTGCACCTACTTCCTAAGGGAGTTATGAGGATCAGAATACCTGCCTGTCAGAGTCCCTGGCACATAGTAGATTCTGGGTAAATGTCAATTTGCTTTAACAGTGACATAACCTGCCTATCTTTCCCTCCTTTCTCAGCCTGTTTTTGCCTGTGAGCAAAGTATTCTACAAGGATGCTCATTTTTCAGAGTCTGCAGCATGGACAGACAGAACACCTGTCCCTGAACAGAATCCTCGGGGTTTTTTTCCTTCCATCTTACATAATCCTCTATGGCACTACTGTCTAGTAGAACTCTTGTAATGGTGGTGAAAATGTTAGTGTGTTGTTCATGACACGTTTGCACATGTGGCTATTGAGCACTGAAACTGTGCAGCGCAACTGAAGAACGGAATCTTTCATTATAAGTCATCAAATATGGCGAGTGGCTATTCTATTGAACAACTCAGCTCTAGAGCTTACATCTTTTAATTCTTAATGACACATAAATTATGTGATATTGGCCACATGCAGGGAAGGTACAGAAAGAATTTAGAATTCGTTTTAAATTGGTGTAAGTCAGCAGAGTATCTGGTTGATACTTGAATGATACCCCATTACGCGGACTCTTCACTGCTTATTCCCTTACAACTTGTGAGAAAATTACAGCAGTTATTTTTCTCAAAAGTACTTTAGAATTTTTAAAGATATTAACCTAAAAAATTCATAATTCCAAATCTTACTGTTCCTCTAGGAGGCTGAACTATATATTGCAGAAAGCTAGGGATTTCAGAAGCACATTTTTTATATAGTTTTTATTGCTTTGCAAAATAATAATTATTCTGTAGTTTTTTCCACAGAGGAAGAACTAATGTGATTGAATAGATTTTTTGAGTTGCTGAAAATGAATGGGTAGTTTTCAGAGAATATCAACTTATTATTTAGTTTTTAAAAAAGATATCCTTGTCTTTTGATGATTTTAGAAAGAGTGAAGTCATGAAAAGTGATAGAATTGCCAACATATTCAAAAAACATTTATTCCTAATGTTATTGGCAAGGAAACTTTAGGTAACGGTATAATTATCACATCTTTAGAAGTATTTTCCAAGGGGTAACATTTTCCTTTTGGTTTCTAGAATTTTACAGTGAAAGTTAGCTATCATGAGTACTCTAAATTCAGCCTCTGTTATAAATGTATCCAAGCCCTTTGGAAAAGTTGCACAATGACCACCAAATGAGAGCTGATTCTTTCCCTTGCCATTCTCCTGGCATATTAGTGGACCATTGAAAGATAAAAGACTTAAAACAGATTGAAATCAAGTTTGGGAATGATACTTATGTTGTACATGATTCCTCCCTTCTCTACTTAGCCTTTTCTGGCATTTTCATCAGTGACTTGGATTAAAGACATGCCTGTCAAATTTGCTGATAGTTATGTGGTTTTGACCTTGTATTATACATTTGGAATCCAGAAGTATCTGTACAGTCTGAAATGATGGGTTTGTAATTAGCCAAATACATTTTCAAAGAAACAACATACACTATTCCTTATCTGAACTTCATTACACAGCCCTAAGAGTATACACAAAAGTGAAGAACATGACTTGTTGCCAGGTTATATATAAAGAAGACGTAAGGGTTTTATGAGATTGTAACTCAGTACCAATCAGTAGTAAAATGTGGTTGACAGAACAGCTCCTGTTATTCTTGGTTTTATTAATGGAAATATAGTCAGCCAGAATAAGAGAGAGATGTTGCTGTTTCGTTTAGCAACAGATAAATTTATTGAGTGAGCCCAGATACAGTCTAGGGAGACACGACCTGGATATTTGTGTTTTGGTCTCTATTTAGTGAGACTTTTAACTGTGGGACCATATTGAGAGAAGACTGAAAAGGGAATTTAATATGCTGGTTGGAGGGACAGGGCATGGAGGGAAGTAATTGGCTTTGAACAAAAAATAGACATTGGTGCGAAGGTTGGCAGTGATGGATGTCTCCACATAACTTAGAGATTTATCACTTCTGTGGAAGAAGGATTTGACTTTGATGTGATTTTAGGAATATTTATTGGACCAGAGGGAAAATGATACAGAGAGAAAAATTTGGAGCCAGTAAAAGGAAAGTCAGAACTCCATTTAATAATGAAATGGACTGTGTCTTTGGTTGCTCAAGTGTCGCAACCTGAAGGGCATGTCAAATAAGAGATTTAAATTTTAGGTATGTAGTTGGACTAAATGGCTTGTACTGTCCTTCCATCTAGCATCCCAGAGAGTTTGATTAGTGGAGAGGAAAAGGGATTCAGAAACATTGCAAGCAGTTTGGGAAGGACCATTCACATTCACATGTAGTTTGCTGCCATGCCCACCCACAGATTTTTAATTTCTTGTACCACTATTAAATCTAACTCTAAATTTACAATTGAATGGTTAGGAGAGAGTACATTCATTTTTTATTCTCTTTTTATTTATTTTATTTATTTCTTTAGTACATTCTCTTTTTATTTCTTTGCCTTTCCAGTCATTACACCTTTTTTAGTCTTATAGATAGTAGAATCTCCTGTATGGGGGAAGGGGAAAGGGAGAATGAGGAAGGGAGGGAACTTCTTAAGGTTGAAAAATTAGCTCCAGACAGCCTGTCCTTATAAAATTCTTGGGCAGTGAGTTTGAGTAAAAGGTCTGTTAAATGTTGTACGGAGGAAGTAAAAGCATATGAACAGTTATCAGTTACTTTAAGGGAGATAGAGAATTAGAGTCTTGTAAGTAGAAGAAATTTATTTTCCTGTATAATAAGCATGAATTTTGTGAAGTAATTGTTGTTACCAGGAACGTTACGATTGAGGGATATGCCGCCCATTAGTGCACTTGGATAAAGGTCTCACCACATCCCTTGGGCCTTAGAAAAAATTTCTTTTGACTGTCAACAGTTGTTTGAAAATATGAGGGGTGTTCCATTTCATGAGAAGTAGGGTGTGTAACAGTTAAAGTTTATACACCTAAATCTGACTGTACTTATTAAATTATGGGTGGGAGACCTTTAGAAAGTTACTTAATCTCCCTGTCCCTCAATTTCTCCATGTATCTAATGGAGGTGTTAATAATACTACCTGCCTTAGAGGTGTGTTTTAAGAATAATTTACTATATGTGGAAAATAATTGGAGTAGTATCTGGTAGCTAGTAAGTGCTATATCAAGCTTCAGTGTTATTTAATATGCATATGTGAATACACTCTCCTACACTGCTTTAAAGCTGAAGTCTTAGTTTATAAGAAATATTGCATGTCCACATAACCATAAATTTTGTGTTTTTGTGGGTTCAGCTGTATGATAATATTAGCACTATCATCAGAAACACTTGTTTATTTCTTTTTTTTAAACTACTGAAGAAAATAGGCTTCTGAATCCTCTTTGAATAAGCTGTATTCTCAACTGTCGTAATCAGGGCGTTAAAAACCCCAGCAGAGGAATTGGAAACTAGTGCCAGGAGAAGGACTCACATACAGTAAACTGTTAAAATTGTGGAGAAACTTTGCCCATATCTGCTTTCCTTGCTCTGCACAAGTTAGTAACACCATGCCTCTTCAGTGCACTAGGCAGTAAATATTCTTAGAAAATTTGGTGATAATGTAACTACAGTGGATTATCACCTCTTTGTTTGACTCTCTTTGTCTTGGCTGCCCTCTAGAGTTGGTGGAAGAGGATCTTACAGGAATAAGATTTCTGTCCACTGCATCCAACATGTTGTAATGCTCATTAAGTTGAGCAGATGAATGACTGTCCTCTCTCTGAGGCCTGTAACAGTTTTGTGGCTCCTCTCATATTAACCAAGTTATAAAAATGCTTAAGTTCATTCATGAATTGTGTTTACAACTCACATACATTCTGTCTGCTGTGTAATTAAGAGAGGTGAAGTGTAGGATGCAAAATTTATTAGTTCATGTTCTTGGTTGCAGCCAACAGAATTCTTGTGTCTGTCACCAAAACTGTGTCAGTGGAGATAACAGCAAGACTATTGTTGTTGGGGTGGTCCAGCCCAGCTTTGCTGCTTGTACTTTCTTTTCATCTTCATCAACTGCTCTTTATGGCCTTTCCCATCTGGTTCCCTCATCCACTCCATTCTCCTGCTGTACTGCCTATTGCACTTCTGTGACTTACTCTTTTTAGGGCTTTCTTTGTCCTGGGTTATGAAGGCCGAATGGGGATGAGCCTTGGACGTTGGATCCTAATTCTTCCAAACAACACAAAATAAAAAGTCATTTCTTCTACTATGTGTAGGTGACTTGATGTTTAAGAGTAAGTAAGGCAGGATAAGACCTGAGTGGGCCCAAAGGTCAAAGCTCATCCTTGCTTTATTTGGACCAATCATAATCAGTATTCATGTCTGGAATTGTGAGAGAACTTAAGAAATTTTGGAGCTAAACCACATTTTAAGACTAGTTTTATGTTTCCCCATTTTAAAGCTTTAAGTGGGTTCTTATATGCCGTGTTAATTGAGAAGAGCAGATTTCTTTCCTGATGGGCCTGATATATTTTGAAAAGTTTAGTTTTTCTTAGGACATTTGCAAACTTTAAAATAATGAATGGCACTTTTATTATTAACTATTTTCTCCATTAAAGATGGTGGGTCATAGAGAAGCTAAATAACTAATGCCAAATCACATAATGGGTGTCTGTAGAGCCAAGAACAGGAATCAGTCCCACCTGTACTTAAAAACAGACATATCCTTTCAAGCTGTTATAACTTGTAGCTACTATAAGAATATTTTTGCCACTGTATTTATTTATATTAAGTGTGATTCAGTTCTTCAGTTCCATGTGTCCTTGAATTCTCAAGTGGAGAATTGTCATTCTGATTTTCTAATCTTCCTTCTTCTCCTATTATTACTAAATAGAAAGATATTTTTGTTGAGCTGCATGCTATGTCCTACCCCTTCCTACTGATCTATAAGCTTTTCCATTGGCTTTCTTTCTGTTTCCTGCTGCTTTCTTGCTTCCTAATTGAAGGGAGGATTCAGACCCATCCAGGTAACAACTACTGGTTCTGCATGGCCTCTTTATTACTCTGTTCCCTTATTATTACAGTGAGATTGATTGTTTGCTGGTGAATATACATGCATTCACGGTGAGAATTTATTGTTGGTATATTGTTTCAAGGCTTTTAAGCCTGCAGTGAGAGCCATAAATAACCACAGGTACTGGCTGCCATTTGATAAATTTGAGTTCTTCTCCTTCCAGACCATTCTTAAGTCTGTCTAAATTTTCCACTTTTATTGCAAACTATTCAAGAAAGCAAAATTGGGTCCAATTTAATATGGGGTTGCCACTTTTTAGAAAAGCAAGGCCATTCCCTTCATGTAATAAATCGGCATGTGACAACTCTCCTGATAGTTTTGCTTTTAACTTGACTTCGATAGACTGAGATGAAAATCTTTATGTCTAGAAATATTTTATAAATTACTTGAATGGTAGCTTTTTAGGGGATTGCTTTTAATTTTTAATATAAGTACTTTTATATAGTAGAACAACTTTTAGAGAAACACAAGCTACTCCTTTTGTTATTTTATCACATTTTAAAATTAATAATTATGGCATATAATTTTTTGTTTAAGATAGCTGAGGCCTCATTTTAAAAGTGAGAGTGCCTGACTGTTTTCATATATGTGATAGCACTGATCAAAACTTGCCTTAAAAATATTCTAGTATAGAATATTTTTAGTGATCCCAGCCACATGCAGTTTAGCCTCTTTTTGTGTATATTATATTTCCAATTCAGTTGGTAAAATTTCTATTAGTGGACAAAAGGAGAAAGCTCAAGATAGTAAAATTTTCACATTCCCCTTAGTAAAAAAAATAAATATTTTTTTTCTCCCCTCCTCAGTTTTTTCAGAGGCCTCAGATACAGCCTCCTAGAGCTACCATCCCGAACAGCAGTCCTTCCATTCGTCCTGGTGCACAGACACCCACTGCAGTGTATCAGGCCAATCAGCACATCATGATGGTTAACCATCTGCCCATGCCGTACCCAGTGCCCCAGGGTCCTCAGTACTGTATTCCACAGGTAAAGTATCGCTCAGGTTTGTGCGGTCCAGCAATAGAGTGGGAATTAACCCAAATTCTCATCAGAGGAAGCAGGAAGGGTGGGTGATGGCATTGGTTTTTAGTGGTATGTGAACTTTTCTGTTGGCTGTAAGTCTGGCCATTTTGTCATTTTCCATAATATTGTAAGGAAATATTTCTCTTCCATTTTTCTAAGATGTTTGAGAAATTATTTTTATTTTCTTGCTTTTACCCCATCCCTTTCCCATATCCATCTGCTCTAAAACAGACTCAGTAATTATGCTCTTCCTGTGATAACATTCAATTTCATTGAAAGCTACCAGCCTGAAATAATTTTACAGCAAGCTGATGTCTGTCTGTGCACTGATGTGCTGTAAGGTTTTTACCTACTGCACATCTTTCTCTTCATCCTCATTGCATCTTGATGGCAGGCAAGCATTTTTTAATGTATTTAACCAAGAGTTTTCACCTTATTTCAGTAATTGTCTTATACACACAAAAACTTTTTTTTTTTTAATAGTAAGCCATCTTCATATTATTTATAAATATCTTTAATTTCTCTTTTATAGTACCGTCATAGTGGCCCTCCTTATGTTGGGCCCCCACAACAGTATCCAGTTCAGCCGCCAGGGCCAGGGCCTTTTTATCCTGGACCAGGACCTGGGGACTTCCCCAATGCTTACGGTAAGTATGAAATATGGAGGAATTCCTGCTAGTTCGTTTTTGTGTTTGGTTGATCAGTTCAGTCAGTGAGGTTTTAGTGGTATAAAGAATTTTTAAATAAAATGTGCAAACAGTTCTGAATCAAAAGCTTTTTAGGGAGTGATTTACACGGAAAGGGTATTATAGAACTATATTTAGTTAATGACACCACCTGAAAGAGCTGGTAATTCTGTTGCAAAGAACCCATGTCTTAAGGTTCTGAATCTGCAACCAACTCATAATTACTTAGATTTTTATTGCATTTTTGCTGATGGAATAAATATACAGTTGGCTGTTGAATATCACAGGTTTGAACTGTATGGGATCACTTAAACATGAATTTTTTTGATAGATACAGTATGGTACTGTAAATGTGTTTTCTCTTACAATTTCTTTAAAAACTTTACCTATCTCTTAGCTTAAGGCTTTTTTAAGAATATATATATGTAGTACATATAACATAAAATATCTGTTAGCTGTTTACATTATTGGTAAGGCTTCTAAGTCAGCAGTAAGCTATATTAGATAAGATTTTGGGGCTTCAAAACTTATACATGGATTTTGGACTGCATGCAGGCGAGCAGAGGGTGCCCCTGATGCGTGTGTTGTTCAAGGGTCAGTTATAACTTATCTCCCTTCCATGATTTCTTTTTCTCCAAACATTTAACACCATTTACCAAAATGTTTGTTAACATTTTCCTGCTAGAATATAGTATCCACAAAGACAATGAATTTTATTGTTTTGTTCACTCTGGTATCTCTAACACCTAAAATAGTGATGAGGTATTGGAGTGGGATGCCTGAGTATAATTCAGTGTTTCTGTGATTCCTTTTCTGCAAAATTGTGATAAGATCTGTGTCATAGGAAGGTTATGAGAATTAGTGAAATGAAAATGCCTTAAAAAAATCACAAATGTTTTTAATGTAGAGAAATAAGTGACATGTTTATACTTTGTGAACCAGTACTAAGATGACTTATTCCATAAATTTCTAGCACATATTATACTTGGTTTATTATATAGAACGTGAATTTTAAGAGTTAAAATCAGCAAATTCTTGAAAAATTAAACTTTAGGATTCACTAAGCATTGATCTTTTCTGCTACCAGTAAGGACATATTAAAATTTTAACTTGTTCTTTTAAGATAGTGTAATCTATTTTATTTTATTAATTAATTAATTTTTAAAAATTTTATTTATTTATTTGACAGACAGAGACCACAAGTAGGCAGAGAGGTAGGCAGAGGCAGAGGGAGAGGGAGAAGCAGGCTCCCCAATATGGGGCTCGATCCCAGGACCCTGGGATCATGACCTGAGCTGAAGGCAGAGGCTTTAACCCACTGAGCCACCCAGGCACCCCAGTATAATCTACTTTTAGATAAATAGGTATCCACTCACCAATCTCCTAACATTGAGATTTAGTGTCTCAGTTCTTTACATCAGAATTAATTGGCATTAGAATAGCTCAAGAACATTTCCCTTAGGTTTTGAGGTGAAACAGGCCAAGGAACCAAGTGTTACCTGGTTTTACTACTTCTAGAAAAGGGAAAACTTTTCCTTTTTTTTTTTTCTGTTTTTGTTTTTTAAGATTTTATTTAGTTATTTATTTGACAGAGAGAGACACACACACACATACACAGAGAGAGAGAGAGAGACCAGAAGCAGTGGGATCGGGAGAGGGAGAAGCAGGCTTCCCGCCAAGTAGGGAGCCCAGTAGGGGACTCAATCCCAGAACCCTGGGATCCAGGACCTAAGGCAGAGGCTCACCGACTGAGCCACCCAGGAGCCCTGGGAAAACCGTTTTTTTACAACTTGGTTACTATTGCTTGTGAGACTGCCAGTTGCAAAATGATACACTTCATAATGTCATGAAATGGTTTTACTGAAGTTGTATTTTTACTAGGAAATATTTGATATTTTCTTTGACGTGGAATGTTGCCAGTACTGTTGGCATCCCTTGTGAGCCCCTTGAAGTTAGTTTGAACTCTGGGTTTTCATACCATTTAGTATCTTTGTAGTTATTCTTTAATTTAAATCCATTTACAATTTTTTTCCATTTTAAGAAAGATTTTAGTTAGTTATTCATTTTATTTATTTGAGAGAGAGATTGAGCATGCAGGGAAAGGAGTCCAAGGAGAGGGACAAGCAGATTCTCCTCTGAGGGCAGAGCTGACATGGGGCTCAATCCCAGGACACTGAGATCATACCTGAGCCAAAATCAAAAGTTAGATGTTTTAAGTGACAGAGCCACCCAGGCATCCCCAATAAAAATTCTTTTTAAGTGTAAAATTGACAGTTGGTATCATCAAGAATTTATTGAATAGAAAACCTGTAAGTGAAACTGACTGGCAGAGAAAGCATGCTAAAATCCACAGAATTTTCTCTTTCAATCCCAAGTTGTAATGGGAATGCAATTGTATCATCTTTTTTTTTTAATTTTTTATTTTGTTTTATAAACATATAATGTATTATTAGCCCCAGGGGTACAGGCCTGTGAATCACCAGGTTTATGCAATTCTATCTTCTAATTCACAAAATCATTTTGAAAGGCTTCTCACTGAATTCTAGTCTGTTTATTTACACTTTACATAATTTTTTGACACAAAATGTTGTCATTACAATTGTGTTGTAAATCTATGCCAGCCTTCTTTATTGCTCTTAATACTACTGCAGTATATATAGAAACAATATAAATGAGTTGACTGGTAGGGAAATATTTTTCTGATTTGTATATACAGTATTATAATGTATTTGGCTTTATTTCTATCACTTATAGACTGGCAACCCTCAGTTTGTTTTGTGAGAGTTAAGAGTCTCTTATGGTTTGTCTCCCTCCCGATCCCATCTTGTTTCATTTATTCTTTTCCTACCCCCAAGACCCCCACGTTGCATCTCCCCTTCCTCATATCAGGGAGATCATATGATAGTTGTCTTTCTCTGCTTGACTTATTTCGCTAAGCATAATACCCTCTAGTTCCATCCATGTCCTTGCAAATGGCTTGGCTACATAGTACTCCATAGTATATAGATACCATATCTTCTTTATCCATTCATCTGTTGATGGACATCTAGGTTCTTTCCATAGTTTGGCTATTGTGGACATTGTTGCTGTAAACATTCGGGTGCACGTGCCCCTTCAGATCACTACGTTTGTATCTTTAGGGTAAATACCGAGTAGTGCAATTGCTGGGTCATAAGATAGCTCTATTTTCAATTTTTTGAGGAACCTCCATGCTGTTTTTCAGAGTGGTTATACCAGCTTGCATTCCCACCAACAGTGTAGGAGGGTTCCCCTTTCTCTGCATCCTCGCCAGCATCTGTCATTTCCCAACTTGTTAATTTTAGCCTTTCTGACTGTTGTGAGGTGGTATCTCATTGTGGTTTTGATTTGTATTTCCCTGATGCCAAGTGATGTGGAGCACTTTTTCATGTGTCTGTTGGCCATCTGGATGTCTTCTTCACAGAAATGTCTGTTCATGTCCTCTGCCCATTTCTTGACTGGATTATTTGTTCTTTGGGTTTGCTAAGCTCTTTATAGATTTTGGATACTAGCCCTTTATCTGATATGTTCTTTGCAAGTATTTTCTCCCATTCTGTCAGTTGTCTTTTGGTTTTGTTAACTGTTTCCTTTGCTGTGCAAAAGCTTTTGATCTTGATGAAATCCCAATAGTTCATTTTTGCCCTTGCTTCCCTTGCCTTTGGCGATGTACCTAGGAAGAAGTTGCTGCGGCTGAGGTCGAAGAGGTTGCCGCCTGTGTTCTCCTCAAGGATTTTGATGGATTCCTGTCTCACACTGAGGTCCTTCATCCATTTTGAGTCTATTTTCATGTGTGGTGTAAGGAAATGGTCCAATTTCATTTTTCTGCATGTGGCTGTCCAATTTTCCCAACACCATTTGTTGAAGAGGCTGTCTTTTTTCCATTGGATATTCTTTCCTGCTTTGTCGAAGATTAGTTGACCGTAGAGTTGAGGGTCTATTTCTGGGCTCTCTATTCTGTTCCATTTATCTGTGTGTCTGTTTTTGTGCCAGTACCATACTGGCTTGATGATGACAGCTTTGTAATAGAGCTTGAAGTCTGGAATTGTGATGCCACCAACGTTGGCTTTCTTTTTCAATATCCCTTTGGCTATTCGAGGTCTTTTCTGGTTCCATATAAATTTTAGGATTATTTGTTCCATTTCTTTGAAAAAAAAATGGATGGGATTTTGACAGGGATTGCATTAAATGTGTAGATTGCTTTAGATAACACAGACATCTTCACAATATTTGTTCTTCCAATCCATGAACATGGAACATTTTTCCATTTCTTTGTGTCTTCCTCAATTTCTTTCATGAGTACTTTATAGTTTTCTGAGTATAGATTCTTTGCCTCTTTGGTTAGGTTTATTCCTAGGTATCTTACGGTTTTGGGTGCAATTGTAAAGGGGATTGACTCCTTAATTTCTCTTTCTTCTGTCTTGTTGTTGGTATAAAGAAATGCAACTGATTTCTGTGCATTGATTTACTGAATTCCTGTACAAGTTCTAGCAGAGTTAGAGTGGAGTCTTTTGGGTTTTCCACTTATAGTATCATATCATCTGCAAAGAGTGATAGTTTGACTTCTTCTTTGCCGATTTGGATGCCTTTTATTTCTTTTTGTTGTCTGATTGCTGAGGCTGGGACGAGGAAAAACAATTTAAAATAATTTTTCATTATGAAAGTAAACAAGTTAGTGAGAAAAATACAAATAATATGGAATGTATAAAGTTGAAGTAGCCAGTTTTTTCCCTTTCTCCATTCCCTAAGGAAATAATGATTTAATAGCTTAATATATACTTTTTCTTTTATATTTAAACAAGTTTTTAATATAAATGGTCACATACTATTTATAATGTTCTAAATCTTTCTGTTATTTTTTCCCCTATCTCACAATATATTCATGGACATCTTTCCATTTCGTTACCTATAGAATTTCAAATTACATAACATTACATTTTAGGTGAATGAATCATACATGATCATATATGAATCACAATGTATAATCCAGTCCTCTACTGATAGGCTTAGATTATTTTCATTATTTGGACAGATATTTTAGTTTTAAGGCTTATCATTAGTTAGTATGCTTTTATCAGACTTAAAAGTTGTGATCCAATAGTTCCCATCAGTTATAGGTCCTTCAGCTTTACCACCTCAGGGCAGCTATTCTGGCCTTACGGTCTAGAGGACATAAACATCCCCCTTCCTGTTTTCTCGTTTTGGAATCTCTTCTTCTCTTACCCTTCCACTCCCAGTTCTTCATTTCTCTCTGATCCTTGTCCCCCTTTACTCTTCCTCCTCTTCTTCCCAATCTTGGGTTCAGGTTAAAAGCAAGTATAAGGAGGGGATCCTGGGTAGCTCAGTCGTTAAGCCTCTGCCTTCAGCTCGGGTCATGATCCCAGGGTCCTGGGATCGAGCCCCACATCAGGCTCCCTGCTCAGTGGGAAGCCTGCTTCTCCCTCTCCCACTCCCCCAGCTTGTGTTCTCTCTCTTGCTGTATCTCTTTCAAATAAGTAAATAAAATCTTAAAAAAAAAAAAAAAGCATGTTTAAGGAATGGAATCCTAATTCTCTGTTCTAAAGCACAGCAGTCCTTTCTTCTAGGGCAGAGGGCCTTCCTCTGGCAGAACTGGTAAGGAAAGAATCCTAGTCTTTTTCCTTCCTGCCCTAATGGTGGAGTTGGTGAGTTGGACAGTCTGTTTTGCTGAAGTCTTAGTCCTTTGTGCTTAGCTTACAGTTTACTCTAGGGTAATAATATTTTACTCCTCTATTCAGTTTTAATCTTGAACAATGATTCTTAAAGAATGTTTTTATCCTTACTGAAGTTCAGTAACCAACATCATAAAATCCTGTTAATACATTATAATTCTTGGAGTGTTTTATAGTATTGAAAAGTAACTAATGAGTAGTATTTAATCAATGTCACTTTTCAGTTTTTCTCTCATCAGTGTTTCTTAAATATTTTGATGCCTTTTGTATCAGAAAATACCTCATGAAGACTGAAATTATTTTCAGCAAATGCTAGAGGTGATGGCCCAAGGTGTGAAAATTTGGGTTTGGGAGCAAAAAGATACAGTTAACAGCGACAGTGATACTGAGAAAGAAAAAGAAAAGAGTGAGAATTTACATCGTTAAAAGATCCCATTCTAGGACAGCTGAGTTGTTCAGTCAGTTAAGCATCTGCCTTTGGCTCAGGTTATGATGTCAGGGTGCTGGGATCGAGTCTTTCATCAGGCTCCCTGCTCAGTGGGGAGACTCCTTCTCCCTCTGCTTGTACTCTCCTTCTCTCTCTTTCTCTCTGACAAATAAATAATATCTTTAAAAAAAAAAAAGCGCCATTCTCCTTTGTTTCAAACCAGTATACTCTCCCTTTTTCTCACTGTACCGTGTGATTTTTTTCCTCCTCCTTTCATATTTTTTTTGCACTTTTTCTGAGCTCTGTGGGGGCTTGGGTGCCTTATTCAGCAGCTCCTAAGAGCTGAGGGATTCATTCATTATTACCCGTGGTGTCTAAGTGGGAAACTTTCTGGCGTCCGAAGTATGTGTTCAGTGGAATGTTACTACTGTAATTTTGTTAAGCAACCAACTCTTTGTTTCGGCTCACATCATGATTTTGGGGTCCTGGGATTGAGCCCTGCATTGGACTCTGTGTTCAGTGCAGAGTCTGCTTGAGATTCTCTCTCCCTGTCCCTTTGTCCCTCCTGCTCATGCTCTTTTTCTCTCTCTCTCTCAAATAAATAAATCTTTTAAAAAAATACTGTGAATAGGCACCTGGGTGGCTCAGCCTTAAGTGTCTGCCTTCGCCTTGGGTCGTGATCCCAGAGTCCTGGGATCGACCCCCCATGTTGGGCTCCCTGCTCAGTGGGGAGCGTGCTTCTCCTTCTCACACTTCCCCTGCTTGTGTCCCTCTCTCACTTTGTCCCTCTGTGTCAAATAAATAAATAAAATCTAAAAAAAACAACAAAAAATTACTGTGTTGATATGGTTGTATACTAACATTATTGTTCTGGGATGGGATAAACTGATGTTAATGTGCCAACCTGCATACTTAACTGCTATTTTTATATTGTTTCTGTGGGAAAATTTAGTTTTGGTAGGTTTTTGGAAGACCTACAGTGTATAAGACAATGTGGTAGGTATTTTGTAGGATATAAATGTTGAGATATTCTTCTTGCCTTTTAGGCTCTTGAAGTGCATTTGTTTGATATTTGTGTTTGTCTTTGGGGTTTTACCATTGAGAACAAATGTAAATATTGACCAGACCACTGGTTCCCAAATTTTTCTATATCCTAGTCAAATAAAATTTTTAAAAAGTACCGTAAAATAAGGGAAGAAACATACAGAACTATTCCCTTTTTAATTTTGCCACAAAGTCTTTCAAAGAAAACTGTTATTTAATGTCAGCAGCATTTCATATAGGAAGGCATTTTGAACAACAAAGGAACAAGACTGAATTAATTTCAAAATAGTAACAGACCTTTCCAAAATGTCAAATTAGCAAGCCTATAGTTGTAACTTTGTGTGTGTTAGTATAGTAATGTGGTGCTTTATTATTGTGCTTATTATTGAATCAATTTTGCTATATATCATTGACACATTTTGTATAGACTGGGGTTTGATGAACCACCAATGGAGAACAGGGATCAGGGGAAGAAAAGGTTTAGCCCTTTTTCTATAAAGGGCAATATTGTAGATTTTGCAGGCCATATGGTCTCTGTTGCAACTATTCAACTCTGCCATTTAGTGAAAAAGCAGCCACAGGTAACAGATAAAATACTATATATAGGTGTATTCCAATAAAACTTCATTCTGGATTTAGCCTGTTGGCTTTAGTTGACATACCCCTAATCCAGATAAACCTGCAACATTCCATGCATAAGAGGTCAGGGACAGCATGTAACATACCTAATTAGTAAATGGTATGTAAAAGTTATTCCCATTTTTAATAGAATAAAATAAATGTTTTTAAACGTCTCTGACTATATAAGAAGTTGAATTAGTATTTTATAAAAGATAACCATTATTTGGTAGGATAGAAGTCCCACTCTGCTAGGGTCCACAGTTTACTTGATATTTTACTAATTGTGTTTAACCCCATTATTAAGATATCTTTTTTTTTTAATTTTTTATTTTTTATAAACATATATTTTTATCCCCAGGGGTACAGGTCTGTGAATCACCAGGTTTACACACTTCACAGCACTCACCAAAGCACATACCCTCCCCAATGTCCATAATCCCACCCCCTTTTCCCAAACCCCCTCCCCCCAGCAACCCTCAGCCTGTTTTGTGAGATTAAGAGTCACTTATGGTTTGTCTCCCTCCCAATCCTATCTTGTTTCATTGATTATTCTCCTACCCACTTAAGCCCCCATGTTGCATCACCACTTCCTCATATCAGGAAGATCATATGATAGTTGTCTTTCTCCGCTTGACTTATTTCGCTAAGCATGATACGCTCTAGTTCCATCCATGTTGTCGCAAATGGCAAGATTTCATTTCTTTTGATGGCTGCATAGTATTCCATTGTGTATATATACCACATCTTCTTGATCCATTCATCTGTTGATGGACATCTAGGTTCTTTCCATAGTTTGGCTATTGTGGACATTGCTGCTATAAACATTCGGGTGCACGTGCCCCTTTGGATCACTACGTTTGTATCTTTAGGGTAAATACCCAATAGTGCAATTGCTGGGTCATAGGGCAGTTCTATTTTCAACATTTTGAGGAACCTCCATGCTGTTTTCCAGAGTGGCTGCACCAGCTTGCATTCCCACCAATAGTGTAGGAGGGTTCCCCTTTCTCCACATCCTCGCCAGCATCTGTCATTTCCTGACTTGTTGATTTTAGCCATTCTGACTGGTGTGAGGTGATATCTCATTGTGGTTTTGATTTGTATTTCCCTGATGCCAAGTGATGTGGAGCACTTTTTCATGTGTCTGTTGGCCATCTGGATGTCTTCTTCACAGAAATGTCTGTTCATGTCCTCTGCCCATTTCTTGATTGGATTATTTGTTCTTTCGGTGTTGAGTTTGCTAAGTTCTTTATAGATTCTGGACACTAGTCCTTTATCTGATATGTCGTTTGCAAATATCTTCTCCCATTCTGTCAGTTGTCTTTTGATTTTGTTAACTGTTTCCTTTGCTGTGAAAAGCTTTTGATCTTGATGAAATCCCAATAGTTCATTTTTGCCCTTGCTTCCCTTGCCTTTGGCGTTGTTCCTAGGAAGATGTTGCTGCGGCTGAGGTCGAAGAGGTTGCTGCCTGTGTTCTCCTCAAGGATTTTGATGGATTCCTTTCACACATTGAGGTCCTTCATCCATTTTGAGTCTATTTTTGTGTGTGGTGTAAGGAAATGGTCCAATTTCATTTTTCTGCATGTGGCTGTCCAATTTTCCCAGCACCATTTATTGAAGAGGCTGTCTTTTTTCCATCGGACATTCTTTCCTGCTTTGTCGAAGATTAGTTGACCGTAGAGTTGAGGGTCTATTTCTGGGCTCTCTATTCTGTTCCATTGATCTATGTGTCTGTTTTTGTGCCAGTACCATGCTGTCTTGATGATGACAGCTTTGTAATAGAGCTTGAAGTCCGGAATTGTGATGCCACCAACGTTGGCTTTCTTTTTCAATATCCCTTTGGCTCTTCGAGGTCTTTTCTGGTTCCATATAAATTTTAGAATTATTTGTTCCATTTCTTTGAAAAAGATGGATGGTACTTTGATGGGAATTGCATTAAATGTGTACATTGCTGTAGGTAGCATAGACATTTTCACAATATTTATTCTTCCAATCCAGGAGCATGGAACATTTTTCCATTTCTTTGTGTCTTCCTCAATTTCTTTCATGAGTACTTTATAGTTTTCTGAGTATAGATTCTTTGCCTCTTTGGTTAGGTTTATTCCTAGGTATCTTATGGTTTTGGGTGCAATTGTAAATGGGATTGACTCCTTAATTTCCCTTTCTTCTGTCTTGCTGTTGGTGTAGAGAAATGCAACTGATTTCTGTGCATTGATTTTATATCCTGACACTTTACTGAATTCCTGTATAAGTTCTAGCAGTTTTGGAGTGGAGTTTTTTGGGTTTTCCACATATAGTATCATATCATCTGCGAAGAGTGATAATTTGACTTCTTCTTTGCCGATTTGGATGCCTTTAATTTCCTTTTGTTGTCTGATTGCTGAGGCTAGGACCTCTAGTACTATGTTGAATAGCAGTGGTGATAATGGACATCCCTGCTGTGTTCCTGACCTTAGCGGAAAAGCTTTCAGTTTTTCTCCATTGAGAATGATATTTGCGGTGGGTTTTTCATAGATGGCTTTGATGATATTGAGGTATGTGCCCTCTATCCCTATGCTTTGAAGAGTTTTGATCAGGAAGGGATGCTGTACTTTGTCAAATGCTTTTTCAGCATCTATTGAGAGTATCATATGGTTCTTGTTCTTTCTTTTATTGATGTGTTGTATCACATTGACTGATTTGCGGATGTTGAACCAACCTTGCAGCCCTGGAATAAATCCCACTTGGTCGTGGTGAATAATCCTTTTAATGTACTGTTGAATCCTATTGGCTAGTATTTTGTTGAGTATTTTCGCATCTGTGTTCATCAAGGATATTGGTCTGTAGCTCTCTTTTTTGATGGGATCCTTGTCTGGTATTGGGATCAAGGTGATGCTGGCCTCATAAAATGAGTTTGGAAGTTTTCCTTCCATTTCTATTTTTTGGAACAGTTTCAGGAGAATAGGAATTAGTTCTTCTTTAAATGTTTGGTAGAATTCCCCCGGGAAGCCATCTGGCCCTGGGCTTTTGTTTGTTTGGAGATTTTTTTTTATTTTTTAAAGATTTTATTTATTTGACAGAGAGAGAGAGAAATCACAAGTAGGCAGAGAGGCATACAGAGAGAGAGAGGGGAGGAAGCAGGCTCCCTGTGGAGCAGAGAGCCCGACGTGGGGCTCGATCCCAGGACCCTGGGATCATGACCTGAGCCGAAGGCAGAGGCTTTAACCCACTGAGCCACCCAGGCGCCCCCCTTTTTTTTTTTTTAAAGATTTTATTTATTTATTTGACAGAGAGAGATCACAAGTAGGCAGAGAGGCAGGCAGAGAGAGGGGGAAGCAGGCTCCCCGCTGAGCAGAGAGCCCGATGTGGGACTCGATCCCAGGACCCTGAGATCATGACCTGAGCCGAAGGCAGCGGCTCAACCCACTGAGCCACCCAGGCGCCCTTGTTTGGAGATTTTTAATGACTGTTTCAGTCTCCTTACTGGTTATGGGTCTGTTCAGGCTTTCTACTTCTTCCTGGTTCAGTTGTGTGGTAGTTTATATGTTTCTAGGAATGCATCTATTTCTTCCAGATTCTCAAATTTGTTGGCGTAGAGTTGCTCATAGTATGTTCTTATAATAGTTTGTATTTCTTTGGTGTTAGTTGTGATCTCTCCTCTTTCATTCATGATTTTATTTATTTGGGTCCTTTCTCTTTTCTTTTTTTTATAAGTCGGGCCAGGGGTTTATCAATTTTATTAATTCTTTCAAAGAACCAGCTCCTAGTTTTGTTGATTTGCTCTATTGTCTTTTTGGTTTCTATTTCATTGATTTCTGCTCTGATCTTTATGATTTCTCTTCTCCTGCTTGGCTTAAGGTTTCTTTCTTGTTCTTTCTCCAGCTCCTTTAGGTGTAGGGTTAGGTTGTGTACCTGAGACCTTTCTTGTTTCTTGAGAAAGGCTTGTACCACTATATATTTTCCTCTCAGGACTGCCTTTCTTGTGTCCCACAGATTTTGAACCATTGTATTTTCATTATCATTTGTTTCCATGATTTTTTTCAATTCTTTAATTTCCCGGTTGACCCATTCATTCTTTAGAGGGATGCTGTTTAGTCTCCATGTATTTGGGTTCTTTTCAAACTTCCTTTTGTGGTTGAGTTCTAGCTTTAGAGCATTGTGGTCTGAAAATATGCAGGGAATGATCCCAATCTTTTGATACCGATTGAGTCCTGATTTAGGACCGAGGATGTGATCTATTCTGGAGAATGTTCCATGTGCACTAGAGAAGAATGTGTATTCTGTTGCTTTGGGATGAAATGTTCTGAATATATCTGTGATGTCCATCTGGTCCAGTGTGTCATTTAAGGCCTTTATTTCCTTGCTGATCTTTTGCTTGGATGATCTGTCCATTTCAGTGAGGGGAGTGTTAAAGTCCCCTACTATTATTGTATTATTGTTGATGTGTTTCTTTGATTTTGTTATTAATTGGTTTATATAGTTGGCTGCTCCCACGTTGGGGGCAAAGATATTTAAAATTGTTAGATCTTCTTGTTGGACAGACCCTTTGAGTATGATATAGTGTCCTTCCTCATCTCTTATTATAGTCTTTGGCTTAAAATCTAATTGATCTGATATAAGGATTGCCACTCCTGCTTTCTTCTGATGTCCATTAGCATGGTAAATTCTTTTCCACCCCCTCACTTTAAATCTGGGGGTGTCTTCGGGCTTAAAATGAGTTTCTCGGAGGGAACATATAGATGGGTTTTGTTTTTTTATCCATTCTGATACCCTGTGTCTTTTGACAGGGGCATTTAGCCCATTAACATTCAGGGTAACTATTGAGAGATATGAATTTAGTGCCATTGTTTTGCCTGTAAGGTGACTGTTAATGTATATGGTCTCTGTTCCTTTCTGATCTACCACTTGTAGGCTCTCTCTTTGCTTAGAGGACCCCTTTCAATATTTCCTGTAGAGCTGGTTTGGTATTTGCATATTCTTTCAGTTTTTGTTTGTCCTGGAAGCTTTTAATCTCTCCTTCTATTTTCAATGATAGCCTAGCTGGATATAGTATTCTTGGTTGCATGTTTTTCTCATTTAGTGCTCTGAAAGTATCATGCCAGCTCTTTCTGGCCTGCCAGGTCTCTGTGGATAAGTCAGCTGCCAATCTAATATTTTTACCATTGTATGTTACAGACTTCTTTTCCCGGGCTGCTTTCAGGATTTTCTCTTTGTCACTGAGACTTGTAAATTTTACTATTAGGTGGCGGGGTGTGGGCCTATTCTTATTGATTTTTAGGGGCGTTCTCTGAACCTGCTGAATTTTGATGCTCGTTCCCTTTGCCATATTGGGGAAATTCTCCCCAATAATTCTCTCCAGTATACCTTCTGCTCCCCTCTCTCTTTCTTCTTCTTCTGGAATCCCAATTATTCTAATGTTGTTTCGTCTTATGGTGTCACTTATCTCTCGAATTCTCCCCTCGTGGTCCAGTAGCTCTTTGTCCCTCTTTTGCTCACCTTCTTTTTTTTTTTTTTTTAAAGATTTTATTTATTTATTTGTCAGAGAGCGAGCAAGCGAGAGTGAGCACAGGCAGACAGAGTGGAAGGCAGAGTCCGAGGAAGAAGCAGGCTCCCTGCGGAGCAAGGAGCCCGATGTGGGACTCGATCCCAGGACGCTGGGATCATGACCTGAGCCGAAGGCAGCTGCTCAACCAACTGAGCCACCCAGGCGTCCCTGCTCAGCTTCTTTTTTCTTTGTCATTTGGTCTTCTATATCACTAATTCTTTCTTCTGCCTCATTTATCCTAGCAGTGAGAGCCTCCATTTTTGATTGCACCTCATTAATAGCTTTTTTGATTTCAACTTGGTTAGATTTTAGTTCTTTTATTTCTCCAGAAAGGGCTTTTATATCTCTCGAGAGGGTTTCTCTAATATCTTCCATGCCTTTTTCGAGCCCGGCTAGAACCTTGAGAATTGTCATTCTGAACTCTAGATCTGACCTATTACCAATGTCTGTATTAATTAGGTCCCTAGCCTTCGGTACTGCCTCTTGTTCTTTTTTTTGTGTTGAATTTTTTCGTCTTGTCATTTTGTCCAGATAAGGGTATATGAAGGAGCAAGTAAAATACTAAAAGGGTGGCAACAACCCCAGGAAAATATGCTTTAACCAAATTAGAAGAGATCCCAAATCTTGAGGGGGTAGAAAGGGGATAAAAAGGAGTTCAAAAAGGAAGAAAGAAAAAAAAAAGAAAAGAAAAGAATTTAAAAAAAGAAAACAAATAAGAAAAATATAAAAAAGAAAAAATATATATATTGGATAAACTAGTTAAAAAACGTTAAAAAAGAAAAAGGTAAAAGTTAAAAAAAACTTACCAGAAGGCAAGAAAAAAAAAAACAAAAAGTGAAAAAGAAAAAAATCAAATTAACTGCAAGACTAAAAAAAATCACAGGGAAAAAGCCATGAGTTCCGTGCTTTGCTTTCTCCTCCTCTGGAATTCTGCTGCTCTCCTTGGTATGGAAACCGCACTCCTTGGTAGGTGAACTTGGTCTTGGCTGGATTTCTTGTTGATCTTCTGGGGGAGGGGCCTGGTGTGGTGATTCTCAAGTGTCTTTGCCCCAGGCGGAATTGCTCCGCCCTTATCAGGGTCCAGGGTGAGTAATGCGCTAGGGTTTGCTTTCAGGAGCTTTTGTTCCCTATGCGCTTCCGTAGAGTTCCGGAGGACGGGAATACAAATGGCGGCCTCCTGATCTCCGGCCTGGAGGAGCCAAGAGCCCAGGGCCCCACTCCTCAGTGCGCCCTCAGAGAACAGCGCCCAGTTACTCCCGTCTGCCTAACCTCCGGCTGCGCTCCGAGCTCACCGAGCCTTTCAGAAAGTGGTTGTTTTTCTGTTTCCAGAATTGCTGTTCTTCTCTTTGATCCGCCCATGGATTTTCAGGTGTTTGCAATCTTTAGATAAGCTATCCAGCTGATCTCCGGCTAGCTTAAGTAGTCTCAGCCTGCTACTTCTCTGCCATCTTGACTCCGCCCCCCCATTATTAAGATATCTTTTGCTACCAGATTTATTCAGCTGATATTTATTGCTTGTGTATTATATTATATGCAAATCCCTACCCCAGTCGTGTTGAATCAAAACTGTTTCATTAGAACAATCTGATTTTTTTTCTTAAAAGGATGATTCACCTTTTGGATCTTATGTCACTCAGTTTA
The DNA here is from genome assembly GCF_011764305.1 of Mustela putorius furo. NCBI lineage: Eukaryota > Metazoa > Chordata > Mammalia > Carnivora > Mustelidae > Mustela > Mustela putorius. Next base: position 14,848,426 of record NW_025422005.1, on the reverse strand, counting down.
AAAAATATGGCAAAGAGAGCAGACTGTATTGCCTGTCTAGCAGCATTTGAAACCGATTTTAGGGGATTGTTTTCTGAGTTTGGAACTAGTAAGGGTAGTATAGGGTAGTATAGAATCACCTATTTAAGCTTGACTTCGAGACTAGTGTATGCACTACCAGAAGTATGGCTAATAAGGTGTTTTTCTCTTTTTACCCTGAATTCATTGAAATCCTAGCCATGCCCCCTTTTTAAACCTTCTCCAGATTTGATTGAGACCTGCAGAATTCTGGTACCTGCAAATGTGGTACTGCTTCCAAGAAATTACCTCTTGAAGACGTTATGAAGGCAGAGATGGTTTGTTGATGATGATGACAGTGATAATAGAGCCAACATTATTTGACTCCTAACTAAAGTACCAAGGATTTTACCTTTATTAACTACCTACCTATACCTTCATGTTTTTCCTTCTTGCTATCATGACTCAACCATCACTGTTTCTACCAAAGGCTTGTACTGCTCATTCACTGGATCCCATCATGTACACATTTAAGGCTATTACTCTAGCTGTTCTCTTCTCTCTTTCTGGCTTTATTATTTTCTTTCTCTCTCTGCTGGTGGATTAGTCCCTTTGGCATACAGGATACAAACAAACAAAAAACCCAACCACTTTTTTGCTTCCCTTTATAGCAAAATTTTAAGAAAAGAATGTTCAGCTGTCTTTATTTCCATCTCATTCACTTCTGAACCCACCCTAATCAGGATCCACTTTCCTGCCCTTCCACCCTTATAACTTTTGTCAGTGTCACATGTGCATTCTACTTTGCTGAATCTTGGTTGACTCTCAATGCCATTTTACATAATTATGCATGCTCCCCATTCCTGAACCCTTCTCTTTACTTCAACCACTGCCTTGATTTTCTTTTTCATCTTCTTTGCTAGGTTTTTTTTTAATATACCTATAATCTCTATATATAAGAGATATATATATATATAATCTCTATAAGCACAACATAACGTGCTCCAAAATTTCATCCTTGGGTTCATTCTCTATTTGTACTAACTTCCTCAGTTACCTCATACTCCACTAATTCCAAAATGGATACCGATTCTCTGACTCCAGACTTGTGTCTCTTCCTCCCTACTTGCTGCTATCTGCCTTTGAAGGTCTAGTAAGAATCTTAAACTTTACACGTCTGAAATTGAACTCTTGACTCTTATGCCCTAAACTCTACTCTTCGTCTAGTTTTCCTCATCTCACTAAGTAAAGAAATAGCACAGTAAATAGCATTGTCATTCTTACACTTGCTGCAACAAAAAACCTTGAAGAGTTTTCCTTGACACTTCTTTCTGTCATAGTCACATCCACTCTGTCAGCAAATCTGGATTTGACCCTTTCTCATCACCTCTTCTATTAGTACTCTGGCTTAATAATAATTGCAACAATAGCCAAACTTTCAAAAGTTAAGAAAGTGTTCATTAAGCGTCCAAGGGGTGGGTGGAAGAAGATAATTTCAGGTAGAAGGACAATGGAGTCAAAGGTACGAACAATGTCGAAAAAATTCATGTACTCAAGGGATAGAAGTAGGTAATAGGTTTTTGCTAGAGCAAAGGTATGGAGCTAGAGAATGGTACATAAGGTAGTTAAAACCCTGGAACCTGGACTCCTAGTATTAGACTTTATTTTTCAGCTGTTTGTTCTTCATCTTTTTTCTGCTTCAATAGTGTGATATTTTCTAAGCCTTAAGGGTGGTTCCCTATGACAGTGGTTCTCTGTAAGTAGGGAGAAGAATCAGATTACTCCCACTCCATAAGATGATCGTATGTATTCTCCTTCCTGTGACCAAACCCCCACACAAAACGTATTCACACAGATCCTTGCTTGAGAATCACATTGGAGGGAATGGCCAGGCCCCCAAAATAGATTTTTTTAAAAGTAGTGCTATAATATGATTTGTTTCTTTGAAAGGTGACTCTGGTGGCAGTCTGCAGGAGTTGTTTATTTAGTTGTCTTCATATTGGATGCTGACAAAGAGTTAGGTGTTCTTGAGTTTTTGGGAATCATTCCTTGAGTACTTCAGTAAATAGAAGAGAGCTAATGGTTAGAGAAGATTAAGAAGAATGCTTTTGTTACTTTATTTTTAATTTTTTATTTTTTATAAACATATAATATATTTTTATCCCCAGGGGTACAGATCTGTGAATTGCCAGATTTACACACTTCACAGCACTCACCATAGCACATACCCTCCCCAATGTCCATAACCCCACCCCTCTTCTCCCTAACCCTCTCCCCCCAGCAATCCTCAGTTTGTTTTGTGAGATTAAGAGTCACTTATGGTTTTAACTGATTGTCCAGAGACACAGTGCCATTAGTAGTCTTATAATGGTTGCCAAAATAACTGAATGCTATTCATTTTTTTTTCTAATTCTTTAGGAACGCCTTTTTACCCAAGTCAGCCAGTGTATCAGTCAGCACCAATCATAGTGCCTACGCAGCAGCAGCCCCCTCCAGCCAAGAGAGAGAAAAAAACCGTAAGAGATACTTATTAACTTTTCTTATTTTACAATCAAATGTCCTCTCCCTTGTTAAATAAGTTTACCCACAGCTGTAATAATTTTTCATCTGAGTTCACAAATGACTGCCATTTTTTGTTCTTTGCTTAGATCCTTACTGCTAGACCTAGACAGTTTGTATGGACATAATAAGTAAAAGTTACAAGAACCATTTGCTTAATATCATTCTTCAAACAACTAGCACTGAGCTAGTTATGCTAGATGAGAATGTGCCTTCTTTATAACTGGGAGAGTTTAGTCCCCTAAGATCTTACTAAGTGGAAGAAATTTGAGCTCTATCTTCACATAGTGATTATTGTCCTTTAACTTCAGTTCTAATCAGCTCTACATTCAAATATGAACTTACAGGGGAAAAACAGCACAAGTGGAAATGACCAAGGTGTTAAGGACAATAAGAAAAATCCTCCCTGTGGAATAGATTTATTTTTAGAAATAGCAGAATTTAGAAAATGTATTGTGTTTTTAGGAAGTTACAGGGACTTTGCTTCTGTCTAGTAAGTCAGGCCCAAGAATATTAGAGTGCAGTAATATAAAATTCACATTGTAGTAGAGCCTATAGAAGAGTGGCTTGCAATATCTTACCCATTAGGACACGTCAAATGGAATTCACAAGGATGAGATATGTGGGAGAGATACCATAGCATTCAGTACTCTTGAAAGTACTCTCATTTAATAAAAATTAATAAGGTTCCAAAATTTGGCTCTCTTATTACCAGAAACAAATTTCTTGTGCACACATCATAATAAGCAGGACATACCCATGTATGAGAATACTGGAGTTGAGAAAGTATGCTTTAGAAATGTTGAAACAGCATGGTAGATGTTAGATGTGAAGAATACCCAGCATGCAGAAACATTAATAAAGAAGATGATGAAAATGGAAAACATAATAGATGTAGCTGAAAAAGAAAGTAGAACAAATGAAAGAGAAGCAATATTTAAAACTGTAGAAGAGACAGGTTTCTGTATCTGAAAAAATAGCTGATATTAGAAATCTTACTGAAGAACTCCCAAAACAGTTTCTAGATCCAGGTGGTTTTATTAACGAATGCTTTGACATTTCTAGAAATCCAGGGCTACCTTGGTTTCACTCTGGAGGTAGTGATAGCAGAAGTTTAGGTCTCAGCACTGTCATAGGATAGAAGGCCTAGAACCAAGTGCTCTGTCTCCTTTGCAGCACCATTTCCACTGAAATCTATAAGCATAACTAGCCTTTAAAAAATTGAAAGAACACCATACACATTGTTCTGCATTGCTTTTTACCTACGAATACATGTAGATGGTCATTCCATATCAATACATGTAGATGTACTTTATTCTTTCTATTGGCTGATTAGTATTTAATGTAAGGATGTACCATATTTTTTAATTACTTATTCTTGATCAGCCTTGAGCATGTTTCTTTGCCTTTGCTTGAAAGCCACTATTGAAATGAACATTCTTATATACATATGTAAGGTATCTGCAACATAAATTATTCTAATTACCAGCATCTGTGCATTTTTCATTTTTTTAGAGAACCATTTACAACCCCTAAAGCTTTCTTCTACAGAGTAATGTATATTTTTAAATGATTTTATTTATGAATCTTATGTTAAGCATTGTAAATAAAATCAGTGAACTTGCCAGTGCTTACAAGACAAGCATTAATATTTTGCCGTTTTGATCCAGAAATTCAACCAACTGGGTCTAATTTTAGCATGTTATTCTAATTAGTTCAAGTCAAATGTAATGTCCCAAACTTCTTTGAATGACCCCGTATGGTTCTGTGATTGAAATAAAGTCAGATGTGGTGATTATCAACTTTAACATTTGATAGATTTCCCAGTTTATGCCTATAAATGTACCACATAGATACCCATCTCTCAATATACCATCTTATTCTGACCTTATAGATAAGAATTCGGGATCCAAACCAGGGAGGGAAAGACATAACAGAGGAGATTATGTCTGGAGGTGGCAGCAGAAATCCTACTCCTCCCATAGGGAGACCCACTTCCACACCTACTCCTCCTCAGGTAAGACAGAGTGAACCGTGAGGGATGACACTGTGTATTTATTTGTTCGCTAACCTCTGCTGGGCTCTTCTTTTTTCTCTAGCCACTCTCTGTACTTCTTATGTCCATCAGTTGTCTCATAGCCTTGAATATCTAAATGATATTTAAGCAGACATGTTCTTTGTCTTTACAAATTGTTATAACTTCCAGATTTTTACTGGTAATATTTCTATGTATTGTCTCCACATTCAGAGCATAGCTGCTGCCAGTCTTCCTAATGAACTATTGCATGATACCAAAAGGAGCTGCTATTCCTATGGAAACCTCATCAGTAATTGAGTATTTCATGTTTCAGTATGAAGCCGTAGGAATTAAATGCTGCACACTATGTTCGTGAAAACTTTAAGGTTGAAAATTTAAACATTGTTACTTAACAGTATTGTTTGGGGCAAGTGCCTATGTAACTCAGAGCACAGTTGGATGTATTTTAGGTATCCCTCTTACCTTTTAGGACTATATAAATGAGCTTTTTGCTTGGAGGGTGTCATCTTTAATTATTTACATGGGGGTATTGGGAAATTCTGTCAGCTAAGCACCTTTTAATTCCTTTGCAGAATGTAGTTATCATGGTCTTCTAATAGTTCACTTTTTTGCTTTTAGAAATCAAGACATTCCAGGAAGAACTGGAGTTTAGTAAACTGTAGTAGAGGCTGAAAGTCCCTGAATTTGCCAGGATTTTGATTTCATCACTTGATCGTTTTAAATTTTGAAAAACCATTCGGAGGAGATGAGTGATTTTCAAAGCTTTAAAATACCTAAACTGAGAGCTCAGCGTATAAGACAGAAAATATGAAAGTTATTAAGGAGTAGGGGCTGCTTGCTTCCCTCTTTGTGGCTTGATTTTGAGGTATTCCTCAGGACCCAGTTTATGAACAAGTGATAGGGATGATTAAATATTTTAGAATGATGGATTATCGACTTGATATTAGTAGCACAGGTTAAAAAAATTTGTTAAAAATGTTCTTAAAAATTGAGATCACGAATACATGGCTGAGTTTAGAGTCCCTTGAAAATGTGTGAGTTTATTTAATTTCCTCCCTGTGAGTGAACATGATATAGGTAGCATTTATATGCATTGAAGCTTGTGCACAGTTAGGTAAAAGCATATTACAGAAAAACCTGGAATGTGTTGCATAGGGCAGTTAAATTTTGATCTCTGTTTTCCCACATTAGTTAAAATATTACTACTTTCAGCCTATATACTTGACAACCTTCTGTTGATTTGTGTTCAAATTCTCTATCATATATGTCTTAGTATATCTTTTTGTATTTTAATTCCCTATGGTTTGTTTTTCTTTAATATTACCAGCTTGATATCCTACCTTCTTTTGGTTACCCTTAGCTACAGAGATCCTTTTGCTCTCTATTTTTTTATCAGGGACCGCAGGCTTGAATGAAAACAGGTGTATGTGTTTGTGTAAACATAAAGCACATTAAATATATGCTTTTAATTGATAAAGGCCACCAGTCAATAATTATAATGTTGGTAATACTTTTTGATGTGTAATATTGTCCTGAAGCCTGAGTTTCCTTTGTTATTTGCACTAAAAACCACATTTATTAATGTGTAGCCTTTCCAAATGCATGAAATTCATGGAATGCACACATAGCTTTTTAGCAAAGATCTAGGCACTAGAAGCATTCTGTTTTCCTTTTAAGAACAACTGCATAGGGGTGCCTGGGTGGCTCAGGGGGTTAAGCCTCTGCCTTTGGCTCAGGTCATGATCATCTCAGGGTCCTGGGATGGAGCCCCGCATCAGGCTCTCTGTCAAATAAATAAATAAAAATCTTAAAAAAAAAAAAAAAAAAAAGAACCACCGCATAAACATGATGATGGCAACTGACTGTTGGCTTTAATTTTGGAAATATATAAAGAATGGTGCACAGAGAGTGGGAGAAGACATCCCTGGGTAAAATAGGCAGTTACTACTTCCTGACTATTAGATTATGTAAAAATGTTGGCCCAGTATTTCAAAGGAAGCTAGAGATCCTTATTTATGTAAAAAATCTGCACATTTTAAATGTTGACGGCTAATTCTACTAACAAATAGCACTATGCCAGCCTAAGAAAACCCATTAGGTTTACCCTAAAGATTGTTAGTTTGCAGCTGTGGTCTAATGCTAGATAACTCCTGCACCACATTCTAGTTAATTTAAAACCACAGATGAGACAACCCTCTGCATTAGAATTTATGTTTGAATAGTAAGTACTGTATTGCTTTGGCTTTATCATGTATCTGCCTTAAGTACCAATGCAAGTGCCATGAATAGCAAAGCCTTTCCCTGTCATTGAGGTCATCCGCATCTTAAGTGAGACAGAGGACACTTACTAATATATGATTGGCTTTCCTGTGGAGTGTATACAAAGACTTATGAATGCACAGAAGTGACCTAATGGGACAAACTTACAACTCGGGTTCAAAGGTGTTGGATCACAGAAACCTGTTAATGGTGTGATAATATAGGGGAGGGATTTAAAAGCTTTGGCTCAGAACCAAACATTCTTGGTTTTGAGTCCCAGTTCCACCACTCAGTTTTGTAATGTTAGTCAAATAACTTAATTTTCCAGAGCCTTAATTTTCCACATTAAAAAAAAAAATGAGGAAAACGAAGCCTACCATATAGAGTTATTGTACCATTAAATAAGAGTAAATACCTAAAATTTGCATGAGCTCGAAGCACAGTGAACATTCGATACACACTTCCCGTTACTAATATTGCAGTCATTAGTGCAGGAGGCTCGGAACATGACTGGAAGATTCTGGGAAGGCTTCACAGCAGAGATGACATTTGATCTGAGTTCCCAGATTGGTATTCACATAATGAAAAGACAGGGAAGGATATTCCAGGCAGAGGGACAGCATGTGCAAGAAGGTGGCAGGTAGAGATGAGAAACAGGAGGAAGGGAGAGGATTGTCGTTTCACGTGATAGATTAGGGAGTTATTCTTCTACAAATAGAAAATATGTAGCAATTGATTACTATAAGGTCACTAGAGTGACCTTATAATTTGTCATCTGAATTGGGGTTTTACAGTGCATGGGGATGCTGTGAATCATTTTGCTGGGACAACAGGCATAAACCAGTACTGTTCAGATAAACAGGATGCATGGTTCCCCTACGTGTAAAAGAGGGAATGGTCAGATGTTGACTCTTCCAGCTTAGATACCTGGATTTATAGTAAAATATAACATGGAATATACATGAGAATGTTTGAAGAGGGGAATGAGTTTCATTTTGGCAAGCATTCAAGATAAGAGGGAGTGAATTTAGGGAAACTGTAGTAGGTATGTGAGGAGAAGGTTAAGGATAAAGAGGGTTTGCTGCTACTGTTTTTGCCCTAAAGAGTAGATTGAATTTGAAATTGTCCTTCTTCTTAAGTTTTAAAATGACTACAGAATAACACCTGAAGATTTTATATCTCAAATATATATAAAAATACATGCATGTATGTACTTGTACCCATTCAGGTGATCACAGTGCACTGAGAGAGGTAAATGTGTAGACCTCATCGCGTACTAGAACACTTGCTGCAGGTCTCCATTCTGTCACTTAGATATATGACCTTAGTGCAGAACATTAAGTCCTTTTAAGCCCTACTTTTTCATCAGTAAAATGAGGGATTGTAGTAAGTAAACTCTGAGTTCCCTTTTAGCTTTTAAATACTGAAGTGGGAAAGAAGAGGGATGTGTTTGTTACTTTCCCTCAGCATCATAATCTCTCAGCTGTGTCTCTGTTGATAACAATAAGGCACAAGGAACATTTCTGTATTAAGAAATGTGCTAGATGCCTGGAAGTTTTTATGGAACCCCTTAGGATAAAAATAAATATATGATGCTATATAGGCAAGGCTTCCAGAATTGTCTACTTCCAAAGGCTGGGGCGATGAATCAAAAATGACTCAATTTTTTAAATGAACTACTTTATATATCTTTCTTCCTCTCCCTACTACCTTTGTTCTTTTTTCTGTTTTAAAAATTACTCTTCTTTAAAAATTACTCTTACAGTGAAGTACTATTACAATATGTGAGAGAGTCCTATGCCACAGGGTATAGGAGCAGAGAAAAAGTTGGAATTTATGGATCGCTAGAATATCTTGGAAAGATATAGCCTCCCCTTTGGCATTTAGTAAAATTGCCAAAATCAGCAAATAATTTAGTCTTTTGAAGAGCTTTTTATTAACTTGATAACTGGAAACCTTAAATTCTGACCATTTGTTATAGTTTTAGCAGTAATAGTTAAGTTGGGTTCTGAAGCTTAGACAACGATACAAGGAATTGTACAGTAAGTAGGTAAGTTTGTACATAAAGAATTTGAAGGAGATATCCATGTAATGCAAACAAACCCAGTTTTAACGTTTATTTTTAATTTTTAATTTTTGTTTTTAAAGATGTATTTATGGGGATAAAAATATATGTTTATAAAAAATTAAATTAAAAAAAAAAGATGTATTTATGAGTGAGAGAGTGAAAGTATGTGCATGCACAAGAAGGGGTAGAGGGAAAGAGAAGCCCAAGCAGACCCCTGCGCTGAGCACAGAGCCCCACACTAAGCTCAATCTCAGGACCCTCAGACCATGGCCTGAGTTGAAATCAAGAGTTAGATGCTTAACTGACTGAGCTACCCAGGGACCTTCCATCTTAACTTTTTAAAATGTCACCTTTTGAATTAGTCATAGCACTAATGAGTCAATATACTTGTCTGTCTTGAAGCACATAGGTATGTTTTTGTTTTAAGTGTTGTCTGCAGTAAAGATAGTGGTCATGGAATTAAATCATATCATTTTTCATCTTTTTTTAAAAGATTTTATTTATTTATTTGACAGAGATCATAAGTAGGCAGAGAGGCAGGCAGAGAGAGAGAGGAGGAAGCAGGCCTTCCGCCGAGCAGAGAGCCCAACGGGGGGCTTGATCCTAGGACCCTGGGATAATGACCTGAGCCAAAGGCAGAGGCTTTAACCCACTGAGCCACCCAGGTGCCCCATCATTTTTCATCTTTAATAAAATAATTTCTCATTAGTAATCTCTTTTGTTTAAAAATAGTGCTTTTTGGGGTGCCTGGCTGGCTCATTCTGTAGGGCACGTGATCCTTGGGGGTTGTCAGTTTGGGCCCCATGTTGGACAAAAAATTTTAAAAAAGAAAGAAATAGTACTTTGAGAGGCTGATTCTCTTAAAAGTTTTAAACGAGATGTCACAATGAGCAAAGACCCTTAATGGTTAGGGTTCATCTGTTCTGTTGTTGAAAATGAATTTGTAAATGGACAATCGGGGTTGATTTCATCAGGTCTGTATCCAATCAGGGTTTTGTAAAAATGTCCTGAATTTTTAATAAAACCAAGATTATCAAGCTTGAATGCCTATGGGAATCTCCTAAAGCCAGAAAACAAAATTTGTCGGAATGCTGTTTTTGAGAGATACCTTATCTTTATAGAAACTCATGGAGCAGATGTGTTTTAAATTGTTTTGGCATCCCAATAAAGATCCACTTACAGAACATTAATAATATTAAATTTTATTTTATGTTCAGTGATTCTTCATCTTTACTTTGAACGATGTTTTCTCATAGTTTTTCAAATTTTGTGAAAGCTTTTGCTGTTATAGTGGTGTGATTTTACCTTAGATACTCTGAATCTGAATCCTAATTATAAAGAAAGTATAACTTCAGTTTTTACACATGTAGCACGATTCTTGTCCCTTGCCACCTACTCCCAGTCAGACATTGAACAGTGGTGTTGCAGCTTACAGTCTTCCAGTAACTATGATATCTTTAGTTCCAGGGGTCAGAAGAAGTGTTACAAGAGATCACAAGAAACCATCAGGTTTCATCTTTTATCTGTTGTTAAAAATGTATCTTTGAAACTAAAATGACCAGTGTGTGAATATATACCACATTTTCTTCATTCATTTAGTAATTGATGGACACTTAGGTTGTTTCTATGTCTTGGCTATTTTAAATAATGCAGTGAGCATGGGGTACATATATCTTTTTGAGTTTGTGTTTTTGTTTTCTTTGAGTTTGTGTTTTTGTTTTCATTACCCAAAAATGGAATTGCTGGATCATATAGTAGTTCTATTTTTAACCTTTTTTTTTTTTAAAGGAATCTTAAAACTTTTCCCCATGGCGCCCATACCAATTTACATTCCCACCAACAATGCACAAGGGTTCCCTTTTTTCTATATCCTCACCAACACTTGTTAGTTATTCCTTGTCTTTTTGATAATAGCCATTTTGACATGTATAAGATGATATCCCTTTGTGGTTTTGATTTGCATTCCTCTGATGATTAGTTATGTTGAACACCTTTTCATATACCTGTTGGCTATCTTTGTGTCCTCTTTGGAAAATGTTCAGATCTTCTACCCATTTTTAAAATTGGATTGTTTTTTGGCTCTTGAATTTTAATGAGTTTTTGACATATTCTTTGTCTGTTCTTTATATAGTAGCCATAGTGAGTCATTATAAAACATAAATCTGATCACATCCCTTCCCTACTAAAAACTATTCAGTGTCTCTCTACTGGTGACTAAACTATATAGAAGTCCATACTTCTCGAATTTTGGAGGTCTTTATGAGGTCATACATTATCTTAATTCTGGCTACTTCTCTAATCCCTTCTCCTGTCCTTTGCTTTCTCCTCCATGACAGTGATTGCTACTGGCCTCCCTGCCCTTGATTCACAAGCTTTGTTCTGCCTTTTCACTTGGTTTTGTTTTGTTTTAGTTTCCAAATATAAGTGAGCTCATATGGGATTTATCCGTTGAAGGTCTGATTTATTTTCCTTAGCATAACCCCTTCTAGGTCCATCCATGTTATCACAAATGGCAAGATTTCATTCTTTCCTATGGGTGAATATTCCATAATTGTGTGTTTCTATGCTTTATTCTTTTATCTGTTTCTGTTGAATAAAGTGCTGTGAAGCAAAGATTTTTGTCTTATTTTAATCAGCAGTGTTTTGTACATAATAGACACCAGAAGGAAACAAAGACGACTTCCTCCCACTTAAGAAAGAAGCAGGTCCTTTTTTCTGGTATCATTTATTATTATTTTACTTCTTAATCTTCATAATGTTTCTCAGGGCAGGGTGGAGGAGAGCTATACTTGTTTATTCCCAGGATTTGTAGATGTTCAAAAACCCATGAGGTATTAGAATGATTATTTTAAAGTCATGGAATACGAAACATTCAAATATAGTCTCTTGTGATGGTAATGAATTATATGAGCATCCTGTGATATTTGCACTACTACTTAGAGTCTCTGGTTTCTCTTGGTGAATTATAATAGGAGTCAGTGAACATTTTGTACAGAAGAGCAGATAGTAAATATTTTCAACTTTTCAGGCATAGTCTGTTTCACCAATACTCAGATCTGCCATTGTAGAATAGAAGTGGCTATAAAAAATACATGAACGAGTGGCCATGGCTGTTCCAGCAAAATGTTACTTGTGGATACTTAAATTTAAGTTCCATATAATTTTTAAGTGTCAAGAACTTTTATTCTTTTGATTTTTTTTTTTTTTGGTAATTATTTAAAATGTAAAATACATTTTATGGATGATACAGAAACAGGTATGTGGTCCCTGGGCCATAGTTTGCTGATACTCCGTCTATAACTACCTCTGTGTAATTCATAACCATATACAAGATTAAAATAGGTAGTAAAGGGAAATAGCCCCTTTCTGGATAGAAATAATGTGGGCTATATAAAGAGATGGGAATTTTTAATTGTACAAAAATTATTTAAGGACAAATTCCAGATTTTGTTGCCTATTTTACCTATTGGTAAACACTATTTTTTTTTTTTGTAAACACTATTAAAAATAAAAAACAATTTCTCCAGTATTTTGCCCTAATCTACCATTTTCTCTTGAGGCCAGTACTTCAGATTTAATATGTAAATCTTCAACAGAGTGAATTTTTTTTCAACAGAGTAGATTTTTAAAAGGATTTTTAATGGAAATTAATTTCTTTGATACTATCAGATATCTAATATCTTAACATATTTTAAGTTTCCTTATAAGTGTAGTTGAAAAATGAGAGAAGGTTTTTTCTTCTGCCAGTTAGAGCCTTAATTTTGAAACATGTGGAGGTAATGGAATTTAGCATTGACCTAAATTATGAATTGTAAGATTGTCCTTGTCACATCAACCCTAACCTTTTAACTCTGACTTTCTGAGTATCTTTATTGAATTACTTGATATTTTTATACTAACTGCTCTTCCAGAATGATTTTTATAAATTTTCATTCCCACCAATAGTGAATATGAATAAAGGGGAGAGATCCTGAAAGTCCTTAAATATATTCTGAGCAGAGTAGATCTTAGGTAGTAAATACTACCTCAGTTCTCCAGCTATCCAAAAGCTATATGTCCATATATGGATTCAGATGTGTATAGCATCTGTCTTCAGTCACAATATTCCAAGTTTGTTTCCTGATTTTTCTGATTTATCAATTAGATAAAATAATCCATGATTGATTGTACTGTGGAATGATAAGGAACTCTTTGTTACAGGCTTTTTGTAGTTATTTCATTAAGTGAAAAGAGATGAAGTTAGAGCTTACGCTGAAATTTAAGATTATCCTACATTAAAATTAATCTAAAACAAGGTGAGAGTATTGAATTATATTGATGTGAATATTTTTGTTTTCATTTTCTTGATCCTTTCAGAGGCTTAGAGATTGTTAAACCTGAATGGACTTTAGGATCTTTAGGAGGATCTTTATTTAGTTCCTTTTCATTTTACAGCTGAGTAAACTGAAAGGTCCTTTCCTAGCAGGTAGTTGTTTAACTATGTTCTGGATGTTTGGGTTTGGAACTGGGATTTAAGCAGTTTGTTATCGCAGTCCTTTCTTGTAAATGTTTGTATGCAAAATCTTCCTAGGATTTTGTTAATTTAAAAATGTCTGTGCGGTTGTCTCTTGAATATGATTGCAGATATTTTAATCTGCAATCTTGAGAAACTCTCTGTTTAACATAGATGTATAGGTATCATTAGCCTTTTACTGTCTTACATATCTCACTTTATGTATAGCTGTCATTTTGGTGACCTGGTTTTAGCAGTTACCCATTTGGGGGGTTAGTTTGCCAGGCAACTGGAGTAGTTAATATTTTTTCCCTTTTTAGGTAAATAATACCATTTATATATCTTTATTTCCTGTTTAATAAATGCTAAGTAACTTAGGGCCTTTCCTTTGTTCTAGAGCTATTTTTAGCCTGTCCGTATTTTCATTTATAGCTATGAAGAGGTCCTAATTTTTGAATTTTAATAACATTTTTCCCACTGGAACTAAGTATTCAGAGCAATCAAGGCAGTGCTCTTCATTTATTTAACTAAGATTCAAAGTAAAAACAGTAACTCTTCAATTTTTATATATAGGAATATAATTTTAGTAGTCTTTATTTAGAAATAATTTGGAATATCAGCACTCTTATCATCTGATGAATAGGTGAATTTTCCCTCTTCCTTTCTATTATTCTCAACAGTCCAGATACAATCAAATGTAAATTACATGCTGTACATTCTGGATAGTAGTTACTAAAATGACATATAATAAAAGATATGCATCTAAACTGGTTTATTTTATATTCCTATTCTCAATGTGACTTACTGATTTGGAAATATTTTTTATTAAGACTCACTTTTTTAAGTGTCCCTACTCACCCCAAATTCATTCACACTTTAATTTCCCCTTGTGTCTAAAACACACACACACACACACACCTATCAGAATTGTCCAGGGACTGCTCTGATAGCACTGAAAGAATTCAATATAGATTTTAGCTAATGAAAAAATGACCTTAGATCTCTGAGGAGAGACACAGCTCTGTGTAACCCTCAAATCCAGAACAAATACCTGCATGGAATGTGATGTAGAATGAGTGTTCTTGTCCATTCCTGTGTAATTCTTTTTCCCTCCCAAGTCGAACAATGGCTGCAATTTTTTCAACCTACTGTGCTAGGATTTCATGGCCATTTTTGATTCCAATAAAGTGGCTGAGTGAAAATGAAGAGTTTCCTCTTAGCTCTGAAAAACAGATATTTTACTCAGATTTCTGACTCTGAAAAGTCATCCTTGTCCCAGAATCTAAAGACATTTTTTTTATAAAAATATATGTTTATAAAAAATAAAAAATTTTAAAAAAAGAAAAAAAAAGAATCTAAAAAAAATATCTAAAGACATTTTAAGGGAAAAATGCCTTTCGATACTTTACAAGTTGCATTTCACATTTGTGATTATATGGACAAATGATGAGGATCGCTCTTCAATATAGTTTTCTTGAATCAGTGACTTTTTTTTTTTTTTTTCAGTGACTGGTTTTAAAACTCATCGTGTTTTGTTTTTCCAGCTTTTGTCATATGAACTACTTTGCTAGGTAGTTTGTAGGTGAAGTTCACCAGATCCCTTTAAAGGTCTTTGACTTGGAAGAGATTAAATTCCATATCAGATCTGATGTCTGCTATTAGGTAGAAAGTCTGTCCTTAGAAGGAATTCTGGAGAATGCATTTATACTAATGATTTTTGTGTTGTCTTCGCTTGCTGTGGTTAATAGTAATCATTTCTTTTCCTTCCCCTTTTCTGCTGCCTCTTTCCTTTTCTTGCCGTCTTTCGTACTTTTTGAATTATTAAATTGGCCTATATATTTTTTCCTTGCTTTCCTTTTTTTTTTTTTTCCTTTAATTTTGTGATCTCCCGCCCTACTCTGTGTTTCCCACTTGCTTGGGTTCCATGTTGCTAGTTTTTACGTTCGCACGCTCATTATCACCCTTTTTTGTACTTCAAATCCCAGCAGCTGTCCAGCCAGGTCCCTGAGCACAGCCCTGTGGTTTATGGGACTGTGGAGAGCGCTCATCTTGCTGCCAGCACCCCTGTCACTGCAGCTAGCGACCAGAAGCAAGGTTTGTGTATAACTCTTTTCTTCCCCTTTTTTTTTTTTAAATTGATTATATTGCCCTCAGCATTTAAGAGCAAGAGTGAAATATCTGAAGGTTATTTAGATACCCACTTGTAAACAAAGCTTTGAAATAGAAAATCAAAGCATTCTACCTCTAGGAAAGTAAAATAGGGTTGATTAGTAAAAATGTTTTCCTATACTTTAGTAATGCCTCACTTTGATATATATATTTATAGGTTAAAAACTTAGTTGCCTGGAACAGGTTTTGTTTTGTTTTTTAGTGGGAAAGGGCAACAAGGTTGGGGAAATAAAGTATATGTTGCTTTACAATAATAACCTAGTTTCATTTTTACATTTAATATGTTCCTGTGTATCTTGCTTTTTTTTAAATTTTTTATTTCTTATAAACATATAATATATTTTTATCCCCGTGGGTACACGTATGTGAATTGCCAGGTTTGCGACAACATGGATGGAATTAGAGCGTATCATGCTTAGCGAAATAAGTCAAGCAGAGAAAGACAACTATCATATGATCTCCCTGATATGAGGAAGTGGTGGTGATACAACATGGGTGCTTAAGTATCTTGCTATTTTTAAAAACGTGAAATATGTCTACTTACAAATTTGGCTTCTGTAGCTTCAGTTCAAAAGTACTGAGTTTATTCTAGCTTCATCATGCACTAGTGTTTGGTCTTGATGAGTCATTATGCGGTGTATCTTAATCATACTGAGGTCTCTATTCTATTTACCTTGAACATGAAGTGTAAAATCATTGTTGAAATAAATACACAAAATAAATACACAAATTGCCTTTTGGATTATAATAGAAAACTGTAAGGGAAAGTTCATGTCAGAAAATGGGATATCAGTCTTTCTTTTTTATATAGTTAGATGTAGGTTGACCTTAACCAAAATTGGGGAAAATTGGAAAAACAAGGGGGAAAACATGTGACTTGGAACATGCTTCTATAATGTTTCTGACTTCGTTGTAAGAATGAATAGAAAGTATATGTGATTTCTAATTTTTTGATTTATTCATTCCTCCAAACCTCTTCATAGGTGGATGTTCATGTACTTTCTAAAAACTATTCTTTAAAAAGTACTTGGGAGTTGGCACATAGCCTAAGCATGTTATTTAATATTTTTTTTATAAGTTTTCACACTTAGAAACTTATGTTTGATTTCAGTGTTTTCTAGGGCCCTTTAGTATTGAGAAACCTAATAAACTTGAACAGAGATACATTGTATATTTTGTTTTATAAGATTGTTCCAAACAAAAAAGTAGGTAACAAACCCTAACTTGGCATGCTTCTAAAACTTGCTCTGTCAGATACTTCTTTCAGCAGGGTTCAGACATTAAAGACTCTCGGTCTTTTCTTGTTTTTTTAAGTTTAGTCGAAATTTGAATAATAAACATTCCAGATTAATGTTCAATATAGATATGGTTGCATGGAAAATGTTTTAGGTTACCTTGATGGAAAGGAAAATTTGAATTTTAAGTATATTTTGTAGTGGTTATAAATTACTCTGGGGGACCACTGCCCTTTCCTTCTTAGTACCAATTATTTTTTAGAAAATTCAGTTAATTCTAATTGTAACCACAGTTTGCCAATGGATAGAATAGTTTTCCGTATAATTTTTAAACCAAATATATGTAATTCAAGTAACATTAGAAAAGGCTTAGCAATTTTCAGGAAAATTTCTTTACAGTTGAGAAATTAAAAATTTTTCTTCTTAACCCTTTATTCCTTTTAAAATTAAAGATACGAAAATATACTGTTCTCAAAGATTGCTAGATTACCTTCAGAAACAATAGCCTCTGCACCTACAGTCAGATTGGTTTTTCTCTCAGTGGAAATGTCATTACTGTGGGTTTGCATTGGGTAACAGAATCACATGTTAGTCTCAAAATCTCCTACCAGCTTTCTTCATCGAAATACTTCTTTTTCCATACACCTTTTTCCCCCCCTTGAACTGGAAGAATATGGGATTTGGAATCCTTTTCAAGTTCCAACACTGACCAGTTATATGACCCTGGACCTATGACAATCTATAAAACACTCAGTTTCCCCATCTGTAAAGCATGAACATAATAGTTTCTACCCCCAGCAGTCTTTGTAAAAATTAAAGGACACTCTGCATGTTTGGTGTTTGGCCCAGTTCCTACTACATAAGAAGTGCTTAATAAACATTAGCTACCATTATTAAACTTCTGGCTTTCTCAGAGTTTGTGATATGAACAGCTGAAATGGTTACATGAACACCAAATTGCCAGAGAAATAGGACATTTCCAATTGCTTGCTACTTTATAAAGAGAGAGACACAGGGAACACCTTCACCTTGGTTTATAGAGAGAAAACCATTGAATGTTGAATGAATTAAAATTATCAGTTGGCGTTGATGGTGTCTAGACACAGCTTGATTGTTGTTTGCCATTGTTTGTGTAGGTACATTAAGCCCAGTGTGTGGAGGACATGGTATGGACAGTGAAAGACTTAGTCATAGCCTTAGTGCTTTCTGAAAGCACTTAGTGTAGAGTAGACACTCAATGAATGATACTGTGTTGTAATTCAACAATTTATAGCAATGTTGTTCGATTGGAGCTCCCCTGGAATTTAGGACATGACTATTCTGTCAAGTGAGACTGTCCCTCAAGTTGCAGGATGCTTACTGTTCCTGATCTCTGCCCATTAAATGATGGTATCACCTTCTCAGTTACATGAGACTCCTGGCAACCAAAAGGTACCCATCTAGGCATTTGGTTCCACTGCCGTCTGAGAATAAAGGGAACAGTTTGTTCCTTATAAATATGGCATTCATTGTATAAACTATGGATAAGTAGAAAGAGAAAATATCTCGTCTCATTTTCTAGAGCCCTTGTTAGTAAGCTTAATTTCAGACTTTCCCATGTGCATATGTTAGTAGCATACATTTTTTTAAGTTATCAAATTAGGTTTATGTTCTCATACAGTTTTGTGCCCTGCTTTTTAAAAAAATACATCTTTTATCTTAAACAACTTTCCATATCACTACTCTTATAAGAACCTATTTTAAATGATTTCATATTATACCATTATATGGCCCACACTGTTGTTTCTTTAATAAATCTTTTATGTTCAACGTTTAGTCTATTTCTCTCTCATTTTGTTGCTTATACACTGTTAATATAAATAGCCTTAAATCTTCCAGACTTCTATCTTTGCTCCTTCTTGCGTGATTTAAGAATTTTAAAAATTCTTAAAGATGAAATTCCTACAATTTCTTGAAGATGGCCAAATGGTAGAAATATTTGTAATGCAGTATATTAGATTTCAAACTACCATGACTTTGCAATACTTTTTTTTATTAATTATTTTTATTAACATATAATGTATTATTTGCCCCAGGGGTATAGGTCTGTGAATCATCAGGCTTACACACTTCAAAGCACTCACCATAACACATACCCTCCCCAATGTCCATAACCCAGCCACCCTCTTCACACCCCCCCACCCCCAGCAACCCTCAATCTGTTTTGTAAGATTAAGAGTCTCTTTTCGACAAGATGGGATTGGGAGGGAGACAAACCATAAGTGACTCTTAATCTCACAAAGCAAACTGAGGGTTGCTGGGGGGAGGGGGTTTGGGAGAAGGGGGTGGGATTATGGACATTGGGGAGGGTATGTGCTTTGGTGAGTGCTGTGAAGTGTGTAAACCTGGTGATTCACAGACCTGTACCCCTGGGGATAAAAATATATGTTTATAAAAAATAAAAAATTTAAAAAAAAAAAAGAGTCTCTTTTCGGTTTGTCTACCTCCCGATCCCATCTTGTTTCATTTTTTCCTTCCATATCCTCCAAACCCCAACTCTGTCTCTCAAATTCCTCATATCAGGGAGATCATATGATAATTGTCTTTCTCTGCTTGACTAATTTTATGCAAAGCATACTCCTTTTTTTTTTTGGAAAGCATACTCTTAATACTCTTGCTACTTTTCAGATAAAATCAGTGTTATTTGTTTAGATTTATTATGTATACTTTTCAGCTTTCTGTATTAAAACGAATTAAAGGAGTTTTATTTCAGAATGAGGACCTCTCAAAATAGGTTTGTTTTTTTTTTCTTCGTAAGATTTTTCTCAAGATTATATAGAAATTTCAGTCTAGGTCTGCTTTTGTTTTGGTATTGGAAATTTTATTTTTCAAAATTAATAATAGAATTGACAAACTTACTAGATTGAGAATCACTCTTTACTATCTACTGCTTTTATTTTATTTTATTTTACCATTACTTCTTTTACTATTTACTGCTTCATTCAGTGTTTAAAAAAGGTGTTATTCTGATGTGCTTTCACGGTGCTTTCATATAATCTGGTTGACCCTTGTAGCAGTTACTCCAGTGAGTTGGAAATAATTTTTGCAAGTGATATTTTAATAAATGTGTACTTATATTTCTTATATATATATATATAATACATATAATAGATTGCTTTGAAATATTTTTGTCTTTTGCCTTGACAACTTAGTCTGAGGGATTTGACAGTGAGAGCCTAATGATCCTATTTCTCCTGTACAGTGAACAGGTAGAGTTCAATTTAAGAAGCACTGGATACTACACCTATAAATTAAAATGAATTTTAAGGCCAGCAAAAGTGGTTAATGAATGATGAATGATAAATGATATTAAAGGATGAATTATCCTTGAACAACTTAATGATAATATTTACCATTTGTTTTCCTGATTAACAGAGCACATTTTCTATGACAAACTTCACTACAATAATTTATTGTAAAGACTTGTTTTCACTGATACATATAGATTAGCAGAGAAAGTAAAGTCTCTTTCAGTTTAAACTTGTCTTTTAGTAGTGCTTAAAATTTTTGTTGTTGAACATACTCATGAATATCTGTTTTTCCAGTGGAGCCTAATTATCTTGCTACAGAAGGATCAGGGTAGAAACCAGTCTAAATCTCCTTTGGCTTCATCGACCCTGGAATGAATCACATATCAGTTTACCTAGAATTTTAGAATATGGAAATTTTCATGAATTACAGTTTCTTACATGTTTCTGGTATACCTTTATTGTGATCATCAGTTTCTCTCTTCTTCTTCTCTTCTTTTTCATCTATACACAGATACATTTTATATATTCTCAAGTATTTCAGATGTATATATTGTGTTTCTTAATTGGACTTGATAATCTGAATATTAACTTCAGTTTCTCCCAGAAAAATTTTTTTACAAGATAAATTTTCATTTTTATATTTTCACATTATTTCTGGTTATATACATGCTGCCTCTTTTGAAAAATGGAAGTTAACTTAATTTGAATTTTTATATTCAGGGACTTGATTTCACATATAATAAATTATACCAATAATAAATGATACCATGATAGCTTCTCTTAAAAGTTTTTTATACATGTAATACATATTTTTTACAACAATTCTCCTAAATGCAGAAATATATAAAATACAAATGCCAGTCTACAATAATTTAATCTGTTCTTATTTGTTCTTGATCTGTTCTGCCACTGTAGTGTATCCTTGGTAGAAAAAAATTCTATAGGGAGCAAGATAAAGCCCCATTCCCATTTCTGGATGGTTTAGCTTCAGTTTTGATGAACTTTTCTGTTGTATTCTTGAGTTAATTATTTGGTTAATTGTTGATTCCTTCTTTTACTCCAAAATAAACTTTAAAATTATTGGTGACCAAGTAACACTATTTATAACCAGAAAATATGACAGTGTTTTTAGAGTGATAGAGTAAGTCTAATAATTTGGTGTTTCTTGTGTTCACCATGATTTTGGGTAAGAGATTAAAAGAACTAGCACAAAATAATACAATATAATCTCTGATCTAAGATTATTCTTACTCTTTTGTTTTTTTCTTCCCCAGAAGAGAAGCCAAAACCCGATCCAGTGTTAAAGTCTCCTTCCCCAGTTCTTAGGCTAGTCTTTAGTGGAGAGAAGAAAGAACAAGCAGGCCAGACATCAGAGACAACTGCAGCAGAATCCATGCCAGAGCTTCCTCTGCCTCCATCACCTACCACTGTTTCTCCACTTGCTCGAAGTACAATTGCTTCCCCCACCTCTGCTGCTCTTAGTAGCCAGCCAATATTTGCCACTGCTGTAGATGACAGGTGTGAACTCTCTTCCTCAAAAGAAGACACAATTCCTGTACCCAGCCCTGTATCTTGCACAGAGACATCAGATCCATCACCAACAGATGTAATTGATGATGATATATGCAAGAAATCTTGTAGTGTAGCACCTAATGATATTCCACTGATTGCTAGTACTAATCTAATTAATGAAATGAATGGAGTTACTGAACCATTACCAGCCACAGAGAGCATTGTGGAAATAGTAAAACAGGAGGTGTTGCCGTTGACTCTCGAATTGGAGATTCTGGAAAATGCCCCAGAAGAAATGAAAGTGGAGTGTGTCCCGGCTCCCATTACGCCTTCCACAGTTCCTTCCTTTTCTCCATCTCCTCCAACTCCTCCAGCTCCTCCTCCTCCCACACCAGCCATTGTTCCTGCTGCTGCTTCTAACGTTAGTACTGCTGGTGTTCCCACCGCAGTCCAGAGGGTCTTAGAAGAGGATGAGAGCACAAGAACTTGCCTTAGTGAAGATGCAAAAGAGATTCAGAACAAAATAGAGGTAGAAGCAGATGGACAAACAGAAGAGATTATGGATGCTCAGAGCCTAAGTTCAAGAAAGAGCCCCAGCCCAGGTAAGCTGCTGTGCCATTAATTATTGTATGCTTGCTGAACATGAAAAAGAAGCAGTGTTTGACTTATTTTTTAATTGGATACTTTCCTTGACTTCCAGAAACATCAAATGAACGCTGACATTCGTAGTCTGATTTCTTCAATGGTGTGTTTATGTTTTAGTGCAGCCTGCAAAAGAGTTACTCCATTGTCTAAAAATGCAAATGAAATTTCAAATATACAAAATGCCTCCAAGGTATATGTCACTGTACATGTGTTTTTTGTTTTTATTTTTATTTTTTTGCCTTGTTCATATGAATCAGTTCCTCAGTGGTTAATTTAGTAGCTTTGGGGCTGGAAACCAATTAAAACAAGCATACTCTATCTTCTCAAAATATTAGAACCCCATCAATCCTAAACATAAAGGACTTCATTGCTTAGTTGATTTGGGATTTAGAAAAATAGCAGTGACAACATCGAAGTTTATAACTAGTTCTGAAAAATGAAAGGGCCCTCTCTGATTCAAAGAGAAATTTAATGCTCTTCATTTTTTCCTTTAGAGGCTTCATTTTTTTCCTTATAATACTAATTTTATCATTAATATTTTCAAAGTATTTTATTCTTCCCAGTTCAAAATTATTTATTTAATGTAGCATCACAGGATCTTAGGAACTTAGGAATTACTGGACTTTTGTCATTTTTTTTTTTTAAAGATTTTATTTATTTGAGAGCGAACACGGGAGAGTGAGTATGAGCTAGGGGGAACTGGGGGGAGGGGCAGAGGGAGAGGGAGAAGCAGACTCCCTGCTGAGCAGGGAGCCTGACTTGGGACTGCATTCCAGGACCCTGGGATCATGACCTGAGCTAAAGGCAGACACTTAACCAACTGAGCCACCCAGGTGCTGTCCCTTTTTTTTAAGAGAGGCAAAGAGGTGGGAGCGAGAGGGGAGTGCAGGTGACTGGGGTGTGTGTGGGGGAAGGACAGAGGGAGAGGTAGAGAATCTTAACCTCCACACCCAGCACAGAGCCCAGCTTAGAGACTTAATCTCCCAACCCTGAGATCATGACCTGAGCAGAGATCAAGAGTCAGATGCTTAACCAACTGACCTAGATGCCCCTGAATTTTTATAATTTTAATAAAAAATTATCTGAGGCTTATCAACTTGAGTCATTAGTCCATATGGCTTTTAATAAGTCAGCTAGCCCCTCTGGTGCAGTAGTGGCCCCACGCAGTAAAATTTACCCTCTGTATCCCTCCCAGGTAGACTTACACAATTAGAAAATTGTATGCTCCCCCAGCAGTTGTCCCAGAACAATTAATACCAAGGATGTTGATGACTGCACTGGGTGGGGAGGTTTTAGTCATCAACATCCTTGGTGCTAATTGTCTTTTTTGAGCTGTCTAATCCATAGGGAAACTTAGGAAATCAAAAACCTGATCCCTAGTTTTAAGATACAGCTTTCCCATACAGCTCAGTTTTTGAAGCAGTTTCCTCCTGAATTTCTTAGGAGGTTGTCTGGTTCCTTGGAACAGAAGGACATCTAGTTCAACGTAGTGCAACATTGCAAGGTTATAGAGAAAGGCAGTATTTATCATAAAGTTTGTAAGTCACCTGTTTTCTCAAGAGATTGTCCTCCAATGGATCAGAATTCACAGTATCATCACTATTTCAGGAACCTTCTTTCTTGGTGGGTTGATGACCTCTGGGGCTTTATGAAAAAAAACAGTTTAGATGTGGCTACAGGTGAAGGCCCCCCAAGGAGCCCTCCTTTGTTGGAGAAGAGTAGCTTGACCCTTCCTTGTCTCCTTTCACATGCTTACCTGTGAGCTGTCATCCAACAGCTAGGGATGTGGTAGCTCCAAAATTAGGAGAAGCTATTGAAGACAAACGTTTAAAAAAAAAAAAACAAAAAAACAAGGAACAGAAAGAAAAACAAAATAATCATAGGGAATACAAGTCAGAGATACAAACCATACCTGAATCCTGAAATAAGTAAAAACCAAGCCCACACCAAACTCCTACTTCCACTCATTTCCTGACATTGTGTTTTTAAGTAGTATGTCAGTTAGGTGGCCTGATGTTTGCAAGTCTGTGCCCAGGGGTAGATGGACAGACAGATTTTAGCGCAAGTAATTTTCATATCATGGTTCCCTTTTTTTTTAAATGTCAGTCCTCTGGGAATTAGTAATATATGTCACTAGCAGCTTAGTGAGAGAATATAGATACTTCAGCAGCAACCAGAAGATAGCTAGAAAAGAATGAACTGTCTTCTGCATGATTTAGGGGTGAGGGTAGATGTTGGTGATGTCGGGAAGTAAAGTGTCCTGACACTTTTCTGGTTTTATGATTTTTTAAAATCTATAATTGTATTACATGTACTAAAAGAACTAGAAGTTCTGTGATATCCCTTGATTTTTTATACTCTTCAGAATTCAAAGTAAATGAACCTGAAGAACCCATGTAAAGAGCATTTTTTAAAGTATAAAGCTACCAAAAACATTTTAGCCCTCTCATTTCTGTACAAGTGTTTAAATTATCATTACTCTTGAAGATCTATCCATTTGAAGTGTTCTGTTCCCAATGACTATAGTCTTATTTGCACTTACTCATTCAATATCTTGTTTACTTTGAGAGATGATTAAATCATAACAATTTGGTTTGGATATCAGTCTTCTGTTGTTGACTTTTATTTTTATTTATTTTTAAAAAGATTTTTATTTATCTGACACACAGCAAGTAAGAGAGGAGAGAGCAAGCACAAGCAGGGGCAATGGCAGGCAGGGGAGAAGCAGGCTTCCCAAGGAGTAGGGAACCCAATGTGGGGCTCGATCACAGGACCCAGGATCATGACCTAAACTGAAGGCAGCTGCTTAACCGAATGAGCCACCCAGGCACCCCTCTTGTTGATTTTAAAAATATATTTATTAATTTAAAGAGAGCCAAGAGGGGGGAGAGGAACAGAGGGGAGGGAGAGAGACAAGCAGATTCTACCCTGTGTGCAGGGCCCAATCAGGCACCATCCCAGGACTCTGAGACCATGACCCTAGCCAAAACCAAGAATCTGATATTCAGCCAGACTGAGCCACCAGGCACCCCTGTTGTTAACTTTTGAGAATAGGTCTCACTGCATCTGCCTCAGGATAAAGCACTTTAAAGCTCACTTCAGAACACATTTGCTTTTGACAGGTGTGATGCATAAGAAGACTACCTCATAGTTGGCGTAAAGATACTTGTTTAAAGCTGTAACATCAGACATAGGCATATAGTCCTTTTTCTTAACTTGTGCTGGAAAACGTTTTCTTGAAACTATTCTAGATCATATTTCTGACTGGAACAAAATGCAGCAATTCTGAATACTTAAGTGTCGAAGAGCAAGCCCTGTGAAATGATAATTGTGTTTATTATGTTCAGGGTACTCTGAAAAGCCTGAGAGATTGGCCGGACCTTTGATTACTTAGTTCATATGATCACCTCAATAATTAAATGTGCAGAAATCTCTATTAATTGACTATTTCTTGAAATCTTAGGGTTTTTATTATGGCTTTTGTGTACTTGTTGGGTAAAAAAAGGGTTTCAGAACTTGTGGAAAAACATTCCTGACTCCTCATCCAGCAGTTCATTTTTATATAATTTCCTGAATGTGTGTACAATGTAAGGTGCATACTATGTGACATGAGCTTTTCGCTTTTGAAAATAATGAATTTAGCTTTTTTATTATCTC
Organism: Mustela putorius furo; assembly: GCF_011764305.1. NCBI lineage: Eukaryota > Metazoa > Chordata > Mammalia > Carnivora > Mustelidae > Mustela > Mustela putorius. The sequence continues at coordinate 14,822,505 of NW_025422005.1, read as the reverse complement.
TGTTTGATATAAAAATATTGTTTGACATTCCTTTGGCAGAGGGAGATCTTTCAACTTACTGTGTCTTCTGGCTCTTGCTCATAGTACATTGTTTCTTTGTATATTTTAAAAAATTGTTTTATGACCTCCTCTTCAGCAAAACTTTCCTGGATGTACATTGTGGGCAGGTAATCCTAAAGCGTGTTTGTGTTTGCTTTACTTACCACGTGTCTTGAGGAAAACATTAGCTAGACCTTAATCTGAGTTCAGTGTCCTAAATCTCCTTCCATATTCCAAGCAACGTATGAAAGCATTCCTGTAGATACTGTTTTTCAGATGACTACAGTCCCTTTTCACCTAGGTGAAACCAAGCATCCTTTCTTGTCTTTACTCTGTGTTCGTTCACTGGTTTATTTTGTTCTCTTTTATTGTTTTAACTACCTTTTCACTGAGGCTCTCACTCTGTTTGGAGTCTCAGGGATTTTTTTTTTTTTAATTAATTTATTTGACAGACACAGACTCCAAGTAGGCAAAGAGAGAGGAAGCAGGATCCCTGCTAAGCAGAGAGCCCGATGTGGGGCTCGATCCCAGGACCCTGGAATCATGACCCAAGCCGAGGGCAGAGGTTTTAACCCACTGAGCCACCCAGGCGCCCCTGGAGTCTCAGGGCTTTTTGTGAGAACCTCAATTCCAAGTCCTCACTTCACTGGGATCCAAGATCTTTCATCTCCACATTGATGTTAAAACGTAAACTCCTGTGTTTTAGAGACTGGCATAGTGTCCCATATCCCCGGTAGTGTAGTGACTACAGTAGTAGCAACAACAGACCTTGTTTATGTGGCTTCCAGGGTTTTCCCTTATGTTCTTGGAATCTCAGCTAAGGTTGAGGGATGGTTTCTAGATTCTGTAGGTTGCAAGACGAGAGATTTGTTTCTCAAATGGAGGTACATTTGTGTGTTTTGTGGGTGTTAATAAAATACTGATCCATACAGCCAGTGACATTGCTGTTCTCTCTTTTGGCTTTGATTCATTTCAGCATAAAAGGAACATAGTTTAACTCGGGAAAATATATTTTAGTAGTAATCCTTGATTGATTTTCACCTGTGAGAATAATTCGTAGTGCCTTTAAAGAAATAAAACATAAGTAAGCACAAAAAAACAAAAGCCTTTCAGTTGGGTAGTCCCATGTGAAAACCATGATCTGATGGTCAGCAGCAAGAATTAGGAATCTAGGGGCACCTGGGTGGCTCAGCGGGTTAAAGCCTCTGCCTTAAGCTCGGGTCATGATCCGAGGGTCCTGGGATCAAGCCCCACATCGGGATCTCTGCTCTACAGGGAGCCTGCTTCCTCCTCTCTCTCTGCCTGCCTCTCTGCCTACTTGTGATCTGTCAAATAAATAAATAAAATCTTTAAAAAAAGAAGAATTAGGAATCTAAAATTTATTCTTGCCTTGCTCAACTTACACCTTCTAAGAAATATTTGAAACATCCTGGAATATTTAGTTCCTCTGGCTAAATACAGATCACCTGTGATTTGATCTCCCACAAGCCAGCCTAATCCCTCCCTTAATCTATACCCTTATAATTTAGTTTCTCATATTCCTTTAGTTTCTCAGAAAATATGTTCTGAAGCCTTATGTGCAGGACTTCTTACATGTTCCTGGTTCCATGTTATCCATCAAAATAGTAGAGCACTTTTTAAAACATAGGCTTTAGGCTCCCTTTTTCAGAAGCTTGAGTTTGAGTGATCCTTAGGAATAAATAAATCAAAATGATTGACTTTCCTCACCTTATTTATAAAAATAGTTGAAACAAAGCTGCCTGAAAGGTACATTTCTGCCGTGTGATTCCTACTTTCTTACTGCTCTTCACAGTGAAATCTTAAGCATTTTCTGGAAAATATTGGGGTTGGGTCAAGTTTATTTATTTATTTATTTATTTGAGAGAGAACAAATGAGAGCATGAGCAGGGGTTGGGGGTCAGAGGGAGAAGTGGACTCTCAGTGAGTAGAGTGCCCAATGCAGGGCTCCATCCTGGGACCCCGGGATCATAATCTGAAGCTGAAGGCAGACACTTAACCAACTGAGCCACCCAGGTGCCCCTCAAGTTCTTTTATATGCTGCAGAATGAGCCCAGACACCAAATGGTATAATGTACTAACAGACTCAAGTGCCAAGCCTTGTGGCAAGCCCCTGTATGATCTCTCATCTGTGTATGATATACACTTTCCTACTATTTATAGTAGTTGATTTCTTTGCAACATGAGTCTCAAAAGTTTCATTCATTGGATATTAATAAACATAGTCCTATATATCTCCATGAGTAGACATGGATTCTTTGTTCAGAATTCAGCCCACTTTTCCCCAGACATACTAATATACTTTCAAAAAAAAAAAAAAAAAAAAAACCATTGTGCTTACCTGCCTCCATACAGAGTAATCCGGACAGCTTAGGAAATGCTGTTCTCTGTTGGACAAGAGAGCTCTCGATAGGAAAACCTTGTCTTGCTAAAAGTGTTTTCTTCTCCCAGTGCTGAATCTCAATCTTGCACATGGTAGTCTTGAGAACTGTTTCTAATACTTTTGACAAGAAAATTTTACCTACTAGTGCAAAAAGGGGTCCAAAATACATTTCTTCAATATATTTCTTTTTCCTATTTACTGTTGCTGTATTAGTATTAGTCGTATTTGCTAATTTTGCTGCAGTCATAATAAAGTTGTGTTACTTTCTTAATTTTTACAGAGCCTTTTCTCAGGCATTAATCTTATGACTTAAGTAGTTATTCCTGGGATAGAATTGTTCCTATTTTGCTGATACAAAAAATAAGCCATGCAATGGTAAATTGGTTTCTCAGAGGCTCAAGCCGCCTGTTACCTCACATTTCTGTTACTTTTTCTAACATACTTTCCATATTGCTGTAAAGTTCTTTGAATATTTTGGAATTTAGCGGCTGGTGACCCATATTCAGAGAGAAATGTAGAAGCCCACCTGTTTCAACTATACAAATAGTTAATGAGGGCCTCCTATGAGTCAGTCGTTACGGGCACTCAAGGTTTCCAAGAACTGAAGAATCCAGAAGATCTCTGCCCTTGTAGTATGTTAAAAAGGGTTTTTTTGTTTTTTTGTTTTTTAAGATTTTATTTTTGAGTAATCTCTACATCCAACCTAGGACTAGAACCCACAATCCCGAGATCCAGTCATACGCTACACTGATGGAGCTGGCCTGGTGCCCCATGTGTTAGAATGTTTTAAGTGACATAAAAATAATCAGGGAAAGGAGTGTTGGAGAGGCAGCAGATTTTATGTTTAAGTCACATGAACAGAGCTGTAGTCTTCAAGTATTTAAGCAGAGGTGGAGGAGAATGATTATCTGGACTCTCCTCTTAAAAAAATCTGTGGTTTTCCTACCAACTTTTCCTTTTGCGAAACGTTAGTTAGCTTTACCCCATCTTCCCTATTCTTAAATTCCAGCAGGCAGAGTACTATTGGACAATGCCTGCCACTGTGAATGTAGATATATCTACCAATTCATGCTCTCTGCCCAGCCATTCCTATATGAAATCCTATACTCAGCCCAAACCTCCTCACCCTCAGCAGATGACTTTGTGTCTTTGTAGAATATTGAGTGCATTAAGTATGCCTTTATTTTTTTTTTAAGATTTTATTTATTTATTTATTTGACAGACAGAGATCACAAGTAGGCAGAGAGGCAGGCAGAGAGAGAGGAGGAAGCAGGCTCCCTGCAGAGCAGAGAGCCCCTTGCGGGGCTTGATCCCAGGACCCTGAGATCATGACCTGAGCCGAAGGCAGAGGCTTTAACACTGAGCCACCCAGGCGCCCCTAAGTATGCCTTTTTTAACCTTATGCTAGAACTACCAGTCTGACTCCATCCAAACTTTCCCCGGAGTCTCTTAGTTGTCCCCTGCAGTCTCCTATATATTCACTGCCTTCCCATAGACTTCTTTGTCATTGTAAATCTGCTGAAGTCTACCTCCTAGTGAAAACATACCCTCAGTCCAACACGTCCACTTAGCTGTCATTGAAATTCGGCTCTTCCTTGTCTCTTCCAGGTTTCCCAAGAACAGTCAATCATTTTTGCTCCTTCTCTGTTTACTTTTCAACTAACATCATCTGCTTTCTGCCCCCAGCATGCTGTTGTATGGTCTTTTCACCAAATGTGACAGTACTCGTGGCTCTCTGCTTTTTTTTTTCCTTTAGTAAGATTTATTGCATATTATTTCTTTGTAGTTAAATTCACTCCCTTTAGCATTCATTTCTGTGGATTTTGACAGACACATTAACTCATGTAATCACTACCACAGTCAAAATACAGAACCGTTCCATCATTCAAAACAATTTCGTTATATTTGGGTCATGCTCTCATTCTGTCACCATTCAACACAGTCTTCAGGGTTGATTTTATCTACTCTGATGGTAGATGGCTCCCAGTGGTATATGCAGATGACCTCCAAATTTTTATCTCTATACTCATAATTGTTTCTGAGTTTCTATCTTCCGTTTCCTGTTGCCTGCCAAATATCTTCATTTGGAAATCCCAGAGCCATCTCAGATTTAACATGTCCACTGTCTGACTAATCACCTAGTTCCCTAAACCTATTCCTTTATCTCAGTTAATGCCACAGGCTTTACATAAGCTAAAATCCTGAAGCCAGTGTCGATGGACTTATTCCTTGAGTTACTCATCTTCCCCGTGTAATCATTTAATAAGGTTCTCTGATTTTTACCTGATATGGTTGTTGAATTTGTTTCCTCCTCTCCTTTTAGTGCTCTCACTGCGTTATGACCTCTCGTGTCCCTGACATGTCCAGTTTTGCCCCCCTTCACATCCATTCTCCATCTGGCAGTCATCTCTTAAAAATACAGATCTGACTTTGCCACTCCTTATTTATCTCTGCTTAAACCCTTTAGGATGTTGGGTGGCACTGGGGGGTATTCCCCTTCAAAACAAACTCTACACTTTCACTTTTTACTACAAGGTCTTGTTATATTTAGTTATAGGAGCAATCTTCTGAATATATATGCATAGGATCTGTTTATTACTTTTCGTGTATTTGGTTAATCTCAACATTGTCAATAAAGTGTAGTGGTCAAGATCAAAACAACAGAGTCAGACACTCCTGCACCTTAGCCTTTCCCCTGTCTCTGTAACCATTGGCCAGTTTCTTAACCTCAGAGTTTTTCTTGTCCAGAATTTTAAGATGATAATTGTATTTACTTCATAAAATTCTAGTAAACATAAAATGTGATATACATAAAACACTTAGCACAGTGTCTGACACACAGTAAGTACTCGGTAAATGTTAAATATTAATATTTCTATTTTCAGCTAGTATTAAGGGACCAAATGTTCCCTTTGAACTCTACTAATATTACACAGAATAAATGGTTGTCGTTATCACTGTCCTTAGGAATTTATATTCCAAAGAAGAGAAGCTTAATAAGATGATACCATCTCAGAAGTTCTTAAATCATGAGCATGAAATGGTGGAAAGTCCTTCACAATAGTCCCTTCTGTGTGTGTAAATTTGATTAGAGGCTTTTGTGCCCATTATATCTTTTAACCTTCCCAGTGGCGAGACACCTCTAGTGGTGACCTCTGCTGTCATTTGGAAGGCAGGAGGTATGCTTAGAACAGTGTATTTTACCAGGAAAATCTGTACCATTGAAAAACTTTAGGCATGTATTTAAGGAGACGATACAAATAACATTAACTTCCTGTTTAGGTCAGGAGTAGAAAATTAGGAAGAAAAGGAGAGAGAAAAAAACGAATGGGAAAAAAATGAATAGGATAGTCCCAAAGCAGAAACAACCTTAAAGTCCCATTAGCTGATGAATGTATAAACAAATGGGGTGTGTGTGTGTATAATATAGAATATTATTCTGCCATGAAAAGGCATGATGTATGGATACATGCTACAACATAGATAAGCCTTAAAAACATCATACTAAGTGAAAAAGTCACAGAAGACCACATAGCGTTTGATTCTGTTTATGTGAAATGTCCAGAATAGGCAAATTCTTCGAGACACAAAATAGAAACATAGTTGTCAGAGATTGAATAGCTAGGGAGGGTGGGTATAGGCTTTCTTTTGGGGATGAAAGTGTCTGAAGTTAGATAGTGGTGATTGTCACACAACTCTGTGAATATGCTGTTGTGCAATAATAGAATATATATAGATGTAGATATGTATGTATGTATTTTGAAGATTTTATTTATTTGAGAGACAGAGTGAGCAAGAGAGAGAGAGCACAAGAACAGGGGCACAGGGAGAGGGAGAAACATACTCCTCTGCTGAGCAGGGAATCTGACATGGAGCTCAATCCCAAGACCTTGGGATGATGACCTGAGCTGAAGGCAGATACTTAACTGATAGAGCCACCCAGGCACTCCAGTGGAGAATATATATTGGTCTCTGTCACCCATTACTGGCACAGAGCTCCTAAAACCCGTGTAATTTACTAAGGGATAAGAACACTAGAAGCATCTCTTGTTCTAATATTGGTCTTTTACCTCCACTGATGGCTCCTAAAAGCCTTGTAAATTTCTAAGCGATAGTACTAAGATCCTCTTGTTCTACTGAGGTGACTTTAGGTAGGCTCCTGGATGGCTTCTGGATGGGAGCTGGTAACCAGAAAGACCAACAAGTCATTGGAAGTTTGGAATTTTCAGCCCCATGCCCCATCCTCCTGAGAGAAGAACGGGACTGCATATAGAATTAGTATTTGGTCATACCTATGTGAGGGATCCTCCGTAGAATCTCAGAGAGGGGGGGTTTGGAGAACTTCCAGGCTGGCAACCACGTCCACACCAGTAACAACTAATGTACTCCCAACTCCAAGGATCGAAGCTTCTGCACTTGAGACCCTCCTAGACCTCGCCCTGTCTATTTACGCCTCTTCATCTGGCTCTTCATCTGATTATTTATATATTTTAAACTGGTAATCATATCTTCAACGGGTAAATGCAAGTACATGTTTTCGAACCTGAGGAGAGGGTGGTCTTTGGAACTTCTGAGCTATACTGATTGGCCACCTGGGCTTTCGATTGGCATCTGAAGTAGGAGTGAGGAGAAAATCTTGTAGAACTGAGCCCTAACCTGTGGGATCTGACATCTTCAGGTTGATAATGTTTGAGTTGAGTTAAATTGTAGGACAGCCAGTGAGTGTCATGGAGAATTGCTTGTTATGGAGGGGAAAACCCCATATATTTGATGACAAGAAGTGTCAGAAGTGTTCCAAGTGGTAAAGGAAACACACAATAGGAAATTTCCCTACAAAGGAAAGTGGCAAGACTTTTCCATTACAGCTATGAACAACTGAATTGTATACTTTAAAAAAGTGAACTTTATAGTATATTAACTATTTCTCAATAAAGCTATTTTAAAAAAATGAATAGGACTTCGAGTGGTTGTGTCACCAGTATATATAAGGATTTGTCGGAGGGGGGCACCTGGGTGGCTCAGTGGGTTAAAGCCTCTGCCTTCAGCTCAGGTCATGGTCCCAGGGGCCTGGGATCGAGCTCCACACTGGGCTTTCTGCTCAGCAGAGAGACTGCTTCCCCCGCTCTCTCTGCCTGCCTCTCTGCCTACTTGTGATCTCTGTCTCTAATAAATAAATGAAATCTTTAAAAAAAAAAAAAAAAGAAAAGAAAAAGAAAAAAAAAAAAGGATCTGTCAGAGGCATCAGCCTTAGAAGTAAATGCTAGGAAACCCTGAAGCTAGAAATGAATCTAGTTAGGGAAGTTATAGCTTAGACAATAGGAAATAGATTTCAACAAAAATATCATAATCAACAGTACCAGACTAGGAAGAATGTTGGGAGTACAACCAAAAACCAGTTGTGTTTTGATGTATTTTATGTCTGAACTTTGTATTATTTTTACTCTATCTTATTGTTTTACTAGTAGCTATGTCTTACCTGAGTTTGAGAGGGTGTTCTCAGCTACATAGTGAATGCACCACTGTAGTAGCCATTCTAGGGGCATTGTCTGATGTCACAAATATGGAACACCTGACTGGGTTGAGAGCGCAATGTCAGTATTAATGGATGAAACACATCAGGGATTGGTGTTCTATAAGTAATGATTCTGCATTTCCTTAGTTCTTAGTTAGCTAAGTTCTTGTGTATTTTTGCCTCTGTTGAGTCACTCTGGGTAAGGACTCCTACAATTTGACCTTTCTGTCCTTCCAGCTGTCCATCCCCTTCACTTATCCATCCAACTGTTCAATCTGCTTTCCTTTCTAGAAAGTCCATTTCATAGACTAGTGGATTGCCCCAACTATCACAGCTCTTTCTGCTTTGAGACTTTTCTTGGAAACTCCAGTCTTCCACAGAAAATAATTTCCAAGAGTTATATAGACAGTTGTTTCAAAAGTCTAAGATCCAGACTCGGGTTAAGCCTTCAGCTAAGGCCGAATTCCCAGCTCTCCCTAATTTTACTTTGTTTTGGCCAGTCCTTCATACTGTTTAATAGGTGCTAATTCCCACATTGTTGTCATGATGCTCACTTCTCAGCCTTCACCTTGCTGAAGAACCTGTTGACAGTTTTTTTTGTATGGCTGTCTTCACAGAATTTTCCATTCTGATAATTCCTCGACCCTTAACACCTAAAAATAATTCTGTCACTTGACAGTATTTGGCAACTCAGTGATCTTACAGAGAGATGAGTAAATCTATGCAGTAAGATGAAGAAATGAGGAAATACATCTGTTAGGATGTATATTATCACGCATTGTGGCTCTCCCAAATCAAGGTTTCCGTGATCTTGGGCATTTTGCAAAGCACTGGCAATGTGGTCTCACTGATGGATCAAACAGGAAGGTGTTTTCTTTTTTTTTTATCTACTTTCTAGAATTTTCAAGGCAGTGAGCCTTAGTGTTGTATTTAGAGGTGAAAAGCATTGAGTAAACAGAAACATAGCTGTTTGTGCTATAGTGTCTTGTCTGTTTGTGCTGTAGCGATTGACAATTTTTCATCTGTGCTGGACTTAAACCTTTAGTTGTAGTCTATTTTGATTATGGTAGTGGTGGTACAAGAGCATTTGTTAAAATGCAGAAATGCCTAGGTTAATGCAAAAAGAGCAATAAAATACCGACACTTAGAAAATATGCTGATGGCCTTATTGGAGTCATCTTTGCTCTTACTGCTGACAGAATTGCATATGGACCGTCGGCTGGCTTTTAGGAACAGATCTTTTCCTTAACGTCACGTTACCATTTTATTTTCCTTATGACATACTATGCAGTAGTGGTGATAGACAGACTGTTCTTCACACTGCCCTCCCTTGTTTATCCTCTTCCTGCTACAGAATAAAAGTCTTCTTAACCAAAATGTAAATGAATTTGGAATTTGGAGGAGAAGGTACAGGAACAAACCAGAGTTAAGAGGGTGTTGTGTTGAGAACCCAAGGACTTTTCAGTTACATCTGTGCTTCAATTCCAGCTCCAGTGGTTACTGTTTCTGGGCTTGGGGCAATTGAGTTCATCTGTCTGTATTTCAGTTTCCTCATCTCCAAAATGGAGATAATGCAATACTTCCAAATGCACAGGAGACTGAACCAGTGTTTAGTGTTATGGAGAGACATTAACTTTGGGCTGAATTTTGCTTGCACGGAGTTCATTCATTAACAGATTTTCAGTGAGCATCTGCCATGGATTAGGTGCTATATTAAATGGTGGATATACAAAGGAGACCAAAAAGAAAGATGCAGTCCTTGTCCTCAAAGGGCTCAAACTCTAATAATTGGATTCTTCACTTGTGTCATGTCCTTGATTGCCTTAGAATAGCAATGACTCATTAAATGTGTTCGTGGTAAAATTTTTAGTGCTGGTGGGGCAGGAAGTGGTCCTGCAAGATAGAAGATAAATTCCTAGGCTGGATATTCTTCAGAAACTAGGGGAACATGTGGTCCTAACGATTGTGAAGTAGATGATTGCTAGTAGTGGATTTATTCTCATCCAAATGAATCAATTTTTTTTTCAAGTGTTATTTATTTAAGTAATCTCTGCCCCCAGCATGGAGCTTAAACTCTTACAACACAACCCCTACCTAGATCAAGAGTTGCATATTCTTCTGACCAAGCCAGCCAGCCTCCCCCAAGTGAATCCATTTAAAAATCTTTGTATCTTAAAGTTCTACATTCTTAAGTTTTTGAGTCATTATCAAATTTCCTTGCCTTAATTTCAGAATAATTAAAATGCATGTTTTCTTTCATAGTTTTTGTGTTGGTGTTGTTTGTAAAAACAACATGCATTCATTAGAGAAAATTCATTATAAAATTCTGAATTTTATCTTGGCAAAAAGAAACAGGACAATGGGTATGTAAAAGGTTAACCTGTCTGCAGAGTACCTGTGAGTTAAAAAAAATAAGAAAGCAAACAACCTGAAAGAAGATTGAGTAACTAACAAAAATAAAAATTCATAGAAAAGAAAGAACAAATAGGCCCCCTATAAAAAAGAAAGAAAAGATGCTCATCCATTATTAAGTGGGAAATACCATGTTTTTTGTTTTTTTTTTTTTAAGATTTTATTTATTTGACAGAGATCACAAGTAGGCAGAGAGGCAGGCAGAGAGAGAGAAAGGAAGGGAAGCAGGCTCCCCGCTGAGCAGAGAGCCCGATGTGGGGCTCCATCCAGGACCCTGAGATCATGACCTGAGCCGAAGGCAGAGGCCTTAACCCACTGAGCCACCCAGATGCCCCGGAAATACCATTTTTAGCTATAATACCAAGTTACCTGTGAGAAGGGAGGAAATACAACACTCATGTATTTGTGTAAGGGTTAACTTTTACCTTTTTGGCGGTAAATCTGGTAGGAAAATAGCAAAATATCTTTCAAAGGGAATTATACAAATTTATTCTGGATATTTTACAACTAATATATGAATGAGATAGAACTGTGATAACCTGGAGAGATTTTCATAATAAATTAAGGGAAAATAAAGCATTTTGCAAAATAACTTTAGTATGACTATTTTTCCATTGAAAATAAATATATGTATTTGGTTATGATTATTTGTATGAGTCTTTAAGGGATGGCCAACTGTATACCAAAGAGTGTTAATGTTGTTTACCTCAAGCCACTAGAAGTAATTAATTGGGGAAAGGGGGGTGTTACCTTTATATTTGTTTCAACTGATACTTTTATCATTTAAAGAAAGAAAACATAAAAAGCAACAACAGGAAGAAAAAACAGCCCTTGGGAGCCCCAAGGGATGTACTTGGGTGTACAGATATATATTTCTTTTTATAAATGGAAGAATACTACACAAGCCATTTCAAAGTCTTTTAAAGACACTTATCATTTTTTAGCAGGTTCATAATAGATACATGGATATACTTCCGTTTTAATTTTTTTTAAGAAACAACCTGAACCATTTTAACACCTTTGAGGTGTGATTCACATAAAATTAACATATATATTTTAAAGTATTGTATTCGTTTTGACATCTGCATATATGCTCATGAAACTATTACTACCATCAAGCTAATAAACATAATATCACCCCAAAAAGTTTCCTCATACCTCTTTATAAATCCCTCTGAGCTGCACTACCCTCACTCCATTCCAAAGGCAAGCACTGATCTGCTTTCTGTCACTATAATTTGCATTTATTAGAATGTCGTACAAATGAAATCAGAAAGCATAAACTTTGATCTGGCTTTTTTACTCAAGAGATATATCCATATTGTTGCATATGTTAGTAGCTCATTTTTTTAAAAAATTACTGATAATGCTATGGATGTGCCACAGTTTGTTCACCTATTGGATATTTGAGTTGTTTGCAATTTGGAGCTATTAGAGCAGAGTTCTGTGAACATCTGTATACAAGTCTTTTTATGGATATATTTTGTAATTTCTCTTGAATATCTTGAGTAAAATACGTAAGAGTGAAATGGCTTGGTTCTATGTAAATGTATGTTTTGACCTTTTTAAGAAACTACAAACCATTTTCCAGATATTTGTGCTATTTTACAGCCCCACCAGCAATATGTGAGAATTTCAGGCTGTCCTTTCTCTGTTGAATTTTCTTAAAACCTTTTCCCAAAGTATGTTATATATATTATATGTGGGTCTATTTCTGGATTCTCTATTTTTCCTTTAATCTAGTTTTCTTTCTTGATGCCAGTTCCACACTGTCATGATTTCTGAGGCCTATAATAATTCATGTAATGAGATAGTATTAAGTCCTCCAACTTTATTCTTTTTCAAAAATTTTTTTGGCCATTCTAAGTCTTTTACTTTTTTATGATAATTTAATTTAATTTTTTGCATTTCTTATTAAGTTTTTTATCTTAATTCTAGTACAGTTAAGTATGTTTTAGAATCCGTTTTCTCTATAAATATTTAATACAAAAAAGCCGTTTGGTTGGGGCGCCTGGCTATCTCAGTCAGTAGAGCATGCAACTCTTGATGTCATTATGGGAATTTAATTGGATTTGTGTTGAATACTATAGATAGAATTGACATCTTAAAATACTGAATCTTCTGACTCATGAACATGACATATCATCACAGTTTTTCTTTTTTAATTCTCTCAGCAGTGTTTTGAAGGTTTTAATGTACAAGTCTTTCATAATTTTGTCAAATTTTTATCTTTAAATGCTGTTATAAATGGTATTTTTCCATTCAATTTTTAATTTTTCATTACTAGTGTATGGAAATACAATGGAGTTTTCAGTCTCTTACATTACAGTCCTGCTAAAATTCATTTACTCATTTTATTAGCATTTTTTTGTAGCACTTTCTTTGGATTTTCTGTGTAAGTACTCTTGTCATTCCTGAACAAAGACTGTTCTATTTCATTTCTAACTGAAGGCACCTTTTATTTCTTTTTCATGACTTATTGCCCTAGCTAGTACCTTCAATATAGTACTGACTGGAAGTGGTGAAAGTAAACATTCTTATCTTGGTCCCAATCTCAGAAAGAAAGCATTCAATCTTTCACCATTAAGTATGACGTTAGCTGTAAGTTTTTGAATGTTTGGTCAAGGGAATTTTTTTTATTCCTAATTTTCTGAGATTTTTTATTTCAATCAGGGATAGAAATGGATTTTATTGAATTTTTTTCTTACACATCTTGAGACAGTCATGGTTTCTTTTGTTAACTACTTGCTTTATATTATTGATATTTAAATAATAGACCAACTTTGCTTTCCTAAAATAAAATTTCTCTGAAGTAGGGTGGGTTTGTTTGTTTTTGTATTGTTGAATTTGGTTTGATAAAATATTATTTAGGTTTTTTGACGGATATTAGCCTTTTCTGATAATTTTCATATTTGGACATCTGGGTAATGTTGACCTCATAGAATGGGTTGGTAACCAGTCCCTCCTCTTCAGTATTCTAGAAAAGTTTGTGTAGAATTGATATTATTTCTTCTCAAATGATTAGTAGAATTGACTGATGAAACTATGGGAAAAACAGGTCCCGTAATGAGGAGAAAATGAGTCAATCAAAACTGATTTGTAACTGACATAGCCGTTAGAATTAGCAGACGGAATAATTATTGAGTACAGTTATTATAACTGCATTTCACATGTTCAAAAAGTAGTGACATCCATAACCTAATTGATTAGAGAAACATAATTGATAGAAACAGTAGACAGAAATCAGTAAGTCTATAGAACACTTCAGTAGCACAATCAACCAACTTGACCTAATTGATACAAAACAAACAACAGACACGTGAGTTCAAATGGCAGATTTACAAAGATCGACCATATTATGACTTATAAACAAGTTTTAATTTCAGAGGATTCAAGTCAAAGCAGGTATGTTCTCTGACCACAATGCATTTAAATTGGAAATCAGTAAGAAAAACATCTCTGGAAAAATCCCCCAAATATTCAGAAACTAAATTACAGATTTCTGTATAATCCAGGGGTAAAAGAGAAAGTAAAAAGGGAAACTATAAAGTGTTCTCAACTGGGTGGAAATAAAACCCAAATCAAAATTTGTGCTTATACTCATTTCCTGTTGCTGCTGTAACAAATGACCACAAACCTGTTGACTGAAAAGAACACAAATTTATTATGTCACATTTTGGGAGGTCAGAAATCCAAAATCAGTTTCATTGGACTAAACTTGAAATAGTAACAAAAATGTATTTTCTCTGGAGACTCTGGAAGAGAATCTGTTCCCTGGCTTTTTCCATTTTTTAAAGGCTACCTATATTCCTCTTGGTTCTGGCCTTTTCCTCATGTTTATAGCCAGGACCATAACATCTTCATATGTCTCTGATTCTCTTGCTTCCCACCCAATTGTATGGACCCTTTTGATTACATTGGGTCCACTAGGTTAATTCAATATAAGACTCTTCCCATCTTAAGATCCCTTAAGTTAATCACATCTGCAAAGTTACTTTTGTCATGTAACCTATTCATAGGGTGCAGGGATTGGGACATGGACATCTTTGGCAGTGCATTGTTCCGTGTATCACAACTGCTAATATAGATATTAGATGGCAGTTTATACCACTAAATGCACATAGTAGGAGAGAAAAATGGTCTTAAATTAATGACCTCAGCCTCCATGTGACGAAGCTATTCAATTAACAAATTATGTAAGGTGAATAAAGCCTGAGATCTAATGTAAAACATGGTAACTATAGTTGATAGTATCATATTGTGTAAGGGAAACTTGCAAAGAAAAAAGAACTTAGATGTTCTTTGCTCCCCTCCAAATATATATGTGAGGTGATAGATGTGTTAATGAACTAGGTGAAGGGAATTCTACAGTGTGTGCGTCTATCAGATCACCACAATGTACACTCTAAATGTCTTATTATTGGATTTGTCAGTTTTACCTCAACAAAGCCGAGAGAGGCACCTGGGTGGCTCAGTGGGTTAAAGCCTCTGCCTTCAGCTCAGGTCATGGTCCCAGGGTCCTGGGATTGAGCCCCACATCAGGCTCTCTGCTCTGCAGGGAGCCTGCTTCCTCCTCCCCCACCTACTTCTGATCTCTGTCTGTCAAATAAGTAAATAAAATCTTTAAAAAACAAAAACAAAGCTGAGATATTTTTAAAAGAACAAATTAAACCTAACGGAAATAATAAAGGTAATAGGGAAATTAAAAAAAATAGAAAACAAAAGAATTAGGAAAAAAGACTCATATAATGAAAAAAGCAATTATTGAGAACATTAAAAGGATTAACAAACCAAAATAAAAAAATGTACAAAACTACAGCCTGACTTTTACCTTCACAATATGTAAAGTTAAAGCTGGAAGTAAAAAAGTATGTTTTTTAACTTTACATTTTTACTTTAATTCCAGTTAACATACAGTGTTACATTAGTTTCAGATGTACAACGTAGGGATTCAGCGTGGAAATAAAAAAATGTTAGTTGTGTTACAGATGTCTGTCTGTCTGCGGTGGAATTCTGTTCTGGTGCCCTCAGTTTGTTTTCCTTTTTTGGTTCCAGCGCTGGACCCTGAACAGACCAGTTTTACTATTTTACTTTTTTTTAATTTACTATTTTGTATTTATATACTATTTTTTATTTACTATTTTAACTTAGTTGAAGAAGTCAGAGAAGGGAAGGAAATACGAAGGGAAGGGAATATGAAGGGTAGCATAATCACCAAGCATTCCTACATTTCAGATAGTAACCCCTGAGAAGATGGCTGGAAAACAGTGACAGACTGACTTACTCCCTAGTGTTTCTTTTTGTTGACATCTCTAGGTGACCCATCATTCTTATGTATTTTATCCCAATTGTTAGTTTTCGTCTTCACGTACATCTCCATTGTAAAAACTTAACCTTCTCTCCGCTGGATTTTTTCCTTGCTGTAGCCCAGTTTCTTAGAAGAATCATCAGATTTTCCTAGGTCCTCATAAGGATCTATGGAAGAAAAAAAGACAGATTAGGATCCCTAGCCTCAAGAAACTTTAAATAAAATTCTTGAATATATTGTAATCAGAATGATTTAATGCCAGCTTCTAGGAATTAAAAACCAGGATCCAAAAAAGGGAAAGAATGTGAAAAAATGATAGGAAAGAGAAGAGATTAGAACTGGGTGTTAAGTGTGGGAATTCTGATTGGAAGTTCCATTATTGGAACATTCTACTCTTTATACACAACCCTGTGACAATGTAAGGAGGCCCTTCCCTTACCAGTAGTGAAGTATGTACTCTTTTTTTTTTTTTTTAAGATTTTATTTATTTATTTGACAGAGTTCACAAGTAGGCAGAGAGGCAGGCAGAGAGAGAGAAAGGAGGAAGTAGGCTACCTGCTAAGCAGAGAGCCGGATGTGGGACTCAATCCCTGGACCCTGGAATCATGACCTGAGCTGAAGGCAGAGGCTTTAACCCATTGAGCCACCCAGGCGCCCTGTGAAGTGTCTACTTTTTTTTTTTTAAGATTTTTTTTTTAATTTTTTATTGAAGTGTCTACTTTTAATAACTCTTCATAGTGTTGTGTCTCTTCAGTCCAGAGACTCAGACTCTGGACACACTCATCTTAAGTCTTAGAGTTAAGGAGTTCATATTATATTCCAGAAGACTAGAGTGCTAGAAGGGAGACTTTTTGTAATTCAGGGTCTCTTTAAAAAATATATGTGTGTGTGTGTGTGTGTGTGTGTGTGTGTGTGTGTGTAACTCAGGGTCTCTTATCTGGTGGTTATATGGCCACAAGATCTTTAGCTGATTTGTTAATTTTAGGTACTCCTAGACCATCTCATTCTTGTTACTGGATCGTGGGGAAAAAATTAAAACCTCCTTCCAAGATGGGATTAGGAGGGAGACAAACCATAAGTGACTCTTAATCTCACAAAACAAACTGAGGGTTGCTGGGGGGAGGGGGTTTGGGAGAAGGGGGAGGGTATGTGCTTTGGTGAGTACTGTGAAGTGTGTAAACCTGGTGATTCACAGACCTGTACCCCTGGGGATAAAAATATATGTTTATAAAAAATAAAAAATTAAAAAAATAATAATAAAAAAAAAACCTCCTTCCAAACCGGAAAATGCTCTTTACAAATGTAGAAAAGAAAGGAAGTAGTTTTATTATTGAATAAGCATTAAGTGAGCATCGTATACAACCCACTAATGAGATTACAGACAGGAGGAATCCTCACCCTTTCCTCAAGCCAGGCAAATACAATTCGTTACATACATGTTCTCAAGATGATAATTTGTCCTCATGTAGTAGGACTGTACCAGCACCATTGCTGTTGTATCTAGTTCATCAGGAATTATCTTTGTAATTGGGGTGTACACCTGTGTTAGTCATTTGTCTTTATCCAGAGGAGAAGTTAAACTTCACATTTGTTTATGATAGCAGGTAGTTGCTGAGAGGAGGCTAGGTGATTGCAAGGAGAGAGATGGCTCCCAGGCTCTTAAGAAAAACATTCCTGAATTACAAAGCTGCCAAGAGTCTTTAGCATCTTAAAAAGATTTACACATATATCAGATGGATAGAGGAATGATTTACAATTACAAGATTTCTCTAGGCAAAGATCCAAGAAAAGGGAAAGTAAAAAAGGTCTTTTTCCTTTTGGGCACCAGAAAAAAATTGAAATTTTCTTAAATTTGACTTGACTACTGAAGAACTAAGTAATAAGGAAGAAGTGATCTAATAAAGAGAAGCAAGTTTACCAACATGGTATCTTCAGTAAAAGTTGTTTTCAGATTTATATTGCATAGCTAGTGGAATACGTTGGGACTGAAAGTTTGCCTCTCCTATGTAATCACCTCTTTCACATTCCTTTAATCTCTGTGGAATGATGATGCTTCCACTTTTTGGTATAAAGCAAATGCTGTCAAAGAGCTCCATGAGTTCTCCAAGTCCACAGATCAACAAACATATGTAAAATTTTAACATCTTTGGTAAGATTAACAGTTTTTTTTTTTTTTAAAGATCTTATTTATTTATTTGCCAGAGGGAGAACACACAAGCAGGGGGAGTGGCGGGCAGAGGGATAGGCAGACTCCCTGGTGAGCAAGGAGCCCAGGGTGGGGCTGGATCCCAGGAACCTGGGATCATGAGCTGAGCTGAAGGCAGGCACTTAGATGACTGAGCTACCAAGGCATTCTGGAAGAAGATTAACAGTTCTTAATATTTATTTCAGTAATATTTTTATAAAGAGCAGTCCTAAAACCTAAAACAAAACACATCCACTTCAGTCATATAAGATAAAACAAGATTGAAACAATTAGTAAAAATCAGTTTCAAAAGCTTCACTCTTTTCTTTCTTCAAATTCAAATTATTTTTATAATTTTTATTATTTATAATAAAATATTTATAATAAAAGAACAGAGGAAAGCCCCCCATTATTCAAATATTATAGTCCTGCATCTTTTTTTTCAGTTAATAATGAGTCTTAACATAAAAGTTTTCTTCATTTCCTTCCAGACTTTACGTATTTTACATGTTATAAATGTAATGAATTTTTTATTTTGCCTTTTCTCTTAATTAGCCTAATCTGTTTTTAAGCCCTTAGCCAAATCTAACTAGACCAAAGCCAAATCTTTGCTACTCGAAGCAGCTCATAAAAATCTTTGCTGCGACTTGGTCTTGGTCAGTTGCTGCTTCAGCAGAATAATTCCATGTTAAGGTAGACTTCCTACATAGGAAGCTTTTCTTTCTCCCTACTTACTCTTGACAAAAGTGACTTAATAGGGGCGCCTGGGTGTCTCAGTGGGTTAAAGCCTCAGCCTTCCACACAGGTCATGATCCCAGGGTCCTGGGATGGAGCCCTGCATCCTCTCTCCCCTCAGCAGGAATCCTGCTTCCTCCTCTCTCACTGCCTCTCTCTCTGCCTGTCTCTCTGCCTACTTATGATCTCTGTAGGTCAAATAAATAAATGAAATCTTTAAAAAAATATATGTACATCTAGCCCTTTTGTAATTATTTACTGCCTTTTTTTTTTATCTTCATGATTTACTTATAAATACCAACCTGTGAACTTTCTTTTACTCAGTTAATAAAAATGTGGTAGATTGAACATACAGGGATTTTGACTAAGTTGATTTGTTATGACAGTTCGTACTGAAAGAGCAAAACTATGAAGGTTTACATTCTTGTTTGCATTTTAGTTTAAAAAATAAATAAATAAAACTATATAGTGTACATACACTTGTGCCTTTTAAATGCTGGCAAGAAGTTTGGCCAAAATATTCACAATATCTTATAGAACTTTTTTCCAGCTTTATATCTGTCTTAATTTTGTAAGTGTTCCTCAATGGCTGTATCTTACTTTTATGATTAAAAAAAAATACATTTGGGGTACCTGGCTGGCTCTTCTGGTAGAATGTACAACTCTTGATCTCTGGGTCATGAGTTCAAGCCCAACATGGGATGTGGACCCTATTTAAAAATTAAGAAAGAGAGGAAGGTTATAAATATTTTTCTTATAAAACCCTGCATGTTGGAAAATATATATAAGGAACTGACCAATTCCATCCTTTAAAACTAAATTTCTACCCTCCAAGCTCTCCCTGTTTGGGGGAATTTTTCTAAGTCTTAAGGTGAATGATAGTCCGTGTATATGTAGGAATTGTGACTGGCAGGACTAGGAGAAAAAAAAAATACCCTAGATAAAGAAATAGCATTATATTAGTGATAGGAGGCATGTGTCATTCTTGCACTTCCTATACCATTTCTGACATCTCTTAGAGTTAAAAGTTCAAATTAGTAACCAGGACTTAACTACTTGGACTTTCTTTAACTCATACTCCTGGAAAGAATAGACAGTGTACATTCTAGATCATGTTTTTATGATCTAGATAGCTCTTCAGGATGCATTCTGTGTCTGTCTCTTAACTGCTATTGGTTGTTCTTATGTGTTCTACCATTTTACATAGTAGTTTTTCTCAGTATTCTAATTACATCAGGCTTCAGGGAAGACTGTGCAAATTACATTGGTTTAATAAAACTCATTCAACTTATGAATCTTCTCTATTGGCCCCCTTTCTCCAAGCCCAGCATTTGCCTCCTGAGTTGCACATAGTTGTTATAGTTGGATAGTTGTTAGCTTTTAATTTGCAAGATTAGCACCTTGACTCCAGTAAAGGCCATATAAAAAGTAAGTGAACAACAAGGGACTCTTTACAGAGATGATTTGTCAGGCCTTTACCAGTTGTCACAAAAATATATTGCATTGTGCTTTCTTTTTTTAAAATGGAGTGGTTTCTAGTTAAAATAGTTTTGATACAGCACAGTTTTCTGGAGTCTGTATTCTATCTCAGGGGTGAGAGTAGAAAATGGGAACATTTCTAACTCGATGCAGTCTTGGCATAAATTCTAAAACCTCTGTCACGGAAAAGACAAAGAATCTTTCTGTAACCCAGTCATTGGGGGCGCCTGGGTGGCTCAGTGGGTTGAGGCCTCTGCCTTCAGCTCAGTTCATGATCCCAGGGTCCTGGGATCGAGCCCCGCATCAGGCTCCCTGCTCAGCAGTGAGCCCGCTTCCCCCCTCACTCTCTGCCTACCTCTTTGCCTAACTTGTGATCTCTGTCTGTCAAATAAATAAATAAAATCTTAAATAAAAAAAAAATTTAGGGACGTCTGGGTGGCTCAGTTGGTTGGACGACTACCTTCGGCTCAGGTCATGATCCCGGAGTCCTGGGATCGGGTCCTGCATCAGGCTCCCAGCTCCATGCGGAGTCTGCTTCTCTCTCTGACCTTCTCCTTGCTCATGCTCTCTCTCACTGTCTCTCTCTCAAATAAATAAATAAAATCTTTAAAAAAAATTTTTTTTTAAATAAAAATAAAAAAAATAAAACCCAGTCATTGGGCTGCCTGAGTGGCTCAGTCGTTAAGCATCTGCCTTCTGCTCAGGTCATGATCCCAGGGTCCTGGGATCGAGCCCCACACTGGGCTCCTTGCTTGGCAGGAAACCTGCTTCTCCCTCTCCCACTTCCCCTGCTTCTTTTCCTTCTCTCACTGTGTCCCTATCAAATAAATAAAATCTTTAAAAAACAAAGAAACAAAAAAACCCAATCATTAAACTTGTCTGTGTCCCTAGTATTTTCCTGAATTTAAAGCTTAGTCATTTCCTAACAAGAGCCTTCAAGGAAAACATCATTTTCCTGTCAATAATGTAAAATTTGCAAAAGTCTTGAAATCATAGTATTGCTTTTTTGTTTACATTTCCTTATTTTGTATTTTAAAGTCATAGAAATTAAATGTGTTTTTAAGAGTTGAGTTCTTATGAAGGATAGGGGAAGCTACTTTAGGTATCTCTAAATTCAGATAATTAAGAATCTCATACAAAGATGATCACCTGTCCTATGGTGCTTTAATTGAAGATAAGGGGGAAAGAATCCATGTCTTTATTTTGGGAATGTCAGTATTATATCTTTCACATAGAGCTGCTATTATTATTTTAGTCAACAAAGTTAAGTGTCCACTCTGTGTAACTATGCTTGGCATGGTGTATGATGCCTTGAAGAATATTTTCAATAAAAGAATAACCCAGTCGCAGGCTCCCAGCTCCACAGGGAGTCTGCTTCTCTCTCTGACCTTTTCCTCGCTCATGCTCTCTGTCACTGTCTCTCTCTCAAATAAATAAATCTTAAAGAAAAAAAAAAAAGAATAACCCAGTCAGATCAATTCTTTATAAAGGCCATCCATCAGTATTATATATGATATCTTAAAATAAGAATCAGAGATACTTAGTTAAGAGACCATCTTACGGTAACATTAGTGTGATAATATGGGCCTAATCTAAGGTGTAGGCTTTGGGAATGGACTAGAAACGAAACAGCAAATCTGAGACAGTGTCTTAAATATAATTGTCTTATTCTAGCTAACTCAGGTTTAATTGTCCTGTAAATCAGAGTTGATGTCTCTGTTTTCCTCCCCACTCTTCTCTCCTCCCCACTGTAGAACACCCAAAGTTTAGTGCACCTCTCCATCAGTAATGGTAGGAGAGGGGATGTATATCATAATCCCTCCAGACACTAGGTATGTGTGTATACCTAGTTTTCAGGTTTTCAAAAGATTGCATATTTCCTAAAAGAAGTGTGTCTTTTCTCTCACTTCATTTTTGAATTATTACTTTATTTTTTTAAGGTGTTTTTTTTTTTTTTAATTTATTTGGCAGACAGATCACAAGTAAGCAGAGAGGCAGGCAGAGAGAGAGAGGGGAAGCAGGCTCCATGCTGAGCAGAGAGCCCAATGAAGGGCTCCATCCCAGGATCCTAGGATCATGAACTGAGCTGAAGGCAGAGGCTTTAACTCACTGAACCACCCAGGCACCCCTTGAATTATTACTTTAAATCAGAACTTTAAATAGCCACCTAAACAGAATAACAATTTCTGCTGCATAAGTAGCTTTTTTTTAAAGAAAGGTATGTTAAATGTGTTATATTGTCCATGGAAGAAATGGTTTTTGTGGGGGTTTTTTGTTGTTTTTTGTCTTTTGGATTTTTTTTTTTTTATGGTTTTTGGTTGTGGGCATGGTTGATATATCCTTGAAAAATAAAGTTTATTTACATCTTTGATTTTTTTTGTTTAGAGGAAACCAGTCCTGGGTGTATATTCGATAGCAAAGAATCCTCCAGAAAGTGGTCTTCCCGTTTTCTATGAATGGAATTTAGAGCTAAATTTATGTATATATGATATAAAATTTAAAATAAAATGTACATGTTTACTAAACTCTCTTAAAAAGGTTTCTGTGGTAGAAGAAGAATTAGTCACATTTTGGAGAGATGCACATACAACAGACCGGTTATATAAAATCAGAAGATCCATAAAAAGTGAAGAGACCACTACATGCATACGCACACACATAAACATACATATTCCGTATAAGACTGTGAGAACATAGGAAATTTAAACCTGTGCATGGTTACCACAATCTTAATTCCATACTTTGGGAGAAAAGTTTACTTTGAGTAGATCACCAAAGAAGAATAACAGTGATCTAACGTTTTCTTTTTCATTATGGTCCGTGAGGGGAAGGGGAAAAAAAAAATTGAGGTGTGTGTAACAAAGAAGATTTACAATAGTATTTTTTATGATGGTGCAATAATTTTGAGAAGAATGTTAAATAATTCTTTTTCCTTGTTCCGCAGAACAGTGTAAGTGTTCATATTCTGCTGTTCTTCTGAAAAAGAGTAGGCTGTCCAGAGAGATTGGTTGGTTTTGCTTAATGAACTATCTTATATTCCTGTAGGGAAACAGTACAGGGAAATTTTCAGCTTTGTGTTTATTGACTTCTGATGATGTCTGTATTTGTTAAGTGGCTTTCCGTGGGCTCTTCTCCCTACCTATCTGCCCGTCATACCTCACTTCGATCTATTGACTCATGTGTTGACTTCTGTAGACTCCTTTTTATATATTCTATTTGCTATCTGATGTTTAGTCTTTAAATTGTACATCCAAATGTTGAACGATTTTGTGAAATTTGCAAGCCAAATAAATATTTAAAAATCCTTTTTAGACTTAATTTCCCAAATAGAACTTCTGATCCAATATAATCAGTAAAAATTAGATTGTCTCTTGATTTTCTCCTCAGCGGTGTGGATGACTAGACTGACAGTATTGTCTGAAATGAAAACTAAAGGTTTTAGAAGTGCTGCCTAGCTAGTGAAATCTTAATCAGAGTATTGCTTTGTTGTCGAGAAAGCTTTGAAAAACAGAAGCTGGAATTTGATATGTTTGCGACTTAAAGGAAGCTTAGATATCACCTAATCTCATTCCCCTCTTTATAGTTAAATGTGCAGGTGCCTGAGAAGTGTGACTTGCTTTCGGTCACATAGTTAATTAATAATAGAAGCAAACCCCAAGTCTAGAATTGGCTGGTGGGCCAATTTCTTGTATAGATACTGAATTATGTATCCTAACCATGAAATAGGAAGAACCTAGGACAGTGGTTGGAAGGCTGTATGTGCTGATGTGACCAGTTCATGCCTAAGACATGTGCTGGTGCAGTCTCTGGGCCACAACCACACAGTTGTTCACTTGATCATTCAGCTGTTTCTTCCATATGGGTGAAGCCCTCTTGTGTTCTGCTAAATTTGAATACAGGTATCATTTTAGACTCGGTATTTCCAAACATGACTTTGCAGTGGGAAGTAATGGCCCTGATCTTGTATTTCAGCTCAGACAGCTGTAACCGCACCAAAGATGTGGAAGAAACCAAAAGATCGGACCCGAACCACTGAAGAGGTGTTAGAGGCAGAAGTGGAGGTAAGGGACAAAGTAAATCTCTTTAGCTTCTCTTTAGAGTAGTGGTGCCATTTCCCAAGACAAGTGTGGGTTTATGTCTCTTTTTTGAGATACTGTTTTTCAAACAAAATGTGATATATCGAGCTCAGAGTCTGATTGTTTTGGTCCACCTACAGAATTTTTAAAAGATTTTTGATACCATTTTCAGTTTCATCAGAGTCTTGTCTATCTTTCCAAATGCGTATTCTAAAATGGCAAAAGTGAGTTACTGCTTAATTTTTGGTTAATCTCCCAACCCCCTCAATTGAATTTTTCCTTCTGTTAACAAGATGGAAAAACTACTCTGGTAAACAAAAATAGGTGGGTACTAAGGAAGGCACGTATTGCATGGAGCACTGGGTGTGGTGCATGAACAATGGATTTTGGAACACTGAAAAAGAATAAAATTAAATTTAAAAAAATAGAAACAGTTTTTTCAAATACTGAGTAGCAGTGATGGTAGAAATTATCGAGTGCATTTAGAGAAATTCATTTTGCAAATGTCATCTTTTAACTACATCGCCGTAACGTGACTTTTCACATGTGATTTATCTGTTTGAACTAAACCATGCCAGATTTTGCTGTAGGTTACAGCATGCTAGGAGACCATGTAAGAAAGAAACAAGGGTAGAGTTATCAGTTTCATAGTCTATAATCTCAGTATCCTTAGTGCTATGTCCCGCTATGTACTGAAGCTTACAAATGAAGAGTAATCTAAAAAATCTGTACGTTGCTTTTTTCTTTTTAAACTCTTAACATCTACTTTATTAAAGTAATTTTTCTTAAATGCATAAGGTGATAACATTAGAATATACAGATTATTTTAAAGTGACTTTAAATACATTTGTTTCAAAAGGCTTTTCTCTCTAGTTATAATTCTTACCCTTTCCAAGCAGTTCACAGTACCCCTTTGTTACTTCCCCCTGTCCTGTCACTAGTCTTACATGATGCCCTACTGATGTCACAGTTAGTCCCATAGCAACCACTAAAATGTTTCATGGAAGTGATTGTAGTGTGGTTATCCGGGGATAAGAATTGGCAGGAAGTTGTAGAGGTGCAAATAGTTGATGCACTTGTCTTGCAGCTGAACAAGAAAATGTTGCTCCTACAGAGAATAAAATACCTTCCAGAGGCAGGGGAATCTCATACATTCCTGGTATGGCTGTAAGAGCTTCATAAACTGGTTTCTCTTTAGATTCCACTATTTTTATTCATTTTCTTCTGTTATACTTCATATTCCTTTCCTAGATTTCTAAGCATTATTGAATATTAAATGGGTAGTCCACCACTACTGCAAATATTCATCCTCTTCTTTAGGTCAGGGGTTGGCCAACATTTCCTGTAGCAGTCCAGATAGTAAATAGTTCGAATTTGTAGACTAAATGATCCCTGTCACAATTTCTCAGCTCTGTTGCTGTAGCCCAAACACAGCCATAGACAATGTATAAATGAATTGACTGTGACTATATTCCAGTAAAACTTCATTGACAGACATTGCAATTTGAATTGCCTATAATATTCATGTGTCATAAAATATTCTCCTTTGAAATTTTTTCAGTGACCACAAATACAGAAACCATCCTTTCCTTGCACACTGTACAGATATGGGATGAGCCACGTTTGACCCATGAGCCATAAATGGCTAAAGCCCGCTTCAGATTGTTATTCTTCGGACATGAGAACTGTTTTAACTTATTCTGAATCAGTCACTTTTTTCTTTACCTTATAGTTTTAAGGTATAATTAAAAAGAATTTGATTGTTTGCCCCCCCCCCAGAAATCCAATTCCTTGTCTTTCCTGTAGTTGAACATTTATTATAGTAGTTTAGTGCATACTGCTTATCATTATCTTTATTTTCACTGATCCTTAAGCTCTCCTTTTCTTAACAGATTTTTCTCAGCCTTTAAAAGAATGTTTCAGATATTAGCATATTAGGTTATATATTTGGTTGTTATATCGTTGCAAATATTTTATCAAATTCTACAAATTATAGCCTAGAAGGGTAACATGAAGGGTGAGTCATCTTAAAATTGCTGATCAAGGCATCTTAAAACTTGTTTTAAAATTGTAGGATATTGGGTGCCTGGGTGGCTCAGTGGGTTAAGCCACTGCCTTCGGCTCAGGTCATGATCTCAGGGTCCTGGGATCAAGTCCCGCATCGGGCTCTCTGCTCAACAGGGAGCCTGCTTCCTCCTCTCTCTCTCTGCCTGCCTCTCTGCCTACTTGTGATCTCTCTCTGTCAAATAAATGAATAAAATCTTTTTTAAAAAATTGTAGGATATTTCATCAGTTATTACCATACGTAGTGGTCTGGTCTGACTTTCTGGCACTTTAAAACTCATGAGTTAAATAGGCAGTTCTATCAACTAAATTCACCTTTGACAGTCCAGCCAATAATGTGTTTCCTTTCTTCAGTTATAAGTTCATTTAATAGGGCTTCATCCAGCTAAATAACGCAGCTCATTTGGTGAGTCCCTTGAAAAATATCCTAACAGTGTCCCTCAGACAGCTCAATGATTTTGTGTTCTCTGAATTATGGTTTGTCATTCATGGAACCAAGTTTCTTCATACTTCTTTTTCCAGTTAGAAATTAACTTTTCCAAGTAATACATTCTCTACTTATATCCAGTAGATTTCCTTTTGCTGATTTTAGGTACAGAGAAGAGGACATAATAAATTTTTTTTCCACTAAAATAACATTTTTCTTCATTTTGTAAGCTCTGAAAAAAGAACTCTCTATAACTGTATAATGTAGCTATACTGCTCTTTAGTAAGTTTAAGTAACAGTGACAGACTCTCATAACAAATTATTAAAAGATCTTCGTGATGATCTGTACTTAATTAGAAGGTGGCATTGCAAGGTCATTATAAGTTAGACTACAATAGAATATAGAATAAGAAAAAGGAAATTTGTTGATTCGTGATTTAAACTTGGGAGTTCGGTTTTTTTCTCAAACTTTAAAAGATGTTCATTCTGTGCCATGTTTCAAAAAGAAATTATTTCAACCTGTATTTTCTTGAAATTTTTATATCTTTCTTTTGATGGTTTCCATACTATGTTTTCCTGTTGGGCGAGTAGAGAAAGCACACATGCACACACAGTGTGGGTGTATGTGTGTCCATGTTTGCATGAACTTTTTGTGTTCATCATGGAAGCAAGTCCTCAAAATCATCTGTTTCTGTAGACATTTTGTTTTTATTTTTTTTTTAAGATTTTATTTATTTATTCGACAGACAGAGATCACAGGTAGGCAGAGAGAGAGAAAGGAGGAAGCAGGCTCCCTGCTGAGCAGAGAGCCCGAAGTGGGGCTCGATCCCAGGACCCTGAGATCATGACCCGAGCCGAAGGCAGAGGCTTGAACCCACTGAGCCACCCAGGCACCCCAGTAGACAGCATTTTAAAATTTTGTCTTTTCCCATGATCTGATGTATGTTAGAAGAAAATTGACTGGTAGTATACCCGTTAATAATATTTCACTTATGTAAGAAAGTAGGATTTTTAACTCTTTAATCTTTTGGAAAAACAGTTTTATGAATCAGTTGGGCATAACCACTTGCTTGTGTATGTGACATTCTTTTATACAATCCTCTGTTGAAAGAATTCAGCAGAGCCTCTATTTTTTCTCTCCTAGCATGAATTTATCGGTTTAGAATGTCTATTTCCTCTGAGTGCTTCTTCCAAAGGCTTGTTTTTTAGAGTGCTTACCCTTCATGGTAAAGAAAGACATAAAGTTCATGAGAACTGCCTCAAGGAATTTTGATAGTTCATATATGGTCCTCAAGAAATTTTTTTTAAAAGATTTTATAGAGAGAGTGCATGTGGAGGGAAGGCCAAAGGGAGAGAGAGAAGAGAATCCCAAGCAGATTCTGCACTGAGCAAGAATTCTGTCACGGGCCTTCATTCCATGACCCTGAGATCATGATCTGAGCCAAAACCGAGGGTCAGGTGGTGGTCAAAAATCATCTGGTGAATAACTTCAATTCTATTTTGCTTTTTAAAAATAGGATGCGTCAGCAGTGCCTTGGTGACACAGTTGAGCATCCCACTCTTGGTTTTGGCTCAGGTTGTGATCTCAGGGTCTTACGATTCAGCCCTGCATCCGGCTTTGTGCCCAGCGCAGGATCTTCTTGAGCTTCTCTGCCTCCATCCCTGCCACTTGTGTGTTTTCTTGCTCTCTCAAAAATAAATAAAAATCTTCAAAAAATAGAAATAGGAAGCACCAGAACCCAGATTTCTCCCTCCGTAGAGGACTACATGCCAAGCACTTTTCTATACATAATTTGAATAAGGTTACAAACACAGAGAATTCCAGGAACCAATAAACAAGGTAGATTTTAATTAACAAGTGTCCTCCTTATAAAATGAGAGATGATCAACTTTGCAGGACCTAGATACTTTATTCATCAAACTCTCCATTTAGCAACAACAGGAACACAAAAAATACCTTCTTATGTTTCTTTTTATATTTGCTGAGCCTTAATGGCAAGGGTAGGAGTGCTTGATTTAGATTTCTGACTAGGACTCTTTCATGTCCAACAAGTGCAAGGATTAACAGTTCTTTCCATTCTAACCTTCGGTACATTTAGATGTCATTAGTCATGTTAAAGCATTTCAGTAGCCATGTGACTTGTCTTCTCTATGCCAAGAGATGAAATGAGAAAAGTGTTTTAAATAAACTTAGCATGCTAGTACCATATGCCGAACACAGACATCCTTTTTTTGAATGATGTTTTTGTTTGCCTTTTGAGGGGATAGGTACAGGTTTTCATGCATATTTACATGGTAAAAATCATGTAACCTCTGTGTTCACTTATGCTTTAGCCTAAAGCTGAAGAGGAGCTTTCAGGTGACAAAGTACTTGAATCTGAACAGGATAAAATGAGCCAAGGGTTTCATCCTGGAAGAGACCCCTCTGACCTAAAAAAAGTAAAAACTGTGGAAGAAAATGGAGAAGAAGCTGAGCCTGTACGTAATGGTGCTGAGAGTATTTCTGAGGGTGAAGGAATAGATGCTAATTCAGGCTCCACTGATAGTTCTGGTGAAGGGGTGACATTCCCATTCAAACCAGGTAAGTGTATCCCTGCCTTCCTGTGCATGTGTTCCCTTCTCACCTTCACTGTTCTAACCTTACAGCAATGTTGTCTCTTTATAGAGAGATATTGGATGGAAGATAAGAGGCTCATCAGAGCATAATATTTACAGAATAGATTAGCAGGCATAAGTTAGTGACTAGCAAATCCAGGGAGTTCTCTGTTGACGGAAGTGATATCTGATGCCGTATTCTGCTTTTACAGGCATTGGAAGAGCAGCTGGCAGAAGATAACGGTCAGTGCTAGGCCAGTGGAATTCAACAAGAGGAATTTAATTTTACTTAGTTTAATTGAAAGGGCTGTTTCAGTGCTCTTTTGTGCTCATCATTTCACAAGCCTTTAACACTTACCCTTATTACATGTAACACACTGACATTTTTCACTCTATTCTCTTTTTAAAATGTTGGACTGTAGGGGGCCAGCTGGCTCAGTCAGTAAAACAAGTGACTCTTGATCTCAGGGTCATGAGTTCAAGCCCCACGTTGGGCGTGGAGCCTACCTAAAAGGAAGAAATGAAAAAAGAAACAAAAAGAATTTTAAAATGTTGGTTGTAACTCACTGATTTCACAAGAGAAATTTGTTGACAGAAATCACTCTGTGGAACTGAACTACAATCATCAGAAGCAGTGTGACTAGCTTATTAAGCACATGCAGTATGAGACATGCCCTGTGGAGCACATGATGAGCCTTGGAGGCTCTTTCATCTTTAGGCACCATCAAGTCCATTAAAGTCTGTTCCAATCCTATATAAATATGATTGACTTTGAAATTTTCAGAGTGATGTGGCATGGACATGCGGGGGAAGATGGTTCATTTGATAGAAAGTTTGGGATAGGTACAACTTTTTTCATAGTCTGCGAAATCTGAGTGACTTCTATGTGAGATTGGATTTGAAAGCAGAATATCAGACATCAAAAATAATCTTAGACAAAAATTATTGATGTACAACCAACATTTTTTAACATGGAGCATAAAAAGTTGTCAGTGCATTACAGGAGCAAGGGCAAATATTGTTTTAAGAAACTTTGATTTCTTTTATTTAAATCTGTATTTGTTCTAAAAAAAACTTTAAAAATTGTATTTGTTCTGAGTCATAGAGTCATTATATTTCTTATTGGGAGTTGTAGTAAGAAATGTTTGAAAGTCATTGATAGATACCTCCACCTTAATAAACTGATCTTTTCACTACCAGTAAACTGCTGCCAATGGGCTTTATGAAATTGTAGGGGTATGTTATAGTAAAATTTTCTTTTAACTTTAGGACTCAGTATACTAAAATTCTAAAGATCTAGGCTTATATGATATCATGAAGAACTTGTGGCTACCCCAGTCCTTTAATAGACTGAGACACTATTGTCGTCTATAGGAGTGAGTGTGTGTGTGTGTGATGTGTTTTTGAGTAAGCTTTATGCCTAGCATGAGGCTCAAATGCATGACTCTGAGTCCCGTGCTCTGCTGACTGAGCCAGCCATACGCCCCCTGTCAGTTATATTTTTATCCTTTGGCAAGGAAAAGGTACCCAACCATAGGCCCCAACTATATTGAACAACTAAATTTTGATATACCCTTGCAGTAATTGGAAAATAGCAATTAAAATTTTATTTTTTTTAAAGATTTTATTTACTTATTTGGCAGGGAGATAGAGCACAAGTAGCCAGAGCAGCAGGCAGATGGAGAGGGAGAAACAGTCTCTCTCCTTAGTGGGGAACCCAACATGGGCTTGATCCCAAGATCCTGAGAATGTGACCAGAGCCGAAGGCAAATGCTTAACTGACTGAACCACCCAGGCTCCCTGCCAGTTTAAAATTTAGATCCCAGTAAACTGCCTGCCTTTTAATGAATATAAGAAGATAATAAGGATTTGGTTGAAAATATCTACAGTGTTCTCACAGACCATCATGAGTCTATCACCTATATATTAAGAATCACTAACCTAAAAAAGGACCCAAAGAACTATCGTGAAGTGATCTTGGGGCCTGATTTTGATGAGGGTTTGGTTAATTAAAAGAAAAATACTGTGACTTGCTTTCCTTATCCAACAAAAATTTCAGGAAATTCTCCAACTTTATATAATGAGATTAGGATTGTGAGAAATGATAGCTATAACAATAGTCATAGTAGCAAAGTGAGTGCTATGGCAAAAAACTAATTTGAAATTAATATTAAAAATATTATTATTGGTGGGAATAACGATAGTGCCACTGCTATGGAAAACATTATGGGGGTTCCTCAAACAATTAAAAATAGAGACACCATATAACCCTGTAATTCTGCTTTTGGATATTTACCCAACGAAAACAAAAACAGAAATTTGAAAAGACATCTGCATCCCTATGTTTATTGCAGCATTATTTACAATAGCCAAGATCTGTAAGCAGCCTCAGTGTCCACTGATAGATGAAAGGATGGTGAAGATGTGTGTATATAGATGTGTTTTTGCATGCATGGTGTACCCACACACGGTGGAGATTACTCAACCATAAAAAAAAGAATGAAATCTAGCCATTTCCAACAGTGTGAATGGATCTAGAGGGTATTGTGCTTAGTGAAATAAGTCAGACAGAAAAAAAATCAAATACCATACGATTTCACCGATACATGGAACCTAAAAATCAAAACAAAAACAGAGACAGAACAACCTGTGATTGCCAGAGGATAGGGAGATGTGGGTGGGCAAAAAAAGTAAATGGATTAAGAGGGTCAGACTTTCATTTACAAAATAAATAAGTCACAGGGATGAAATGTACAGCGTAAGGAATGTATAGTCAGTAATATTGTAATAATTTCATATGGTGACAGGTGGTTAATACACTTACCATGGTAAGTGAGCCTTTTGTAATGTATGCAATTGTCAAGTCACTATCTTGTATATCTGAAACTAATACAATATTTTGAATCAACTATACTTCTAAATAAAAACTAGTTATATAATATATATATATATATAAAATATATAATAAAAACTATACTACTAAATAAAGTAAACCATGGTCGGGGGAAAAATTATATATAGCTGGTTAGCCTTTTCAGAATCTAACAGAAGTTATTTGTATTTGTTTTGTATCCTTTTGCCTTTTTTTCCCTCCAAAATAGCATTTCCAAGTGAACAACCGAAGTCTCCTTTTACGTGAAACCAAAGAGTATTATAGATTCCTTATTTCTGAGGTATTTTAAGGCTTGGTAGTTTATCTAATGAGTATTATTACATGTTTCTGGCCAAAGGCTGTCTAATGTGTATATTAAGTGGTTTCTGTAGCAATTTCAGATTACAGGCTAATGGTATTCAGAAGGGATCAAGGAACATAAGACAGTTTAAAGTTTTTATATGACATTTTTCTGACAGTAGCTCAGTGTTTGCTTTGTATTTTAGTCTATGACAGGTAAAGTGAATATTGGAATCCAGTTTGAACTCTTAGGCGTTATCCATATAATGACCCTAGAGACTTTTTTGTCTGCATCTCTTTTTCTAGATTCCTGGAAGCCTGCTGACACTGAAGGCAAGAAGCAGTATGACAGGGAGTTTTTGCTGGACTTCCAGTTCATGCCAGCCTGTATACAGAAACCGGAGGGCCTGCCTCCCATCAGTGATGTGGTTCTTGACAAAGTAAGCTGTATGCTCAGAGAAAGCTCTGTCTTTCTACAAGGAACTGGATTCAGTTATCAGTACAGATGTGTGAAGTATGAGTAGTTTTTAGGAATTGTTAGCCTATATGTATTTGAATTAAAATATATAATTTTTAAGTCTTAGAGTTTTCCTACATATTGTTGGATTTGGGGTTTATTGTGGATTACTGGAACTTTGGGGTTTGGTGCATATTTGAGTGGTATTGTTTTAAAATACATTCATTGTCTGCTTATCATTGCTATTGCATAGTGTTGTAAAAAATGTGTGTCTTGCTGGGCTAATACAGCTAAAGGGATATGGAGCTCTTTTGTTCACTGTTCTAGAATTCCATTATGGAGTTAGAATGGCATTGAGGACAGGTCAGATGCCTACAAGTGTATTTGGCAAATCAAACAAGCATAATTTGAATAATGTTATATCTTAAAATTTCTCTAATAAATACTTATAGTGATTACTTTTCAGTTTTGGCAAATAAGTAGGCATCTTTTCTTTTTACATCTGAGCTTAATAGTGCATGTAGGAAATTGGTACAATATTTATTTTGTCTCTATTAAGTTAAAAAGAGTAGAGTCAGATGTGTAGCTGCCCAAGTGATTTTATGTCTCTCAATGATGAACCAGTGATGATGACAGAGCTTAAAATATTTTTGTTTTGAAGAGAAAATATTAGTCCTTTTTAAAGCATAAAGGGTAACTGTCTTTCCGAACGAGATCTACCTCTTTTTGAGATTTCCAGCAGCTGCTTATCCAATCCCTATGTATATTATTCTCCTCTTTAAAGCAACAAGGTTTCTTATTTCTGTTGGTATCTAAGTCTTCTCTTTTGGGCACTTACGGTAGTGCTAATTTGAGACTGTTTTAGAGGGTGGGTTTTACATACCCTAAATTGAGTTATCGTCTAGAAGATATTCTAGACGATATTACTGGTTTTTGACTTCACCCAGTTACTAGTTGATTTCTCCCTGAGCTACTTCACTTTGTTTCGTCTGCCATCACAATACATGCCTATACAAAGCCAGATAGCTCCAATTAACAAGGTGGATTGAGTGAGATTTTTAAAATATCTCCTTTAGAGACTTACTGTTCACTGAGAATATTTGCTTTGCTAACCATAAAACAACAGCTAACATAAATGATAACAGGATTTTTCAAAGCAAGTGCTCTGATGTCCTGGTGAATATCCTGGAAAAAATTCCCTCATTTGTCCCTACTTCATAGGATCTTACAGATTTTCTTGAGCTGTTCTGCTGGTCCTTGAGTGTCTGTTGAGCCAGTCTACTTACTATGTCTAGCCTCTCCTTGGAAATTTTAGGCCTAATCACTCCCAGGAATAAGTCCAGAGACGCTTCCATGGTTCAGATTGGACTTCACTGCTTCAGAAAACCAGTGTTCGTCATTTCAGTTGACATAACTTTTCAGTCTAAGTTTTTACTTTCTGGGTACTGAGTGTTCTGAAACTTGTGTTAAGCTTTCCTTTGCTTCTTCATGCAGATCAACCAACCCAAATTGCCAATGCGAACTCTGGATCCTCGGATTTTGCCTCGAGGACCAGACTTTACTCCAGCCTTTGCAGATTTTGGAAGGCAAACCCCTGGTGGAAGAGGCGTACCTGTAAGTGCAAGTTCCCTACAACCCAGTTAGTTAGAAATTGTTAGAGACTTCATGACAACTTGTCTAATGGCAAGAGAACGGCATTTTTTCGTTGATTCCT
The DNA here is from genome assembly GCF_011764305.1 of Mustela putorius furo. NCBI lineage: Eukaryota > Metazoa > Chordata > Mammalia > Carnivora > Mustelidae > Mustela > Mustela putorius. The sequence continues at coordinate 14,787,929 of NW_025422005.1, read as the reverse complement.
CTAACCAAGAAGACATAGAAGAGGTGAAGACTGTCTTTTTTTCCAACTAATATTAAAGCAAATAAAGAATACACTGAGTTGTTTTTACCTGAGAGAAACTGGTCTGCATTAATTTGGTCTTGATTTTTTTACATATTTTTTTCAATTGAACTGCAGATGGGTTAAAAATAGAGCTAACCTTAAATAGGATTCCTGCTTTATTTTGAGGTGTCCTGATATAGTTGAGATCTCTGATGACATTCGGCTAATGGTCATCTCTTTGTCTTTGTTTCTACAGATTTGCAAAGTGCAGAGCAGGCATGGATTGCCAATTCTGGAACAGAGCAAAGCCCCAGCTTGTACTCCACTGGCGATGTCGCACCCACCCCTGAAGAGCCTGCCTCTAGGGGTGCGCTGAATCCTTTTTTTTTTTTTTTTTTTTTTTAACAATAGTCTCTGGTGTTATGATATTTTCTGTTTTGTTTTTCTCACTTACTATAGGTTGTGAAGTCACTATATGAACACATGACATGTACAAAAGAGTGCAGTGTTGGTATACTGCAGGTTGCACTTACACCCCCATTGGCAGGCTCTTCAGCGGTAGAAGTGACGTCACCAGTGGAGTTATGCTGGGGCACTGCGCTGTGCAAGATGTGGCAGGCTGTGCCTACTCCCTGCTTTGTAGACTTGCAGAAAGCATGGGGGAAGGTTGCCAGTGATGTGAATACCTGTTTTTCCCAAATTGGAGTGGTACAGAGAGCACTTAATTTAAACTTCTGGAGGAGCTTGGAGTTTGATGTACATTTGCAAATCTACTTTATTTTGTTTGTAAAAATACTTTTATTTAAGGTGACACTTTTTATTTTTCCCATCACCTTTTTATTTCTGGAGTGGCAACTTTTGAAACCTGCTTTGGAATAAGACTGTACACATCAGGAAACAAATGTCACTTTGTAGATATTTGAATTATTTGTTGTTTGCCTGCAGCCAAATACTAATTAAAAATACTTCAGTGCCTATAGTGCATTGAAGGCTTTGTAAAACCTATAGAAAATCTCCTTAATTTGAAGCATGTTATTTATTGAGCATTACCATCTTAACAATATCTCTGTGTGTGATTTTCTATTCTCACCTAGGTTGGAAATTTAATCTTTATTTTCTGTATACTAAATTAAAATTTTTCTCAAGTTTTAATTATCTCACCAGAAAGTCTTAGAGCGCAGCTTTCTAGAAACCATTTGATACCTTATTTTTCAGCATTATTTCCCTTTTTGGTAGTGTAAAGTTGTGTTTCTATTAGTGGTTTTTTTGTTTTTGTTTCGGTTTTGATATATATCTTTGCTTTGCCAAACACTGGAAATAATGTTGATGCCATTTTTTATTAGTTTCAGGTTAACAATATCTGTCATTATCATATTGCTCTGTTTTGTTCATATGTCACTCAAAGAAGGTATGATTTGATGCGTCTCATCTTCCAGTGTATACTGCCACTTTACATCACCAGCTTGCTATTGTTTAGTAACTAGGTATAGCAAAAAGGAAGTGCGATGGACTGAGAATAAGCTATGTCTCTTTTATAATATTGAAATTAGAAAATGAATTTTAAAATTATCACAATGTGTCTTTGCCCACTAATCTACCTACTTACATATGTAAATGATTTATTTGGTACCAAGAAATATGATTGGAAATGAGCCATTATGAGGAATTTGTAATGTCTCCAAAAGAGTTAGCTCTAGTTATTTCACTTTCTTTAAATAGCTCTTGTCAGGTGACACAGCTAATTTTTAAGTATAATTGTGATCTGTCAGAGTAATACTGATATGTTAAGCCTAATGCAAGTATTTATTCTTCCAGCATCTCCCACAGCTAACAAACATGCTCCACTTAATTTTATCCTGCTTATGTTGGTATGTTGTTGTGGATTCAAATGGGAATTTCATAGGATATAGCTATGTAACATGTAAAGGAACAGTTAATAATGCTGTTTGGAAAAAAAGCAGCAGTCTTACTCTTCATCGTTTTTGGTACCATACCTCTATTAATTTTTCCCAGCCTCCCAATTGGCTTATAAATGATTACCATCCAAAGATCTTAAGATCTGCTAGACTTAATTTTTCATGGTGTGGCTTAAGTAACTGTGACTCCTACTATAAACTTCTCTGCAAAAGACTTATTACAAGTGGGTAGCAATTGTTTTAACATGTCATGTGCAGTTACGCAACATTTTCAAACATAAAGGTCTTTTGATGGATAGTAATGTATAGATCTGTTGGAAGCACTCAGGCAGTATCCTCTCTCTACCTTATTAAAAGTCGAATTACTTAGCAAGTGTGATGTAAATTTTTTTTTAATTTTTTAAAGATTTATTTATTTATTTGACAAGGAGAGAGAGACAGTGAGTGAGGGAACACAAGCTGGGGGGAATGGGAGAGGGAGAAGCAGGCTTCCCGCTGACCAAGGAGCCCAATGCCTGGCTTGATCCCAGAACTCTGGGGTCATGACCTGAGCCCAAGGCAGATGCTTAAGGACTGAGACACTCAGGCGCGCCTGTGATGTTACTTTAAATGGTAATCTAGGCAGACATCACAGAAAGCGCCCCAAGAGACATGTATTGAAAGAGAGACAGTGGAGCGAGACTAGTAATTTACCATTCATATTTATTTCAGTTAGCTTTGAGGTTAGCTGAGTTTTTTTTTTTTTTTTTTAAATTTATTTATTTATTTGGCAGAGAGAGGTGGAGAGAGGAAGCACAAGCAAGGGGAGCTGTAGGCAGAGGGAAAGAAAGAAGCAGGCTCCTCACTGAGCGGGGAGCCCTATACGGGGCTCGATCCCCGGAACCTGAGATCATGAACTGAGCCGAAGCCAGACACTTAACCAACTGAACCACCCACGCACCCCTAGCTGAGCTATTATAATAATTATTATATTATAATAAAAATTCTACGGGCAGAGAGGTTTCCTGAGGTTATATCATCCTTCCCTTTCTCCATAATCCCTTTAAAACATGGTAGGATGATTATTGGTCCTGTTGGGGTAAGTTTAATGTTATAGTCTATGAGATAAGAGCAATGTATATTGATCTCTAAAACAGAGATGGGTATGGCTTTTTATGTAATACATTTAAGAAAAATATATGAGAGAAGGTAAAAAAAAAATTAAAACTCAGTTCACCTGGGAAAAAAATGCATCTCACTAGTTAATCAATGCCAAAAAGATTTTTTTAAAAGATTTTATTCATTTATTTGACCGAGTGAGCGAGCATAAGCAGGAGGAACAGTAGAGGGAGAGGAAGAAGCACGCTCCCCGCTGAGCATGGAACCTGATGCAGGGCTTGATCCCAGGATCCTGGGACCATGGCTTGAGCCAAAGAGAGATGCTTAACCATCTGACCCATCCAGGCACTCCAATCAATGCCAAATGTTGATGTTTCATTTGAGTTGTCACATTTTTGGACCCTGAGCACATTATACCTTAAAATTCTTCTGCCAGACAGGGAGTTCCTCTTCCAGTCAGGATTGTCTCTCCTTTAAGCAAGGAGACCAGGCTCATTTTTATATATGTACACTTCATAACTCTTTAATTTCATGTGTGTTTAGTAAATAAATCATTCATTATATATGGTGCATCTTTTGAAGGATGCCGTAAATTTGATAGTTTGTATTAAGCTTTCCACATGCTCACACACACGCCAAAGAACATGAAATGTTTAAGGTTAGTATATCAGTATAGATAGCACTTTTTTATATAAAATGTTTTTTTTTTTATTTTATTTTACTTATTTGACAGAGAGAGACACAGCGGGAGAGGGAACAGAAGCAGAGGAAGTGGGAGAGGGAGAAAGAGGCTTCCCGCTGAGCAGGGAGCCTGATGCGGGGCTCAATTCCAGGACAGTGGAATCACGACCTGAGCCGAACGACTGAGCCACCCAGGCGCCCCTAGATAACATTTCTTTAAAAAGTTCTTTTTCTTCTTTTGTATTGATGATAACTTACCTAGTTTTTAAGGTCCTTTTATATGTCTTATATCCCTGATCCTCATAATATAACTTCTGTGGGTAGGACTGGCATTTAATGTATGAGAAAGCCTACGTTTAACAAAGTTCAGAGACCTGCTCACAGTAACTTTGCTCATAAGTAGCAGAATTGAACAGTCCTTTTGTCTTCTAATCTGCCTTTTTTTCTGCTGTAACATACTCTTTCCAGGCACTGATGTTCCACATAATGATTTCATTTTCAGAGTATAAGCATGAGTACATTAGAGATTAATTTATTAAGTGTGTAAAGCATTTATAAGTCTAATAGATCTGTTGAAGACTCTATTCTCGGTTAAATATTTGTGAACAATATCTTTCTTATTATATGCAATGAACCAAATAATTTTCAAGGTTGTCTTGGGAGCTTGCACATAGGTTATAATACCGATTTTTTATTTGGGACTAACAGCTTATGTTAATCTTTTTAATACTTACTTTCCTTTGAAATGTTGTTACCTATTTAGTAATATTTCTCACATCTTATGCAGTTCATTTGAAATCCATATATATTTGTCTTAAAGCTGGTAAAGAGATTTGGCGTAAGTTGTATTTACTTCCTACATTCAAATCTCACTGCTACATAGTCATTGATGTTTCCAGTAAGTACGTTCAGGGAATAGAACTTTCATACTTCATTCAAACATGATTAAAATTATATCCCCAAATTGGGGCGCCTAGGTGGTGCAGTCATTAAGTGTCTGCCTTCAGCTCGGGTCATGATCCCAGGGTCCTGGGATCGAGTCCCACATCGAGCTGCACATCAGGCTCTCTGCTCCACGGGAAGCCTGCTTCTTTCTCTTCCACTCCCCCTGCTTGTGTTCTCTCTCTTGCTATATCTCTTTTTGTCAAATAAATAAATAAATCTTTAAAAAACATTATATCCCCAAATTATTATTACTATGCCTCTTATCTGATTTTGACATAATTACCTTTCATTATACCCACTAATCTTTGTTCTTGACAAATTTTTATGTGCAAATGCATGGATTAATTTAAATGTCCTATAGTATAAGTTATATATAAGTTATTTAAACTTATCCAAGCACTGAAAGGATTTTAACCCACACTAGTTACCCATTCTTGTTTACACTAGAATACAACCTGAATTTTTAAAATATCAGATAATATTTAGTGTTCTGCATTCTCTTATCAGAATTGTTTTGGGGGTGCCTGGGTGACTCACTTGGTTTAGCGACTGTCTTCGGCTCAGGTCATGATCCCAGAGTCCCGAGATTGAGTTCCTCATCGGGCTCCCAGCTCTGTAAGGAGTCTGCTTCTCCCTCTGACCTCCTCCCCTCTCATGCTCTCTCTTGTATTCTGTCTCTCAAACAAATTAATTAAATCTTAAAAAAATAATAGATCTTCATTTCTGTTTAAAAAGAGAGAAAAAGAATTGTCTGGGCTATTATATCAAAGTTTCAGTTATAAACAAATGTTTTTATAGTAGGACTATCCAGTTTAGCACCTGCTCCCTGTTGGTACTTTTCTAGTGTGATCCTCTTCAGGTCATTTTTAGTTAAACTATGTGTGGTACCTCAGGTTTTTTAATGTGTACCAAATACTCTGAGATTGTATCATTTATTCTGAGTACTTAGCTGGATATATTTGACAAGATTAGTGTGTATTGCTCAGGAAGGCTATTTTTTGATCCTGATAAATGCTTGATACTGCTATTACTGATTAGGGCAGATGGTGAAGTATAATTCTGAGAATGAGTGTTGTTTAAAGGCTTTCAGTCTTGCCAGCTTCAGCCTCAGACTATGTATTTCTTAGAACCTGTTTTTTAATATAAAGCATTGAAATTTAAGTTTCTGCTTCCTTCTCTAAATCTTCATATAAATTCAGAAGGGCAGTATTAGGGCACTAACAGAGATATGATTCTGATTTGTATGTCTTGTGTGACTTCTTTTCCTTCCCTCTTAAAGTTTAATTACAATATTTACTCAGGATTTAGAAAATGATATAACGGACACTCCTGGGAGACTCAGTTAAGCATCCGACTCTTGGCATATGACATATGCATATGTCAGTATGCAATAGATCTGGGAGGAACAAAACTTACATCAACCCAAATGTTTAATCTTGAAAAGTTATTTCCTAGCATTTTAAATGGCAACTGTTAGTGATATTTTAATACACAGAATGCAAGTTTTACATTAAGACTAACAGTAGTTAGTCTTAATCTGATGACCATTGTGACAGGCCAGCAAGTGTTTTTAACAGAGTGAGTATAGTGGGACTCTAGCAGGAACTAAGAACTGACAAAAGAGAAGACATTTTTTTCAGGGAACAATTTAGTTAAATCTCATTTAATGATTTAAGAAAGACTTACTTTAGTATTTCTGGCCCAGGAAGTTTACAGGGATCCATTAAAATCTGTAGTAAGGCTGGATGTCTATGCTATAAAGAATTTTTTTGATAAAATTGTATTTGGATTTCACACTAGCAGTGTGGAAACCTAGTTTTTGAAGCAGCTTTGTGACTGTGATGATTACTGCCTGTGAATTTGTATAATTATTCAAGTGAGCAGTCCAAAGTCACACAGCTAGTGAAAAATAAAGCTTCAGTTTGGGGTATTCTTTTTTGTTAAGAATAATAGCAGTATCAAACAGAATTTTCCCATCACATTATCTAATTTAGGACTTCGGAGTTAGAAACTGTAGTAGTGGAAAATATTGCACTGATGGTATTCTAAGGTTGTCCTCCTCTTCTCCCCCAGAAAGATCACATCAAATTGAGTGCTTAATATCCATCTTTGTGTGTAAGAAATGTTCAGTGTGATCATCAGATTTGAATTGGGAAGCACAGCAGAGGCAGCAAATTTTAAGTACACTCTGTAGATATAATAAAGAATATTCTTGTCCTAGTTGTTGAATGTTGGACCACGAAGATCTCAACCTGGCCAGAGAAGAGAGCCGAGGAAGATTATCACAGTCTCTGTGAAAGAAGATGTGCACCTGAAAAAGGCAGAGAATGCCTGGAAGCCCAACCAAAAACGAGACAGCCAAGCTGAGGATCCTGAAAACATCAAAACTCAGGTGAGAACAGAAGCACATTCTTACATTGTTTTGGAATTACAGTGCTGTTGTTTTAATGTGCTTTGACTTGTTATTTTGTCCTATTAGTATACTAGAGATTTTAGTTCATGATTTTTGTACATTTTTTGTTTTTTAAAAGCATTATTCTAAAATCTTTAGCATAATGGGTGCCAAGTACCTACTATTTTCTTGTTTGGTTGTCAAAACAACTACTGTATCTAGAGGGTTTATATGTCATAGACTTTGATCATTTAGGCTTAGAGCAATGCTTGCTTTTCTTAAAAATGTGTTTTTAGATTCTTAGTACCCTGTGCTAGTCCAGTTAGCATATTGCTTTATGTCTCCTTGTCAGGCCTTCATTTCTGTATTAAGTTAGAATTTAGAAACCAATCTTGTTTTGGAATAAAATTGAATTCTCCGCATCTTTCTATGCATACCTGCCTGCAGAACTCCTTAGGATAAATTGAATAAATTCCTTTAATCCAAACAAAATTAATTTTTGTGTCAAATTATATAGTCTTCATTCATCATTTGCTGTACATACAGTGCTATTTCCTATACTTGGGTTACCTCTACTATCTTGTTTGGATTTTTTGCTTCTAGGCACCAAGACTAGAGTCTGCTCTTGAATTTTGCACCTATATCAGAGTTAGGTATCACAGATCATATGCTGACTTGTCAGTGTCTCATTCCTTAAATATCTTTCCTCTCATTGTAAATAGTTTAATACAGCAGTGAAAAGCTTCAGCTCTAGAGACAGGCAAGTCCTATTAGGCAAGTTCTTAATCTCAACTGTAAAATGAAGATACTAATATTACCTACCTTTACCTACCTTATGGGGCTGTTTTGAAGATTGAATAAAGTCATATAAAGCAGTTGGCATGGTTCCTGGAACCCAGGTACTCAGTATGATGATGATCTGTGTCAGATGTGTGCCTTATACATGTAGATCTTAATTCAACACCAACATAGAACCACAAACATAGTAGATACTATACTTGATAAACAAACTAACCAACAAAGTTGTTCATACAAATCAAGACCAAGATGAACTTACTCATCACAAAACCATGCTGTCAAACCTCAACTGGCTGCTTGTCTTTTTGTTCATCTTTTTAGTGATTCCACAGCTATTTGTCCCTAGGTACATCCTCCTCCAGAGTCACTGAAATCAAGTATCTAATTTCTTTTCAATGTATCTCAACCTTATTTTAGAAATACCTTCTGTATCTCTCCCTCCAATCCTTCTGAGAAGTGCTGATTGATAAGGGGCCTAAATGACTTGCAAGGATAGGTAAAATTCCTGCTGAATCTTTATCACTGAAGGCGAAGAGGTCTTGTTTTAGTGGTTAAGGCACTTGTAGTTGTGCCTCATTTCATTAGATTATTTCAGCAACTATGAAGGAGGGAATAGATATTTTCCTTCGTTTATATATGAGAAAATTGAAGTATCGAGAAATTAAGTTGCCCTCGGTATTGTGGACTAGTCCATTCGTTGCACCTTGTAATCTGCCTGTTTACTTTGTAACAGAGTTCTCCCTATTACTGGTTAAGTTTTATTTCTGAAACATAATTTTGTTTTGAGGAATCATTCATTAATTGGCTAAGTTTTCTTTAGTGAAAAGATAAAGCAAACCCAGTGGAGAATTAATAGGCGGCTTTTTCAGGGCGAGTACAATCCTCTTGTTATTGATACTTTTTCTTCTGAGTATGGTGCATCTTTGCTCCATTCCTTCTCTTTTTTGGTGTTTTCATTCTTCTCTTTTGCATAGGTCTACATCATGCTGACCTGGTGTTCCTGCTAATTCTGTTTCTTTACTTTTTTGTCAAAGAGTAGTTTTATTGTTGCCACTTCGACTTCTAAAATACTCTTTCATTCTGACTTCATTCCTACCGCTGTATTTTAACCAACACTATGAATAATACCAATGACCTTATTTTTCCTGTGTCATAAGATAGGACTGCCTTGAGGCAGTTCTAGGAGTCATTGCCTCATGATTTGTCTAGACTTCAACCACATATACTACTGTATATGTGGTCCCCTGCTTATGTCTCTCTTCTCTTCTCTTGCTATAGCATTCTTACTGCTTCTGCCTGACTCTTCTACCTGAAGGACTGATTTTTAGATCTCTGCCCTAGCTTTTAACCTGTCTCTAATGACCTCATTTTCAGATTAAAAAAAAAAAAAATACCTCATTTTCTCTCAACAACTCACACACTAGCCCTATGCTCTTTCCTTGTTGTTCCCTATTCCCAAAATAGGAAACCCTCACTAATAACTCCTTCCTAAAGGAGTTTTCCCTTTCTAAAATGTCTTTTTCCCTTTCTTTTTTACTTGGCTAGTTATTTTCTTTGTTGGTGGTGGTTTTTTAAAGATTTTACTTACTTGTTTGAGAGAGCACGAGTGGAAGGGTAGAGGAGGAGGGAGAGGATCAAGCAGATTCCCTGCTGAGCAGGAAACCCCCATGCAGGGCTCGATCCCAGGACCCTGACATCATGACCTGGGGACCCTTAAGTCAGACACTTAATTGACTGAGCGTGCAGGCACCCCTAGTTGTTTATTTCTTAATTTTAGTTTTTATTTGAGTATAGTTGATACACAGTCACTTAGCCAGCTCTTTTTGTCCTTCATAACCTGGCCCAATTCTCATTTGCTAGCTAACCCATTGCCTCTGACCTCTCTAACACATAAACTGCTCCCTTCTGTGCCTCCTCATTCATCTGGTGTTTGCTATCACCTCACATACAATTATCTTGTCTTTGCAGCTGAAGTCAGTGGTCTGGAAGGCAGCAACTGTGTGTGACACTTTATTTGTACCTGATACAGAATTTGTTGGGCCTCAAGTAGATGTGAATTAATGATTTTCAATAAAGTTATTGTTTGATGCCAATTTCTTTTTTTCATTGATGTATAATTGACATAACATCATGTTAGTTTCAGTTTATATACTGTAATGACTTAACATTTATGTATATCAAAATGGCCACCATAATTAGTCCAGTTAACATCTGTTATCATGCATAGTTAAAAAATTTTTTTTTCTTGCAATGAAAACCTTTAAGAGCTACTGTCTTATCAACTTTTGATGCAATATGCAATACAGTACTAACTGTAGTCACCTTGCTGTTCATTACTTTAATAAATTACTTTTTTATCCTAGTTTTTAAGCTCAGATTATCATCTGAAATCTTTGAGATATTTGAAGGTTGTGGCTTTTTTCCTCCTTCCTCCCTCCCTCCATCTGTCTTTATTCTTCCTTTCTGCTCCTTTCCCTTCTTTTCTTCTTTCTTTCTTCCTAGAAAAGGAGAGAAAGAGAGCACAGGTGCATTTTCAAAGGGAGAGGGAGAAAGAAACACAAGTTAGACTCCCCGCTGAGTGTAGAGCCCAATATGGAGCTCCTTCCCAGGACCCTGATATCATGAAAAGAGCTGGCTGCTTAGTGACTGAGCCAAGGTTGTGTTTTCTTCCCCCTTGATATAAAGCACAGATTGTTTTAGATCTCACCAATACTGTCAATTGATTGAGGCAATTGAGAGAAGTTTGGTGACTTTGCCCACCCTTAAGAAACTTAATTTTTTTTTTAAATAAAGGCAGTGCTAACTCACTGCTGAAAAAACCTGACTATATAATTTTTTAAAGATTTAAATGGATTTATTTACTACCTCCTTCCTAGAGAAAACTATTAACATATTGACATGTATTCTAAAAATCCTTATATTCAGATACTAACTTTTTAGGGATCAAATAAAACATTTTATAGGCCTTTTCAGTTATATTATGGTTTCATGGATTTTTGTAACTTCATATTTTACTGAGACATAATTTACATTTAGTAAGCTTTACTATTTGGTATATAAATCTGCAACTCTTGAACACACATAGGCATGTAACAACCACCACAATCAAGATATGGTATGTTTTTATCAGACCCCAGAAATTTCCTTGTGCTACTTTATATCCATCTTCTCCCTGCATGCCCACCTCTAGCAGTTACTACTCTGTTTGTCCCAGTAGCACTGCTTTTTCCAAAATACCAAATAAATGAAATCATTTTGAATGTAGCTTCTTTCACTTGGCACATTCCATTTGTAGGCATGTATGACTCATTACTTTTTTATTACCTGTTAGTATTCCATTGTTCCGGATACACCATAGAAGTGGATCCATTCACAGGGATCCATTCACAGTTTTCAGGTTTTGGCAATTATGAATAAAAGTGCTGTAATCCTTGTATAGGATTTGTGTAAACGTAAGGTTTTGTCTCTTGGGGTAAAATTGTAGCTATGACATCTGTGAATTATCTCGTAAATATAGGTTTGACTTTATCAGAAGATGCCAGACTGTTTGCCGGGGTGGACAGTCTTGCGTTTCCGGTGGCAAGGCACGAGAATCCCAGTTATTCCACTTCTTTGCCAGCACTTATTACTTTGTGCTTTACAAATTTAACCGTTCTAATGCATATGTGTGGTAGCATCTCATTGTTTTAATTTGTGTTTCCAAATGAATAATAAATTGAATAAACAAATCTTTTCTTGTGCTTATTTGCCATTCTTGTATCTTTGGTGAAATTTCTCTTCTTTTACCCTGTTTCATTGGCTGGTGGTTCAATTTTTGAGAGTTCTGTGTATATTCTGGATACAAATCTTTTATCAGATGTGTGTTTTGCAAAAATTTTCTTCTAGTCCGTGGTTTGTCTTCTTGTTCTCTTAAGAGTATCTTTGCAGAAATGAAGTTTTCAACTTTGATCATGTTGAATTTATCAACTTCTGCATTTATAGGTCTGTGCTTTTGTCATATCTAAAAAATCGTTGCATAACCCAAGAACATAAAAAATTTCTCCTTTCATATCTTCTAAAGGTTTATAGTTTTAGGTTTTACATATCTGTTTGTGATTCAGTTTTAATTAATTTCTTTATTTCATGGAGGATATGGATCAAGGTTCTTTTTTTCTTTTCTTTTTCTTATGTATATTCAGTTGTTCCAGCACCATTTGTTGGAAGAATTATCCTTTTTCTCAGGTGCCTGGGTGACTCAGTTGGTTAAGCATCTGTCTTCAGTTCAGATCATGATCTCAGGGACCTGGGATGGAGCCCTGTGTCAGGCTCTTCCCTACAGCTTGTGCTCTCTCTCTCTTTTGCTCTGCTTTTCACTCCCTCTCAAATAAATAAAGTCTTTTTTTAAAAAATCATTTTTCCATTCAGCTTTCTTTGTACGTTTGTTGAAAATTGGTTCATCATATATGTTTGAATCTAGTTCTATACTTATATTCTGTCCCAGTGATCTATGTGTCACTCCCCTGGCCAATATCACAGTGTCTTTGTATAGTAAATAATGAGAGCAGGGTGTATGAGTCCTCCAACTTTGTTATTTTTCAAAATCACTTAGGCTATTCTCGCTTTTTTTTCCCCCTTGTCTTTTCACGTAAATTGTTGAATCAGCTTCTTGATTTTTGTCTGAAAGCTCCAAAACGCTACTAGGCTTTTTATTTTGATTGTTTTAAATCTATAGATCAGTTTAGAGAAAATTGACAGCTTAATAATAATGAATCTTCTAATACAGGCACATGACATAGGTGTCTTTATTTAGGTCTTCCTTTTTTTCTTTCATTAGTGACTTGTGGTTTTTATCATATAGCTCCTGTAGACTTTTTGTTAGATTCTTAACTAAGTATTTCATGGTTTTTGGTGCTATTGTAAATAGTACTTTTAAAATATGTAATTTCTAGTTTGTTCCTAATATATAGAAATAAAATTGATACTTGTATGTTGACTTATATTCTGCAATGTTGTTAGACTTATTTATTAGTTCTAGTATATCTTTGTAGATTTCTTATGATTTTCTACATAATCATATCATTTATGAATAGAGAGTTTTATTTTTTCCTTTACAATCTATACAGATTATAGTTCTTTTTCTTTGCTTTTTTGCACTGACTCGGACCTCCAGTATGGCTTTGAATAGGATGGTAAGAATGGACATTCTTGCCTGGATGGTAAGAATGGACATTCTTGCCTTGTTCCTGTTCTTAGAGGGAAATTACCGTTAAGTAGAGTTATATTTGCTTTTTTTCCTAGTTGAGGAAGTTCTCTTCTGTTTTTAATTTGATAAGAGTTTAAAATACCTCCTGCCTTGTATTCTGTACCATAATTTATATTATATCATAATTTAGACAGATTTTCTATTTTAGGAGATTTAAGTTATTTGCTATAAAGGGGTAGTGATGAAAGTTATTGTGGCTAAAATCTTTTGTACCTATCCTTAAATATGAATAAGTTTCTAAAAGTATAATAGTTATTTTGAAAGATACATCATAAAGGTGCCTTGGTGGCTCGGTCTGTTAATCATCTGCCTTCAACTCAGGTCATGATCTCAGGTTCCTGGGATGGAGTCTCTCATCAGGCTCCCTGCTTAGCAGGAGTCTGCTTCTCCTTCCTGCTCTACCCCTGGCTCCTCCCTGCTCATTCTCTCTTGTTCTCTTTCTCTCAAATAAAAATAAAAAATAAAAATCTTAAAAACAAAAAAACAAAAGATACATCATAGTTTTAAAGCTTTCAATACACCTTGCCAAATTGCCTTGAGAAATGTACCAGATGATATTCTTGCCAGTGAATATAACTAGTTCCTAGAATTCTCATCAGTTATGGAAAAGAAGTGATATAATGGTTTGATGTTTGTTAAAATAGATTTAATTATTTCTGTTATGAGTTCACAATCCTTGTTAATTTGGGAAGTTGAACTTATAAATTATAAACGAAATATTAACCCTTACAGAAAGAATCATCCTGTCACAGTTACTATAACACTGTTTTCTTTTTTTGTGGCCCCTCTAGGAGCTTTTCAGAAAAGTTCGAAGTATCTTAAATAAACTGACACCACAGATGTTCAACCAACTGATGAAGCAAGTGTCAGGACTTACTGTTGACACAGAGGAGCGGCTGAAGGGAGTCATTGACCTGGTCTTTGAGAAGGCTATCGATGAGCCCAGTTTCTCTGTGGCTTATGCAAACATGTGTCGATGTCTAGTAACGGTAAGAAGAGAGGAAGGAGTAAAACCAGAAATCTCCAAGAGGTATATTCTCCCCTCACTACACATTCTTCCCAGAAGTGTTATTGGGGTAACATAAAGGGGAGAATATATTTTTAGCACTTTTTTATATAATATTCTCAATGTATAAAAAAGAATCTTGCTTTATTAAAATATATCCTCACCTCTGGAGGGGATATGGAAATAGACTGAAATAGGCCTGATACGTTCCCACCCAGTGTGAGCAATACTGAATAAGTTTTAAATTAGTAATGTGAAATTATTGGCCTGAGCAACCTACCTCTCCTGTTGTCTCTTATAAAGTGAATGCTTACATTCACATTTAATTCAAAACTGAAAATATATTGGTTCTAATTTGAGCCTCGGTGAAATGAAAAGATAGTTATGGTCATAAAAGTTTCAAAAGTGATCATTTCATCTCTTAGAAACTATTAGATTTCTTTCTCTTTACATTGTCCACAGCCATTTAATCTCTACAGCCTGTCAAATCTAGGGCAAGACAGAATGGGAGACCAAAGAGCTTCTGGTTAGTGTTCATTGTCCTCTGTTCTGCAGTCAGAACACTACCATGTACCATCTGTGTTTTCTCTGCCTGTTACTGTTACCCAGGTACTTGTGTCAGAAATGTGTGTCCTTTAACATTTGGGGTTTTTTCTTATCACAATTCATTGTCATTTGCCTTGTTATAAAAGTGCAGAATTCTGTCATTCTCCCAGTATTTTTGAGTCCTGTGTCAAAGATAGGTAAGTCTGTTGTGACCTGGAAAGTTTACTTCTTCTGTCTTTAAGGAATTTAAAATTCATATTGGAAAAAAAAAAACAACTTAGCATTTAACAAAATGATCACTTAGAGCATATTCTGTGAAATTGCAATATGTTGATGCTTGAATGGATGTTCTAGACCTAAAAACCAAGTAGAAGAAAAAAGAAATGACTGTGTTATTGGTAGAGTGACAGACTGCTTCTGTGAGGCAGGTAGCGTTCAGGGTGGGCCTGAGAGGATCCGTGGCTGTTGGGGGGAACAAGTGTAGAGCAGCAAAAGCTCATGTCTGAGGCCGCGCTTGCAGGGCATTAGTCATAGATACGGGCCTTTTGTCTCACAGTTCTGGCTTTAAATTTTAACTTTAAAATTTAAATTTAAGTCCCTACTCTGCAAGCTGCTAACTCAATAATAAACTTCATAATAAATTATAATGAGTTGTTATAAACTTTGTAACTTCATAAAATTATATTACCTCATTTTTTAATCATAAAATAAGATTAAGTCACGCAGTTTGAGGCTATTACAATGATAACATTAATTTACTAATAATATAATTTAATGAGATTGTTTATGTAAAGTTCCTAGCTCAGTATTTGACCTGTATCATCCCTAAATAATTCAGAATTATATTGGTGGTGGAAAAGATTGCAAAGGTCTTAAAATGCTGGCTGATTGAGGACGATTGTGATAACAGAAACTATTTATTTAGCTCCTACTAGGTTGCATTATGGGTAGATGCTTTACATATATTCTTGTTAATAGCTATTATAACCCTGGAAGTTTAGTATTATTAGCCCCACTTTACTGAACAAGAAACTGAGACTTAAAAAAGGGTAAGTAACTTGCTTAAAGTCACATTAACTAGTAAGTGGCAATGCTAGAATCCATGTCTAGGATTCTTGAGCCACTTGCCATATTTCTTTCTAATTACCATACCGTAGGTATCTGAAGGCCATCTCATGCTTCTCATTTTCCTTGTGGCAGGTGGCAACCATACCATCTTGTAGCCACTTATTAGAACTAGGACTAGATCCCAGATCTCCTGGCTTATACTTTAGTACTTTTTACTAATTTTAGATTTAATCCTACAGGCAGTGAAGGATTATTAATTTGTTGTTGTTGTTTTTTTAAGATTTTGTTTATTTGAGAGAGAGAGAGCACGAGAGAGTGGGGGGAGGGGCAGAGGGAGAGAGAGAATCTCAAGCAGGCTCCCTGTGAAGACGGGAGCCACATGTGGAGCTTGATCCCACAACCCCAAGAACACAACCTGAGCCAAAATCAAGAGTCACTTAAGAACACTTAACCAACTGAACCACGCAGGTGCCCATGTTAATGTTTTCAATAGAAGAGTATCTTTGATGAAAATGGCCTTTGGAAAGGCAATAATAGAAAGTAGATTAAAATACAATCATAGATAAACCAACCACTTACGTGAATTTTGTTATGATTCAGCCCTTTTTAAATAAGATTGATTAAACTTTACTAGGTTATTTTTAATTACAGAATAACCTTTGGAGTAAGTGCAGCAGTAAACGGGGTGTCAGAGAGAAAGCTGCTGCTCTTTCAGCCCCATCCGGTTACACCTCCCTTTGTGAATGGCTTATGTCTGCACTTCCACAATTTTATTTATATTCATAAAAGTATATAAACACATATACATACATATAAAGAGAATACTTTTGGTTTTGTAGTAGTTAAATTCTGTCACGTATGTATTTTTTTGCAGTTTACTTTTTTTCACTTAATATGTTTTGGGCATATCCCTACGTCACTACAGAGATTTTACTCCTACTTTTTTAGTAGTTGCATAATATCTGAAGATATATATATGCACATACATGCACCATAGTTTCCCCAGCCTTTTTTCTCTCCCCCCCTTCCTCTTTTTCTTCCATGTTGTTTCTACTTTTTTGGTTTTTGCAGGTTTTCTTGGAACCACAAGCAGCACTCCAATAAACACCAAAGTATACTTCCTTTATTTACATGTTGAGGATTTACTTTTTTAGTATGAATTCCTCCAGAGTTATATACCAAATGATAAAAGTTTTTAAACTTTTTAAATTGAAGTATAATAGACATACATGCTATTGGGGAAAAGAAAAATTCCTCATTTGTTGCTTTTGTCAAATGTAATGATACAGTTTCTTCATGGCTGATCTTAAGCCAGTTAACAGTTTGACAGTAGTTCACAAAATATCAACTGAATAGTTGGCTCCTGTGACCCAGTATGAGCTAGCTTTAGCACACCATTACAACATGCATACAGAAGGTTATACAGATCATTAGTGTACAGCTCAGTGTATATCAGTGAAGGGAGCATACCTACCACCCTGGTCAGTAAATAAAACTGTACTGTTCCTTATTCCTTAAAAGTAACCACTGTCATGGCTTCTAGGACTTTTGAGATACTGAGGGCTTAAAATGAAAGGGGGCAATGGAAATAGAGTCATCACTGGTTCTTACTATGTAGAAAATACAAAAATCAGTCATGGGAATAATGAAAATCCAAATAAGAAAAGCTAATCTTGTAGGAGAAAATTGAGACTATCGTCATGAATGTTGGGGAAAATTTTGTTTAGCAAGATTAAGATTCAAAGTGAATAACAGAAAGCTATCAAAATTTGACTATTAAAATTTACAATCCTTGGTGTGTAGCAAATGATACCATAAATAAAAAGATAAAGCCACAGCATGGCAGAATCTATTTGGAATACGTAATAATTGATAAAATATTAAAATACAGAATTAAGGAGAAAACTCGGTAAGAAAACAGCCCAGTTAAATGGGCAATTTGTAGAAATAAAAATCTGTTAGCTGATTAATTTAACAAGATATTCAGTGTTATTCATGATTAGGGAAATAACAAGCCGCAGTTCTATAGAAGTCACACTTGTTAGAGTAGGGAAAAAAATGAAATCATTTTAATACAGTCACTTTGATGAGTAATTAAACTATAACATTGAAGATGTTCATATACTATTCCTCAGGAATTTTACTTCTTGATATATACCCCACAGAAATTACCAGATGAATACAAGGAATCTTTTTTTTTTTTTTTAAAGATTTTATTTATTTATTTGACAGAGAGAGACCATAAGTAGGCAGAGAGGCAGGCAGAGAGAGAGAGAGAGGAGGAAACAGGCTCCCCGCCGAGCAGAGAGCCCGATGCGGGACTCGATCCCAGGACCCTGAGATCAATCATGACCCGAGCCGAAGGCAGCGGCTCAACCCACTGAGCCACCCAGGCGCCCCACAAGGAATCATTTTTAAGAATGCTTATTTTCTGTATTGGTTTTAATAGTGAATAATAGGAAACAAATGAAATAAGCCTAAAGAAGACAATAGGTATACCACAATTTATTTGGTCAGTGGATTTGAATAGTAACATAATACAGCAGTTAAAATTAATGAAGTAATACTAAATGTGTTAGGGGTAATCAACCTCAAAAATAGTACTGAATAAAGTATAACATCATTTAATAATATTTATAATATGCAAAATAAAATTATTGCTTATACTAAATATATATATAATAAAATTAGACCATTTGGAAATACTAAACATCAAATTCAAGGTAAGAGATAAAAAGTCTTTAGATTAAGGACAAGTACACAGGAATAAGTATTAGAGCTTCTAGTTTTGACAAGTTAGGTGATCCAGACCACCCATTCTATGGATAACAATTAGAAAAATTGGCTACATTAATCTTTAAAATCTTGAATGTATCAGAGAACTAAAAGACAGTAAAGAATTACTAAGGTTAAGATCTTTGAAAGTGTAGAAATCCAAAGAAAAGTGACACATTTAGTAAAATTTCCCCCTAGAAGAGGCAACTAATATGTCTTGAAAAACTTGTTTTTCAAAAATTCATTGGACTAGGGGATAGAATTTGGGAACAGTGTTTACCAAAAGAGTGTTGGAAGAGGCTCTGGAGCTTGACTCATATTTTAGGTTGATTTCCCAAAGGACTGCATGCTTGAAACACGGACGAATCGGAAATTGACCTGCTCTCACAGGGACTGGGTGTAGCTCAACATCAGATAATCTCAATCCTTGAACTAGAATTGTAGTGATTTCTGAATATGTTAGTGCCTGCTAGGTGCCTGGAAGAAGCAAGCACAAATTCTTTTAAAAACTATCATATATATAGGGCTCCTGGGTGGCTCAGGTCATGATCTCAGGGTCCTGGGATCGAGTCCCGCGTCCGGCTCAGCAGGGAGCCTGCTTCCTCCTCTCTCTCTGCCTGCCTCTCTGCCTACTTGTGATCTCTCTCTGTCAAATAAATAAATAAAATCTTAAAAAAAAGAAAACTATCATATATATTTTTTTAACTGTCATATTAGTATTCAGATTATTTCTGAACAGTTTTTCAAATAAAATGTCCAGCACATAGTTAGAAACAGTAAGTCACACAAGGGAAAAAAAATCACCATGAATGGGAAACAGCAATAAACAAATTTCCCACAGGTACTCGAGATATTGGCTTTTATCAGGCACAGACATCAGGTAATTGTATTATATTCAAGGTAATAAAGAGTAGCTGAAATTTTTAACAGAGAAAGAAAAGGTATCAAAAGAACGAAATAGAAATCCTAGAACTTAATATATAATAAAATTCAGAATCTAATGGATTGGCCTAATAGCCAATTAGGTACAGATGAAATAAAGAATTATGAAGTTGGGGCGCCTGGGTGGCTCAGTGGGTTAAAGCCTCTGCCTTTGGCTCAGGTCAGGTCCTGGGATCGAGCCCCGCATCGGGCTGTCTGCTCCACGGAGAGCCTGCTTCCTCCTCTCTCTCTCTCTCTCTGCCTGCCTCTCTGCCTACTTATGATCTCTGTCAAATAAATAAATAAAATCTTTTTAAAAAATAAAAAATAAAAATAAAAAGAATTATGAAGTAGAAGATGTGTCTGCACAATCCATAAGAAGCAGACAGACCAAAAAATAAAGATACAAAAGGGAGGGTAAATGATGAGGAAGTTTCTATAAGGTCAAACTTTGCTTTAATTGGAGTCCCAAGAGGAGAGAGGAAGGAGTGGGAAGAAAGCGATGGTTGAAGAGAGTGGCTGAGAAATTTTTCATAAGTACTAAGATGTTAAAACCATAGGCTGAAACAATTTCCTACAAATCCCAGTCATGAATAATAGTAGAAAAAGTGAAAATGAAGGAAAATGTTTAGACTGGTGATATAGTAAAGGCTTACATTTAAAAAATAGAAACCAGGATGGGGAGGAGATATTAAAAAGAATAATAATTTGTTAGTAGATTTCTTAGGACCCAAATGTCACTGTGTACAAAAAAAAGATTGGTAAACTGAACTACATTAAAATTTGCATATTTTTCCTCAAAAGATGTCATTGAGGGAGTAAAAATGCAGATCATGTATTAGGAAAAGATAATTGCAACACAAAACCCAATGAAGGGTCTAGATCATATTTTTTGTCAAGCTAAAAGAAATCAAGAATAACTCATTGTTTTAAACAGACAATAAACTTACACCTACAATTCACCAAAGAGGTCATCCAAATGACCAACAAAATGATGACATTAACCAGCTAGGTATAAAACTTTACATTAACTCCAGACTGCTTAACTTACCAGGATTTGACAAGTATGTGAAGCAAGAATTCAAGCATTGCTAGTGGGAATATAAAGTGGTGTGGTGGGGGGCCGCCTGGGTGGCTCAGTGGGTTAAGGCCTCTGCCTTCGGCTCGGGTCATGATCCCAGGCTCTCTGCTCAGCAGGGAGCCTGCTTCCTCCTCTCTCTCTGCTTGCCTCTCTGCCTACTTGTGAGTTCTGTCTGTCAAATAAATAAATAATAAAATCTTCTTTAAAAAATTAATAAATAAAGTGGTGAGGGCCACTTTGGAGACAAGCTTGGCTGTAAAAGCTAAAGTTGGGGGTGCATGAGTGGCTCAGATAAACATCTGAGTCTTGATCTCTACTCAGGTCTTGATCTCAGGGTCATTAGTTTGGGCCCTGCACTGGGTTCCACACTGGTCATGGAACCTACTTTAAAAAAAAAAAAAGGAAAGAAATAAAGAAAAGAAGGTTGAAATTATTTTTTGCTGTAATAAGCATTTCCATTCTTAAGTGTGTACCCAACTGATAAACCTACATTTCTTACATACCAGGCAACATATGCAAAAATGTTAGTAGCATTTTTTGTAACAGATGAATAAATAAAAATATTGTAAAAACAAGCAAACAAACAAAGCCAACACCCCAAAAAAGACTTTGAGCATAAAATAAACTCAAGTTGTTATTCTTCTGTTCATGCATTACCCACTTACAACATATGTCTGAGAGTCTGTGATGTGTCAGGAACCATTCTAGGCACTGGGAATTTATTTAGCAGTGAAAAAAACAAAACAACAAAAAAGCAGAAAAAGTACCAGCCCTTAGACGTTTACATGCTCATGGGGTTCATGAGATGTGGACTTTGATTTGAATTATGATTAAACAAGAGCCCAGCAGTTTGAAATTGCCAACAATCCAACTAAAACTTTTATTTAACTTAACTCCAAATTTCGATACAGGACAATAATCTCTCTTGTCTAGTCTACTCTGTTAGCCATTCAATTCGATTATCATTCTCCTAAGAGAAGTACTGAATTCTAGTTAAATGCTTTGCATTTTATGGAGGGGGGCTTTGTTCGTACTTTTTATCTGCGCTGTGGCAGGCATGCATGCCTCATCTATAAAGGGAGGAACTAATTTTTTGAGCATTCTGTGTCTTGTTATGCCATATCCAGAGGTTTCATTGTTGCCACTCCTCAAGTGCTTCAAGTGTAAACCATGCAAAGAATGGGAGGGTTGAGTACAGGAAGAGACGCTGAAAGAATGAAGGAGACACACTTAATCTCATCAGAAATAAAGCCTAAGGGGTGCCTGGGTGGCTCAGTGGGTTAAGCCTCTGCCTTCTGCTCAGGTCATGATCTTGGGGTCCTGGGCGGGAGCCCTGCATTGGGCTCTCTGCTGGGCAAGGAGCCTGCTTACCCCCACCCCCTCACAGCCTCTTTGCCTACTTGTGATCTCTGTCTGTCAAATGAATCAAGTAAAAAAAAAAGTGGAAGAAAAAGAAAGAAACAAGGAAAGCCTAGAAGTATAGGGGCGCCTAGGTGACTGAGTCAATTAGGCACCTGCCTTCGGCTCAGGTCATGATCCTAGGGTCCTGAGATTGAGCCCCCCCACCCCCAGCATCGGGCTCCCTGCTTGGTGGGAAGCCTGCTTTTCCCTCTCCAGCTCCCCTTGCTTGTGTTCCCTCTCTTGCTGTGTCTCTGTCAAAAAAATTAATCTTAAAAAAAAAAAAGAAGCAGCAGCTTTGAAGTACAGACCAGGAAAGTCAGCTTTGGGCAACAGCAAGTGGCTAGAGTCAACTGGAAGAGGAGGCATGTTCAACTCACCTGATGAAATATGCAAAATACTTTAAAGAAACGTTGAGGAGAAATGACTTACCCTATCATAACTCCATTTTGAATCTTGTGGGCATCTCTCAGAACTCCATACCGCTTCAGATGTGTCTAACCAGAGATGCAGTTTAATTCATATGTTTGTAGTACATTCAGAGTATGTGTGTTCATTCAGTTTTTATAAGTAATTTCGCTAAGGTCAGGACAGAACTACTGATAGAGAGTAAGTAGTATGTCACCATGGACTCAGGAGGACAGTTGGACAACTGATTTATTACTGGTCACCTCATGTGTTAGAGGTGGCTTGGAGGTGCCACTTCATTACACCAGTCATTCCAAATACTTTACCTCATACCGGAACCTGCTTCAGGAGCAAAATGGCTCCTCGGCCGTGGGTTCCCACTAGCACTGCTTATGTTCTGAGACAGCTTGGAAAATCGGGAGCATGCTAAGCATGGTTAGGGCTGGTCCTTTCATACTCTGATCTCTTATTTGACTACCATAAGTAACACAGAGCTGGCAACCCTTGCTCTTTTTAGGAATAAGAAGGATTTACCCTCAACAGTAGCAAATATATCAGCAGTACAGGCCCTTTTGCTTAAAGAAAATGACTACCTAATGCTGACAACATTCATATCCAAGATTGCTGGGTGACTGATATGTGCACAGATCTCATCCCAATATGAGATGATACATGGTATGATTAGTTTACAGTGTAATATGTTATACTGTTAGTTTACATTTGTGTAAAAATGAAAAGCCAGGTTCTCTCCAGTGTATTTAGCTTACCGAACAGCCTTACTGAACTATTCCCCCTGACTCCCTTACTACCCGGGAAACTATCTCAGACAACCCATTTATTTATTTCTAATATTTTATTTATTCATTGACAGAGCCCAATGGAGGGCTTGATCCCAGGACCCTGAGATCATGACCTGAGCTGAAAGCAGAGGCTTAGCCCACTGAGCTACCCCAGGGGCCCCCAGACAACCCATTTAAAAAACATTTCTTAGTTTTGATTGTGGACTACTGCTTAAAGAAAATTAAAGTTCTCACTGTAGCACATCACCTTTTTTCTTTTTCTTTTTCTTTTTTTTTTTTTTTATTTTCCATGATCACACTTGCAAATATCTACCTTGTTCATTGTTACTGACTATATGTTTTTGTCCCCCACCCCCAGTTCATATGTTGAAGCCCTAACCCTTCGTCTGCTGGCATCAGTAAGTGGGGCCTTTGGAAGGTAATTAGGTTAGATGAGGTCCTAATGGTATAGCCTCCATTAGTGCCTTTATAAGAGGAAGAGACTTAAGAGCTTCTTCTGACCACCACTTGAGGATATAGGAGAAAGCCGTAAGTCAGGAAAAGGGTGGCCACCAAGAACTCAATCTGCTGACACCTTTGTCTTGGACTGAGAGACTGGGAGAAATAAATGTCTGTTGTTTAAGCCACGATTTTATGGTAGTTAGTATAGCAGCCATTGCAGACCAAGACATCCACTCATCATGTCTCTTCTAACCAAACAATTTCACTGGGTCTTCTGAGCAGTCAATGTCCAGCAGACAACACAGGCTGACTTACTGATGTCATAACCCTGTTGAATTTATCATCTCAAGAACAAAAATATTACCATGCATCACCATTCCCAGAGAATATGTTCTCACTGGCCTATTTCCATATTCCCACTACCCTGTTCATCATCCCAAGAACATTAAAACCATGTTCCAAAACAAGTCCTTAGGAGGTTGTATAGCTAGGCATTCATTCATTTGAAGATATGTGTACTTGCAGACCTGTGGCCATTCTGGTCATTATTTAGTTTGATTTTATCTATATTTCCATTTGATTATATCTAAAAAGCCTCTCTACAGTCATTTTTTTATGACTTGTGCATGGGAAATCTCCCCTGATCATCATTTTGGTAGAGCAGGTATTCCTATTTCTTGCCATTTATGGCTTTCTTCCTAATTGCTTAGTGAGCAGACTTGGCTTACATGTTTTGTTTTGACACCCATGTTATAATTTAGATTACTCTTTTATTTTTAATCATAAACATGAGTATATAAATAGAGCTGTATTAGCTGATTAAACTCTTGGTGATATGCCAGCGGCTGTCGTTTGCATTACTTAAACTAACCTCATGTAATTCTTCCAGCAGTCCTAAAAGATGTTATCATTCCCATTTTAGAAAGAAATAAAGGTTTGGTGAAACTGAATAACTTGGCCAAAGTCAGCTGGCAGAGCAGGGATTAGTTTCTGTTTGAACAGCTATTTTATAATTCAGTCTATAGTCATTAGAATGTCTCCTTTTGCAGTTGAAGAGAAACATCCCATCCTTCTCTGTGACTTACAAAGTGCTTCCACTAAACCTATTTCATTAGATTCTCAAAGCAGCAACCTAGGTTAGACTTGGGTATTGTGTCTCCCTTATTCTGGAGGATGAAATGGAAACTTGGGTTAAAAGAATTGCCTTTGTTTAAAAGTAAGTAAGCTTATCTTCCATTCCTTAATCCAACACTCTGAACATAGCCTTCCCTGTACAAAAAGTCTAAAAGGGGGGCGCCTGGGTGCCTCAGAGGGTTAAAGCCTCTGCCTTCAGCTCAGGTCGTGATCTCAGGGTCCTGGGATTGAGCCCTGCTTCGGGCTCTCTGCTCAGCGGGGAGCCTGCTTCCCTTCCTCTCTCTCTGCTTGCCTCTCTGCCTACTTGGAATCTCTGTCTGTCACATAAATAAATAAAATCTTTAAAAAAAAAAAAGCCTAAAAGGCATAGCTTTTTATATCCTTTGTGTAGGAAAAGCTCTCCCTTACCTTGTGTCATTTCTACTTGTTCGCTGTAAAGCTAAGTGCCATAAGTTGCATTTATTTAATCTTTTCGATTCATTTTAATTCTGGTCCCTCTCCTCATGAGAGTGTTGCTTGGATTTTCATACTGTTGTCCACAGTCTTTCCATTGCCTGCACATTACAATCCATAATACAAGAAACATCTCTTTAGGGCTGATAGATTGTGGCTCAGCCGATTTTTATCTTACCGATTATGTCCATAGTATTAATGTAGGTGATGCTGGTAAATATGCCAAAAAGCTGGATAGAACTTTTTGGCTGGTTTACTGTGTTCCTGTAAAGCAACAAATTGGAAACAACTGCTGAGGGTTTTGTTCTGCTGATTTTTAAGAGTTTTAGTTTGTTTTGGAACCTAATATCATGTTGTTGGTCTATTATATATCACTTTGCTCATGGATATGCTTTCTGGTTCTCTTTTGTGGTACGTTGTTTTATGTTCTGGGTCCTAAATAGAGTCCACTTTTGGCTTTTCCTTTGGAAAGCCCTTGCTTTCATGTAGCATTTCTTTCTTAAAGGCTGATTAAATGCCTGCCTTCCTTTGCAGTCGTGGAGTAGACCTGATTATGCAGTTATCTATGGTCACTTGAATTTGTTTGGTTTGAATTTGGTGATAAGGACATGTTAGTTTTTTTATGCTTACTAAAAAAAAAAAAAACAATTTGGTGATTTTACCCTCTTCCTGAGTTAATATTTCCAGCTGAAAACAATGTGTAATGAAACGCTTGCTCTCTTTGTTGATTAGAACTGGACTTGTTCGGGCATTTGGCTGGCTTGGTCAGTGGAGTAAGCGACTCTTGATCTCAGGGTTGTGAGTTCGAGCCCCACGATGGGTGTAGAAGTTACCTAAAAATAAAATGTTTAGGGCGCCTGAGTGGCCCAGTGGGTTGGGCTCTGCCTTCGGTTCAGGTCATGATCTCAGGGTCCTGGGATTGAGCCCTGAATCGGGGGGAGCCTGATGCCCACCCCACCCCCCCGCCTGCCTCTCTGCCTACTTGTGATATCTCTCTCTCTCTGTCAAATAAATAAAAATCTAAAAATGAATAAATAAATAAAATGTTTAAAAAAGCACTGGACTATTAAATGGTCTTTCATGTGTCGTAGCACATCTGTTGGAGAGTGTGCCCATCAGTTCTAACACAAATCCAGTATAGCATTGTAGTCTTCAATTCTCAAGAAGTTTCTCTAGCCATTTGACCTTAATCAGCAACTGTCCAAGTTCATTCTGGTTGATAACATTAACTTTTTTGTGAGTGTAAATACAATGCATTCTGTTTTTTTACAAAGTTCTCCCATTAAACCTAGGGCAAAGACCATGCATTTCAGAACTTTGAGAGCCATTTTGTGATTCCAGAAAAAAACATTTCGCTGTGTTACACAGTAGCTGTTCAGAATGGTGCTTAGGGAGGTTGCATTTGTAAAATGATGCATTTTAGTCAATCAGTGCACCAGTCCACTTTCTTATAAGAATGTCTCTGTGTTTGGTTACACATAACCTTGAAGATAAGAGCTATTGCTGTTACTAGAAAGCAGTTCTGAGATTCGAACAGAAACCCTGTAAGCATCTTGCCTCCACATGTACTACCCCCTCCAGTCTGGGTCTTCCTGTGTATGAAAAAAATGTTTCACAGGTGCCATTTTTTAGACTAAACTTTCAGAAACTTAGTATTTTCTTTGGGCACATAAGAAATAATCAGTAAACAAAGGGCATGGATAGTCAAGGTAAGTACCAGCATCGTATTGTTAATGACATTTCCCCAAGGACAGGATATCTCAAAAATCATCAAATTTGTCCTCCCCACCCCTCTTCTGCTTTTTTCTAGAATAAGGATCCCCACCCACAACTGTTTTCCTATGGCCATGCTTTATGTCATTTCTATCTGTTCCTTTAAACCAGAGTATCTACAATGGTAGTAAAAAAACAAAGGTAAAACCCTGTAGAGTTACAAAGGTCTTAGATAAGGACAGAGCTGTAGTTGTCACAGTAAGACATGGATTTCAAAGTCAACTAGAGGCACAACCAACCATAAAGATAGAGTACATTTATATGAAAGGAATGTATATCTTTTCTGTATAAAATTACAGACCTCTTACCACTAAAACATGAACTGCCTGAAACTAAATTGTATACCTCTTATAAAAGCTTACCTGTAGTTCATTCAGCTTTACCTATAGTTAGACAATAGGTATTTTGAGAGAATCGTCAAATGTTTTAAGTAATCTTGATGCTTTTGCATTTTCCTATATGGATGCAGCTGAAAGTACCCATGGCAGACAAACCTGGTAACACAGTGAATTTCCGGAAGCTGCTACTGAACCGCTGCCAGAAAGAGTTTGAAAAAGATAAAGCAGATGATGATGTCTTTGAGAAGAAGCAGAAAGAACTCGAGGCTGCCAGTGCTGTGAGTATTTGCACAGAAAGACAGTGTGCTTATGCTCTCTGTTAGCGAACAGCATTTTCATGAAGCTGGTTACATCTCCCTATTTCAGTAGACGACTGTGGCTTTTTTCATGTGGAGACATTATATTGACGTTTAGAGGAATGCTTTATTCCTTTTAGTGCCATCTGTTAGAGCAGCTCAGCCTCCTAAGACAGGAATTCAGAGCCCAGATTTCAGAGGGGTCACTGAGTTCCAGAAATCTCCTGAAATGGATGCAAAGTTTTGGGTGTGGTGCAGTTTTTCTAAGGAGTAGGACTACAGTTACTGTCAGATTCTCAGTCTATCCCTGACCTCCCACAGAGCACAAGACCATAAGTCCAAGTGTATGTTCTTAGCATCTTGTGTGCAGTACAGTTGTCTTCATCAAGCTCCCATTACTCTTCCTTATACAACAGCCAGAGGAGAGGACGAGGCTTCATGATGAACTAGAAGAAGCTAAGGACAAAGCCCGGCGGAGATCCATTGGTAATATCAAGTTTATTGGGGAGCTCTTCAAACTCAAGATGCTGACGGAAGCCATCATGCATGACTGTGTGGTGAAACTGCTGAAGAACCATGATGAGGAGTCTCTGGAATGCCTGTGCCGCCTGCTGACCACCATCGGCAGAGACCTGGACTTCGAGAAGGCAAAGGTAAGCACCCCAATCTCAGAAGCACCCAGAGTGGCCTCTGTCAGTTGTGAAAAGAACTAGAACTATCAGCAGGAGTGTTCCAGCTCACCCCGGCAGTCTAGGCTCCTTCTTTGTCTTGTTTTGCCCTTCTCATTGTCAAGTGTTTGGCCAATGAGCTCCTTATCTCCTTTCCATCATGGTAAGAAGTGATGAGGCCAACTTGTGAATTGTTCAGATTATTTGTCCCTTTTCCTTTTTCTGCATGACCATCTCACAGGTTTTTTGTTTTGTTTTGTTTTTAAAGATTTTTCTTTCTTTATTCGACAGACAGAGATCACAAGTAGGCAGAGAGGCAGGCAGAGGGTGGGGGTAGGGGAGGAAGCAGGTTCCCCGCTGTGCGGAGAGCCCAATGCTGGGCTCCATTCCAGAGCCCTGAGATCATGACCTGAGCCCAAGGCAGAGGCTTTAACCCACTGAGCCACCCAGGCGCCCCTCACAGGTCATTTTTATTTATAGCAAATTATCGGCAGAAATACAAGGAGAATAGCTACTGTGGGCCAGGACTGAGGGTGTTACGGAAGTGAAAACCTAGGAGTATTCTTAAGTTTATGCTCAAGTTAACCACAGGGCTATCTAACCATAATAAAAGAAATCATTAACGGGGTGCCTGGGTGGCTCAGTGGGTTAAAGCCTCTGCCTTCGGCTGGGGTCATGATCCCAGAGTCCTGGGATCAAGCCCCGCATCTGGCTCTCTGCTCAGCAGGTACCGTGCTTCCTCCTCTTTCTCTGCCTGCTTCTCTGCCTACTTGTGATCTCTGTCTGTCAAATAAATAAATAAAATATTTTTAAAAATCATTAACAATATTATGACTCAAACATAACATGGTGCTCTCCAAATAAGGGGGCAGGAAAATTAGAAATGCTTTGAAGAAATAGTATCAGAAATGTTTAATAACATCAGAATCAGCTGGGATTATGTTTGTGACAAAAAATCAGCTGTGGTTTATGTAAGATTAAGTTTTCTCACTCGAGTAAGTAAAGTTCAGAGGTAAGAAATCTGAGGTTGCTTTGGTGGCTCAGGGGTGGTAAACAGTTCAGTCACTCTCGCTTAACAATTCTGTCATCCCCAAAGTATAGCCCTTGGCCTTACATTCTCAGCGGAGAAGGTTGGAAAGAGGCAAAGGTCACAGCCACCTCTCTTAAGGAAGGTTTCAGGGGCTGCAGCATGACACTTCCATTTTTATTCTTTGCCTGTCATGTGACTACAGCCCTTAGAATACATAACCTTTATTTTGGGCATCATATGCTTAGTTAAAAATTCTGCCTCATTATCTTTTGGCTATAAGTTGTATACCTAGCCCTTTTAAAAATTTTATATGATAAAAGTACATTTGAGTTCCTCAGCCAAGAATACTGAGTATTTTGTCCCTTGCAGCCGCGTATGGACCAGTATTTTAATCAGATGGAAAAAATTGTGAAAGAAAGAAAAACCTCATCTAGGATTCGATTCATGCTTCAAGATGTGATAGACCTAAGGCTGGTAAGTAGAAAAATGTAAGGCAACTACTCCAGTCTTTTTTAAGGAGTCGGAATAGGGAGGATGTCCAAGTATGTGCATGTGTAAAAACGTAATGCTGCAGGAAGGACTTCCAGAACTGAACTGACGCACTTCCACGACAGAGCTCTGTGAGAGAATAGAAGCACATATACGTGCCTCTTACATTTCTTCTCTCTGTGCTAATTATGAAACCACACTGTATTTTTAAAGTCAGCCATTCTGAATTCAAACTGTGTTCAATTAAATTTAGTTTTAGTGTGCTAATCGGGACTCCTCATCTTCAAAATGGTTATATTTAACTTCCCTGAGCCTTACATATTTATTCTCTAAGATGGGAATGTTGCCTACCTTACATGTGTGTTATAAAGCTTCAGTGACGTGATTTTGTAAAGTGCCCAGCTCATAGGAAGTGTTGGTGTTTTTTCTCCGTTGTTTTTCCTGTATATCCTCCTATTCTGCTGCTGCTGCTGCTTATTTCTCATAACAGAGAAATTACCACGTCCACCTCTTTTCTCTATTCTTATTTACTGCAGCTGACCTTAAACTAGAGAAAGAGAGTGCAGGTTCTAGCTCTTCCCTGCCCTATACCTAGACCACATAGCATTCATGATGGTTCTTTATCTTGCTAAAGGTTCAATGTGACCTCACGATTCTTCTTATTACCAAAGCCACTACCAGATGATCAGAATTTATGGGCTGATTTGGACATATTTGCCTCCTTGCGTCTAGGAAATGTAAATAAACATAAAAAACTTATTCACCTGTGCCCTCAACTACTTGTACTTCTATCAGGTGTTGGGATTATAGTTGGGAAGGAAAGGGAGAAGTATAATTGTAATGAGACAAATTGTCTTGTCCTTAATAGGATAATCAAAGGGCAGAGAGGTGGCACTTTGTGCAGGATATGAGA
The DNA here is from genome assembly GCF_011764305.1 of Mustela putorius furo. Lineage (NCBI taxonomy): Eukaryota > Metazoa > Chordata > Mammalia > Carnivora > Mustelidae > Mustela > Mustela putorius. The sequence goes on along the minus strand of NW_025422005.1, from coordinate 14,757,298 downwards.
ACCATGATATGGAGGAAGAAAAATGCTAGTCATTCTCGATTTAGAGCCCCCATGGAATGCGCTATGAATTAGGTACCAATAACCCAGATGAAGGCAATGCTGAAGAACCCTGAGCTTTATTGATTCCTCTTCTGGCTCCTCCTTACAAATATAAAAGATAATTATTTATTTATTTATTTTTAAAGATTGTGTATATTTATTTAACAGAGAGAGACAGCAAGAAAGGGAACACAAGCAGGGGGAGTGGGAGAAGAAGAATCAGGCTTCCACTGAGCAGGGAGCCTCCCCGATGTGGGGCTCAATCTCAAGACCCTGGGATCATGACCAGAGCCAAAGGCAGATGCTCAACGACTAAGCCACCCAGGTGTCCCACAAGATAATTTTTTAAAAATAGATTTGGATCAGTCTTTCACTCTTTTTATTCATTAACATTGGAATACTTAGCATATAATAGTTCAGGGTTGGTTGAGACAAATTTAATCTTTTTTAAAGATTTTATTTATTTTTTAAGATTTTATTTTTTTATTTATTTGACAGAGATCATAAGTAGGCAGAGAGTCAGGCAGAGAGAGAGGAGGAAGCAGGCTCCCCACTGAGCAGAGAGCCCGATGTGGGTCTCGATCCCAGGACCCTGGGATCATGACCTGAGCTGAAGGCTAAAGGCAGAGGCTTTAACCCACTGAGCCACCCAAGGGCGCCTAGATTTATTTATCTGAAAGAGAGAGAGCATGCAGGGATAAGGGGCAGAGGGAGAGGGAAAGAAAATCTCAAGCAGACTCCCTGCTGAGCATAGAGACTGTTTTGGGGCTCGATCTTACAAACCTGAGATCATGACCCGAACCAAATCAAGAGTCTGTGCTGCTTAACCAACTGAGACTCCCAGGGGCACCAAGACTAATTCTTCGTCTCTAATTCTAAACTGCACATGGTGCCATCTGTAAGACAGATGATAAAAAGTACTGTAGTACAGATTTTACACTTTTCCAGCAGTGAGAAGTATAAAATAGATTTTCAAAATTTTATTTTGTTCATTTTTTGTTTTCTAGCTGATAATGTTGTTTTCTCCTTTTATAGTGCAACTGGGTATCTCGAAGAGCAGATCAAGGACCTAAAACTATTGAACAGATTCACAAAGAGGCTAAAATAGAAGAACAAGAAGAGCAAAGGAAGGTCCAACAGCTCATGACCAAAGAGAAGAGAAGAACAGGTGAGGGGTGGAGACCACTGGGGTGTTAGGAAAACTAGGGAGATGAATGACAGATGTTTAAAAATTCTGTATTTAGATGTGAAATGACATCAGAAAGAATAAACAAAAAATTGAGTGGTAATTTGTAAGTGAAGCAGTTTCACCTGGAGACTGGTTTTTGAGTAAAACCCAAGAATGCAGGACTCATCATGGTTTCTTTGACTACTTTAAAGTCATTAATCAACAAGGCTTTATTGAGCATCTTCTGTATACTCAGAATTGGTGAGGGATATAAAAAGAAGCAGAAGATACAGTTTCTTTTCTCTGAAAGCTTACAGTTTATCTGAGAAGGCAAAACTAATAAAGGGAATATTTGTCAAGTAGAAGATAATAAAATTATGAAATGTATTCTCAAGATTAAGACTCAAAAAAAAAAAAAAAGAAAAGAAATAAAAGAAATATGGGGCAATGGGGAACAGATTATATGACACCACAAGGTAGCAATTAGCCAAAAGCAAAATGTAGAATATTTTATAAACATTTTATAGTTTTTTATAAATATTTTATAGTTTTTTTTTACAAAACAATAATACCAGTTAAAATACAACAAAAGCAAAAAACAGAAGGGAAACTGTAGATTAAAAAAATTTAAGAGGCTTGGCAACTGAATGCACTGTGCAGACCTTATCTGGACCATGATTTGAACAAACCTCAATTGTAAAAACCTATCTTTGAAAGAACTGGAGAAATCTGGATATGTACTGTATATATGCAATTATGGAATTACTGTTTTTAAAGTTGGGATAACATCATGGTTATTATCTAAAAATGATAATCTTTTTGGTTACATATGCATACACATGGATAAAATTATGTAATTCTTGAAATGCTACAGAAAAAAGGAGAAAGGATAGATATAAGGATATTTGCAAATGTTTTAAATTATTGCTGGCTGTTGAGCACATTGGGGTTCATACTATTTTCTTCTATGCTCAAAAATTTCCATAATCAAATTAAAATAAAAATCTTCAAGTTTCCTCAAAAAAAAAAAAAAAAAAAAAGATTGTTAAGACTCCGAGGAGAAGAAGAAAGCAAGCTAGAACACATCTTTATTTTAGGAATGCACCCTTGAACTGAGTCCAGGTGAATGCTAAATATTTGAAATGAAAGGAATAATTTTAGTCCTGAAATTAAAATAAATATATATTGTGAAGAGGCACAGACAAGCCTGATTGGAGCAAAGTTTAAGTGTTGAGACTCAGTGGGAAAATGTTTTTCTGAAAGAATGGAGCCAGATTAAGAAATTTTGACTTTGTACATGATAGACATCAAGGAGCCATCAAAAATTTTTAAACAAAGGAATGATGTCATGCTAGTGGTATATAAGTAAAACAAGTCTGATCATTTTTACGTGATGAATCAAAGGGCATACTGAACTCAGAAATGTTGCATTGCTGAAATCCTGGTAACAATAATTATAAAAGGAAGAAATGGGTGGGAAAATATGAAAGCTGACATAGAAGGCATTCTGCCCTGCAGAAAATAGGAAGTTCATTGACTAAGTTTAAGAACACTGGAAGAGGAAACTTCTTCAGAAGGGAAATGATCATTCTTCTCATAAGCCTGTTTGTTTTGAGATGGCAAGAGGGCATCCAAATAAGAGCTTTCATTTGTCCACTGTGCTGTTACGTGAGCATGGCAGTTCTGGGTCACGTAAATAATGGTTGAGAGCATAAACTCTAAAGCCAGACTGTCTGGGTTTGAATTTCAGCTCTCCTACGTCGTAGCTGTAGGACCTTGCACAAGTCACATAATCTGTAAAATGGATCAAATAATGGTTGCTGGGGTTTGTGTGAGGATGAAGTGAGGCATAACGTGTAAAGTGTTCAGCATAGCAACCGGCACAGAGTCAATACTCAACGACCGTGAACTGTTCTTTATCACAGACAGTAGAGATCAGAATGAAGTTATGAGAGATGAATCCTCCATGGAAGAAAGTGTTCTTTTAAGTTTCATGGGACACCACACTCCCACACCTTCTTCACCCTAGAACCTAACACAGTGCCTTTCACATAATGACTTATTATTGAACTAGACTGAAAGCCCAGTCCATGGGAAGATGTCCATAGATGACTAAAGAAAAGAAGTCTTGGAAAAATGACAGATAAAGAACAACTGGAGAGGAAGAAGGACTAGGGTATAAGAAAAAAAAACAAGAAACAAGTTTGTTTATGATCAGTAATACTGGATAGCAACAAAGAAAATCATGTATGTGAGGATCAAAAAAGCTTTTGAATAGAGAGTTTGATGGTTTACATTCAACAAATATAAGTGCCTGTCACTTAACAGGAGAAACAAAATCCCTTCCTTCATGCAGCTTACACCGTACCAGGGGGACAGACAACAGATGCTCAAATAAAATATGTAATTTTGTGAGGAAGTTAGAGTCGTGCCAGGCTTGGTGGGTAAAGGTACAGTTCTAAATAGGGTGATGGTGGTGCCTGTTAAAATTTGAATTTGAGTGAAGACCTGAAGCAAGTGTTGAGGGAATTAAGCCATATGGGTATTTGGGGAAAGGTTTTTAGGCAAAGGGAATAATAAGTAAAAGGCCCTGAAGTAACATTTTCAAGGAACAGCAGGGAGGTCAGAGTGGCTGAAGCAAAGAGCATAAGGAGAGAGTAGTGGAAGATAGGGTTTGAGATGGGGGAGGCTGGATTACTCAGAGCTGGTAGGCCATTTAGAAGTAATTTGGTTTTTTGTCTGAGTGAGATGGAGAGATTAATAGGAGTGTTTTGAGTAGAGCAGTCACAGGACCTGACTTGTACTTCATTAGGGTCGTGCTGGCAGCCATGAAACAGACAGTAGAGGGCGGAAGCATTGGAGCTAGCAAAGATGTTTTTATGCTTTAAGTGTTGCTGGTGAAAACCAAAATGGTAGTGTTGGTAGTAATAAGACGGAGCTAGATGCTGAATATATTGTAAAGGGTAAACTAACAAGATTTGGTGCCAAGTGAGAGAGAGAAATAGGAACAGGATTTTTGCCTGAGCAGCTGATGGGTTGGAGAAGCAGGTTTTGGGGGAATGAGCCAAGTGTACTGTGTCATTTGACACTATTAAGTGAAGTAAACTTTGTAATAAATACTTTCCACCTGACATATCCTGAAGGGTTCTTTTTTTTTTTTTTTTTTTTAAGATTTTATTTATTTATCAGAGAGGGGAGGGGAGAGTGAGCACAGGCAGACAGAATGGCAGGCAGAGGCAGAGGGAGAAGCAGGCTCCCTGCCGAGCAAGGAGCCCAATGTGGGACTCGATCCCAGGACGCTGGGATCATGACCTGAGCCGAAGGCAGCTGCTTAACCAACTGAGCCACCCAGGCGTCCCTCCTGAAGGGTTCTAATCATGCACCATAAACAATAGATTTGGCCCTTGTGTCAGTTAGTTTCTCCTAGGTCAGCTCTCCTGGTATTTCTACCTGATATTTTCATATCGTCCTGGATGTTAAAGAGATGGTCAGCAATGCTTTAATAATCTCTTTGGTCCTTTTCCTTGATTTTCATTGGAGCTCCTGAGTTGAAAATACTGCTTACTTACTCTGTCGCTGTCAAACTGACTTGAGGTAGATGAGAGACGTACACTCTGTTCTCCCTGCAGGTGTCCAGAGAGTGGATGAAGGGGGATGGAACACTGTACAAGGGGCCAAGAATAGTCGGGTATTAGACCCCTCAAAATTCCTTAAAATCACTAAGGTGAGTGTGACATTTAAAACACAACTTATGACAGCCTGAGAATGTGACTCTCAAAATTATTTCTTGTTCATAGCAGAAATAGCCATATTACAGATTTTATAGGTGAGTATTTTTTTTTTTTTAATGCAGATGCTTTTCTACAAGCCAGTATTGTTCTGTATATTCTTACTACTCATTCCTGCTGTTCCTCTCATTTCTTGGAGAGTTTGCTAAAAGGGAAGTGATGAGTTTATGATGATGAAGTTATGAGATGCTTACTATAGGAGAGATAATAATAAAGATACTTTAGTAGCTATAAATTGTAAGCTTTATACAATGTATCCTTAGCTCTGGGGAAGAAGCAACTACCTGTTTAAGCCTAATTTGAATTAATGGTTTGCCATATCCAAGGCCTCAAAGAAATCACAGAAGACTACTACTAGAAATCATTCTGTGATGAAGATGCAAATATTCTACCTTCCTCTCTTGAGAATCCGTGGGCAGTAAGAGGAAAAAGGTTTCTCTTAGCAGATGTTTTCAGCAGTAGAAGTTGATCACTGTAAGTTACGTGAAGAACCTTGGAGAACATAGAACAAGTGGCATTACCTTTTGTAAAAGTAAAGCTCCTACAGCCCAGTTTTACAAATCATGTGCAATTCTGGTTTGATTCTTCCTATGTCATGTACTTTGCATAGTTCTGAAAATTTGCAGCCTACCGGTAGGATACTAATAGCAATCTAAAGCTATTGTGGAATCACCAAATGAAAGAGAACTGACAGAAAGAAAAAGAGTTTGAGAAAATTGGAAGAAGATGGACTATGTCATTTTCATCTTCATGTCAAAGTATTGCTTCAGGATAGAACATTCCATCTCTAGATTGCCCTTATTTTAATTAGCAAAGATCCTATTCTCTAAGATTCTGGTACATTCTTCTAGTTACTTATGTCTCAGTGCAGGGATTCTATTGCCAAAAACAGCTTGATTCCCATCCACTTCTGTTTCTAGCAAGAGACTTATTTTATTTTAACAAAAATCTTGTGTTAAAAAGATAATCCCTCCAATATCAACCCCAACATCTTTGAAAATTACATCAGTACTTACTAATAATACTTGTGTTTTTACATATTGTTTCCGTGCATGGATGCTATAAAAATGAATAGTGTTGGTATTAAAACTACAACATTATTAATATTGTGTAAATTGGTAAATTCTTAATAAATTTGGTGTATATTCCGATAGTTGCAGTGTAGGTACGCTACTTAAATACCCTAGAAAAAGTTGAAAGCCATTAAACAAAGGCATTGTTAACTGGGAGAGATTCGTGTGAAAGCATGTGGTAGAGCAAGGCAGCACTATGAGAATTTATGAACACTTTTATTGCAAAGAGCTACATTGCAGCTTTCTGTGGTATGTGTCTTCTATTTAATATTGCATTCTAAGTCCATTCATTTGTGCTGAAGTTGTGTTTGGGGGATTAAACCTTAAAGAGGCATTTTAACTTCCTGTCTAATTTCCTATATTCACTTTTTTTCTTACTGCCTTTTATTGAATACTGCAATTCCACTTCCCCATCCTTAGCTCCCACATATTGGGCTTTGCTGAAATATGAAATCTTTGTGCCATCTGACCTGTTTTCTGACAGTAATTTGAAGAGATTAATCCGTTAATTTTGTGGTATACAAAATTTATATATTCACTGGGCATCACTAGACAGGAGGAATTACTAGAAACTGCTTACATTTAGTTCAATGGTGTACCAACTTAGAGGACCTGAATGCATTCTGCAGACCATTGGTTCCAAACTGTTTTGTGGATGCTGGATTCCAAGAAAGTAGTTCAGGGTCCACCAGAATCCCATGTGAATGTGAATAGCTCCAGTTTATATTTCTTAAATTGTTATTCCAAGGAGTATTCTTTTTTTTTTTTTTTTAAGATTTTATTTATTTGTTTGACAGAGAGAAATCACAAGTAGGCAGAGAGGCAGGCGGAGGAGCGGAAAGCAGGCTCCCTGCTGAGCAGAGAGCCAATGCGGGGCTCAATCCCAGGACCCGGAGACCATGACCTGAGCCGAAGGCAGAGGCTTTAACCCACTGAGCCACCCACGCGCCCCCCCGAGGAGTATTCTTTTTGCCAAAGTTGGTTTTCACTGCACTGAAGGGGGAAAGAAGATAAACCATTCTAGGGGCACCTGGGTGGCTTAGTTGGTTCAGCAGCTGACTCCTGAATTCGACTCAGGTCATGATTTCAGGGTTGTGAGATCAAGCCCAGCTTTGGGCTCTGTGCTCAGCGAGGAGTCTACTTGAGATTCTCTTTTTCCCTCTCTCTCTGCCCCTCCGTGCCACTCGCATGCATGCTCACTATCTCTCTGAAATAAATAAATCTTTATAGGAAAAGAAGAACAATAATTCTGGAATGATTCCTATAATTGTTTTGTGGTCACTTATGTTACAGCCCACAATTGATGAGAAAATTCAGCTGGTACCTAAAGCACAGCTGGGCAGTTGGGGAAAGGGCAGCAGTGGTGGAGCAAAGGCAAGTGAGACTGGTAAGTAAGCAGTGTCCCTTCTTGGGAACCTGGATGTGATCTGTCAATATTCAGCTTATAGCACACTCCCACAATCGTTTAATAATGGTTTTAGGAAAAGATCTATAGACGAAGGGTGCCCAAACTTACTGGTGTCCTTCTCACTATGGATCCTTAAGTATTTTAAATATTTACAATTTTTTTAGTTCAGATAGGTTATTTAAGACTTTAATTTCTTAGGTTTCTTTGTTGAAGTTGATGTTCACTAATTCAGTATAACTAGAGAAATTACTAGTACCCCAAAGGAAAAAGAAAACTCATTTCGCTAAGAAAAAGAATTATAAAAGGAAGTTGTAAAAGAATTGAAGTGAAATATTTTCCAAAAATTTTAAACAAAAGTCACATTTTGAGAGATCAAATGTTAGATCATGACAAACACATCTTTTTAAAGCTAAGAAAGTCCGATGGAAAGTAAAAAACTTCATTGATAACCTCCTTTCCATATTTCCCTTCTATTAAGGAATTTTGACCTTCGATTTCTTTAAATTTTAAAAAAATTGTGTTAAATGGGAAGCCTGGGTGTGTCAGTCAGTTAAGCGCCTGCCTTCAGTTTACGTCTTGATTCCAGGGTCCTGGGATTAAGTCCTGCATTGGGCTCCACTTCTCCCTCTGCCTGCCGTTCCCTCCACTTGTGCTCTCACTCTCTCTACAAATAAAACTTGTTAAAGATTTTATTTATTGATTGATTTGAGGTAGAGAGAGAGTACACAAGCAAGGGGATGTGCAGAGGGAAAAGGAGAAGCAGACTTCCTGCTGAGCAGAAAGCTGGATGTGAAACTTGATCCCAGGACCCTGGGATCACGACCTGAGCCAAAAGCAGACAGTTAACCAACTGAGCCACCCAGGCACCCCTAAAAACAATTTTTTGTTTTGTTAGGGGTGCCTGGGTGGCTCAGTGGGTTAAGCCTCTGCCTTTGGCTCAGGTCATGATCCCAGGGTCCTGGGATCGAGCCCCACATCGGCTCTCTGCTCAGCAGGGAGCCTGCTTCTCCTTCTTTCTCTCTCTTTCTGCCTCTCTGCATACTTGTGATCTCTGTCAAATAAATAAATAAAATCTTAAAAAAAATTTTTTTTAATAAATTGTGTTATTCACTTAGGCCCACATGCAAATTTATATAATATAAATACATAGGATTTGTATTAGCTTTCAGTATTTTGTTTTGTTTTTGCTTGTCCCCCTCCTTCCCTGTCTACCACTCCCATCCCCTTGCCTACCTAGGATAATTTAATTATGTTTTTAAAGCAGCAAATGGTTGTAATGAACAAAGATTTCTAAGTTTGGGGAGTTTTTTTGCAACTAATTCCTTTTTTATTATTATTTAATTAACAAGTAGTATTATTAGTTTCAGAGGTAGAGTTTAGTGATTCATCAGTTGCATATAACACCCAGTGCTCGTTACATCAAATGGCCTCCTTAATGCCTATCACCCAATTACCCCATCTCTCAGAAAGATAAATTCCCTCTAACATTATGCTTCTTAGTATGGTCTATGGACCATGAGATTGACATCACCTTGTTAGGCTCTTTAGAAATACCCAGTCTTCCAACAATCCACCTTCATCCCAAGGGAGGCAGATAAACTGGAAGCTGCATTTGAGGGGCTCCTGGATTACTCAGTGGGTTAAGCTTCTGCCTTTGGCTCAGGTCATGATCCTGAGGTCCTGCTCAGCGGGGGGTCTGCTATTCCCTCTCCCTCTCCGCTTCTCCCCACCACTCATGCTCTCTCTCAAATAAATAAAATCTTAAAAAATAAAATTAAAAGCAGCTGCATTTTAGTCATGTGATTTGTATTTTTTTCCCCCTCAATCCTCAACAACTTTAGATGCCTTACGGTCCAGTGCTTCCAGTTTAAACAGATTCTCTGCTTTGCAACCTCCAGCACCTTCAGGGTCTACATCATCTACGCCTTTAGAGTTTGATTCCCGACGGACCTTAACCAGGTAAGAAGCCTACTCCTTGTTAACTTAGGACTGACCTACTTGTCGATGTCTATTCTCTATCATTCTCTCTCTCTCTTTCACACACACACACACACACACACACGCCCACAGAGACTATGATAATCATCTTTATGACATGGATGCCTTTTATCCCTAAGGTTGATTTTCTTTTCCTGCTTCGATCTTCACATTTTGTACTTTCCAAGATAAGAACATAATTGAGTGGAAGATTTGGGATGAGGTGGAAAAGAAGAGCAGGTTACCTGGAAAATTTCCAATAGTTTGTTTCTTAAGAGACCAGACCCACCCAAATAGCCCTGGAGGCCGGTGCCAGGCTTGCTAAACTAAATCTCAGTATGCTCTAAATTGGACTCACACTTCGAAGCACATGAATTAAAGGGCATAATAGCCTATCCGTATGTTTTTCTGTCACACTGGTCTTCGAGTTATATTTGAGGCTCTCCTTTGTTTCTCACTATTCTCTGTATTGTCTTTCTATTTTCATTTTGTAAGACTGCTACAGTGAAGTGTTCTATTGGTTGGTTTACAAAGAATGAATAAAGAAAGACCTGTAGAATAATGACAGAAAACAACATTTTTTATTTTCTAAAATTTTAAGTTTTTAAATTTTATTTATTTATTTATTTATTTATTTATTTATTTTAAGATTTTATTTATTTAATTTGACAGATAGAGATCACAAGTAGGCAGAGAGGCAGGCAGAGAGAGAGGGAGGAGGAAGCAGGCTCCCTGCTGAGCTGAGAGCCTGATGTGGGGCTCAATCCCAGGACCCTGAGATCATGACCCAAACTGAAGGCAGAGGCTTTAACCCACTGAGCCACCCAGGTGCCCCTAAATTTTATTTATTCAAGTAATCTCTTGTGTCTAACATGGAGCTCAAACTCACAACCCTAAGATTAAGAGTCATACAATCTACCAACTGAGCCAGCCAGGTTCCCCTCAAAAATTTTGATTTAAGCGCTTTTAGTGCTGAAGTTGCTTTAAGCTCTGAAACTTTCTTTTTTATTATTGTAATCAGTTTGACCAGGTAGACTTTCTAAACAATGTTAACTGTTCCCTTGGCTTCTGCAACAAAATATACTTAGCCTAATTCAGATTTTAATGATAGCTCAGATTGCCATGAAGCATCATTTGTGCTCTTGAGGTATTTGTGGCTCTTTACCCTGCCATAAATTTTCCCTGAAGGTTCTGCGTTTTGGGTTCTCGTTTGTGTATGTTCTTTCAGAGGTTAGATCATTGTTGTGCCTCTAGTCATTTCTCTTCTCTTCCTTTTAATTGATCTGATCTGTTAGGGCCCAAGAAACTATTTGCCCAGCTGATTAGAATTGTCTAAATAGGGAGTTTAGTGATTAAATAGGGAGATTTTGGAAGATTATCTCTTAATAAAATGTGACTTTGGCCTTTCAAAATCTACTTCTGGGGTGCCTGGGTGGCACAGTTAGTTAAGTGTCCGACTCTCGATTTTGGTTCAGGTTGTGATCTTAGGGTCATGGGATCAAGCCCCAGATTAGGCTCAGTACTCAGAGTCTGCTTGGGACTCTCTCCCTCTGCTGCTCCTCCCCTCTTCACTCTTAGTCTAGTGCACTTTCTCTATAAAATAAATCTTTTTTTTTTTAAATTACTTCTACTTGGTGCTCAAAATATTTTACTTCTATTTGAAGTTTCTGAATAAATTCTGTAATTTGTAAGTTAGTGATACCATGTTTATTTGGTATTCTGTCTCTCAGTTTTTTAGCTCATACATTCATCACTATCTTTATTCTTAAAAAATTTTAAAAACTAAAATAAAGAGATGCCATTGGCATTTTAAAATTTTAAGTAGTATCCCTTTTAACATGTGTGAAAAAAGTAAAAACATGCTTAACATTCTCTTGAAAGCACTGATTCCACTTGTTTATGTAAATACAGTTTGAAGGGGCACCTGGGTGGCTCAGTGGGTTAAAGCCTCTGCCTTCGGCTCAGGTCATGGTCTCAGGGTCCTGGGATCGAGCCCCACATCGGGCTCTCTGCTCTGTGGGGAGCCTGCTTCCTTTTCTCTCTCTGCTTGCCTCTCTGCCTACTTGTGATCTCCGTATGTCAAATAAATAAATAAAATCTTTTAAATAAATAAATACAGTTTGAAGTATGATTTGGTGTCTCATACCTTTGAAGTTGTGTTAAAAAAAAATACTCTGCATACTTTTAGAAACTCTAAGTGTTATTTTATAATTTGAATATTTGGGGAAGGAGTGATCTTTCTTCTGAAAAGTGTATTTTGTCTTTTAAGTCGTGGAAGCATGGGCAGAGAGAAGAATGACAAGCCCCTTCCATCTGCAGCAGCTCGTCCCAATACTTTCATGAGGGGCGGCAGCAGCAAAGACCTGTTGGACAATCAGTCTCAGGAAGAGCAACGCAGAGAGATGCTAGAGACCGTAAAACAGCTTACGGGAGGCATGGATGTGGAAAGGAGCAGTGCTGAGGCTGACAGAAACAAGGCCCGTGAGTCAGGTGAGAGACTTGATACATACAGGAAGGAAATTTGGGCCTTAAATATGGAACAAAAAATGCAGAGGAGACCTTGTGCCTATGTAGATTTCAGAATCAATGTGTGATAATGACACAGTGGTGTCTTCAAAGGTAAAGGGCACCTAAGTAGTTCTGTAACATCGTTCTCATTTCTCAGGTTATCCCTTTGTTCAATAATTTGTAAGTTTTCTACTTTCTGTAGTAAATATGATGGTTACGAGGGCCAGGGCCACTTGCTGTATTAAGCAATCTGAATTTCTTACAAGTTTTCAAAATAACAAATCACTATGCAAAAAATAAATAACAACTCAGTGTGCATTAGAGTGCATATATGCTTTGTAGGGCCCTCAAGTGTGTGAAAATTCTCACATTATTGTGCCACTGCAAGGCAAACCTAAGAGGAAATATCAGATCATCTTTTGTTACCTTAGTCTTGGTAACTTCTGTGGTTTTTGTGTTTGTTTAGCATGTGTATGATTAGAGGACCAACTCCAGTAATGCTCTAAAAATTACTATCATGAATATAGCCTATCTGTGTTTCTGTTTCCTCATCTGTTATATGGGGATAGTAAATGTACCTGTAGAATTATGGTAAAGATTAAATGAGAAGTTAAAGCAGGTAAATACTTAGAACATTATCTGATAAATAATAGATTTTTCAAAAGGTACTAGATGTCATCATGATATGATGATGATGGCAACAATGAAAAGTAGTTTAAATGTAATTTTCAGCATTCTTAAAATCTTAATTTTGAAGTAGTACTGGTTGTTTATAATATTTTTATAGTTTTCAAATTTGTTTCAGTATTTAAATTATGTTTCCTAACTATAATCTCTAAATGAATTCGAAGACAAATTGAAATGTCTTCTCCCAGCTCTAGACTTCAGATCTTTTAGCTTTAGGGGCATGTGGCTTTCATATCTATGGTAGGTATTTGGGGAACATAACAAGATAAGGCATGAAAATATCAAGTGTGTAGTAAATAATATTGCACAGCTGCCCTCTGCAAGTTTATTGTCTGGGTCATTTGCTTTATTCACTACATGCACACTTACCACCTAGTGAACTGTGGGCCCTGGATCTCTACTCTCAGCCTTCAGTCATATACAAGTACAGACTGAGAAAAGTGCTATAGAGGAGAGGAGCAGAGTTCTAAGAGAGTACTTGACAAGGGAACTAGCTAGAATTGACACAGAGGAATGGGAAGGCTTCTCTCAGGTCCAATGGACCAGTAGGAGTTAAAATAGGTTTATAGGGAGGGATGGGTATGGAGCAGAGAGAAAGAGCATTCCAACCAAGAGGAGTACTGTGAGAAAAGGAGTAGTAGGCAGGTAGAACCACAGTATGTTCAAGCAACGGCCGAAGGCCAGTGTGGTTGGAGCTCTGTTTGTGGTTGTGGAAGCTTCATGTGCTCTTCATCATTGAAGCAGTGGAGAAGAATCAAAATGCAGAAAGGAACAAAAAGGCTTTAATTTAAAAAGTTTACCATATCTACATACTCTTAATTATAGAATATGAAGTTACTTAGTGTGTATCTATGCTGTGATAAACATTTTTCTTTTCTGCTTTTAGATGTCTACCCTTGTCAAATTTGTGTCTATTTTAATGCTTTTATGGGAAAATTAATGTAATAACACATAAATATTGTCAGCTATAATCCCACCACTTTAATGATAATTTTTGTCATTTTTCCTTTTACTTTTTTTAACCTCACTAGTAGTGAAACCAGAAGTTCCAGCAACATCAGTTCCTGACAAACCTGCATTGTCAGAATTGGAGATGGAGAAGAAGTCCAAGTCTATTATTGACGAATTTCTACACATTAATGATTTTAAGGTAATAAAATTTTAAAAACAACAGCAATAACACAGATAACAGATAACAGATACAGTAACTTTGTTCTGGTCTAGTAAGTCTCTTGTCAATAAAACTTACAGGAAGTAATCCAAGTCCCACACAGTTCAGTTTGCACAACTCTGATGCATCCTTGCCAACTATTCTCTTTTAAGTTGATAACAGAGTTCCCAGGATCGCACGGCAAGCAGGAAGGGAGAATGGAAAACAGTCTATCCCTGCGGTTGGATAACCACACTTGACTTTGATACTAATAAACAAAAAACAGCACGTTACCATTATTAGGAATTTCTGTCTCCCTCTATATTGCCTCCCATGAATTTTATCATGGGAATCATTTTATCATCATTCTTGTATTAACTTTGAAGTGTGGCTGGTGTTACTTTTTATTTATTTCATAAATGGAAAACTGAGGCACCAAGGAGTAAGCACTGTGTCAGGGTCAAATAACCTAAGTGAAACATTCAAGAAATGAAAGATTCAAACATTGAATCTGCCATTCTTTAGCCCTAGCCTTCTCTGAGCTTCATTTTAAGGTGGTAGTGAGTGAGATAGACCTACAATGCTCGACTTTATGAGCTCTGTAGTCTCATGGAAGAACAGATCATTAAGACTTAACTCCACAGGTAAGTATTTAAACTGTAGTTATAATAAATGCCAGTAGACCTATGGGTCTTGGGAAGATCATATAATAGGACCTAGTTTAGGGATCCGAAATCAGCAAAGGCTTATCTTTAAATTGTCAGATATATTAACTACTTTTACTTTAGCATTATATTAAAAATTCTTTCAAGCTTACTTGTTCTCTTGACAGTGTAGTCATTACCTGCTTTCTCTACTTAACAGTCACCTTGGTTAACCAGACCTAACTTTCTAAAACCCTCAGTCCTCTGAAGTTGTCCAAAATTGAGAAGTACCAAGAAATTTTGATGATGAGCCAGGTAGCTTGGGAAGATATGCCCCGTCAGTGAGCAACAAATACTCAGAAAGGAGAAAAGTATGACCCTATGATGAACTGAAGACATGGCGGGGAGGTGTGGGGAAGACCTTAGCAACACCTGAGTGTGAAAGGAGAGCTCTCTGAAAAATCATTAGCCCTAGGCCTGGCCTGCAGGATGCAAGAACCAAAGTTAATTAAGCCTCAGGAATTTCTTTTCTCTTTCTTTCTTTCTTTCTTTTTTTTTTTTTTTTAAGATTTTAATTTGTTTGATAGAGGGAGAGAAAGAGAGCACAAGCAGGGGGAGCGGCAGGCAGAGGGAGAGAGAGAAGCAGGTTTCCCACTGTGCAGAGAGCCCAATGTGGGTCTCAATCTAGGATCCTGGGATTACGACCCTCGCTGAAGGCAAATGCTTTTCTTTCTTTCTTTCTTTCTTTCTTTTTTTTCATTTGAGAGATCGAGACAGAGCACAAGCAGGGGGAGAGGCAGAAACAGACTCCCCACTGAGCTGGGAGTCCCATGTGGGACTCAGTTCCAGAACCCAGAGATCATGACCTGAGCCAAAGGCAGATGCTTAACCAGTTGAGCCCCTCAGGCACCCAAGGACTCAGGAATTTCACTGTACAATGTATAAAACAGCTCTGCTGTGAATGATGATAAGAACCAAGTAATATTATTAGCCATTGTGAGGGCTTACTATGTGCTAGATGTGCTGTTTTACATATTTTATATGTATTAATGTATTAGTTCATTTAGTCCTTAGGAGGATCACCCTCCTGATGTTAATACTATTATAATATCCATCTTAGAGATAAGGAAACTGAGAGGCAAAGATGTAAAATAACTCTCTCTGAGTCATGCTGCTGCTATGTGGCTGACTCTGGATTTAAAATTAGTTTTCTAGGGGCTCCTGGCTGGCTCAGTCTGTAGAGCATGTGACTCATTGTCTCAGTGTCAGGAGTTTGAGCCCCACAGTGAGAACAGAGATTCCTTAAGAAAATAAAAATGGGGCACCTGGCTGGCTTAAGTTGGGAGAACATGCAACTCTTGATCTCAGGGTTGTAGGTTTGACTCCCACGTGGGGTGTAAAGATTACTTAAAAATAAAATATTTTTTAAAAATAATAAAATTAGGTTTCTAGTTTCAGAGCATAGACTATATCTTATTACCTTTAGCATATCAGTATGTTGTGCTAAAGGCTTACAGAGCACATCCTAAGGAAGAGATTTTTCTAGCATCTTAGTAGGTGCTATTATAAAAATTGGGGTGCCTGGGTGGCTCAGTTGGTTAAGCAGCCAACTCTTAATTTTGGCTCAGGTCATGATCTCAGGGTCCTGAGATTGATCCCCGAATCAGGCTTCCTGCTCAGCTGGGAGTCTGCTTGAGGATTCTTGCTCCCCTTCCCTTTGCCCCTTCCCCAGCTCATATTCTGTCTCTCTTTCAGATAAATAAATAAACAAATCTTTTTAAAAAAATAATACAAATTAATATTTATTGACCCTTTGTTTTGTGTTTGGCAGTGTGTCCCGTCCTTTTCTTATGCACATTCCTCACAGTAACTCTATGAGGAGAAGTTAAGACTGAAAGATTGTTACACTCCTAAATTCACCTAGTAGTAAGAAGCAAAGCCAGGATTCAGACCTACATTTCTTTGATTCTACACCCTGTGTCTTTAGCCTTTGTGATATATAGTTAATTGAGTATCTAAAATGTGCCGGCCACATTTTGGGGAAGACTGCTTGGATATTCTGTAGTGTATATAGTGAACAACATAGTCTGCTTCTGTGGGTCAGTTGTGGAGCTTACCATCTAATGAGAGGTACAGAGCAGCCCTAAAGATAGCTAATAAATATGTGCAGAAGTAAAACTAGGTGATACGATAGCGCATGATTAGTCACAGAGACCATCGGAAGTGTCAGTTCAGCTGAGTACTGAGTACTAAATGATAAGATTCAAATCATGAGAAAATCAGGGAAAGGACAGGATTATGAATAGCTGAGACATTAAAAGTACCATGAGGGGCGCCTGGGTGGCTCAGTGGGTTGAGCCGCTGCCTTCGGCTCAGGTCAAGATCTCAGGGCCCTGGGATCGAGTCCCGCATCGGGCTCTCTGCTCAGTAGGGAGCCTGCTTCCTTCTCTCTCTCTCTCTGCCTGCCTCTCAGTGTACTTGTAATTTCTCTCTGTCAAATAAATAAATAAAATCTTTAAAAAAAAATATTAAAAAAAAATAATAATAAATAAATAAAAAAATAAAAGTACCATGATACTGGGGCACCTAGCTGGCTCAGTAGAGCATGTGACCCTTGATCTTGGGTTTGTAAGTTTGAGCCCCATGTTGGGTATAGAGATGACTTAAAAATAGAATTATTGGGGTGCCTGGGTGGCTCAGTGGGCTAAAGCCTCTGCCTTTGGCTCAGGTGATGATCCCGGGGTCCTGGGATCGAGCCCCGCGTCGGGCTCTCTGTTCAGCAGGGAGCCTGCTTTCCTTCCTCTCTCTCTGCCTAATTGTGGTCTCTGTCTGTCAAATAAAGAAAATCTTTAAAAAAAAAAAAAAAAGGTCTTTAAAAATAAATAAATAAATAAATATAAAATTATTATTATTAAAGGAGTCCAAAGAGACATCATGCACCCTGACATGGGATATTGGAGTTTCAGTTGTATCCAGAACAACAACAAATAGCTATGTTGGACATGTGGGGACAGTTGTGGGAATTTTGAATGTATACTATATATCAGATAGCATTTTTTTTCAAGATATTATTTATTTATTTGAGAGAGAGAGGGAGGGAGAGCATGAGAGGGGAGAGGGTTAGAGGAGAAGCAGACTCCCTGCAGAGCTTGGAGCCTGATAGGGGACTTGATCCCAGGACTCCCAGATCATGATCTGAGCCAAAGGCAGTCACCCAACCAACTGAGCCATTCAAGCACCCCATATATCATTTTTTAAAGATTTATTTATTTATTTTAGAGCAAATAAGCCTGAGTTGGGGGAGGGGCAGAGGGAGGGAATCTCAGGCAGACACCCTGCTGAGCATGGAGCCGAATGCAGGGCTCCATTTCACCACCCTGAGATCCCGACTGAGCCGAAACCACAAGTCATATGCTTAACTGACTAAGCCACCCAGGCCCCCCATCAGATAGTATTTTTTAAAAGATTTTATTTATTTATTTGACAGAGAGATCATAAGCAGGCAGAGAGGCAGGCGGGGTGAGGGGGGAAGCAGGCTCCCCACTGAGCAGAGAGTCCCATGTGGGGCTTGATCCCAGGACCCTGGGATCATGACCTGAGCCAAAGGCAGCCACTTAACCCACTGAGCCACCCAGGCATCCCTCAGATAATATTTTTATTGACATTATATGGATATTAAAATTCTTGCATATATGTAGAGAGACCTAACAATTGATGAATCACAATTGAATTAAGCAAAAATGTGTACATTGTACTATTCAATTTCTCTGTAGTTTGAAAGTTTTTTAGATTAAAAAGTGGATGTGGGGGAGGTATGAAATAAAATATCAGAGGGGAAATAAAGCAGCAGTGAGAAACCTAGATGTGCCTTCCTCCCTTCCTCAGTCAGGAGGCTGCCCTTCTCATGTGCATCTTTCCCCTCAGAAGAGCTACTCTCTTAACAAGTTCAACCAAAGAATTTTGGATTCAGACAAAGTTGAATACCTGAGGGCAGGGAGGTACACTGCTATATTGGTGATTCAGCAACCCTGACTGCCTGGCTTCAGAGAGACAGACCTAGCCAGATCCCCCTATGCTAAGGACCATTTCACAAGTCCACACCCCAAGAACTTCCTAAAAGGTTTTAGTACTTAAGCTAACCATATTAACTTTCCTATAAAGGAAGACCTTCTTCACTGAAGATTTTGCAGATATTAACAAACAAAATTATCTCAGTTGCCACATTGAGTCATTTGACTCATAATATTGAATCTGTTTTGTAATATGCCATGTTTAGTTTTTTAAATGATCATAACACAGGTAAACATTTTATAGAAAAATATATTTTTGATTCTGGTTCTTTGAGTGATCTTTAGTAAAATTGTTAATCTAAATATATTACCCTTGTAAAGATCTCTATTCTGTTGTTTTTTAATATGGTTAATATCGCCCATGTCAGCCTGCAATTTATTGAGCTCTGTTAATGTTTAAAAAAATATTTGAAGACTGTCTTGTTTGTGGAGGTTTCTCCTGACTTTGTCGTTAAGTGTAGATTTTAAACTTATTTTTAACACTCTGGTAATGGGATCCAGGTTTCAGAGTAAGCTCTTATTTGCTGTTTGAACAGGAAGCCATGCAATGTGTGGAAGAGCTGAATGCCCAGGGCCTGCTACATGTGTTTGTGAGAATGGGAGTGGAGTCCACCCTGGAAAGGAGCCAGATCACCAGGGATCACATGGGCCAATTACTCTATCAGCTGGTACAGTCAGAAAAACTCAGCAAACAGGACATTTTCAAAGGGTCAGTATCCTCCTCAAGAGTAACATTCAGTTTCTAAGCTCTTGAGCAGCGGTTAATTTTAAAAGTACATTTTTAACCATTTATTTTCATAGAGTAAAATTATGTCCAGTATAATGTGTTGATGTATAATATGTTGATAGTATGTTAGTGGATATGATGGCATGTGGTAGATTGTGCTAGAGCATAAAGGTTATCTCCTGGTTTCCAAAATTTTACTGTTAGATCTGTATTATGGTATAAGTAAGGTACCAGAGACCACTTAAACTTGGGGAATCTCAGGCCCTTACCAGCCCACTTAAATGGTAACTGTGCATATTCTTTGAGGAAAACGCTTTTTTGTGTGTGGAAAATCAACTTAAATCTAAAACTTTCAATAAAATGTGGTTATTTTGCCAATGAATGCTTGTCTACCCACTTTAGCCCCCTAGAAGGAGGTTAACTCCAAACTGTTAATGATTTAGTCTGTTTCAGATTGGTTTCATTATGAGTCTTGTTGATGGCTCTTTTGAAGAAGTCTAGCTATCAGTAGTGTTGTTTACTCATCAGATCAAGTTCTGATATGTTTGTGATCATCATATGTGCATGGATTCTTTGTGATATAGCCCAGAATCTTACCCAGGCTTAGGTTCTGAAATCAATGTTTAAGGTGAAAATTGCATATAGTAAAAAATTCATTTTAGGAGCCATGTTGTGCAAATGTCAACATAGAAACACATCCAGCACTGCCAGGTGCCCACTCTCTAATCAGTTAGGAACTACAACCTCCTGAAGGCTGAACATCAGATTCATATTTCATTTTCAGCATAAATGTTCATTGGGTAGAATGGCAGTAAGAATTCTGCACTACTTATTTTTCTCTTCGTAAACCATTTTGGCCAAGCTCATAGTACATTCTTGTAAATTAAATGCACGTGTGTTGAAATGCCACTGTATGTCTTACAGATATGGTCAACCCTTTCGAATAAGGTAACCATTAAATGCCAAAGTTGATCGTATTTAGGAATAATTACTCATTTGATTTTGTGAGGAACTATGACAGTGTCTTCAAGGTCCTAGAAAATACATACTTGCCCTTAGGATAATTAATAACTTGTCTTTCAATAAGTCTTTTAATAACTTGTCTTGTAATAAGGTAGTCTGTGATAAATTCAGTAAAAGACTAGATTAAGGTCTTCTTAGAAACTGTGGCTAAAGTTACTATGATTCTTGGCCTTTAAGACCGAGATGGTTTCTAAGTTTCAGAAAGAGAAATCAGTTCATTCCAATAATCAGCCTGTGTAAATAGAGCAAATGAGGGTATCAGTGCCCTCACGAATTTTCTGTGCCCAGCCAACTTGAAATGAGAGTTTCAAACCTTGAAAACTATAGTTGAGGACACAATTATATTAATTTGTAAATATTTGCTTCTTTCTCATCTGTTATGATGTATTCACCAGATAATTTTACAAATGAGAATGCTAGATTACTATTTGCCTTTCTCTCTTTCTTCAAAGTATACTCTTAAGTTTATTTGTATCTAGAAAGACCCTAGGAAGTAGGGTCTAGCTTCATGGCTTCATTGAACTTGTGAGGTGCTAGCTTGATTTCTTGGCTACCTCAGATGTTGGTATTTTCCTTTGGGGGATTCTTTGAGGAAAAAGTGTCATACTGAGATACTTTCTACTTTTCTACTGAGATACTGTCTACACTTTTATGGGTGGTGATGCTGTTGCTACTGCTGGCAATAAAACCACCACCTTTTATTTATACTGAAAATGAAATGAACACTTCTGTATCTCAGTATCTACTTCATCTTCCTCTATCCCTACTTCCTTCCACATGGCTCTAGACCTTGCTTTTAATACTTTTTTAGACCTAACCATGCCATCCTTAGGCCAAAACCCCTATGAAGACCCCTGTTTCTTCCTAAATCAAGAGGCCCAGCAGTTTTTTTCTAAGATGAACACAAAGTGATAGCCACTTGTCATTTTCCACCAAGAGCTTTCTTGCAAATAGATCAGAGTTTCTCATTTACTTCTAAAGCCCAAATTATAAATAGTTCATACTGTCCAGAGAGGCCATTTCTTTTCTTTTCTTTTCTTTTTTTTAATTAACATATAATGTAATATTAGCCCCAGGGGTACAAGTCTGTGAATCGCCAGGTTTACACACTTCACAGCACTCACCTTAGCCCATACCTTCCCCAATGTCCATAACCCCACCACCCTCTCCCTACCCGCCTCCCCCGCGGCAACCCTCAGTTTGTTTTATGAGATTGAGTCTCTTACAGTTTGTCTCCCTCCCGATCCCATCTTGTTTCATTTATTCTTTTCCTACCCCCCCAAACCCCTACATTGCCCAGAGAGGCCATTTCATTTGAGCCACAAAAATACCCTGAGACTTTTGTCTCTTTAGTCCCAGTATCCAAAGACCTCTGTCTTTACATAGCATTGTGGGCAAACATCTAAGGTCAGCTTCCTAGGATGTTGCTACCCCGTAGATGCCAATTTCCAAGCAGTTAATGTCTTTGTTTTTGTTTTAAAGATTTTCTTTATTTGAGGGAGAGCACAAACAGGTAAGGAGCAGAGGGAGAAGCAGACTTGAGTGGCGTGAGGGGCAGGGAGCCCAACGTGGATCATTACCTGAGCTGAACACAGGTGCTTAAGTGACTGAGCCACCAAGGCACCCCTTCCGAGCAGTTGTTAAAGCTGTTTCTGCCCAGCTCCCCAAGCCAGAGGTGATGTAAGGTAGAAGGCCTCCCTGTTTACTGGGCCCTGATTAGCCAGCTATTAATCTGCCATTTCTTCTATAGAACCCTTCAAAGTATGCACTGCTACTAAATTCTGATACTAGATAGAAGTTTAAAATAGGCAGTCTGTGTCATATTGTTTACTAGATAGTTTATCAACACAAAGCATAATTGTTGCTGAGTGTAAAACATAATCCCCGTGGGGCTACTGGGTGGCTCAGTCAGTTAAATGTCTGACTCTTGGTTTCTGCTCAGGTCATGATCTCATGGGTTGTGAGATGGAGCCCTGCATAGTCTCCACACTCATTGTGGAGTCTGCTTGAGATTCTCTCTGCCTCTCTCCCTCTGCCCCTCCCCCTGCTTGGTGCTCTAGCTGATTTGTATGTGCTCTCTCTCTCTCTCTCTCTCAAATAAATAAATAAAGCCTAAACAACACAAAACAAAACAAAAGCATAGGAGCACCTGGGTGGCTCAGTCAGTTAAGAGCCTACCTTTGGTTCAGGTCATGATCCCAGGGTCCTGGGATCAGGCCCCACAT
This sequence comes from Mustela putorius furo, assembly GCF_011764305.1. Lineage (NCBI taxonomy): Eukaryota > Metazoa > Chordata > Mammalia > Carnivora > Mustelidae > Mustela > Mustela putorius. The sequence continues at coordinate 14,734,811 of NW_025422005.1, read as the reverse complement.
CAGGCTCCCCACTTCGTAGAAAGCCTGCTTCCCTCTTTCTCTGCTGCTCCTTCTGCTATGCTCCTCTGTCTCTGTCAAATAAATAAATAAAATATTTTTAAAAATATTCCCACAAAGGTGACATCAAGCCATCTTGAAATTCTCAGGACTTAAATCTGAATACTTTATGATGCTAATTAGGTATGTTGGTTGGTAGATATGTGTTATTGTATAGATAGATGTATTGCATACAGTGTTGATACATTCATTCTATAACATGGCTTTGGAAGACTTCATTCTTAAAACTATCTAGTAAAAATAGTTGTGTACAGTTCACTATTAGCCATGGAATTGGAATCTATTTGGAAATTTAATAAACAAATGAAAACCAGGATGATAAAAATTGGAGTTGTCAATAGACACACAATATGTACCTTTAGAAAGTTTGATATATTAGTGTTTCACTTTGGGAGATATTTGTTAGAGAGAAAATTCTTATTTCTTTGACTACTTTGGGCAACTTTTCCTGCCACTTAGGGCAATTCTACCCCACTATTTAAAGCTTACACAGACATGCAGACTTAAGTTTCAGATGCAGAATTGCAGAAGTGCAAATTTTTTTTAAAAATTGCAGAGGTGCTGGTTGACAGTAGAGACCACGTTTGCTTATACAGGTAAGAGCTAGCTTAAAAACTCTTCTTTGGGGGCACCTGGGTGGTTGGTTCAGTGGGTTAAAGCCTCTGCCTTTGGCTCAGGTTATGATCTCAGGGTCCCGCATCAGGCTCTCTGCTCAGCAGGGAACCTGCTTTCTCCTCTCTCTCTACCTGCCTCTCTGCCTATCTGTGATCTCTGTCTGTCAAATAAATAAATAAAATCTTAAAAAAAAATAAAAACCTCTTCTTTGTAGTGATCCTCTCAATTTGATACTAAAGTGTAAGAAGCGTTCATCCTCATTTATTTCTTCCTTTTACCTGTAGTTAGATTCTGTTATGACCAGTGATAATAATGCTTAACCTGTTTGATTTTTAGATGTCCTTACTGTCTCTCTCTTGTTTTTCTATATCAAGATATATATTTTTTGATTATCACAGTGGAAATTGTGGGAGATGCTGCTGATAATACCATTTCCAATTATGAAAGATTGCCTTTTCAGATTTCTGAACTTCAGTGAACTAAAGAAAAGGTTTTCTTGTTGTTGTTGTTTTTTTTACTTTTAACCATACCCCTTTAATTAAATTTTAGATAGAAACTCAGTCTCATAAAGTGAGTAAAAGTAGAGCCTCTGTAATTGAGATGAGGGAGGGATGCTTAAAGTCCCACCTCTGGACTTCCCCAAAGTTTAGTCCATTGGATGTAATGGTCACTATGTACCAAGAAGCAAGATTATGGTGTAGCTCTGTCTCATTCATTCAGCCAGCAGAAAATGTGTATTATACAAGGCATTGTTACAGGATATGTAATAGGCCAAAGACATAAAGATAATTACCTAGGGACTTTTATACACCATATGTTTTTCTTTTCTTTTTTTTTTTTTTTTTTTTAAGATTTTATTTATTTATTTGACAGAGATCACAAGTAGACAGAGAGGCAGGCAGGGGGTGAGGGAAGCAGGCTCCCCACTGAGCAGAGATCCTGAAGTCACAAGGCTCAATCCCAGGACCCTGAGATCATGACCCAAGGCAGAGGCTTAACCCACTGAACCAGGCGCCCCACCATGTGTTTTTCTTTAAAAAATGTACAAGATGATTTAGGACCTGTAAGTCTGAAAAGAAATAAGCCTCTTAACAAGCTTTTTCTATAGAAACCCTGTGTTCAGCCAAATATGTTTTTTATCAGCAGTATGGATTTGACCAGTGATTGTGTTCTAGAGACTGGCTCGTGATGTACTGACTAATCAAGAAATAGAAAACAAAGGCAAGGGGCGCCTGGGTGGCTCAGTGGGTTAAAGCCTCTGCCTTCGGCTCAGGTCACGGTCCCAGGGTCCTGGGATCGAGCCCCGCATCAGGCTCTCTGCTCAGCAGGGAGCCTGCTTCCTCCTTTCTCTCTGTTTGCCTCTCTGCCTACTTGTGATCTCTATCTGTCCAATAAAAAATAAATAAAATCTTTAAAAAAAAAAGAAAGAAAGAAAACAAAGGCAAGAGTATGGGTAGATGTCTTCTAATTGTAATATGAAGTGAAAATCACAGATCTATTGCTGAGAGACCCAGATAGCTACAGTTGTCTCATGGGCTCATTAAATAGCTTAATCTATGCCACTAAGCCATAGAACATGAATTGACATTATAGGATGATTATCCCAGAAATTGGGGAGTCCAGCCAGATAATGTGCCATCAGTGGCACATTAACTGAGCTTAAAGTGTGCACATAATGAGAAAACAGTTAAGTTATCTGTTGTACAGCAAGTAGATTTTAAATCATTATGAGCTGTGAGGCCTGAAAGTTGGTGTTAAGGATTCATGAAGCCCAGAGTTAAGTAATGTCGCAGAGCTACAAACTTTTGAAATGGCACCTTCAGAAGGGTGACCCTTCCTTATAGTGGTATCTCTTTTTAAGTGAGAATTTTTAATGACGTGTAGACCCGTATGGTAGGTACACAGAGTGGCGTGCTCTAGCTAAGAATTGAACTACAGTGAAAAAAGCACACATTTCCTGTATGCAGAGATATGGAAAGCTGTGAAGACAAATATACCTGCCCATGCCTCAGCACTCACTCATCCCTTTCCTTAAATTACCTGTATGTCCTTGTAACTATATGTATGTCTCCTTTATTTAAATTTACTTTTGTTTTTGTCCTTTTTAATATGCTGTGTATGGGACTAATTCACAAAGTCTTGAATTAAACGTTTTTATATTAATAAATGAATAGCTGTGGATTTTTCACCCTAATTAAATCTGTACTTATATTTTGTGTTTGACTTTCCACGTTTTTATATTTAAATCCCATTTATTTTTTTTTCACACTGAAAAAAATTTCATAGCATGAAATCCTGAAACCATTAGCTTTTATTTAAAGGTACAACAGTTTTTAATATGTCATAATGATAATATTATTAGTAATGTCATCAGACTCTTTTATATCCAATCAGTTTGTTTCCCTCATTGTATGCTCCTCAAGGACAAGGGTGTTTGTCCTTTCTTCTCTTTGGGTCTAGTTTACATTACGCCAAAATTTTTACTGGGGGCATGTGACTGACACAGAGAGTACCATACTCAACTGTAGATAGTGTAGGATTAGATCGAATATCTCTTCCCCCAGAACATAACATGGCTGCCTTGTTTTCATCGTAGAATCTTCCACGTGTCACCTTTATACGGAGTTACCTTCTGTCCCCATCTAGATTGGCACATCCTGGTACCACAGTTCATGTCATTCAGTTATTAGCCCTTTCTGCAGGTGTGCTTGTGTTTGTGCTGTTCTTTCTCCTCCCCTACCATAAGCTCTTGAGAATAAGAACTTATTATTTATCAGTTACTTTATGCCTAGCATGGTATCTAACATAATAGATGCTTTAATAGGTATTTGTTGACTGACTGATTTTTGGTCTCTTTATTTAATCTTAACTTTTGACTTACATTTGTGTGACTTTTTCTCTTGTTCTTTTCAGTTTTTCAGAAACATTGGAATTGGCAGATGACATGGCCATTGATATTCCCCACATTTGGTTGTACCTTGCTGAACTGGTAACCCCCATGTTAAAAGAAGGAGGAATCTCCATGAGAGAACTTCTCATGTAAGTTTTACTTGCTTTTTGTTTTTGTTTTTGTGGGTGTGTATACAGCAAGGTAAACAGATGCGAAATTTTAGCAGCGAACTCTAGCGTAGTGCTGTTCCCTTGGTCCCTTTGGAGGCTCTTGGATGCAGCCTGTGACTCTTCACAACTTCGCATTTCAGGGGACTAGGAAGTATAGACTGTCAGTTATAAGTAAATAAGTCATGGGGATGAAACCTGTAGCATGGGGAATGTAGCCAATAATATCACAGTAACTTTGTATGGTGACAGATGGTAGCTATACTTATCACACTGAGCATTTTATAATATATATAATTGTCAAATCACTGTTATACACTTGAAACTAATACAGCTATACTTAAGTTTAAGAAAAGACATTTCAGTGTGAAAATGTTACATTACACTTTATCTGCAGTGGAGAAGTCATGGGGATATGATGACCCTGTGGTCCATTGAAGTTAACAATGTTTGTCGATAGGGCTCCAGAATCACTTAAGTGGAAAGTTATTGGTCCTGGAAACTTAATGTTGATCTGACTTTTATGTCTGTCATTATTCAAATGCCATGAGAAGTTATTTCTACATAATAGCTTGTCAGACTGACACTTGCATTGTATATGCTCTGGTTATAATAAAATGAACTGCATTTTAGGCATTCCTAGATTTGGACAGGAGTTGGGAATTGTTGCTATATTGTACAGACTAATTTTTCCTAAACGTTTTTTTACAACAGTAGTATTTCCCCCAAAAACTTCATATGCTCAAACTCCACATACTGTGTGTCCCTTTTGTTTGAGGCTTGCAGGACATTAAAGAATATGAGAATTCTGTAGTAAAACAAAATAAGAAAAACTATTTAACTTTGGGCACCTGGCTGGCTCATTCTGTAGCATATGTGACTCTTCACCTCTTGGTCATGAGTTCAAGCCCTACACTGGGCATAGAGCTTATTTTAAAAAAATACAAATTTGAAAAGATTTTATCTTTGTTTAATTCAGCATTGCCTCACTTAATTATAAAATCCTTTTCTTGAGGAATAATTATTCATATCCTATGGAACACAGTGTGGGAAATACTAATTTAGACTATGAAAAATAAATGGTCCCTTTCTGTTTTATCCATAGTCTAAAGAACATCTTCCTTTTTAAAAAAAACACTTCATAATTAAGCTTTGTAGTTCCCTGTTACCTAAGGTTCTTCTCTCCTTTAGGCTTGAAGTGGTATTTATGTAAATAGATGATTAAGTGGGACTGATCATTGCATTGCTTCTATCACAATCAAAGAAAAAGGCAAAACCCAGGAATTCTAAGGTCCCTTTCCAGCTTTTCCATGAAGCATAAAGTGAACTTGAAGTCTTCTGCTGAACATTACTTAGAGCATGTCCTGGAACTTTCTCTTGCCCATTATTATTTAGGTTGCGTAGTATCTGTTCTTTTGACACACATTGTTTGCCTACTGTTCTAGAATAGGGAGTTTGTTCAGAGGAACTTAATTACTACTCCTGTCTTTTACAGAGAATTTAGCAAACCTTTACTTCCTGTTGGAAGAGCTGGGGTCTTGCTTTCTGAAGTATTGCACCTTCTATGCAAACAAATGGTGAGTGTTAAACCGAGTGTCAGACTCAACAGCATATTAGGAAGGGCAGTAATTTTGGGTCCTGAGTTATCCGTGAAGAACTTAGGTATCACTGTGCAAGTATTTCTGTAGCCTTTTATTATTTGAAAAGTATTTCAACCTGATTTCTTACAAAGGTCTATTTCTCCTTCTGTTAGTAGTAACTTGGCAAAGAATTCTCTAATCTCAACTGGATTTGGTATAATTGTAAAGAATCTCAAAGTACGTTGTATTAGTGACCAGTAATTTTATCTTCTTGAAACATAATGGCTGTATTATTTTTACTTTTAGTAGATTTCAGTGAAAACTCCTTGCTTTTAGAGTAATGTAATGTGCCTAAAATGATGATTTTATTAATTTTGGATCTCAGGATAGGTAATCTGATGAGTAATAGGTGTTAGAAATTATTCTACAGAAAAAAAAATTATTCTACAGGATTGTGAATCGCTATCTTAAAGTTATATTTAATTGAGTTTAATAAATACTGCACATTTCTTTGCAAAAGCTCTATGCCAGGTTCCTAGTTTACAAAGAACTAAGTCTTCAAAGAATTCATAAACTAGAAAGGGAGACAGACAAGTCTAAACTAAAACTTTCAAGAGTGTTTCAGTGCTATATTAAAGGTCTAAGAGGTTTGGGAAAGTGGTATTAACAACACCCGGGGTGAGAAACATCAAAATAAAATTCATACATGAAAATTCTGGAGTGATTCCTGACTTATTCAAACCAGAGTCAAAGGTATTGGGATAATAGATTTCATTGTTTTATTATAGGCATCAGTAAAACTGTTTTGTTTCAGTACTCCCTCTGGGTATACAGAAGTCCCTTTGTATTACATCTCTGTACGAGTTATTCATGGACGGGTGTACTAAAGAGCCTGGACTCTAGTTCTAGTTATTTGTTATTAATACTACTTACTTGATGGCACTAAAGTTTTTATTGAACCCTAATTTGTAGGTCCAGAATTCCTTCCTCCTTTCCTAACCTACTTCACTTTGGTCCTTATTAAAAACTCAAATTCTTATTAACTTTTATGTGTAGAAACAGAAAGCAAATTCTCATTTCTCCTAACCAGGTTCTCATAGAGCATAATTTCTGCAGTCAGCCTGAGTTTACATCCTGAATTTGGTGGGTTATCAGCTAGCTGTGGTGCCTTGGACAAGTTACTCTATGAGATAATCAGTACATGTTTCATAGCTAGTAGCCATGGCTCAACGGCTGACCTTTCCCTTTATTACTGTGACTTCATTCAGGCAGTGGACTTGTACCTTCTCATCAGTTTTCAGCTGACAGCAGCTCTTCTCTGTTATATCTTAGCTCAACCATGTTCCTTTTGCCCTTGAAATACTTCTCATTCCTGGTTCAGGAGCAGTAACCTCCTTAGTCATTCTCATGTTTGCATAATTGTGATCTACTATGAAGAGGAAGGGGTTCCAGTGAGGCTTGATGAATGGCTTTAATAGCAGGTGTATATAACACTATCTAGGACAAGAGACACTGTTGAATTTATGAACTCTGAATTGAACCTTTTTTAGGTGCTTATATTCATAAATCCCAAACGTGAGTTTACAGTTCCCCAGATTAGTCATCTGATAAAATAAGTTATTGAACCTTAAATAGCTACATCACAGCCATTCACTCTTACATTTGCATACATTCAGATACCTTGGTGTGAAAGCAAGGAGTCCTGAGACATTAACTTCATATCAACAAGGGAAAGTTTTGGGCGGTCTGGGTGGCTCAGTGGGTTAAAGCCTCTGCCTTCGGCTCAGATCATGATCCCAGGGTCCTGGGATTGAGGCCCACATCGGGCTCTCTGCTGAGCAGGGAGCCTGCTTGACCCTCTCTCTCTGCCTGCTTCTCTGCCTACTTGTGATCGCTGTCTGTCAAATAAATAAAAATTAAATATTAAAAAAAAAACAAACAAGGGAAAGTTTTGAGTTTTCAGTCTTTACAATTCTATACTCTTGACTTTAAGCAAGACTTCTCCTCTCCTCCTCCTCTTCCTTCTTATCACAATGTAAAAGTAAATGGATTGGACTTATCTCTGTTTTAGAGCCATAAGAAAGTGGGAGCCTTATGGAGGGAGGCTGACCTCACCTGGAAGGACTTTTTACCAGAAGGAGAAGATGTACATAATTTTCTCTTGGAGCAGGTAAGAACAAGGCTTATACCTTCCTGTTTTATAGTAGTTGGTCTGTTTTATAGACTAAATGAAGGTAATTTCATTAGTAGTTCAGTCATGAAAAGTAGACTAAAATAAGATTCATGGTCAAAATGTCATTTTAAGTCCATGCTTTAGGGCCACTCCAGCTATTCACTCATTAGATTATGATAGATAAAGAATAAAATTTAAAGGATTTAGCCATACACGGAAAACAAGCTATGTATCTCCATGAACCAGAAAGGAAGTTGATAAATAAAGCAGGGGTTATAGGGCTAAAGCTATAAGTCATCTGAGCTCTGGGTCTAAAAACCAGTAGAGATAGGCAGAAATCATTTCTATGAGGTAATGAGGACTAGTATGCCCCTTACAGGGCAGAAAATTGGAGGATAGGCTTACTGCATGAAACCAAGTCGGAACTCCATAGAAAGATAAATGCAAGGAAATAGACACAGTCATAGAGCCAAAACCTTGGATAGGCTGTCCGCTTGGTAACTTGATCCAAAAATCCACAACAAGGTATAAGACCTCGTGATCAATATATTCTGGTTCTCATTAAGGAATTGTGGAGGATCAGATAGAGGCAACCATAAAAATATTAGATGAGGAAGAGTGACAGAGAAAGGAAACAACTCCCTCTCAAAATGATCCTGCAAGGGATGCCTGGTTGGCTTAGTCAGTTAAGTGTCTGCCTTTGGCTCGGGTCATAATCCCAGAGTCCTGGGATTGAGTCCGACATTGGGCCCCTTTCTCAGTGGGGAGCCTACTTCTTCCTCTCCTTTGCTGCTCCCCCTGCTTGTGTGCTCACTGTCTCTCTCTCTCTCTCTCTCTCCCCCTCTGACAAATAAATAAAATCTTTTAAAAAATTATCCTGCAAATCAAGTCCTAAAGTATAGGAAAATTAAAACCAAGATAGCTAACAAAATGATGAATAAGTAGAAAAAAATCACTCAGGTAAAATGAAAATAAAGCAATCTGAAAATTATTTTAAATTAAGTATGTTGTGCTGGATAAAGACACTGCATTAGGTTACTGGGGACATTAACTTCCTAGATACTCTGGAGAGCCCTCCTGCCAAAAGGTAAAGGCCTAGATGAAGCGTAATTTATTTGCATTGCTGGGTTCATAGAAAGTAAATGTAATTGCTAAGGAACTAACCTAGTAAGTGAAGAAAAAAGCCACAGATGAAACCTGAACCCTTAGCAATAAGCACACATGAAGGGCATGTTGCTCAATGCCACTATAAGTGCTACCAAAAATCTCGGAAGAAGTCGAAATGGTCCTAGTTCAGTATTACCCTGGCTCCCAGAAGAAGCAAACCAAAATTATTTTTGGAAAAAACATTCTCAACTTAGGTCTCTTGATTATTTTCTAAAAATTAACATTATCTAAATACATGGATTAATACTTAGAGCCCATTTAACCTGTAATGAAACAAGCAGCCATGAGTGAGAATGAACAGATAATAATGGTAGATTTAGACCCCAAAGACTAGAAATAATGGAATTCTCACTTGGCATTATGACATAATACTATATACAAAAGAGGAATTCACAAAAATGAGCAAATAAGAAAAGACTAGTCAACGGGCGCCTGGGTGGTTCAGTGGGTTAAGCCGCTGCCTTCGGCTCAGGTCATGATCTCAGAGTCCTGGGATCGAGCCCCACATCGGGCTCTCTGCTCAGCAGGGAGCCTGCTTCCTCCTCTCTCTCTGCCCGCCTCTCTGCCTGCTTGTGATCTCTGTCTGTCAAATAAATAAATAAAATCTTTAAAAAAAAAAAAAAAAAAAGACTAGTCAAAATGACTGAGAAGATTTGAAAGAAATGAAGAAACTATGGTAGATTTCTAAGAGATGTTATGAGATTTAGGGGATAGAATGAGAAAGTCCAACAAATGTCTCATGGGAATCCCAGGAGGAAAAACAGAGTAAATGGAAAAGAGGCAATATTTGAAGAGACTGTGACTGAGACTTCTTCTGAGCTGAGATATAGAAAGCACATATATACTATGGAGGGTAACTAAATTTCAGTGAAACTGCGTAATATCAAAAGACAAAGAAAAGATTTTTAAAACAGTTATAAAGGAGTATGATACCTACAAAGAAACAGTAGAATTTGCACTAGCAACAGTGAAAAACAGAAGGTGGTGGAATAATCTCAAAGGGCTGAGAGAGTATCAGTTAGTTAATCTAGAATTGTCTCTCCAACTAAACTAACCTTTAAGAATGTGGGTGACATATATTTAGACACAACACACTTCTAAATAACCCATGGCTTGAAGAAGAAATCATAAAAGATAGTAAGAAATATTTGATTGAAGAAACACAACACATCAAAATTTGTGGGATGCAACTCAAGCAGTACTCAGAGTGAAAATGTTAGCACTAAACACCTGTATTTAGAACAGAAGTGGGATTGCAGATCTGTGATCTCATTTTCAGCCTTATGAAATGAGAAGAAAGAAGAACAAATAAAGTTCAAAGGATATAGAAAAAGGGAATAATAAAGATCAAAGTGGAAATCAGTGTAAAAAACAATAGAGAATAATCAGTGAAGTCAAAAGCTGGCCCTCTGAAAAAATAAAATCATTAAATCTCTAGCCAGACTAATCAGAGAAAACAAAATTGGAAAAGAAGGTGCAAATTACCAGTAGAAGGAATGAGAGAGATGATGTTACACAGTTTCTGCACATAATAATGGATCAGAGAAACTTGTGAATAATTTTTATGCCAGTAAATACCTCAGTTTAGTTGAAGTGAACAGATTTCTTGAAAGGTACAAACCACTAAAGCTAACTCAAGAATAGATAACCTGAGCATCTATTACACTGAGGTAGTTAAAAACATTCCCACAAAGAAAACTTCAAGCCCTAGTGTTTTCACTGTTGAGTTCTATCAGACATCTGAAGGAGAAATAATACTAATTCTGCAAAGAATTCTGTACCAGTTCCTCCAGAAAATTAGAGAGATTTCTGCCAGCTCATTCTATAAGACCAGCATTATTCTGGTAATAAAACCAGACAAACACATTTCAAGATTAAAAAAAAAAAAAAAAAGAACTATAAACCAATATTCTTAATAAATGCCCAGAAAATTTCTCAACAAAATTTTCACAGGTGAAGTCCAACATTATATTAAAAGATTAATACATCACAACCAGGTAGCCTTTATCATGGGAATATTATGATAACATAATAAAACATTCAGAAATCACTGTGTGGATGTATGGAAGATGAAGGAGTAAGCAGCTCCAGAATTACTCCTTCCACTGAAACAACTGTTGAGCTAGCAAGATGTGTTAGAATGAGCTATTTTGGAATTGTGGAGTCTAATCAGTGTGCTACCAACACCAGGGAAAAGCTTTGTGAAAAAAGAATCTGGTAAATTTCAGTAACCTTGGCATTTTGCATAGAAGCTATTAGCCCCTAGCTCTGTGGTAGACAGTTGGGGAGATGGTGGTGCAGTTTTTTGGTGTCAGGTTGAGAACTGAAGACCTTGTCCTCCAAAGACGGGTGCTATGCCTTTTAATCTGCCTGGCAGTTTACTGAGGGTCTAGTGCAGGGCCTGGCCATTGTTTTAACTGCTTACACCAAAGTGGTTTCCTGTATGGTATCTGTCAAAGAATTTAAAGAACCAGATGCATTTGACTGTGGTCCTACTCACCCCCACTCCACCCTACCCCACACTTTTCTCATTGGTTTCATGCATTCACGGAAATCTCTGCAAGGTCACTGGCCTTGTGGGGAGATAATCGGTCATAGACTATAATGACCACACACACAGGAAGGAAGGTAGTCTTTGTCTAACGTCAATATACAGTTGACTACAACAGTCTGATATCCAGAGTTACACCTTACAATATTCAAGATATCTAATTGCCAACAAAAAATTACAAAGCATATAAAGAAACAGGAAGATATGGCTCATTCACAAGAAAAAAGAAATTGACAGAAAACATCCCTGAGGAAACCCAAATGTTGGACATACCAGACAAGGAATTTAAACTAACTGCCTTAAATATGCTCAAATTGCTGAAAGAATCATGGACAAAGAACCAAAGGAAATCAAGAGAATGATGTATGATCAAACTGGCAATATCAATAAAGAGGTAGAGATTATAAAAACAAACCAAATAGAAATTCTGGAACTGAAAGTTGGAATAACTAAAATGAGAAAATAACTAGAGTGGTGCAACAATAAATTTGATCAGACAGAAGAAAGAATCTAAAAATTTGAATATAAAGTAGTTGAAATTGCTCTGTCAGGGGGGTCACTGATTGGCAGTAATTTGCTGCCATAAAAATCCATCTTTAATTTTTGAAATGAAATTTCTGGTGGTGTTATATGAAATTATGAGTATCACTAATTTGCTTTTTTTTTTTTAAGATTTTATTTATTTATTTAACACAGAGATCACAAGTAGGCAGAGAGGCAGGCAGAGGGTGGGGGGAAAGCAGGCCTCTTGCTGAGCAGAAAGCCCAACTCGGGGCTTGATCCAAGGACCTGAGATCATGACCTGAGCCAAAGGCAGAGGCTTAACCCACTGAGCCACCCAGGCGCCTCTCACTGAGTGTTTTAAATTTTTAAAAATTCTCATACTTTGGTGTTTTTTTTAAAATAAACTTTATGATAATACATATTGGAAAATTAATTCATTAAACATATAAAGGAGCCTTTGAAAGAATTGCTCAATTTTCGGAGCAGAAAGAAAAATGAATCAAGAAAAATGAACAGTGCCTGGGGACCTATAGGACACCATCAAGCATGATGGGCATTAGAGAGTTCCAGAAGGGAGAAGAGAGAGAGAAAGGACAGGGCAGAAAAATTATTTGAAGACATAATAGCCACAAACATCCCAAACTTGATCCAAGATAGGAATCTACATGTGTAGAAATTTCAGTGAACTCTAAGCAAGATAAACTGAATGAGATTTACTCAGAGATGTATTACATGAAACTTTTGAGTGACAAAGACGGAAATCTTGAAAGCAGCTAAAAACCAAGAGACTTTGCCTGTACAAGGAATCCTCAATAAGATCAATAGCCAATTTTTCATCAGCCAAAAGATACTGGGATGATCTGTTTAATAAATTTAATAATTTCGGAGGTACCTGAATGGCTTAGTCTATTAAATGTTTGGCTTCAGCTCAGGTCATGATCCCAGAGTCCTTGGATCAGGCCCCTAGTTGGGCCCCATGCTCAGCGGGAAGTTTGTATCTCCTCCATCTCCCACTGCTACCCCACCCCTGCTTGTGCTTCTTTCTCTCTCAAATGGGTAAATACCATCTTTTAAAATAAATTTTTTAAAAGAAATTAAATAACTTTAAACCAGGAATTTTATATATGGTAAAATTTCCTTTAAAGATGAAGAGGGGAAAAAAAATGAGGGGGGAAAAAAATGAAGAGGAAGTGAAGCATTTCCAGATTTAAAAGCTAAGTGAGTTTGTCAGCAGGAGACCTGCCCTATGGGAAATGCTAAAGTGAGTCTTTCAGGCTGAAATAAAAGGGCACTGGATAGTAACCTCAAGTCATATGAAGAAATAAAGATCACTGGTGGTTAAGGTAACCACATAGGTAAATATAAAAGCTAGTATTACTATGTTGTGGTTTGTGGTTTCTCTTTTTTGTTTCCTATATGTTTTAAAAGGCAAATCCATAAAATAATAATTATAAATATGTATAAACAGGCACACAGTATATAAAGATATAATTTATAAAACATAAAGATGGTTTCTCACAGAATTGCCATATGACCCAGCAGTTCCATTTCTAGGTATATATCCGGAAATAGGAAATTATATGGCACCTGGGTTTCAAATAAACCTGGATTCAGGTTCCAGCCTTGAATCACTTCATGTGACTGAACAAATTACCTAATTTCTCTAAGCCTCAGGATCATCATCTAGGAAATGATAATAATACCTACCTTGTGGAATTTTTATGGGGATTAAATAGAATAAAGTTTAAGAAACACTGAGCACAGAGAAGTAATCAATTATGAATATTGTTGTTACTAATAAAAATATTTAAAGGGTAGTTAGAAAAATGAGGTTTTAGAAAACCTGGTCTTCCTATCCTGACTTTTGGCTTTTTTCTAAAATACTTGGTTCAGTGCCTTTTTTCCTGGGGACCCTAGTATGTTCTGCAAGAGGTAGTGATGAACCAATTCGCAAATTTGAAGCCCAGCCTTCTGGGCTCTAGAAGGATGAGATAAGTTATGCAGAAACACAGGGGTTCTGAGAAGCAATTGTTTCTTTCCAGGGACAACTGCAAACTTTACAGCTCTGCACCAACTCCCTTTAGCTTTCATTTTCAAATTTTTATGTCGTATTTTATTAATGAGCAATATACTTTGTTTGATTTTATTGTTGTTAATAAATAAATTCTTACAAAAGATAAACTTACAAAAGATAAAAAATAAAATGCTACATAAATGGTAAAGACAATCAAAACAGTAGGATGAATCCTTCTCCACACAATCCCCCCGCCCCCCAGAATTCAAGGTAGCTTTTCCTTTGTAGATCTGGGGAAGGTATAGGAATATATCAAAGTCCCCAAAGGTATTAGAGTAAAGCTGGTGCTAATAATCTTTAATATTTTAACCTATGGTTTTTTTATAGTGAAACTTCACTGAGTAAAGCATACTTCTATATCACATTGCCTTATACCCTTGAAAATTACCAATGATTTTGATTTTTTTAACCACTCCTCTAAAATTGAACAATTATGGTATGATTTCCTTTTTTTATATTTAGTATATGTGTGTGATCATAATTTTATGTACATGTGTCAGAATGGCATAAAAATCATCAAACTTTTTCAAGTATTTTAACAATTAAGGTGAAATTCACGTAACATCCAGTTAATCATTTTAAAATGTACAATTCAATGACAGTGTATTAACAATGTTGTGCAACCACCACCCAAAATACTTTTTATTTATTTATTTTTAAAGATTTTATTTATTTATTTGACAGAGAGAGAGAGATCACAAGTAGACAGGCAGGCAGAGAGGGAGCAGGAAGCAGGCCCTCCCCCGCTGAGCAGAGATTCCTGATGCGGGGCTCCTTCCCAGGACCCTGAAATCATGACCTGAGCCAAAGGTGGAGGCTTAAACCCACTGAGCTACCCAGGCATACCCACCCCCCAGAATACTTTTATTGCAAAAGAATTGTTGGGGCGCCTGCATGGTCCTGCTGGTATAGGGCTTTTCCCTTCCAGGTTAATGGGTGGCTCTACCAAGTGTATGGTCCTAGAGCCCTTTTGGTGCCAGCAGGGTGCACGTTCTTAGTGCCCTGAGCCCTTGGAACTGGCTGAGGTTGAGGTTGGTGGTGGTCTTCTCATCTTAGAACAAGCCTTCCTGGTAGAAGTAGGTGAGTCAGGGCGCCTGGGTGGTTCAGTGGGTTAAGCCTCTGCTGTTAGCTCAGGTCATGATCTCAGGGTCCTGGGATTAAGCCCTGCATTGGGCTCTCTGCTTGGCGGGGAGCCTTCTTTCCCAACCTCTCTCTGCCTGCCTCTCTGCCTTCTTGTGGTCGATCTCTCTCTCTCAAATAAATAAAATCTTTAAAAAAAAGAAGAAGAAGAAGAACTGAATCATGCCTGAACTCCACCGCCCGTCACTGACTCTAGAGTCCTTATATCTGTGCTCCGTCAAGCTGCCACTTGTGGGGACCTTAAGACTTTACGTGATAGAGCGAGCCAGTGTTCTAGGAGAATTTGAAGGCATGTACACTTGTTTTTAGGCTGTCCAGGGTCATTGTCATGGATGTGAAGCAAAAGCCAGATAACTCTTATAAAGTATTTAAGAACAAAGTGAGAGCAGGACAGGAGAGGTGAAACCAGTGCTCCTAATAGGGCTGCAGAGCTCCGTATGTATGTTCACAGAGCTTCCCAGGGGCCCTCTATGCCCGCTGCCTGCAGGTGTGTGCAGGTGGTGCTGTCAAGGCTGATGCAAAGGCATTTCTGCATTGGGTTGGACCCACACAGGCCATGATGATGTGATTTGGTGCAGTGACTACATATATACAGTCTTTCTCCGTACCAGAATATTCAGTCCTTTGAAATTGAATGATTTTTGTGGGGAAAAAGGTCTTTCATGCAATACTGATAAAACCCTTCATTTTTGTTGTCCTCCCTACAATACACTGGTTGTTCAGGAATTGTATAATATAGCATCATTCTCTGACTTGGATTCAGAATGGTCAGGAGGTATTTGAAGGACTTTACCAAATTTAGAATTTTGACACCTCTTCTGTGCCAGTACTGATACTAAACGATAGGCTGCAGAAGGATTTAAATTGTACTGTTAGTATTCATGCTGTGCCATGCAGCTATGTCATTGCTAAGAGCACAACTGAATGATTTGGAGTGAGCATAGCCACAGAGATAATTCTAGGGGTCTTGTTGGTTTTTTGTTCTTAAGGAAAATCAGAGATAGACAATATAAAAAGTTGGAGAAATGTTCAGAAAGGTAGGAGAATGAGACTTTTACAGAACTATAAGTAAAAAATGGCTTCTGCTGACCATTTTGACCCATGTAAAATAAAACATTGCCCATAACTTTGTTTTCCTCTCAGGGTGTTACTGATATTGACTTACGTTAATATATACAACATTTTATGTTTCAGAAGTTGGACTTTATAGAGTCTGATAGTTCCTGTTCCTCTGAAGCACTTTCAAAAAAAGAACTCTCTGCTGAAGAGCTGTATAAGCGACTCGAGAAACTCATTATCGAGGACAAAGCGAATGATGAACAGATCTTTGACTGGGTAGAGGTATAGAGATTATGTCACCTTCCCTGGTATCTCTGCAAGAACAATTCTTGTGGGAACACTTGCATTCACGTACAGGCACACCTCAGAGAGAGTGCGGGCTCGGTTCCAGACCACAATAAAGCGAATACTGTAATAAAGCGAGTAAAATTAATTTTTTTTTCTCAATGCATATGAAAGTTATGTTTACATAATGCTGTAGTCTGTTAAGTCTGTAATAGCATTATATCTAAAAAAGTACATAAAATCTTAAAGAAAAATACTTTATTGCTAAAAAATGCTACCCATCCATCCTCTGAGCTTTCAGTGAGTCAGAATCGCTGATCACAGTTCATTATAACAAATACAGTAATAATAAAAAAAAGTTCAGAATACTGTGAGAATTATCCAGATGTGACACACAGAAGTGAGCAAATACTGTTGGGTAAATGGCGCTGACAGAATTGCTCGATGCAGGGTTGCCATAAACTTGCAATTTGTAAAAAACACAGTACCACTGAAGTACATAAACAATAAAACAAAGTATGCTTGTATCTTCCCTTCCACTTCATAGGAGTATTTAACCTTAATGAAGTTACTTCTTATTCTTTCATGTATGTGTATTTGAAACTATAAGACTGTTTTTATCTTTATAAGATTTAAAGTTTTTTATAAGGTCAAATAAAACTACTCCAAACAGAAGCCATTTTCCTGGGTCTATCATTAGTTTAGGATAGACCCTACATTTTGTTATTAAAAAAAGACATATTTGGGGCACCTGCATGGTTCAGTCAGTTAAGCACATACATTCAGCTCAGGTCATGATCCCAGGGTCCTGAGATCAGTCCCACGTCAGGCTCTCTGCTCAGCAGGAGTGTGCCGTCCCTCTCTGTTCTCCTTCTCTCTCTCTCTCTCCCCCCAAATAAATAAATAAAAATCTTTCATTAGAAAAAATACATGTTTTTCCTAAATTTTCCTGCATTTTAAATACCATTCTGGATGAAATTAATAAACAGTATGTAATTTTTCTGAATTATGTTGACTTTCATCTTCATAGTAAATCTCCTTTCTGAAAATTTTATACCTTTTCCATGGGATCATATAATCAAGTTGAGAGAAAGTCATGGAGGACTAATCTGGTCCTTTCCCTCTTGGATAAATCTTTTTTATAGTCCTTGTAATGGGTTGTTCATTCTTTTTTTTTTTTTTTTAAGATTATATTTATTTATTTGACAGGGATCACAAATAGGCAGAGAGGCAGGCAGAGAGAGAAGGGGAAGCAGGCTCCCTGCTGAGCAGAGAGCCCGATCTGGGCTCAACCCTGGGATCATGACCCGAGCCGAAGGCAGATGCTTTAACCCACTGAGCCACCCAGGCGCCCCTGGGATGTTCATTCTTTGTCTACTTTAGGCATTGAGAAATAGTGAAACTTCTGACAATTTTTTTTTTAATCTTTTATCCTCCATGTCTATTCAGGGTAGTAAATCTATCCTGTCACATAGTTGGGAATCTTTTAATTAATTGTAATAGTTTGCCATTATATCCCTGTCTCCCTCTCTAGGTTCTCTCATCCTTTCTTAAAATCTTGATATCCAGACTCTTGTTTGGTTACCCTTATACAAACATAGCCTGGATTTTCAGTATCACTCTCACAAGTGACATGTGCAAATTGAACATGATTGCCAGATGTGATGCAACAGTGTAGAGTTAGGCAGTGCTGTCATGTTTTTTGTTTTGGACTCTGTGCTCACCACACTGAACTCAGATTGCTCTTTCAGTCATAGAGTACCCTTTCTTCTATGCTCTACTGTTTAGTCATCTCTACCACCTACAACATTAATGTGTTTAGTTTGGGAACCAGAATGGGGCTTTTAAAAATTATTTCTGCTTATGTTCATCTTCTTAAACTAGATACAAGTTTTTGTCTGTCAGGACATTTTAGATTCTGACTTTGATCATAAAATTTCCTTGCCATCTTTTTGACTTTGTGTCTTCCTTGCATTTCATTAATATGTCAACTTTATCTTCATCCAAGTTGTGGGTGAAATATGTGAATGAGGCAAATTAGCATCCTTTTAGGAACAAGATCCCACCCCTACCCCCATGGACACTTCCAGCTGTTAATCTGTTTATTATTTCACATCATTTTACTGTCTATCTCATCTCTTCATCTTGCCCACAAGGGTACAGCTGCCATTACATAATTGGTCAGAAGCCTTGCTGAAGTCCAGGGGATATATACTTATATCCATCTGAGCTACTGTATACTAATCAAATCAGAAAAGGCAAGGAGGTTAGTTTAGCGTCACTTGTTTTTCATGTACTGACTTACTCCTCTTGGCATAGCCACCTCTTTCCTCTCTAAGACTTTTAAGTCATTTATGTGGTAGTTTGTTGTAGGAGTTAGCATAGCCTTTCTGGTATGTTATCGACATGCCTTATTTTCTGTTTTTAAAAAATCCAGTCAGGGGCCCCGCTGGGTGTCTCAGTCCTTTAAGCAGCTGCCTATGGCTCAAGTCATGACCCCAGGGTAATGAAACTGAGCCCCACTTCAGGCTCCCTGCTCAGTGAGGGGTCTGCTGCTCCCTCTTTCCCTGCCCTTCCTGCCTGCTCGTGCCCACTGTCTCTCTCACACTCTGTCTCTCAGGTAAATAAAATCTTTTTTAAAAAATAGAAATCCAGTCAGTGTTTACATATTTAACGTTACTTTCTTTTGCCATGGTTTTTCATAGATCACCATCATTTCAGCCATTTGGTCTTTTATGTTCTCATATATTGCAAAATGAGGCTATTTTCACCTCTTCATCAATGTTGGGCTTCATTTTTTTTTTTATATCACTATTTATTCTGCCTATTCTAGACCAACAATTATTCTCCTCACAGAGAAGACAAAGGGTAAATTTCACAATGTAGATTATGCTAATAAAGATGACTTTTTTAAAAGGAGAGAAAACCCGGGGCGCCTGGGTGGCTCAGTGGGTTAGGCCACTGCCTTGGGCTCAGGTCATGATCTCAGGGTCCTGGGATCGAGCCCCGCATCGGGCTCTCTGCTCAGCAGGGAGCCTGCCTCCCCCTCTCTCTCTCTGCCTGCCTCCATGCCTACTTGTGATCTCTGCCTGTCAAATAAATAAATAAAATATTTAAAAAAAAAAAAAAAGGAGAGAAAACCCAAAAATGTAATAGTATCTGAGCTCATAGTGCATGAAGACATTTGTTGCTCTGTGTCTGGTACCAGAATTATGTACATCTGAGTTTGCTTATTCAGCAGACCCACCTGCCTTCTTGTTCTTGCCCATTTTTGTTAAGATCTTTGCTTAATCTCTGGGGTACTTGGGTGGCTCAGTCGGTTAAGCGCCTCCCTTCAGCTCAGGTCATGATTCCAGGGTCCTGGGATCGAGTCCTACCTACATCAGGCTCCCTGCTCAGTGAAGAGCATGTTTCTCCCTCTGCCTCTTCTGCTCCCCATGCTTGTGCGTGCTCGTTCGCTCTCTCAAATAAAGAAATAAAATCTTTTAAAAAAAAGATATTTGCTTAAATCTACAGTGTCTAGTCTATTTTTAAATATTAGAATTACAACGTTTAGCTTTATTTGGTAGAAGCAATATGCAGTTAGTTTTTTTTTTTAAGATTTTATTTATTTATTTGATATAGATCACAGGTAGGCAGAGAGGCAGGTAGAGAGAGAGGAGGAAGCTGAGCAGAGAGCCCCATGTGGGGCTTGATTCCAGGACCCCAGGATCATGACCTGAGCTGAAGGCAGAGGCTTTAACCTACTGAGCCACCCAGGCACCCCTGCAGTTTGTTTCTTTATAAGAAGCAGTCAAATGGCTTGAAAGTGGTATTGATTATCTAATTCTTTTTAGCTCATTTTTTAATTTTTTTCTGAAGTATTTGGGAATTTCAGATGATATTCAGTACTTGAAATAGCTCTCTGTCAACCTATTTTTAAAATATTGTTGAACCAAATTTCTTCAAAAATAATTGTTCAGACTTTGCAAAAGTAATTTCTGGGCCTAGACCAGCCTGGCTTCAGTCTAAATAAAGTTTGTTTGTTTACAAGGTATAAACCAGTAACTGGCTATAACACATATATCATCAAATCTTTTATATATGTCTCTTCCCCCATACCATTCCCATCCTTCACGGTTAGCAGTGGCACCACATGTTTCTGTTCTTTTGGAAAAAATTGGTAATGAAACCTCTTACTGTAACATAGCCCGCCATGTGCAGTGATGCTAGTATCCTGCAGAGCTGACCATCTGACTTGTTAACCCCTTTTAACTTGGCTCTCACCAAGTGATGTTTGAGGTTAAATATTCAACAGAGGGAGAGCTGCTAGTTAATCTGTGTCAGTTTTAATATTCATAAACATTTAAATGATCTCTGAATGTCTTTGAAATTCTTAATTTCTAACACAGAGGTTTATAGTGATATCCTAAGTTTTTTCCTGGCCAGTCGTTTTAAGGCTGATCCAGCGGAAAATACTATGCTGTGCTATTAAAAGAAGCTGAGACAAGCATTAATTCTGTTCACAGGCATAAGGAACATAAACTTTGAGAAGTATTTTAAATACCTGCCTAGAAAATGTCTCTTTTTGTTTCTGTTTTGCTATTCATCTGGCATAGTACAGCGTTTTTGTTTTAATTTTTTTTGAGGATTTTTTTTTAATTTTATTCATTTATTTGACAGAGATCACAAGTGGGCAGCGAGGCAGGCATGGGGACGGGGTGGGAAACAGCCTCCCCGCTGAGCTCCATTTCAGGACCCTGAGATCATGACCTGAGCTGAAGGCAGAGGCTTAACACACTGAGTCACCCAGGCGCCCCTGGCATAGTATAGCATTTTATAGCAAGATAAGAAGATAAGACCTTAAGAGAAACTAAAACAAATTTGAGGCCCATTTACTGTACTAAATATATCTCTAAATACATTTTTTTCTGCCATCCTTAGAAAAGAGTAACATTTTTCTCACCATCACCTGAAAGATTTGAGACAATGCTTGAGTTTAATCTCTAGTTCACATTAAAGTTAAGATGAAAAAAGCAGTGTTAGCACATCTAAAATTCATTACACACTACTCAGAAAAGTAGTTTCTAAGACACACTGTAGTGAGATCATCTGAATATAAGTTATTTATTGAGGAAGAAAATGTTTTTAAATGGTTGTACTTCCAAATGCATATGGTGCATAACACTGTATAATTGAGCAAAATACAGGCAGCAGTTAGCTCTCTGAAAACTAAATGCTGCCACTTAGAGTATTTTCAGACAGAACCAGTGGTAGCCCAAGTATCTGCTCGTGAATCAAGATTAATTTTTACAAGAATGTTGAATGTGACCCCATCTGTCCTTAGTGCCAGATGAGACCTGCTTTAAGAGAAATAATTTCTCAGATGTAAGGGTGTTTTTAACTGTTGCATTTACTTTTGATTTCAGGCTAATCTAGATGAAAGCCAGATGAGTTCACCTACATTCCTTAGAGCTTTAATGACAGCCGTTTGTAAAGCAGCTATTATAGGTAAGTAACATTTCTGAAGGCAGCTCTTAACATCTGAAATCCCTGGTATGTTAACTGCTGATGATATAGGTCTGAGTTTATATGGCCTTCAAATTTTGCCCTGTGAAACTCATTTTCTTGTGCAAATGGGTGCCGTTTCTGTCTCCAATGCCTGGCTGTCTCTAGCAGGGGGCTAATGAGCTGCCATGCCTGTAGTAAGCCCAGATCTGAGCAGCTACCCTGTGCCTTGTGTTCTAGTTCAGGAAGAAAGTGAGTGCATGCTGCTTGGGTGGTTTTCTACTCTGCTGGGTGTGGTTTTACCTTCACCTTTCACCTTAAGTACGTGAAGCCTCCTCTGTCTTCCACTCAAGAGTTATAATGAATGGGTTGAATATATTTTTTTTTAAATAGATTTTATTTATTTGGCAGCGATCACAAGTAGGCAGAGAGGCAGGCAGAGAGAGAAGGGGGGGAAGCAGCTCCCCGCTGAGAGAGTGCCAGATGTGGGGCTCAGTCCCAAGACTCTGGGATCATGACCTAAGCTGAAGGCAGAGGCTTTAACCCACTGAGCCACCCAGGCACCCCTGGATTGAATATTCTTAACCTAGAATCAAGAAGGACTTCTCATCTCAAGAGAGAAGCCATTTTATATAAAAACATATATGAGGAAAGAAAACAATTGTTTCTTTTGCTTTATGTTGATCTTAGATAATACGACAGTGTCACTGAATGCTAATCACATAGGTGGATAGGGTTAGGGCGGGTACAAACCCTGCTTGCGTCAGCTGCGTGTAGTATTTAACAGTTTTGAATGAGATCATGCACCTAGCCTCAGGTAGAAATTCACATTTCTGTTCCTGCAATGGGGAAGAAAATCCTGTCAGTTCAAAAGTTGTTCAGAATTTCAGGTCTGTCATCATTTTAGAAGATAGCTTCAGAATTATATTTTAAGATTTTCTGTAGAAGAATATTCAGTGTTAGGTCTTTAATGAGATTAATAACAAGCTGGTAATAGAAAGTCTTTATAAAAAATGTCATAAGTCATTTTTACTATCTATGGAACTGTAAGACTGGTATTTGGGGTTTTTCTGGAGTTTATTTGTTTTTGTGTTTAAAGATTTATTTATTTATTTTAGAGAGAGTGAGCAAGAGCAAGCAGAGGGGAAAGGCAGAGGGAGAGGGACATGCTGAGCACAGAGCCCAATGCAGGGCTTGATCTCATGACCCTGAGATCATGACCTGAGCTGAAATCAAGAGTTGAACACTCAATTGACTGAGCCATGCTGGCTCTCCATAAGGCTGGTGTTTCAAAATCACAATTTAAGGGTGCATGGTGGCTTGGTCAAGTGACCAACTCTTGATTTCAGTTCAGATCATAATCTCAGGGTCATGAGATTGAACCCTGTATTGGGCTCCTTGCTCAGTAGGGAGTTTGCTGGACATTCTGTCTCTCTCCCTCTGCCCCTCCTCCCCCACACCGTGCTCACTCACATGCTCTTTCAAAGTAAATATTTTAAAAAATAAAAATCACAGTTGGAAAGTATAAAACCTGCTTTAAAAAACAAGGTTGTGTCCCAGTGCTAACTTACAGAAGAAATAAAACCTCATGCTTCTTGGCGTTGAGGATGATTTCCTCAGCCTCTTTTTACTGTGCCTTTACTCCAGAAGGCTTAGATTGTATATGTTGTTTGCCACTGTTGGAGCTGGTCCTCACTCACCCTCCTAGTAACAATAACATGGTTCTGTTTTACCCTTCTGAAAAGATTAGCATGAACTATCACTTTAATTTCTTTTTAATGTTTCTTTTGTAGTTTGGAATGTCACAAAACCACTGTCCATGTTTCATTATGATTAAAGATAACGAATTTGGTACACTTGTTTTGAGGGAACCCAGCACTCAAAATACATTCCTCCTCCAAGTATTTTTACTATTTCAGGAAGAATATCCCATTAATAAATTCACAATATTTTAGATTTCAAAATCTTTTCCTTGGACCCCCTTGCTTCCACTTTCCTTGTAGTCGCGTCTTATCAACTCAGAAAATTTGAAAGGGCTGCATATTAACTCCTTAAATGTAACATTTAGCTCTTGTATCACCTGTAGCCGACTGTTCTACCTTCCGAGTGGACACTGCTGTTATCAAGCAGAGAGTGCCGATCTTACTCAAGTACCTAGACTCAGATACAGAGAAGGAACTGCAAGCACTTTATGCACTACAGGCATCAATAGTAAAACTTGATCAACCTGCCAGTAAGTTTATCTCTTAAAATTAATGCAACCAGTGGGGAAGATTTATGATGCTTTGATGGGTTTTGAATAGTAAATAATAAAATAATCACTACTAACAAAAATTCAGATAACCAACAACTTGAATAAACCTGAATTTTTATTGTACTTTTGTGAGAAAACAGTAATAAAACTAGTTTGTATTAGAGATTTAATCCTCATTGTAGGGCAAGTCTGCCTAACTGATGGGAATATATCTGTACCGTGTAGTATGGTACAGTATATTCACTTGAGCACTGTGAATGTGACTATTGTGACTAAGGAGCTTAATTTTAAACTATTTAATTTAAATGTAAATAACTCACATGGATAGTGGCTACACTTTTGGATAATGCAGACCATCCTGGTGATAGCATACATGCATTACAGTCTTTTACCTTCTTTGACACAGGTTTTAGTAATTAAAGAGGATGGTACTCTTCAGAATCCTCAGACACCCAACACTTCAGGGTTATGATGAATTCTTTGCTAACCAGACAAATAAGGTAACCTGGACCACCCAAGTCTTAGTGATACCGGTCAATTAACTGAATTATATTAAGTCTTGAAAATTCAGTTGAAACTTGTGAAAGTAGAGGGCAATATCAAAGATGACATTGAAGTAGCTCTTTGGTACTTCCTTAGGTTGTATCTGCTGCTGGGCTTTCCTTCCTTGATAGTGCTGATGAATCCCCCTGGGAGATAAAGGAAAAGATCGAAACAATCCATCCTCAGGCTGTAACTGAGGAGACATTTAAGTCTGAATCAGAGAATTAACTGACTTTGTTTTCTCTTTCTCAAGACCTTTGGAGGGTCATTTAACATCATGACTTCCCTTTTCTGTTCTTATAAGGATGAGGACTCATTTACTTTTCAAGAGATGAAATTGATGCTATGTGCTCAACCAGTCACATTAAAGTATCTCCCATAATTATCAGCTTTGATAATCCCTGGAGAGATGTTTAATTCTAGATTTACCATCAGTAGAATCTTTTTTTTTTTTTTTAAAGATTTTATTTATTTATTTGACAGAGAGAGATCACAAGTAGGCAGAGAGGCAGGCAGAGAGAGAGAGAGAGAGGGAAGCAGGCTCCCCGATGAGCAGAGAGCCCGATATGGGACTCGATCCCAGGACCCTGAGACCATGACCCGAGCCGAAGGCAGCGGCTTTAACCCACTGAGCCACCTAGGTGCCCCGCCATCAGTAGAATCTTTAACCACTTGTTTCCATTTCCCCATAGGCCAACCAAGGTTTAGAGAATGAAGTGATTTCAATTTAGCTTAACTAATAAAATTACAAAGATAAATCCAAAGAAAAGTTTTAATAATGAGTCATTCTAAGCCTAATATTTATTATCATTTATTGTTGATTCTGTTGCTTCCCTTCACTCATATGAATGGAGGCTGACTTTAAATGAACTGAAGAGCCTGTAATGAAGGGATTAAAAAATAAGAATATATAACTTTACCAACTTTTTCTCTTTTTGAACAATAACATAAGCTAAGTTTCCACTATGGGAGCAAAACAGAAAATTAAATTTGCCCAGATCATCAGGGCATTGAAAACAGCAGGCTTTTTTTTTCCTCTGGATAAAATCCAGCGGAGATAGTTTTTACCCACATTTTCCATATAAATTATTACTCTTTCCAATTTGAAAGCAACATTAGAGAAAAGTACCTTCTGTCTTTTTCTTCCAAGATTTTTAAGAAGTATATATTTTCATTGTAAAATTTCAACCAGTCTAGGATGCATAAAGAAGAAAATAAAGTTATTCTTGTATTTAATTTTTATAGTGTGTAGTTTGAGAACTACATAATATCGAACAACTCAGCACTATGAGAAAATAGTTCAGATTGATCAAAATAGTAGCAATAAAAATAATTTAGATTGCTTGAATCTTTTTACTGTTCTTTAGTTTTTTAAAAGATTTATTTATTTGACAGAGAAAGATCACAAGTAGGCAGAGAGGCAGGCAGAGAGAGGCGGGGAAGCAGGCTCCCCACCGAGCAGAGAGCCCTATGTGGGGCTCGATCCCAGGACCCTGAGATCACAACCTGAGTGGAAGGCAGAGGCTTAACCCACTGAGCCACCCAGGTGCCCCTTTCCTTTTCTTTAGACTAGTTATTTTGCTATTATACTATAAAGAGGGAGTATGATAAATTGTTAGGGATATTCTTCTCTAGGGGGATTCATGTGCATTCATTCATTCATTCCTTGGAAATACAGTCTCTCCATCACAACTACAGCGCCCAGAACTGATGGTGTATTTTACGTCCTTACAGATTTGCTACGGATGTTTTTTGATTGCCTATATGATGAGGAGGTGATCTCCGAGGATGCCTTCTACAAATGGGAGAGCAGCAAGGACCCTGCAGAGCAGAATGGGAAGGGTGTGGCTCTGAAATCTGTCACAGCGTTCTTCACGTGGCTGCGGGAAGCAGAAGAGGAGTCTGAGGATAACTAAAGCTTCAAATACACAAAACGAAACAAAAGAAACAATTTAAGTATTTTTTTAAAAAGTTTCACGTCTTCGCCAATCACAGTGCAGCAAGGCCAATTCTCGCAGAAATCCCCACGTGTGCACGAGTGGGAGAGGGGAAAGAGAAAAAAGGTGATCATGGAGGAAAAAGGTACTGGAAAAAAGTAAACTTCAAACCTGAGGGCGGGAGCACTAAAACCAAAATACATGTATTATTTATAGAAAATATTTTCTGTTTTAATCTTTTCTTTTTAAACAAGGACTCATACTTTAAAAAAACACATCTGTTTAGCAGAAAAAAAAAAGTTGAGAACTTTTAATTTATTTTAAGGACTGCAAATGCCAGTGTAATTTTTTAATTTGCAGTTTCTGTAAACAACTTGTATAATAGAAAAGCAGAGAAATAAATTTCCCTCCCCTTCAGATGCACCTCACGTTTGTTTTAAAGCATAGTAGTTAGTCCAGATTTAAGAAGGTTTGGGGTGAACAAGGTAAGAAAGATTTTTTTTTTTTGGCATCAAATCTTTCTGCCTGCCTCTCAGCTTGCTTCAGAAAATTTAAAAAAAAATCACAATAGTAATCAAAACATACATAACCTTGGAACAGAAGGAAATGCTGTGGACCAGAGAACTCCAAGAATTGTTTAAAAAATTTTAAAAAAAGTGCTACCCTGCGAAAAGTACTCTTAATACTTTTGAAATCTTTAGAGCAACTTTAAGGCTTGTAAATACATAGAACAAATATTTAAAAAAAAAAAAACAAAAATTGACTCAATACTATTTCTTTTCACTTTCAAAATATAAAGAACAAAATAAAGACAAACATTGCAAGTTTAAAAGAAAGTAAAATGACTTCTCCTTTTGACAGCTGCTGCATGTGCGCCCATCTCTGGGAGGTGCTGTCTGGCTATTTGTTGTCTAATCCAGATCACTCCTGAGGGGTGTGTGTGTGTGTGTGTGTGTGTGTGTGTGTGTGTCTGTCTGTCTGTCTGTCTGTCTATAGTCGGAAGAGGGCAAGCTACTTTGTGGGTAGGGAGGGAACTTGTATTTGGGTGGGAGAGCCCCTTGGGAAGTCCAGAGGAACCTTCTTTCCAACTTCAGCTAGAAATGCATTCAGGATGGGAGCAAACCTAAGGGCAAGTTTTTAAATAATGTTCCCTTGTGTGTAGTAGGAGTAGGGAAACTAATCCATTTTGAAACTACCACTACCACTAATTTTAAGTCATCAATTACCTCTGATGCTTAAGAAACCCAAATATGTCTTCTAAAGAATGAAAGAAACCAAAGCTAAATTATGCCTTTTAAAAGTGGGTATGGGATTTAAAACCAAACCAATACCATATGTGACAATCACATTATTCCCAACTTCAACTTCACTCAAGCCAGTCTGGTGAGTATAAAACCAACTGTGTTTTAAGCCTGTTTCTCCTACAGATACTGGAACACTGTGCTTTTTTGTTTTTTCTTTTATGAAATTGCAGTCTCTACAGATGGTTTTTCATTTCAATTGTTTGTAGGCCATCCCCCTACAAAATGTATTTACGAAGAAAGCCAGGGCTGCTCCCAAATAAACAGTCTTTGCATTTTCTATCTGTATAACCAAAGAATTCTTCTGGCTTCCATCTCTGAAGAAATATCCACATTAAGAGACTTGGCAAGACTTGTGAAGCACAAGAACAAGATTTTCCATAGCAATAAAATGTTTTTCTTCAGAGTGTAGTTGAACACAATACAGGATCCTGCTACGTGAGTCCACAGAACTGATTCCACGGTGGTGGAAAGCTGTTCTCGAAGAACCAAGTCCTGGAAGTCTTGTAACAGACATGTGACAGCATCTGTCATAAAAAATGAATAGCTGTTTCAGAGTCTGGCTGTGGGCT
This sequence comes from Mustela putorius furo, assembly GCF_011764305.1. Classification (NCBI taxonomy): domain Eukaryota; kingdom Metazoa; phylum Chordata; class Mammalia; order Carnivora; family Mustelidae; genus Mustela; species Mustela putorius. Next base: position 14,706,455 of record NW_025422005.1, on the reverse strand, counting down.
CTGCATGGAATCTCTCAGTCGGAAGAAGTAACATGAATCTATGATATACTGAGTTTTAATAAGTACAGAGGATTCTGATCCAGGACTCTCCTGAGTGATGTAGGTCTTTTTAGGTGTTGGCAGCACTCACGGGGTGTAGGGGGCCAGTTTGAGGAAAGCAGGGTGGTGACTGCCTCTTGGAAATCAGTGGCTGTTGCTTGCAGGGCTCTGGCCTTCAGGTGGTAGTGAGGGCCAGTTGATCACTATTTTTGACTTGGACAAGTGTCAGGAATGGAGGAAAGAGAATATTATTTTTGAAAAAAAAATTCTAGAGTTGAATATGCTTCTGTACAATAGCAACTAATGTTTGAAATCTCACCTAAAACATGAGGTGTGATGAAAACTGACTACAGAGTAATATTTGGGTTCTCTTACTGCTCTACATAAACACAGAGTTTTACTTACGGGGAGAAGGGTTGTTAACTAATGGCAAAATAAGAGCCAAGTGGAATAACTGATCCCTGCTAATACCAGCTGTACTACAAAGCATCATCATGATTCCTACACTCTTTGCAGTGTTCTTACTGGAAGGCAGGGTTTGGTGGTTTTTGCTGTAGAGTAATCGGTGACATGGCCAGCAATGACAGGCCTCTACTCCTTCAAGTTTTTGCAAAAGCTGTTTCACCTTTTTTAACTTTGGGAACAAGTTCATTAATTTAAGTTTAATTCACTAATTCAGGTGGTTTGTGCCTGTATTCAAACTAGTTAACGTATAGCTATTCAGTAAGTTAAAGGAGAATTTTTTTCTAGCAAAAGAACAAGATGCCAGTTTCCAAAATAAACTCATTTTAGATCCTTGCATAGATGAACAAGCCAGTTCAGAGCTGCATCATAAACTTGATTTGTTCAGCAAATATTTACTGAGCATCTACTGTGTACTAAGTGCAGGGAATATAACTATGAATAAAACAGTCTCTCCTCTCATGGACCTCATGTTCTTCATGCAAAAAAAAAAAAAAAAAAAGGTGCTAGAGGTTTACACATGTTTCATCAACATCCTATCCCACTAAGAAATGTCTGCCCTCTTTACCCTGACAGATCTTTGGTTGGTTTTTGTCTTATTTTCATATTTCAGAATGCATTCTAGATGAGTTACAATAATTATATCCAAAGACCATTTTCTCTGTTCTAGAACCACTCTCCAAACAAGTTACAGTTCTGGGGGTTTGACATATCTTTGTTTCAAATGGGTCTATTCAAGTCCAGTGGATTGTAAGGTAGAAAAAATTGTCTTAGGCTATTGGATCTAATTCTGTGTTTTCATTACTCAGGTTTTGTTCTTTACAAAAAAAAAAAAAAAAAAAAAGTGTAGGGATTCAGATGTTCCATTTTGACCATGCCGTTAGCACTTATGAACTCCATTATTCCCCATTTTGTGGAGAAGAACATGTTGCATTGCTTTCGTCTTTGTTTGCATTCCTTTTTCTCTTCCCGAAACAGTTCCTGTAACGTAAAATTCACCCTCTTGGAGTACGCGGTTCAGTGGTTCTAGTACAGTCACAGTTGTGGAACCATCACCTCTGTGTAATTTGAGGACACTTTAATCATGCCAGAAAGAAACCCTATACCCTTTAACAGGCTTTCCTCATTCTCTACTCTCCTCAGCCTCTGGGAACCACTAATCTACTTTTTGTTCAGATGAATTTGCTTATTGGGGACATTGCACATAACTGAAATCCTGCATTCCATTGCTTTTTGTTTTGACCTACAACATTCAGCAAATGTTCAAATCTCACAGGTGTTTACAGTGTGAGGGACCTGACTGCAGGGGTCAGACCCAGGTTTTTCCCTGCCTTTTGATTTAGCTTTGTTCTCTGTCACTTATTTTCATATAATTGGCAGCATATTTAATTCTAAATAAGTTCCTGAGACTCCTTTTGTCACCCTGTGGACTTGAAGTATATGACCACAGATGGCTGATATCCTAGCACTGGCACCGAGGGTCTGGTCTTTTTAACTTCTCATTTATTGCTACTTGAGTAGTTTTCTTCAGGATTGAAATTCCTGTGTGAATTAAAGGCTACTACAGTGTACTCTATAAAAGTTAAGATGCTTAAAAAAAAAAGTTAAGACTTGGAGTCTGAGGTTTGAACAGCTAAGACTGCTTGTCTTGAGAGTAAAATTGCTCAGTAAGGAATAAAAATGCATTGAGGCAGAACCTCTACCACCAGTTAGTCCCAGTTCATTAGTCTTATAGAAGATCGCTTTCAGTCACCTTTAAGCTTGAGCTATAAGTCTCCATATCCTCCAGTAGTTTAGGGAGAGAGACACCATGTGCTCACCAGCTTCAAATATTACACGTATCCCTAAGAGGGGAAAAATAATCATTCAGTGTTGGGACTACCCCCCCCCAAAAAAAGAAGAAAGACAATTTTTTTTATTAGCAAGTCACAAAATGATTTACATATCAAAGAAATATCAAAGAAAAAAGCCAAGACAATCATATGACAAATTTTTTAAATAAATGCTTTATTTTGAAATAATTTCAGACTTACAGAAAAGGTTCAGGTTTACACAGATTTCCATATACCCCTCATTCAGTTACCACTAATACGATTATCATTACTATACAACATTTGTCATTCGTGCATTGCTATTAACTAAACTTCAAAAAAACACTAAACTTTTTTTTTTTTAAAGTAAACTTTAAGACCAACATGAGGCTTGAATTCATGATGCGAAGTTCAAGAGTCCCATGTTCTACCAACAGCCAGGTGTCCCAAACTCCAGTCTTTATTTGAGTTTTCCTAATGCCCTTTTCCTAGTCTGTGGTGAAATTCAGGATACCACATCGCATTTAGTGATCACATACCCTTACTGTCCTCTGGCCTTTTGATAGTTTTTTCATCTTTACTTTTTTCTCATGACCTCTGAGAAGTACTAGTGAGGTATTTTGTAGACTGTCCTTTGATTTGTTTTGTCTGGTGTTTTTCTCATACCTAAACTGAAGTTACGGGTTTGAAGTTAAAATACCATGTAAGTGAAGTGCCCTTACCATATCAGGGGGAATAGGATTCCCATGAATGACATCACTGGTGTTTAACCTTGACTACAGGGTTTAGGGTCTCCACTCAAGGTACTTTCCTTTTTTCCCTTTTCCCTTTCTTATTCTGGTCTATTTGGAATCTAGTCACTAAGTCCAACCTACATTGGAGGAGGGAAGAGAGAATTAAGCTCCACTTCTTTCCTTGAGTGAGGAGTCTCTAAACTTACTTGGAATCCTCCTGCAAGGAAGATTTGTCTCCTCATTTCTTTATTTGGTTGTGTATATGTGTAAATAAGTAAATCACTACAGACTCCTATATATTTATTTTATACTTTGAGTTGTAACCCAATAGAACATGGTTGTGTTGCCCAGATTTCCAGCTTCGGCCTTGGGAGCTCTTTCAAGTTCATTCATGTAACCCCTTGACATTCCTTCAAACTTCTTCTAGAGCACTTACTTTGTGACATTATAAGATGCTACTCACAAATCTTTTTTTTTTTCTTTTTTTTTTTTTTTTTTTTTTTTAAAGATTTTATTCATTTATTTGACAGAGAGAAATCACAAGTAGTCGGAGAGGCAGGCAGAGATAGAGAGAGAAGCAGGCTCCCTGCTGAGCAGAGAGCCCGATGTGGGACTCGATCCCAGGACCCTGAGATCATGACCTGAGCCGAAGGCAGCGGCTTAACCCACTGAGCCACCCAGGCGCCCCTTTTTTTTTTTTTTTTTTTTTTTTTTTTTTTAAAGATTTTATTCATTTATTTGACAGAGAGAAATCACAAGTAGTCGGAGAGGCAGGCAGAGATAGAGAGAGAAGCAATTTTTTTTTTCTTTAATGACTTTATTTACTTGTTTGACAGAGAGATCACAAGTGGGCAGGCAGAGAGAGGGGGAAGCAGGCTCCCTGTCGAGCAGAAAGCCTGATGCAGGGCTCTATACCAGGACCCTTAGATCATGACCTGAGCAGAAGGCAGAGGCTTAACCCACTGAACCACCCAGGTGCCCTGTTACTGGCATATCTTGTATTTTCCCTGCCCTAGCCTTACGATCAGCCGTTTTAAGGAGACTTGCTTTCCTTTAGAAAAATGTTGAGACACCAAAATCAGACCACTGGGTGAGCTCATTATTCCTGGAGTGTGTCTGCATCTACGTCTGCCAGCACTTTAAATTCCATTTTTCTTACTGAAGATAAGATCTTGCCAGGTGAGTAAGCCACCTTCAAAGGAACACCAATGACTTGTAGAAAATATTGCTTCATTTTTGATATACCTCTGGTTTCTAGAACACACAACTATATAGATATTCCAATCATTCTTTTCCTCGTTCTACATAACAAGAAAAAAGATTGGAACTATCCCTTTATTTTCTTTCCTCATTAGCTAGGATTATTCAGTTTACCAAGCAATGATACGATGCAATATTAAAATGTTACCTGGATGACTAGTTAAATAATAAGGGAAATTGTTAGATAACTAGAAGTTAACAGACAATGTAAGTACTGCATATCAAAACTTGTGTGACACTGCAGCTAAAATAGTTTTTGTTGTTGTTGGGGTTTTTTAAGATTTTATTTATATGAAGGGCATCTAGGTGGCTTGGTTAGGCGACTGCTCAGGTCATGATCCTGGAGCCCCAGGATTGAGTCCCACATTGGGCTCCTTGCTCAGCGGGAAGTCTGTTTCTCTCTCTGACCCTCTCCCCTCTCATGCTCTCTCTCTCAAAAAAATAAAATCTTTTAAAAACTAAAACCCTCTAAAAAAAGATTTATTAGAGAGCGTCAGTGGTGGGGCAGGGGGAGAGACTCTCAAGCAGACTCCACACATGGGGGGAGCTGGATCTCACAACCCTGAGATCATAACCTGAGCCGAAATCAAGAGTCAGATGCTACAATGACTGAGCCACCCAAGCACCCCCTTAAATAGTATTTTGAAGTAAATATAAATCTTAAATGCATCTATTAGGAGACATGAAAGAGTTAAACTGGGCATCAGAAGAACCACTGGGGAATAACAATGTTATCAGGTGGATAGCAGGAGTTTCTACACGGGAGGAAGTTGTATGCTGAAGCGGAGACGAGGTCCTGACGGGTGGGAGATTGGTGGTCTGTGCTGCTGCTCTTTCCCGGTCACTTGACCACTCCACTCCTGTGGGCTTCACTGTCCTCCCTAGAATGGTTCACTCACACCAACCCTATGAGCACATCCAGAATCCTTGCTGACCATGCTTAACAAAGTCTTGATAACAGGATATTAAACATTTTAAAGAAGTTAAGAATATCGGGGCACCTGGGTGGCTCAGTGGGTGAAGCCTCTGCCTTCAGCTCAGGTCATGATTTCAGTTCTGGGATTGAGCCCTGCATTGGGCTCTCTGCTCAGCAGGGAGCCTGCTTCCTCCTCTCTCTCTCTCTGCCTGCCTCTCCGCCTACCTGTGATTGCTGTCAAATAAATAATTTTTTTAAAAAACGTTAATATCAAGGTTCTCTAAACCAATTACCACCTAGCAGTTGAATTTGTACTACCAGTGCTGTCCTCTCTGACTCTTCTGACTTTTTTACCTTTTGTTGGTAAATACAGGTCTTCTGGCCTGAAGGCCTAGGAAACTATCTTTGCCCAAGTGCAAATAGCTATCCTGCCTTAACTACTTCGTAGAACATAGAGTAATGGTGCTCAGCACTGCTGCATGTTAGATTCACCTGAAGAGTTTTTAAAAATACAAGGGGCACCTGGGTGGCTCAGTCCATTAAGCATCTGCCTTTGGCTTGGGTCATGATCCCAGGGTCCTGGGACTGAGCCCCGCATCAGGCTCCCTGCTCACGGGGAGTCTGCTTCTCCCTTTCCTCCCACTTCTGAGCACCTTCTCTCTTTGATTTCAAATAAATAAAATGTTAAAAAAAAAAAATCCTGGGACCCCACCTCACAGCAGTTATTTCAGAATCTCCAAGTTTAAGACCTGGGCATCATTTTTTTTAAAGTTCCCTATGTGATCCTAATATGAGGCAGGTTTGAGACCTCTGTGGAATGGCTTATCTGGTTAACTTGCATCGATATATATTTTCAAATATTTAAAAGATATTTTTAACTGCAGGGTGTTGGCACACACAACTGTAAATGGCACATGTTTTGAAAACAGTGCTACGAGTACATATAATGACCTTCTGTAAAGGGATTCAGGAATGCTTCCTGCAGGAAAAGAATTTTAAACCGAGAAAAGTATTGAATAGTTAAGGAGGTGGTCGTCTCCTCTCTTCTAGGTGATCCCTAGAAGGGATTGTGAGTGCAAAGGCAGGGGGATGCATGTTATATTTGAGAAATGAAGAACGAGTGGCAGAGTATGTGAAAGTTCACTTTCACATGCAAAAGTGGAATTTAAGCATGCCCATGCAAAAGTGGAATTTAAGCATGCCCATACAAATTAATCCAGACATATCCCTCCTGGACAAATGGGTGAAATGACCTTTCTGAAACTTGCCTTATACTCTCAATTTAGTAGAATTCCCTAGAGACCAACCTTAGTTGTTTGGTTGGTTTTTGTTTGTTTTTTTAAGTAAGTTCTCAGCAGAAGACATGGCAGTACTTTTAATCATTTCCAATCCCCATATGAATCCACACAGTGGATTGGAATAACTTCAGGCTCTTTGGAGTGAGTAGTTATATTTAAGATGAGAGTCATGCAAAGTGTGGCCATAGACCAGCAGCATCAATATCACTTGTGAGCTCGCTAGAAATGCAAATTGGGGGCACTTGGCTGGCTCAGAACATGTGAATCTTGATCTCAGGGTTATGAGTTAAAGCCCTGCCTTGGGTGTTGAGGTTGCTTAAATAAACTTTAAAAAGGACTGCAGATTCATGGATCCCGCCCTACTAAACTAAAATCGAATGAGTGAAAAGAGCCCAACAAACTTAAACTCTTGAGCTGATTCTTGGGAACACTGAAGTTTGAGGAGTACTGCCTATGCCTGCGTTGGTTTATAAAGCTAACTAAAAACAAGCACTCATTTAGGCTTTTGTTTGCACATCTACATACAAAAACAATAAGCCCTTCTTACATCACAGTATCAATGAGCCAATATATGTTAAAACCGTTTGTAAGCTGTAGTTTGTCAAGCATTCCAGGGTTTCCTCTAATTCATCTCATCAGCCCTGACCTCTGTGAGGTGTACTGCTTACTTTCCATAGGTATGGAACTAAATGTCACAGAAGTCGGGTACCTAGCAAGTGTCAGAGCTGAGATTTGCACTTGGTTTTCTAAGAGACACTTATTTCCAAAAATATGCTGGCTTTCCACCAGAAGTCTTAATCCACACTGAGGGAGAAAGTGTGGATATACTTTAAAAAATTGGAATGGGAAGAATAGAGGCTTTACTCTAAATTTGCTTGAGTTGTTTAAACCTTTGGTTTATTCATCCTTAAAATAAGATAACACCATCTACCTCATAGGGTTGTTGAGTAAATTAACAAGAGATCAGATCAGGAGCTCACCATTCTGCATGGAATACCTAGTGCACATCCTACCTGTGTTCAGTGTTCATTTTCTACCACATTCTACAACATTAATTGTATTCAGTTACATACAATTAATCTTTACTATCTTCAGAAAGGAGATCACGGTTTGCCTATCCACATTTCTTTAACGCTCCTTGTACAGTTCAGATTTTTTCATTATTTTGGTTTCCTTAACATACACTATGAAGTCTCAGGCTTATCCTTTGCTAACAACCCTGAGGGGTAGAAGCTTTTAGCTTTCTCTTTTCCTAGGGTTTCATAAGGCATTGCAACAGGACTAATGGTTAGTGTCCTTTTGCAAGTTACACATTCCCCTACCTAGAATGAAAGAAAAAATTGCCTAGTTTTTGCTACAAAACCATAATAAACGTAAAAGTGCTTATCCTGTAACATCCTACTCTGGCCTTGTTCCTATTATAGGAGATGCTACCTACTTCGGATACAGAGACAACTATACCAAATAAGCTTGCCAGTTGATGAGACATGTATTCTAGTTTTTGTTGTTGTTTTTTTAAGTATCATAGACTCAACCAAGTAGAATATAAAGAAGAAACACAAAAGTTATGTTAAATTTGAACATCTTCATGTAGGGTCTTTTTGGTAAAATGTTTATCTGTTGGAAAGAGCCAGGGACATCACTGATAAAATATGAGTTTTAAAACATGAACTAAGTGTCTTGGGTCTTAATATGTACGGTTCTCAAGAATTATGCCACTCTTTTCTGAACTTTTGGTTGAAACTTTAAGAGCCTTGCTGCAAGTATTTTAAGAATACTCAAAGCCAGGGATGCATGGGTGGCTCATTCAGTTAAGCATCTGACTCTTGGTTTTGGCTCAGGTCATGATCTCAGGGTGGTGGGATCAAGTCCCTTTTCAGGTTCCACGCCCAGCACAGAGTCTGCTTGTCTCTCTCCCTTCCCCTCTGCCTTTCTCTTGTCTCTCTCAAATAAATAAAATCTTCAAAAAATAAATAATACTCAAAGTTGGTATTTTCTGGTTTTCCCTTTTTGAGAAGACTCCATTATCACCATGCAGTTTCACTTTTTTATAAAAGGAAAGGATCCTTTCCATCACCATCTTTTTAGAACTTTTTTGAAACAAATGGATCCAATTTCATAATTCTGAAATTTTAAAAAATTCTATTGTGACTCATGTTTTCCTTTAAATTACTGGGTTTCAGGGGCGCCTAGGTGGTGCAGTTGGCTGGACGTCTGAATTTTGGTTTCAGCTCAAGTCTTGATCTCAGGGTTTTGAGATCAAATTTTGTGTTGGGCTCACAATCAGTACAGAGTCTGCTTGGGTTTCTCCGTCCTTCTGCCCCCACCAAATAAACCTTAAAAAACATAAAATTACTGGGTTTTACTGAGTAAAAAAATTCCCATTTATTTTTTTAAGATTTTTATTTTGAGAGAGAGAGAGAGCATGAGAGGGGAGGTCAGAGGGAGAAGCAGACTCCCCATGGAGCCAGGAGTTTGATGTGGGACTCAATCCCACGACTCTGGGACCATGACCCAAGCCAATTTGCAGTCGCTCAACCAACTGAGCCACCCAGGCACCCAAAATCTTCCCATTTAAAGAAAGTTTCTAAAACTACTCCATAACCACAAAGAAAGGTCTTAAAAATAATCCATTTTGCTGCAACTTCCCTAGTTTAAAAACAGAGTCCTATCTCCCACTAATGGTCAACCTCCCCCCTCCCTTTTTAAAAATATTTTATTTATTTATTTAATAGAGATCACAAGTAGGCAGAGAGGCAGAGAGGCTGAGCAGAGAGCCTGATGCGGGGCTTGATCCCAGGATCCTGGGATTGTGACCTGAGCCGAAGGCAGAGGCTTTAACCCACTGAGCCACCCAGGCACCCCTCAACTTTCCCCTTTTAGGTGAACCAGAAGAGTTGGTCACCCTGGGTGTCACTGATCTGAACCACAGCTGTCTCTGGCCACTATCACAGGCCTGGTTGTCTTGCAGACAAATTACTCCAAATAAGCAACAACGTGTAGGAGTGGAGAGAGAAGAGTAATACTGTTGACGTCAGATTATATATTCAAAACAAAACTGAGTATGTTTTGCTTTTTAGTAAATCTAGCAAAGAGAGTATCTTTAGTCTTTAAGGTGTAGTTGTCTTGCCTCTTGTGTTTGAAAGGGGAAAAGACTGTGCAACACATACAGTTTCCATTTTCCATAACCTGACATGAAAACAAACTTGAAAGTAAATTATGTTTTCCTTAAAGATGGTAGCACTAATTACTTCACTTACCCTGCTTCTAGATTCTATTCCCCACTGCAGGATACCTTTAATAACATACCCAAATGTTTTTGTTGCCTTGAGGACTTAACTGTAACTCCATCCAATATGTCAGATACTTCAAACTAACAGACCACTGTTATTTAAAACCCTCATCCTCAAAATACCCCTCAAGTACCCAGAAATGTTGACTCCAGTTGAACACTGAAGGGTGAATGGCCTCTAGGACAGAGGTCATCAAACCAAATGACTAAATTAATCATTGACAACCAGCATTAAAAAAAAAAATAATAGAACAGAACACGCGTTCTGTGAGGGAAGTGTTATTTTGTAAACGTGTTTGGTTTTTTATAACTGGTTCAGCATCTTTTAACCAAAATGATGGGGACCAGGTATCTTTCAGATCCAGAATTTTTTATAGTTTAGAAAAAAGGCTTACAGGTCGATGACCGCTGGGCTGAATAAAATTATTACAACCAGTGAGTAGAGGAAAGTGTAACATTGGAGGACCCAGGGTGATTGTTGTCTCTAAACCAAAGTGGTAGCCTCAGATAACCAGAGATAACAGACAAATTACAGGGGAGTTGGAGGAATAATATTTCTGCTTTTTTTTTTTTTTTTTTTTTGCTCACTAGTGCAAATTGTTAAGTCTCGCCATCTCTTTCTGAGCTACAACTAAGTAGAGAGTCATTTCCAGTCTCTCTGGCTGGAAACCAGAAATGTCAAATGACTTCCAATCCTGCCAGGACCATTACTTTCTTAAGGGATCCAAGCCCTGGCCTAGCTTTTGGTTACTTGTGCATGAAATGACAAGTAACCCTCAGCCTTGATTTGTGGGGATAATAAAGATCAGCCTTGCGGGACGCCTAGGTGGCTCAGTTGGTTAAGCAGCTGCCTTCAGCTCAGGTCATGATATCCTGGGATCGAGTCCCACATCGGGCTCCTTGCTCGGCGGGGAGCCTGCTTCTCCCTCTGCCTCTGCCTGCCATTCTGTCCGCCTGTGCTTGCTCTCTCTCCCTCTCTCTCTGACAAATAAATAAAATCTTTAAAAAAAATAAAAAATAAAGATCAGCCTTGCTAGGAACAGAAACCTCTCCCCACCAGGCAATAAAGAATTATTCTTCAAATCTCTCATTAACATGAGGTGGAATGTGAATAAAACAGGTAGATGTAACTTTCAGTGTTCAGTCCCATGACTGCGATATCATAGCTCTGCTCTGGAACCCTCCTGGAATCTGCAATTGTTTCAACGTCCCTTATCCTTATGCCCAAACCTCCAAAGCCATGCATTTTGCTTTTCCATACAAAACAAGGCGTCTTAGCCTAATGGACTTAAGTATCACTTAGCTTTAAATTTGAGGGACAGTGAAAAACTATCTGTTGCACTGACAACAGGCCATCTGTAAATCTTGCGATATGCTAAAAGTTTCAACAGGGAATCGGCTTCTGAAAAAGTGGGTGTTTTGTGGAAAAGTAGAGATGATGCAGTTGCATTGTGGGGATTTCTTAACACTTGCTTTTCTAGTTCATAAAACCCTACGTTTCCTTGTGTTTCTGGAACTCTCAGGTCATTCCTGTATGCAGGTGTTTCTGGGCAGAATTAAGTCATCACAGACAACAGCACATTTACTACCTCTGTCTGCTAAGTTCCTCTTCTAATCAGACACCCACAATTCTTACTCTTCTGATCCCTAACTGTGGAAGGGAAGGCTTTAGATTCTCAAATTTAGAGGTAGAAAAACAATGAATTCTCAATGATCAGTGAGACTTGATTGTTAGCTCTTCTTGGCATTAGCACTTTAAAAGTGTTACAGAAGAGAGTGAAGCTTAAACCAGATGAGTCTCTGAATGCTAGGACTTCGAGGGCTCTAATATCAATGTAAGAGGTCTCTGTGAGCATAGGGTTCCTCCAAGGCTTTGACGGTAGTCTCCATACACTCCATAAGAGCTCACCTGCTCCTAAACTTGCCAAGGTGTGTGTTCCTCCCAGTTCAAGCAAAATAGCCTTAAAAAAAAAATTGGGGGTGCCTGGGTGGCTCAGTCAGTTGGGCGTCTGCCCTTGGCTCAGGTCATGGTCTCAGGGTCATGGGATCAAGCCCCAAGTGGGACTCTGCTCGGTGGGGAGCCTGCTTCCCCCCTCTCTCTGCCTACTTGTGATTTCTGTCAAATGAATAAATAAAAATTTTTAAAAAATCAATTAATTTTAAAAGATTGTATTTTTATTTTTTTGACAAAGAGAAAACAAGCTGGGGGAGCAGCAAGAAAAGGGAGAGGCAGAAGCAGACTCCCTGCTGAGCAAGGAGCCTGATGCAGGACTGGATCCCAGGACCCTGGGATCACGACCTGAGCCTGAAGACAGTTGCTTAACCAACTAAGTCACCCAGGCACCCCTCAAGCCAAACAGCCTTAAAAGCTGAATAATACAAAATTCATCATGTAACTCTGTTCAACAAACACAACAATATTTTAACAGTATAGCTCAAAGAAAGCCAAGTGAGATAAGCTACAAAACCATACCTTCAAGGAGTCTTAACTCAGATGCAGCTAAGTGTAAAAGTCAAAACTAGCCAGATGTTACATTTAGCAGATGTATGGTGCCTCAACCAATATATATGTACAGTAAAAAAATTTAAAATCCCTTTGTAAGTAAAAAACAAGACTTCAGCAAGTGTAGCCTTAGCACATGGTTTGTGTGTGGCATCCCTGAGGAAGAATTTTAAGGTTTTCCCTTCTTGGGTATTCAGCTGTAAACAACAGAATAGAGGGTGTGTGTGTGCGTGTGCGTGTGCGTTGAGCAAAAGTCTGTGGAGGAGAAATCCAGCTTGCTCTTAACTGGGTTGCTTCTTGTATAAATGGTGCTAAAGACACTTTAGAGTAAAAGAGCAAAGTCTAGATGTTTTAAGTATATGAACATAAAAATGGAATAGAGTCAATACAAAGGATAGGTTAACAAAGAACAAAGGAATTGAGCAGGATAAAGAAATGGCACAAAATGACTGAACCCCCTTATGAACTAGGTTGAATATGACCACAGTCATGCCATTAGTAAGCAGTTTTTGGTGGTGGTGGTGAAATTTTATACAGCTCATTTTGCAACTGATGGAGAGAATGGCTATGACTGTGAAAGCTGGTGAGATAGTTAAAATGCTAACTATATAGCCTGAGGACTGGGCTAACAAGTGCTTAAATGGTTTCCTAATAAATCTTTAGAATGATTAGCACAGGCATTTGAGTATCAGCCACATTGCTGTGGCCTCCGGGTAATTCTAGTGTTTATTTCCCTATATTCATTACCCGCACTACCTCTACCCCACCACAAAACACCTACTTTAAATACATTGGCTTTGGAAATTTCCATTTTACAATAGAATGTGCATTGCTGAAGTCCGCTCATACCAAGTGACATGGCAGTTCAAAGGGAATTCCCTCCTTCCTGATGCCAAGGTTTACTTTCCGAGAACCCTTCTTGCGTGTGCAGATCAGGCGGCCAAGGACTTCATCGACTAGAAAAGCAACTTTCCCAGTTCTTTTCCTGAATCACTACTCTGCTCTATACTGTTTGGACACTTAATAGGAATGAATGTGAGGTATCGAATTCACCGCTGTCTGGTTGTTCAACTCTTTCATGGTCATCAGAGAAAGGCAGTTTGTTCTTGTGCGGCGGCTGAATTGAGAAGAGGGAGATGCCAGCCCCTCTAAAGGCAGACGGAGCTCCAAAGCGGAGACCCGGTTACGACCTGGGAGCCAACTAAAGAGTAGTGAAAGGGCCAGGGAGTGAAAAGAGGGTTCCTTCGAGGAAAACGAAACCGCACCCAAGCTAACGGGCACCACCGGGCAGTGCCCGGGAGAAGCGTGGCCGGACGCACCGCCGCCTCCCGGGCGTCCTCCCTCCTCCGAGCGCCCTCTCGCGTTCTCGCTCACCCGGCCGGGGAGGCAAGTCGCGCGCGTTCCCTCGACTCCCGCGGGCTGGGGGCGCGATCGCGGTCGCGCGCGGGGGCGGGGCCGACACGGGAGTGCGCGCGCGCGCGGGACCGCGGGCAGGGGGGCGGGGCGGCAGAGCGCGGCGGCTGGGCCTGGAGGACAGCGGCGGCGGAGACGACGAGCGGCAGCGGGAGCGGCGCTGAGAGGCCGTGCCGAACGCGGGCGCCAGGAAGGGGGGAGCGCAGAGGTAACGCAGGACGGAACAGGCGGGCGGGGAGTGGGCGCGGACTCGCTGGACCCCGAAGGCGAGTGGCCGAGGCCGCTCACCCGGGGCGCCGACGCCGCTCCCAGAGTGGAGGGGGCGGGGCGCTCGGGTCCCCGGAGGTGGTGCCTTTTGTCTGCCTTTCCCGGCCGCTCCGCCCTCCCTTCCCTCTCCCCTGCGACCTAGCCCCCTGCCCCTCTCGTTGACGCCTCCTCCGGGGCCCTCCAGCGCGCGCGCTCCCGCCCTTGTTTTGTTTGGACTGGGGGGAGGAGGGGGTAGCTCTTCCCTGGTCCAGGGCCCTGCGTCCCAGCGCGCCTGCGCCAGCGTCCTCCCGCTGCGTTCCGATTGGCTGAGGCCTTACGCATGCTCCCGAGGCCCGCGGCGGACTCCGCCGCCGCCCCCGCCCTACCCTCCCCCTCCGCCCCACTCCCTCAGCGGTTTTCGGAGCGGGTTCGAAAGATGCCGGCGGCGGTGACTGGCTGCGGCGGGCCCGCCCCCCGGCTTCTCCGCCTCTGCCGCCGCCATTACGGAGCTCCCAGTGGTGAGTTCGCGGAGCGCTAGTGCTCACGGTCCGCCGTTTCTGGTGTCGCGCGTGCGACCGCTGCCGGGGTTGTGGCGTCAGCCTCGGCCGCGTGCATCCCCGGGCGCGACTGACGCGCCCGGAGCCGCCGACCGCGCGGAGCCTGCGCCGCAGCTCCTCGGTGTCCGCCGCCGAGCCCTCCTGCCCTCCGCAGCGCTGCCTTCCTCTTGGCCCCGCGCTCCCCCGCCTCTGCTCGCGCCCCGCACCGGCCGCTCCCTGCCTCTTTGTCTCGGCTGCGCTGTTCCCCGTGTGCCTCTCAGCTGTCTGGGCGGGCGTTTCCGAGCTGCCGCTGCCGCTGCCGCGATGCGGGCCTGAGCTTTCGTTTTCCCGTCTGGCATGCCCGGAGCTTGAAACTCACCGCGCCTTAGAAGGTGTGGTTTTAATTTAAAAAGTCGAACTCGTGAATGTGGGCGTTTGTCAAGAGCTGGAGGCAGGTTTGCTGAAGTGAGAGCCTCAGATCTGAGTCTTGATACCGAATTGGCCACGGTCTGTGACCGAGAACGGGTCACCTAGCCTTTGGGGGCGGGGGGGAGTATTCTCTTCTGCACGGAGGATTGGACAAGGTGAACTTGATTGCCTCTTCAGCGTACAAATTCTGAATTCTCTGTTGTTTATTATGCTCCTGACTTTTCATTACACTGAAAGGCGAGGTACCAATTAGAAATACGTATAGGAATTCGCCTGGGACTTGATGGGAGGAAGCTCTCGTGTCTTAGAGTGAAATTAGATGTGACTGGTTTTATTTTGGAAGATACTTTGATTTTGTTTTATCTGGCATGGGCATAAAGCTACTTGGAGCTTTTTAAAAAAATTGTTTTTTAAGGTTTATTTATTTATTTATTTGACAGATCACAAGTAGGCAGAGAGGCAGGCAGAGAGAGGAGGGGGGAAAGCAGGCTCCCTGCTGAGCGGAGAGCTGGATGCGGGGTTCGATTCCGGGACCCTGAGGTCACGACTTGAGCCGAAGGCAGAGGCTTAACCCGCTGAGTCACCAGGCGCCCCCTTTTTAAAAAATTTTTAGTGCTCTTCTGAAAAGTTCATTTTACTGTGTTTCAAAGTAGAAGTAACATTTTAAAGGTTTATTTTGTGTTTTGTTTAGTTTTTGGTTTGGCCGAGTTTTTAAACTAACTTGGGCGATTTAGGGCGGAAAATTGGAGGAAGTACTCTGAACTGTCCATAGATAAATGAAAATCTTAACTATTTAGGCAGTTAACGTTGTGATTGTCTTTCAGGGGGGTCCATGTAAGTGTCCATACATACCATAGATTCCCAAGGTAGACACTAATTAGGTACATACTGCTTTATTGAAGTGTAAAAGTTGGGGGGGTGGGAGTTGCCGGCAAATTACTGGCATGCTTTTTGTGACATTACTATTAAGTCAGAACGGTGAAAGACAAGGTTGCAAACAGTTTGATATATTCTGTGCATATAGTGATTTTGTAATTTATAACCTATTGCACATTTTATGATAAAATATGAAATAGTAGTAGTTCCCTAAAATGCATATCTTCAAGGATATCAGTAAACTGAAATACATTGTTAACCTTCTACTAATTTTTCTATTGTTTTCCCATAATGTAGAGAAAAATTAAAACTCTGAAATTCCAGACCCTTTCTATTTCTGGCATTAAATTAAAAACAATTTAGAATTTCCTTTTAAAAAGGCAACTCTTCGTGTAATCTAACATTTAGGAAAAAAAAAAAAAAAAGAACCCAGATTGGAGACCATAGGAGGACCACATAAACCACAGGTAAACTCATATTGGTTTTGGCACATAAAGAAACCTAGTTGGAAAACTTTTTCATCTGTTCATCATCCTTTCATTTAACAAATACTTGTTGAGCACCTATTCTGTGCCTTGTGTATTCTTAGGCACCAAGTATGCAGCAGTGAACCACCTAGATAAGATCTCTGCTGGGGAATAAACATGGTAGCCTAAAAGTCTGATTCAAAAGTGCAGCAACAAAAAGTTAAATTAATAGGTACATGGTGATGATAAGGCAATGTGAGTTAACCATTCATACAGTTTTGTTAGCTCTATAATGAACATTGAACATGTTAAGTAACTCATTATCCAGCCCATTAAAAAGAAAGTATTAAACACTGAAGCTTTAAATTCCATGACCCTTCCCAAGGAAATTCAGAGCTGAGGCAAACATTTTTTTTTTTAGATTTTATTTATTTATTTGACACAGAGAGATCACAAGTAGGCAGAGAGGCAGGCAGGCAGAGAGAGAGAGAGAGGAGGAAGCAGGCTCACTGCCGAGCAGAGAGCCCAATGCGGGACTTGATCCCAGGACCCTGAGATCATGACCTGAGCCGAAGGCAGTGGCTTAACCCACTGAGCCACCCAGGCGCCCGAGGCAAACATTTTTATTTTAAAGTTAACTTTTTGCCCAGTGTGGGGTTCGAACCCACAACTCCAAGATCAAGAGTTGCACTCTCTATGGACTGAGCCAACCTGGTGCCTCTGAAGCAAACATTTCTTAATATTTATCCCCAAATAACTTTGGGTTTCATTTTTGGAATGTTATTCACATACACTAAATATAGTGATAAGTAGTTAATTAGATGGCATTGTTCATTTAACTTTTTTCCCCAAAATTTTGTCCCAACACATTATGTGTTGTACACTGATCTAGGTGCTGCAAATACAGTGTGAATTAAAGGTCCTAGACGTTGTAGTGCTTGCAGTGCATTTGAGATAATAAACAAGTAAACACATATTTTGAATTTCAGTTGGTATTAAATGCTAGAGAAACCTGAAGAATGGGGAGGATGGGAGGCCTTCCTGATGAGGGGTGTGATTGAAGTGTCTAGGAAAAAAGTGTTCTAGTTTAAGAGAACAGCAGGTGCACACATCCTGAGGCAGGGATGAGCAGAGCACAGTGCCTGGACCAAAAGAAAGTTTTTGTGTTTGGGGTCAAGAGTAGAGTGATGGGTGAAGTAGTAGGAGGTAAGATTAGTAAAATAGGGAGATATGGTAATTGGGAGGTTTTGAGCAGGAGAGTGTCAGGATTTATATTTTTGGTAGATGGAGCCAGAAAGTTGGGCAAACCAACTTTTTTATTTTTTTTTTTTAATTCCAATCTGAGCATGCTTCTTACCCAACCTAATTTAAACTGTCATTTTTGTCCTTGGATTAATGATGTCTAATATTTTTTTATGGACCATGTGCTTGTTGCCTTCATACTAGTTTCACCACATTGGCATTAGTAGTAGCTTCCTTTGCATGCCCCCTCCCCTTTTAACTCATTTGTTTTAGTTTTGAGTAATTAATACAGTAGTCTGGAAAGGTTTGATACTTTTTTCAGTATTGTGTTTACAGGGAGAACTTTTCTTTTTAGGATATTCTATGAACAGAGTCTTCTGAAGGTTTTTGTTGACTTCACAGTAGCATTTTCAGCATAGCTAGTGTTATTGTGGGTTAAGAAAGATGAATTCATTAGGCATATCACTTTACCAAGAATAACCTGATTGTGGTGGTTTAATTCTCTGTAGGGTTCACATGTGAAGACAGCAGCAGATTTGTTTAGTTGTTGTTTTTTTTTTTTTTTTTTTTTTTTTTTTAGTTCGAGAAAACATATTACTGTGTAAGTGCTAGTTGCATGAATGAGCAGGTTTTTGTATTCAGATTATTCCAAGATAGACTTTGAGGTTTCACAAGCCTAAATAGTGTTCTTAAGCCCAGTGTGGCCGTCTTTTCACAGACCAAAAAACAATTATTCTTATTTCTGTATTTTATAATTCTTTGAAGTGAATCGCTACAGGAACATTTTAAGTAGTTTTTATAACATAATTTTAAAAATATTCATGGATATTACTAATTTACTCTTAATAGTAAGTTTTAGTGCATCTTGAATTCTTTCAGCTGCCTTTGCTTGCAGCTGATTGACAAGTCACAAGTCTGGCATTGCTCTTGGGGGTTCCCATAAAAAGATTTTTCCCTGTAAATGTGAAAGGATTTTCTGTGTTTGGGTTTTTTGGATTTATCCTAGTTATTGTAGCTTGGGACTATTACATGACAAATAGAAAGCTCTTGAATTCCTAGACAGGGCCAGAGCTTAAAGTAGAGATTGAATGACTGATCTGCTATTCCCCAAGTCTTTGTTAATGTTCATTAGCATAAAAATCTAAACACTAAACACTCAAATGATCGTTTTCTTATATTTTGTAGAGATTTTTTGTTGTAAAATGTCATTGAGTCCCAGATGAACTTTTTTTTTTGAGGGCAGAGAGTATTAATGATCAGGTAAATTTGAGTGACTACATTGTCACTCAAAACATGGGTTTTATCTTTGAATATTTAATTATGTTCTTCTGTGCTAGTTTGGCTATTTTAAAAATAATAAATAAGGTCTTGGAGGTGTACTTCTGTTCTCTAGGTGACAGTCTAAATTTGCTTCTCTAGGTCTGGAGGCTCTTAGAGTATCACATTGTCTTCAGCAGGATTTTTTTCCCTTGGATTGCTTATCTAATGGAGATGAAGTCAAGATTGCAGATTATTTTCTTAGTCCATTTGAGAACAATAACAACAAAAACCTTCTCTTTTCAGTATTGAGTAACATTTGACTAAACTGTTCCTTAGTCTCCTTTTTCTGTCTTTTCTAAGTTCCTGATGGTACCCGGAGGGGATTGGGGATAGGTTCCTTAGAAGCTTTCTTGTCTGTGTTGCCTTTGTTCATGTGGAAGGTGCAACAGCTGCTGTGGCTTGTGCATTTGTCTTAGTGGCTGCTTTACATAGTCTATATTGTGATAGTTGATTTTATCTTTCTGAATAACTGATCAAGTCATCTGTCACTTACCTATAAGTTTTATAGTTAATTTTTTCCCCTTTGGATGTGTATTAAATTTAGACATTTAGTTTAGTTTTGTTTCTGTTAATCTTCACACCAGGTCTTTTCTGTGCTTTAGGTTGACTCTTCACACTGAAACCATTAGGAAAAATCCTTGTGGTTAACAGCAGAGGCTTCAGAGTGTAACCTGTACTCGGGCCTAGAAATTATTTTAAATGGCGACTGATGCGTCTCAAGGTGAACTCGTCCATCCTAAGGCACTCCCACTTATAGTAGGAGCTCAGCTGATCCACGCGGACAAGTTAGGTGAGGTAGGGGCTGACACATTCTTGAAGCTCACTCTTGGATCAGTCCCTGACTTCAGGCCCTGCTGGGTCCTTCTTGGTACATGTTCCTTTCCTTACTTTGGGGAGTTCTGGGGTTGAATCTGAAAAAAGATCAAACATACAAAATTCTTTTCATCTTCCCTTTCCCCTCAAATTCCTGAGAAAACCTCCAATCTTCTAAATTTATTCCAAATCAAGTATAATTACCTGCTTCCATTTGAAATCCTAGCTAAAATAAAATATTTTGTAAAGTACATCTTAAAAACCATATTTATTACTTCAAAAAAACCTGTTAAAAGTAATTTGCATCAGATCCTGGAGTCGACTTGAAGAATTCTCCTACATCTTCTGACACCCAGTTAGGCCCCTTGTGAAAGCAAAAATAGAGAAGTTTTCTTATGCATGTGTGATTATGGCTGTCTCTTTTCTTAGAAGGTAGAAGATAGCACCATGCCAATTCGTCGAACTGTGAATTCTACGCGGGAAACTCCTCCCAAAAGCAAGCTTGCTGAAGGGGAGGAAGAAAAGCCAGGTAAAGTAAAGCAGTAGACAACCTAAAATGGCAAAAGTTTCTATTCCAGTTTGGAGTATCCCATAAATTCCTTTGAACTTAATTGTTCTTTTTTCATGGCTGTTTTGGGGGGACATTGAAAGAGAGAAGTGGTACCTATAGATACGTCATTTCTAGACCAAAGTGAGTGAAGTAAGAATTTCATCTTCTCTAAAGATTTTTAGAAGGCAAAAATTTCAGGTTCTCGGAATTAAAAAGAAAATAGTTGGCAAGAGCAGGAACCATCAGAGTGGCTTTTGGGCATACCGTGTCGTGGTGATGAAGGCCATGGAGAAATGGGGGACTTGAGCCTTCAGGATGGACAGTGCAGTGTCACCCAGAAATCATCATGAGGCCTTAAAAGAGCAAATGGGCAATCAAAGTATTGGTTTGTATTTGGCGTTGGTGGAGAGAAGATCGGCTAGACATAGTTGGAAACATAATGAATCAAGAAAAATGTAGATCCATCAAACTGGGTAATAGTGCTCCTTTATGGCATCTCTAATCACCTCTTCTCCTTTTCCTTGTTTTTCTTCTTGTGACTTTCTTCTTTTCCTTATCCTTTTACCCTTTCTCCCTTGCCTTTCAGCTTTGGTTTGCCAGGGATGAGCACATGGTGCTGTCCCTTTTGTGGCTATTAGAACTAAATATTTGCTGACCAGCATAGATTGGGAATAAAAAATATGTGTACGCTGTTGCCTTTATACCTCACTGCAGCAGGAGTATACTCTTTTTCCAGCTGAAGCTGGGTTTTGTTTCAAAATGACTGTTAAAAGATGATCCAGATGAATAGCCTGAGGCACTTAGGAGACACGGGAATCAGTGAATGAAAAAGGAGAGGTGCTGGTGAGGTGAAATTGGTTATTTTGTCCTGAACTACACTTGATGGCCCATCTTAAGCCACATTTGCTTAACGACAGTCAGCTAAAAGCCACTAAATCACTAATCGCATAAGTTTTCAGAATACCTGCGGAGAGTTTAGGTATTGGAGAAGTCAACCAAGAATTTAGAAAGGGTCCGTATTCACTTCACAAGTTCTGTGTGTAATCCCCCATTACAGTATTTTGTATGTAAAAATAATAGGATTTCACTCATATTTTAAATTTTATAAATCCTGTATTTCACAGAGACAGACACAATAGTTTATTGAGTTAGAAACAGTGTCTTATACATACTGTGTAGTTAGTGTCTGTTGCGTTTACTGCACGTTTATTAATCCATCAACTGTTAAGCAGTTATTCTTTTTTTTTTTTAAGATTTTATTTATTTACTTGACAGAGATCGCAAGTAGGCAGAGAGGCAGGCAGAGAGAGAGGGAAGGAAGCAGGCTCCCTCCCGAGCAGAGAGCCAGCCCAATGTGGGACTTGATCCCAGGACCCTGGGATCATGACCTGAGCCGAAGGCAGAGGCTTTAACCCGCTGAGCCACCCAGGTGCTCCTAAGCGTTATTCTTGAGAAGATAATGTGAAATTGAATTTATAGCTCTACTCTTAGAGTAAAACCCAGTAAACAGTTTTTTCGTCCTTTTTAGAATAAGACAATGTATAAATAAGCATAATGACTAACTACTAATAAGTTCTTAATGCTCGCAGGAGTTAAATCGGTGGGGTGAGGGGTAATAAAAGATATGATTTAAAAAATACATTTTACAGTTATTATCTGAGGCGACAGATACCATTGTTATAATGAAGTTCTAGCTTTAATACTTTGCAAAATAGTTCTCGAACCAGTAGGAGAGGCCAAAGGAGAGTGGGAATCACCCATATAGTGCATGTGAACATACAAAGCACTGTATGCAATACCCATGATAGATCTGATGTACGATTACTGAAACTTGGAGACATCAAAGAACTTGCCCTAAGATAGCAAGCTAGAAAGTTGTAAGGGCTGAACTTGAATCCAGGTGTGTCTGACTCTAAAACCTCAATTTTGGCTAAATGTATATGGGAGGATTTTCAGCTAATATGCAAGTCTGGCTGAAGGGCATAACTAGGATGAGATCAACAAATGATAGTTGACTGTCCTGAAATTCATGGTTTAGAATTTTAATTTGTCAAAAATTAGAAGTTCCTGTAGAACTGTATATATGTTTTGGTTATAAGAAGGAAGTGGCTTTTTTTGTTGTTGTTTTCTTAGAAGTTTTCATCATGATAGTAATTTGTTCACATAATTTAAAAGACCAAACTCTTTTTTTAAAAGATTTTATTTATTTATTTGACAGAGAGCGCGTGCACAAGTAGGCAGAGCAGCAGGCAGAGGGAGAGGGAGAAGTAGGCTCTCCTCTGAGCAGGGAGCCGGATGCAGGGCTTGATCCCAGGACCCTGGGATCATGACCTGAGCTGAAGGCAGCCATTCAACTGACTGAGCCACCCAGGCACTCCATTAAGTGACCAAACTCTTCAAGCCTATACTTTTTTTTGCCCAAGTTTTGCCACTGGAGAGTCCTTCTTTTCTTTGAAGTCCCTACTTAACCATATCTGGCATACTGTATTTTGTAGTAACTGGTCAAAGAGAAATGCTGAGAAAGACCCAAATTAGCAACTGCAGACCTCACTATTCCCCCTCTCGGATTTCTGCTCTTGTCCCAGTCCTTTAAACTGGAAAGTAGGTGTTAATTTTCTGTTACTCATTCCCTTCCTAAGAGTTGTCTGTTAAATTCTGAAATAGCTAATTTCTTAATTATGAATCTTATCATTAATATTGCATATTATGGGCAAGAGATTTGATTTGAGATAATCTCAAATTGCCTAGTCCATCTCCTTTTCTCACCTACTGGTCTGGATAAACAATCCATTGAATAGGCAGTTTGAGTGACCTAAAGAAGAAAAGAAAACAGCAACTGATTGTCATTTGTTTGTTTTAGAATACATCTGTCAGTTGGAGCATTTGGATTTTCTGTTTAATAAGACTTTTGCCCTTTTATTGACTCAGTCTCTAATATATCTACTTGATCCAATTCTGCTCACCTGATTTTTTAGAACCAGACGTAAGTTCAGAGGAATCTGTCTCTACTGTAGAAGAACAAGAGAATGAAACTCCACCTGCTACATCTAGTGAGACGGAGCAGCCAAAGGGAGAGCCTGAGAATGAAGAGAAGGAGGAGAACAAGTCTTCAGAGGAAACCAAAAAGGAGTAAGGAGTCATGCATTCTTGCTATTTATAGTAATTGAAGACTGTGTAAAAGGACTGTAGATTGTTTAAGGCAGTATAACATTGGTTTATGATAGATATAAACTTGGACTTACTTTTTAGAATATTGTTTGAAATAGGTTTGTTGTGTAGTTGTATGTATGGCCTATTAGAGTTTGTAGTAGTTATCGTGATAGTGGTTTGAGTAACTCAAAATTCATTGCTCTTGCCTTTGGAATTTCTTTTGCTTAGAATTCATTGTGGGAGTGTCTGATATTTTAATCATTGACATAATTTCAATAAGAAATGAAACATGACTCTAAAAATCTGACCTGGGAAACACTTCACCATTTTATTCCTGCCTCTGCCTCTGTGAGTTGTTTTTATATGCTTCTGTAAGAAAACATTAGTCTGTACCAGCTATTGCCAGAGTCACCTAAAACTCTGTGTATGTTTGATGACGTAGTCATCAGTTGGAGGGTGACATTGAGAATCTGAAAGTGAAATTTGCTACTGATAATCTGTGCAATGTGGTGGCATTTCTTTTTTATCTTTTTTTTTTTTTAAGATTTTATTATTTATTTGAGAGAGCGCATGTGCACACAAGAGGGGGAGGGGCAGAGGGCAAAGAACAAGAGCTCCATCCCACGACCCCTAGATCATGACCTGAGCCAAAAGCAGCCACTTACTGGCAGAGCCACCCAGGCACCCCCAGTAATGGTTTTTTAATTTAAAGTGGGTTTTTTTGTTTTTGATTTTTTGTTTGTTTGCAGGACAGCTGGTCTTGTTCTGTTCTTTTCATAGTTGGTCAGAATTGTTAGGAATTGCTTTTTAAATGAATGAATAACTTAGGAATAACTGCACTTTCTGGGTGTAGTCCTCAGGGAATTCTTCATAGGCTTAAGTTCTCTGGAATTTTTAGCAGCTACCCTGTATTTTAGGAGCATGGAGTGCTATTATTATTTTTAGAATACAATCTGAGTAATGCTTTATGCTCACAAAATTGTATTTACAAATATAATTCTTGCAACAAACTTGTAAAATATTTGGCCTTATATTACTATTTTACAGCTGAGGAGGCTGAGACTCAGGTCACCTGCCAAGGTCATATAGCTAGTAAATGTTAGAGCAAAAACCCAAACCCAAGTCTTCCAACTTTAGAGCTTGAATTCTTTTTCCGCTGTGCTAAATGACAGCTGTTGTAGTTAGAATATGTTTTAAAATTCTAATTTCTTTAGTGTGCTGGACCATCATAGTGCTAATTTACCTGACCTCTACAACTAAGAGAAAACACCTTTTTGTTCATTTATAGTATCCAATTTTTTTTAAAGTTTTTATTTTGTGAAAATTTTGCTCATTTTATGTATCACTTTAGTGTGGAAATAAAACATTAATTTTTATCCTTCCTTTGTCTATTCTTCTTTCTGATTTTATACCTCTTTCTGCAGTTTACTTTGCATAATAACAATTCTTTGTTTTAAAGTGAAAAAGATCAGTCTAAAGAAAAGGAGAAGAAAGTGAAAAAAACAATACCTTCCTGGGCTACCCTTTCTGCCAGCCAGCTAGCCAGGGCCCAGAAACAAACACCGATGGCTTCCTCCCCACGTCCCAAGATGGATGCAATCCTAACTGAGGCCATTAAGGCAAGTTTTTATTACAAGCAGTTCATCTTAGATTTATTTTGTTCGTCTTTGGGTTATTTGAAAATGGCATATTCCTGTCCAGACATGAGAAATCTTGCTCTGCTTCCTTAAAGATACTTAAATAGAAGAAAGCCATTGTGAAGTTCATGTTTTATTTTTGTTTTTTAAGAAAATCACATTTGGTGAGCACTGTTAATTTTTTAATTCAGATTTATGAGAGCAAATATTTTTAACTTGAGTGTTTTGGTTAAATATAGATTTTTTTTCTCCCTAGTTTAATGGTTAAATATACTATTTATTTGGCGGCTGAACTTGTTAATTCATTCGACAAACATATTTAAGGACTAACTTCTGTGTATCTGTAATCCTGCTAAGGATATAGCAGAGAAGAAAACAAACAGGGTCATCTTTGCCCTTAAGAAGTCTGATTCTGACTGAGAGTAACTGAGTAGCATAGAGGATTTTTATTTTAAAAAGATACACTTTCTTTAGGTCCAATTCAAAGCTGAGTATCTAATACTGGTAATAGCTAGCTCACCTGAGCTCTAAGAAACCCTCTTAAAAACCTTACTACTTTGCTTCATCACCAGAAATTCTCTTTGCACAGTTTTATGACTTTGCTGTAATCCACTGACTCCCATTAGTTTACCAATAGCTTGCTTATTTTAATTTTTAAGGTTTATTTCTAATCTGACCTTGCCTTTTCTGTTTAAGTTTTTCTGGTTATGCTTACCTTGCTAATTTTGCATGATGAGATGATAATCTCACTAGTTCCTCTTACCATCTCATCATCCAAATTAACAAAATGCCCTCATTTTTAGGGACCTTGTTGCTAAGATCTCAGTCAAAATTAGGGATAAAAACCAGTGTAATCAGCAGTGGTATACAGAGGAAAGAGGAGCCTTGTGGTCATTCTCAGAATTTGAGAATGACACATGAACTGGGAAAGGGTTAGCCTTCAGACCTCTCCCTGTACTCTTTTTTTTTTTTTTTTTTTTTTAAAGATTTTATTTATTTGACAGACAGAGATCACAAGGAGGCAGAGAGACAAGCAGAGAGAAAGGGGGATGCAGACTCCCCGCTGAGCAGAGAGCCCAATGTGGGGCTCGATCCCAGGACCCCGAGATCATGACCTGAGCTGAAGGCAGAGGCTTTAACCCACTGAGCCACCCAGGAGCCCCTCCCTGTACTCTTTTAAGAGGGCTCTCAACTCCTTAAAACTTTCTTGGTCTAGATAGCTTGACTGTAGTGAGATCTCTTTTCTCTGTATATCCTTTCTTCCAGGATTTCATTCACTTCATGACCTCTCAGCCTAGATTTTGAAGAGCAGAGTTACAATGAGGTTGGAGAAGGGACTAAAATTTTAAAGTAGTGAAACAAAAAGAACAATATAATTAGGCTTGAAGAATAGTTTGAATCTGCACATATTTGTACAAATGAGGCTATGTGTGTGTGTGTGTGTTCCATGCAATGTAACAAATCATGATTTCAGACCACTGATACCATTTTGTGAATAAATAGGAGTCCTATCTGTTAGTTTGGTGCAGCATGAATTGTTTTAGCAATAGAGAGTTCTTTTCTGCTTGATTTTCTTTGTATTTTCTTAAAAGATTATGAGTAAACTTTAATGGGTTGTAATAGATCAAAGATTCTTGAAGTAGGTGAACCATATTAACACAACTTTGTTTTATGTTGTACAATTTTTCTTTATTGTCAAAGTTTATAAAGTAACATTCAACCAAGTCTTTATGCAATGAGAATTAATTGACACATTTAGTTTATAGACAAGGGCAACACAAAATTGGTGTACTAGCCGATTAGGTTGGTAACAGATGCTCTTTATGTAAAGTATGTGAAAAAAATTTGCCACCTTCGTGACGTAATGACCTATGTAAGTCTTCCATGGTCATTATTCAAATGGAGTATAGATAAATTGGATGGAAACAGAAGAGGGCATTTTAAGTCGCAGCCGAATGCCCTCATTGTTACCCAAAACTCTTCTTAGATTTTCCATCTGTAAACCGTTTTACGCCATTTATTCAGATTATCTTTATGTTCTCTGCTGACATTCACACAAAGTCTACAGAGAAACATTGGTCTTTGTATGCTTAAAGCTCATTCCATAAAATGAACCAGATCTATAATCCTACAAGTAATAAAAATGTTATGTTTTCTTCATTTTAATGCTGGAGATCTTTTAAATATAGAATAGAATTAAAATGGGAAGAGGTTCTTCCTTGACACACAGAATATCGTTCATATGTTATATTTTCTCTTTGCCTGTCTTGAAGTAAGTTAAAATTATTGTTGCAAAAAGATTGTATTTCTGTATTTTTCAACAGCCACGATGAACTGAAGTTACCTGAAAGACTACTTCTTTCTGCCATTTTTATCATCCTTTGTCAAGTTCACCTCCAAAATAATTTATTTTGAAAATGTGTCAGTTTTTCTGTCTAATGAAAAGCAGCTAGTATAAAGTAATGTGTATGGTTTGGTAAATCTGTTTTCTAGGCATGCTTCCAGAAGAGTGGTGCATCAGTTGTTGCTATTCGAAAATACATTATCCATAAGTACCCTTCTCTGGAGTTGGAGAGAAGGGGCTACCTCCTCAAACAAGCACTGAAAAGAGAATTAAATAGAGGTGTCATCAAACAGGTATTAAACAATTATTGGGGATGAGATCATTTCAGCATGTATTAACTATAAGTCCACAACATTTAGAGTTTTTGTGTTCTCTTTTGTAAATTAATATGACGATGAAATGCTTAAACTTTACCTATTTTTATTATTTGAGACAAGGTTTCAGAATCACGGGTGCTGGTTACCTTTGATAAGTTAACTGTTCTGGAGAGCAGAAGCATTATATAGTGTAATTATGATACATTACATTATGTATTATGATAGATGTAATCTGGTGCTCCTCGTACTTTTATAAATTTTAATTATCTATTTGTTTTTAGAGAGCACGCTACAGTCCATGAGCTAGGGGTGGGAGGAGGGAGGGGCAGAGTGAGCCAGAGTGAGAGAGAAGCGAGCACATGAGTGCAGAAGGGAGAAAATCTTAAGCAGACTCCATGCTGAGCACAGAGCCCTACACAAGGCTTGAGATCATGACCTGGTCATTTAAAAGACAGATCTCCAGCATTAAAATGAAGAAAACATAACATTTTTATTACTTGTAGGATTATAGATCTGGTTCATTTTATGGATTGAGCTTTAAGCATACAAAGACCAATGTTTAAGCATACAAAGACCAATAGATAACTATTCCCATGTGCAGTAATAATCACTAATGGGCGATCTGGGAAGCACTGAGCCACCCAGGTGCCCCATAATTAGATTTTCTTTGGGGGCCACTTATGCTTGAGATCACCTAGTACTGAAGATGAGAGCTAGAATTACAGAATCATTTTCTTGGAGCAGCAAAAAAGAATTATTCTTGCCCCGTGTTTGTTAGTTTTAAAGCCGAAGTTATGTAACTAGACTTGTTACTGTTAATGTATTTGTAAATATGTTTACTTTAACTTAATTTTAAAGCTTGTTAGGAGCTCAGAGAAGCCTGAGTAAATTGAGACTGGTCTAAAACCAATATTGATTTCAGACCTAAATCTATGTAATTTTGCATAGTACATAAAAATACTGCTTAGAATAATAAAAATTTAAAGTTGGAATGGACTTTATCTTAAATCCTCTTCATAGGTCCAGTAATCACAATCCGATGGTAGTGGCAGAAATGGTCAGAGGACCTAGTTAACTGCATTCCATGAGTCGTGTTGCCTTTCTTACACCTTTCTGCGCAGTTTGATTAATACAGAATTCTGTGCCACTCAGGCATTTACATTGCGATTAGGAACTTTCAAGAACTACTTTATTCCACAAATATATATTGTTCCTGTGTGCCGGGTTCTTAGCGGCCCATCAGTGAGTAAAACAGATTCCTGCTGTGGAGCTAATGTTACAGCTTTCTCAGAATGTTGTATAACGATAATTGTATGGCCTTCAAAACAGTCACTGATTAAAAGGTATTATCTAACCAATGTAATTAGAATCAAACACTTGTCCTCTACCATAGCATATGTCAGCACAGTTTATGAGCTGCCTTTGTGGTGGGGGTTTTTTTGTGTTTTTTTTTTTTTTTTTTTATGAAATATAGTTTATGACCTATTCTTGCCTCGTAGGCTGACCTCAGTTTGATGCTTAAACAACAGTTTATAGGCTGAAAGCATTTCAGCTTGATTGCTACATTCATAGTAGCACAAATAAAGCTAAGGTGTGGAGGACTCAGGTTAGTGCCAATCAGCTTTAAAGTTCTATGAAAGTGCTTTGTAAACTGTGGAAATATGTGGTAAGACTTACACATACCATATGGGGTGGCTAAGAATTAATCAGATAACTATTCCCATGTGCAGTAATAATCACTAATGGGCGATCTGGGAAGCACTGTAGTTTGAGATCAGCAGGCTGTAAACTTTTGCCAAGAATGATCTTCCTTTCAAGACAGAGATTTTCTTATTATCCCTAAGAGATTGTCCGCCCCTCCCTTTTTTAAAAGATTTTATTTATTTATTTGACAGAGATCACAAGTAGGCCGAGCGCAGGCAGAGAGGGGTGGGGAAGCAGGCTCCTCGCTGAGCAGAGAGTCCGATGCGGGGCTCGATCCCAGGACCCTGGGACCATGACCTGAGTTGAAGGCAGAGGCTTAATCCACTGAGCCACCCAGATGCCCCAAGATTGTCCCTTCTTTCATAGTACTTTTTTGGGGGGTGTAAAGCTCGTAGACTATCTAACCTGGTATCACAATAGCATTCTTCCCAGTTTTGTAAATGAGGAAACAAAAGCTCAGAGACTTTAGGGGGTTTTCCAATACTAAATGGCTAGATGGTAACTGTAAAAAGGATTCAATCCCAAGTCTTTCAGTCTGTCCATTGTTCTTTTTTCTCTGAAGGGTTGAGCAGTACTGTACATTAGTTCTTATAGTACCATGCCCTGTACTTTGGGTAGTATAAAGTTATAAATATTAATAACACAGTAACTTAAAAATATTGATTATTGCAACTGTAATTACTTTACCTTAGGTAAAAGGAAAAGGTGCTTCTGGGAGTTTTATTGTGGTCCAAAAATCAAGAAAAACACCTCAGAAATCCAGAAACAGAAAGGTAAGAAGTCTCTACCACAGTTTGAGCTCTGTAAAACTATTTCTTCCACTAGACATAACAGCACTGATTGAGTGTTCCCTGTGGGCCAGCACTGTGCCGAGTGTAGCCTTTTTCCTAAGGCCTAGAGAGGTTGTAAATGATTTGCTCACTATTGGCCAGCTAATGAATAGAAAACAGGCAGTGTGTAAATCCAAGCACTCCAGCCCCAGAGCCCATGCACTTAACTGCCAGGTGGTGAATTATGGGCAACTGTATGAATTATATTCCCTTTATTGAAATATGAAATGTTAAACTAAAAGGGCATATGAGTATATCTTTACCCAATATTAGACCCCAAAACTATACCCAGAGCCTTTTTGTTTTTGTTTTTCTTTTTCTCTTTTTTTTCCTTTTCTTCTTTGTGCATACTAACACTTCTGTTCTTTGAGATACATATTTTCATTTATGGAAAGTATTTGTACTATAATAAAGTAAAATATGTAGTATTTCCTCTATGTCAGTAACTGAAATCATGACTATTTCTCTGTGTCTGTGTTTTTGCAACTTTTTTTGTACTTTTTTTCTAAAACTTTGAATGAAATAAACTCTTCACAGAGCTTTTTGGTGCCGTGTGCTCCTTTTCATTCTTTGTTATTGAAGGCTAAGGATAAACTAGGACCTTTAATTAAAGTCTACAATTTCTTTTTCTTTCTTCCTTTCTTTTTTTTTTAAGAGAGGGAGAAGGAGAGGGAGAATCTTAAGCAGGCTCCACACCCAGTGCAGAGCCCGGTCTGGGGCTTGCTCTCACAACCCTGATCATGACCTGAGCTGAAATCAGGAGTCGGATGCTTCACTGACTGAGACACTGGGGCACCCCTCTTTTCATATTTATACATATTTTAACTCTCAATCTGAAGTTCTTATCTCAAATAAGTTGCCACAAAAGTGCCATTATACTACCCCTGTGGTATATTTATTTGAATGTGGGAAAAAGTGATAGTATTCTACAATTGATTTAGCAGTCAATTTAGGTAAGCCCTTGAGTTGAATATAGAAGCATTCGAACAGAGAACTCCATATTCTGTAATGATGATAATTTTTGATATTATATTTCAGAACAGAAACTCTGCAGTGGATCCAGAACCACAAGTAAAGTTGGAGGATATTCTCCCATTGGCCTTTACTCGCCTTTGTGAACCTAAAGAAGCTTCCTACAGTCTCATCAGGAAATACGTGTCTCAGTATTACCCTAAACTTAGAGTGGACATCAGGTATGAGCTGTTTGCCTAGACTTCAAAATACAGATGTCTGTGTTATTCCCTTAGCTCCTTTCTCATGAGAAAGAAGAAAGAGTAAATATTCAAGAGGGAGAAAATTTAGGGGCACCTGGGTGGCTCAGTCTGCCTTCGGCTCAGGTGATGATATCAGGGTCCTGGGATTGAAATCCCCATTAGGCTTCTTTCTTGTCAGAAAGCCTGCTTCTCCCTCTGCCTGTTGTTCCCCCCGCTTGTTAGCCTGTGTACACGCTCTCTCCTTCTGTCTTTCAGTATCTCTCTCTCTTACAGATAAATAAATCTTTAAAAATAAAAATGAATGCTTAGGTTGACTTTAACATTCCAGCTCTTGTGAATAATGCTGCTCTATGCTCTCTGACTAGAGATGTACTAACATCTCTTTAAAATCCTGCTTTCAGTGCTTAAGGGTCTATACGTAAGAGTGGAATTCCTAGATGATGCAATAATTCCAGTTTTTGTTTTTGTTTTTTTTTTTTTTTTTTGAGAAACTGCCATACTATTTTACATAGCGGCTGTATCATTTTACATTCCAGCCAACAGTGCACAAAGGTTCTGATTTTTCCATGTCCTCACCAACCCCTGTTTTTCTGGTATTTTGATATTAGTTATCCTCAGTTGGTATGAGGTGATTGGTGTATGCTCTATTTTTTATTTAGAGTTTGAAATGTAAGAGAATTCGGGTTTCTAAAAACCTCTACAGAGACAGTACTGTCTTTGTCATTTAAACATTTAAGGTAGAGTTCTGGGAGAATTTTGGTAGTAATTCATTTCTTAAAAATTTGCTACTTAAAAATATGTAGAATGATAATTTAGACTGTCACATGTGCTAATCTGTGGTTTCATGCAGACGTATTGTTTAAATTTATAATTCACAGTTTGTGTTTTAAGTGTGTTTATGTGAGATCTTTGTTATATGACTTTTAGGGAATTGTCTTCCAGTACAGAGTCATTTCTGTGATTTCTGTCTTGCATGCACATTGTCCTATACTGTTTAGCTCCAGTATGTACTTGCATTACTGAGGCCTGCGATTAGAATTGCTGTAGTTTCAATCCAGACGCCACATTTTCAGAAAACCACTTCGTGATCTTCAGAGTGCCCAATTAAAGAGTCAATGAAATGGTACAAAAGAAAAGGGAATCATAGAAGCACTAAGTTTGAAATTAATATCCTGATTTTTTCATGCTTTTTCTGCTGAGTATGACCCACAGATAGAGCTTTGAGCTAGAAATGCGTGTATGATGCATTTAAAGATGGAAACACATTTCACGTTCATTGCTCTTTACTCTCTGGTGATTAGAGACCTTATCACCTCCCAGCTTTTTTCTTTTCTTACCTTACTGCTCTTCTCACAGGAAACAGGTTGTTGCTAGCAGCAGAACTTCACCCCACGTCCAATCTTCAGGAACATTTCTCGTCATCGTCTTATTTTGAGCAAAATTTGTCTGATCATAGATGGGTTACCAACCCATAATGGTAACAAACCTGAAGATCTTTATGACATTATTAATGATAACTTTTTTTTTTTTTTTAGGATTTTATTTATTTGAGAAAGAGAGAGAGAGAATGAGAGGGGAGAAGGTCATCCCTTACCTTTGGTTCTGGGAGCTGAGAGCCTGATGTGGGTCTCAATCCTGGGATTCCAGGAGCCGAAGACAGTCGCTTAACCAACTGAGCCACCCAGGCACCCGATAACTTTTTCTTTTGAAACCCTTTTTCATTTTACTGTTGTGACACCATAATGATTTTGTCTCTGACTGTAGTGGAATCTTGTCATACATACAATTAACATGACAATTTAGTTGTACTTAGACTTGGTCAAACAAAAGAGCAAAAAAAATGCAGTTTTATTTCATTTTATTTTAAAGATTTTTAAAATTTATTTGACAGAGAGATCACAAGTAGGCAGAGAGGCGGGGCGGGGGGGGGGAAGCAGGCCCCCTGCTGAGCAGAGAGCCCATTTCAGGGCTCAATCCTAGGACCCCGAGATCATTATCTGAGCCAAAGGCAGAGGCTTAACACACTGAGCCACCCAGGTGCCCTAAAAATGCAGTTTTAAAGTACAAGTTATTTGTACTTGATGTCTACAGTTTTTCCCCTCCTGCCCTTTTTTGTTTTTAATTTTATGTATTCTTCTTAAATAAGTTCTACACCCAGTGTGAGGCTTGAACTCACAACCCTGAGATCATGCCCCCGACTTGTATGCTCTATTGACTGAGCCTGCCAGGCACTCCTTTCCCCTCTTACTTTTTTTTAAAAGATTTTATTTATTTGACAGAGAGCGAAAGAGGGAACACAGCAGGGCGGGGGTAGGGGGGTGGTGAGGAAGGGAGAAGCAGGCTTCCTGCTGAGTAAAGAGCCCAGTGCAGGGCTTGATCCGAGGACCCTGTGCCCTGTGATGATGACCTGAGCTGAAGGCAGACGCTTAACGACTGAGCCACCAGGCGCCCTTCCCCTCCTGCCTTATTTTGAACCCACTTTTGTCACACTTCACTCTCAGCCATCGTACCTGAAATACTTTTTCCTGTCAGTGTCACAGGTGATGTCCATGTTGTAAATTTTAGTAGTCCATTCATAGTCCTTAATTTACTTGCTGGTCTTTCACTGGCATTGACTTAGCGCATTCACGAGCTCCTCTCCTTCCTTCCTTTACTTTACTTGCCTTCTAGGACAGCCTGTCTTCCTGATTTTCTTCCAACTTCACTACCCATTCTTTCTCAGTCTCCTAAGGATTAGATTGTAGGTTTCTTGTCTTTTTTTTGTTTTTGTTTTTAGTTGTTTGGTTTCTGTTTTGTTTAGTGTTTTTGTTTTTGTTTTTTAGTGATCTCTATACCCAATAGGGAGTTCAGACTCCTGATGCTGGGATCAAGAGTCTCAGGCTCTTCTGACTGAGCTAGCTAGCCAGGCTTCCTTCTTGTCTTTTTTATCCACATTCGCTTGGTAACAGCTTTTTACTGTCAAAGCTGTACACTACTAATTCACAGATATATAAATCTAGCCCATACCTCCCTCCTGGCTGCACATTCACAGAGACAGATGCTTATTTCCTGTCACTACTTGAGCGTTTCTAACTTCACATGTTCAGAACTGAGCTCTTGAACCCCTCCCCAAAAAGTTTTGTGTCTTCCGTATCTTCTCCACCTCGGTTAATGGCGACATCATCTTTCTAGCTGCTGAAG
The DNA here is from genome assembly GCF_011764305.1 of Mustela putorius furo. Classification (NCBI taxonomy): domain Eukaryota; kingdom Metazoa; phylum Chordata; class Mammalia; order Carnivora; family Mustelidae; genus Mustela; species Mustela putorius. Next base: position 14,671,872 of record NW_025422005.1, on the reverse strand, counting down.
CCAGAAACATTGCTTTTATGATAGTCTCTTCCATTTATTCCACACCTCCATCTAATCTGTAAGCAATTACTTTGGCTTTGGCTTTAAGATACTACTATAAACAGACCTCCTCTCATTACCTCCAGTGTACTGCTCTCTTCCAAGCCACCATTGTCTCTAACTTGTATTACAGCAATAACTTCCTAACTGCGCCTCTCATGCTCCCTCCCCTTCAGTGTCTTCTTAGCATAGCAATGAGAGTGGGACTTGTAGAAATATAAGATAGATCATATCCCCTTGCCACTCTACCTTCGAGTGGCTTCCCAACTTCCACATAATTAAAGCCAGAGTCTCTGGAAACAGTATACAAGACACTACACTCCATTGCATCTCTGACCAAACCACCATTACCCTTCTCTCACTTAACTGGCATCAGAGTCTGCATGCTTGCTCTTCCCTTTGCCTGGATGGTTTCCCCCATAATCCACTTGGCCTTCACTACCCTCAAGTTTTACTCATGTCATCGTTAGAGTGCCTTGACTCTCCCATGGTCGCCTTCCCTTTTTTTTTTTTTAAATCATTTTATTTTGGAAACTTACAAACCTACACATAAATGCAGTGAGAACAAAACCATCATACTAACATTATTTAAGTTCTTAACATCTAATGTGCAGGCCATGTTCAGTGTCCTCCAAGATGACTTTTTGTAGTTTTGTTGCAGTCAATATCCAGCCATGGCCCAGGCGCTGCATTTTATTGATGGAACCACCGAAAATACATCTGCAGCCCTTCCCTTCTCTCCCAGGATTCAGAATTCTACTTCTCTGAAGCTTTATTTTTCTCCATACCACTCATCACTTTCTAACATATGCTATATCTGCATATGTTAGAAAGTAGAAAGACTACTTTCTAAAATTACCTGCCTACCCCATTAAAATGTCAGAATCCTGAAGGCCAGGATTTTTATTTAAATTGTTCACTTCTGTTTCCTCTAAGCCTAACACATAGTAGATGCTCAGTAAATATTAGTTGAATGAGTGAATAAATGAATGAATATGGGCTTTTCACCTGGCCAGTCCACAAGGAGCCTGTGTCCTGGAGCATGTGAAATGAGGTGTGAATTTCTTCTCCCATATATCTAGAGGCTGTAAGAGCACAGACTTCGTAACCAGACCCCTTAGGTTTAAATCCTGATTCTGTCATTTTCTAGCTTTGTATCACTAATTAAGTTATCCCTTTGTGTCTCAGTTTCCTCATTGATAAGCAGTGTATTGATAAGGTCGTTAGGAGGCTCAAATCTCTAGCACATGTTAAACTCTTAGAACAGTGCCTGGCATATAGGTAGTGCTCAACTCATGTTAATATTTTTAGCCTCAGTTCCAGCATCATTCTTACCGTATGAGCATTACACTGTGCTAAATATGATTCTAATATTTGAGGAGTATTTTTTAGGGGCGCCTGGGTGGCTCAGTCAGTTAAGCTTCCCACTTTTAATTGCTGTTGAGATCATGAGATCAGGGTTGTGAGATCAAGCCCCATGTGGGGCTCCGTGCTGGGTGTGGGGACTGCCTAAGATTCTCTTCTCCCTCTCTGCCTCTCCCCACCCCCCATTCTCTCTCTCTAAAAAACCTTAAATTTGGGAGCATCTAGGTGGCTCAATCATTAAGTGTTTGCCTTCAGCTCAGGTCATGATACCAGGGTCCTGGGATCGAGCCCCACATCGGGCTCCCTGCTCAGCGAGAAGCCTACTTCTCCCTCTCCCACTCCCCTTGCTTCTGTTCCCTCTCTTGCGGTCTCTGTCAAATAAATAAATCTTTGAAAAAAAAATTAAAATTTAGGGGCGCCTGGATGGCTCAGTGGGCGCCTCTGCCTTCGGCTCAGGTCATGGTCTCAGGGTCCTGGGATTAAGCCTCTCATCAGGCTCTCTGCTCAGCGGAAAGCCTGCTTACCCTTCTCTCTCTGCTTGCTTGTGATCTCTGTCTGTCAAATAAATAAGATCTTTAAAAATATATAAATTTTAGGGGCGCCTGGGTGGCTCAGTGGGTTAAGCCGCTGCCTTCGGCTCAGGTCATGATCTCAGGGTCCTGGGATCCAGTCCCACATCGGGCTCTCTGCTCAGCAGGGAGCCTGCTTCCTCCTTTCTCTCTGCCTGCCTCTGCCTACTTGTGATCTCTGTCTGTCAAATAAAGAAAATTTTAAAATATATATATATATATATATATATATATATAAATTTTAAGACAGTGTTTTTTATATAATATGTAAGTCACCTCTTTAATTTGGTAGCAATGATTTTTTGTAACTCTAAATTAAAAACTGGGTATGTGGGGTTTACAGAGATTTGGGGTTTATTCTAGGAAAGTACCTTTAGAACGTTCAAGGGTAGAGGCTCAGTTAGTCAAGTGTCATGGTCCCTTCAGCTCAGGTCACGATCCCAGGGTTCTGGGATTGAGCCCTCCTTTGGGCTCCCTGCTCAGCAGAGAGCCTGCTTCTCCCTCTCCCTCTGTTGTTCCCCATTTGTACATGCACACACCCTCTCTCACTCTGTTAAATAAAATTTTTAAAAACTTTCCAAGGCATTAGGAATCATTCTGTCTGGTATAAATTCATACTGTCTTTTTGATTTTTTTTTTCTGCCACCAGAATAAGAAAATAGCACAAGATTTTGTTGTATGCCCTATACTTTTCTCTAAACTTTTTAATTTAGAGAATAATTTAGAAGGGTAAATTTAGAGAATTAATTTAGAAGGGTCTTTGGTGACCCCTCTTAACATTTTCAGCACTCAATTTCAAGAGTTTTTTGATGTTCTTAATTCCATTTATGGATTTTTTTTTTTTTAAAGATTTTATTTATTTGAGAGAGCACAAGAGAGGGTGAGGACAAGCAGGGAGGAAGGGCAGAAGGAGAGAGAGAAGCAGTTTCCCCGCTGAGCAGGGATTTGATGCAGGACTTGATCCCAAGACACTGGGATCATGACCCAAGCTGAAGACAGACACTTAACAGACTGAGCCACCCAGGCGCCCCATTAATGCATTTCTACCAGACTGATGGTAACTTTTCTTAAGATTTTTATTTATTTATTTAATTGACAGAGACAGTGAGAGAGGGAACAGAGGCAGGGGGAGTGGGAGAGGGAGAAGCAGGCTTCCCTCCGAATAGGGAGCCCGATGTGGGGCTTGATCCCAGGACACGGGGTTCAGGGTTCATGACCGGAGCTGAAGGCAGACTCTTAATGACTAAGCCATGCAGGCATCCCTGATGTAACTTTCTTACTCAGATGCTTACAACTCAGAATCCTTGATGCTGCCAGCTGCATTTTTGTATTCCATCCCTTACCTTTGGTTCTCTCTGTGCATGGCTTTCATTTTTATATCCCTCAATGCAGACTGATTTTTTCCAGTTGAAAAATATGGCTATCAGCAGTCACCCATTATTCCCTGCTTCTAATTAAAGTGGTATAATGATCTAATTAAGAACAAAACTTGAGGGCGCCTGGGTGGCTCGGTGGGTAAGCCGCTGCCTTCGGCTCAGGTCATGATCTCAGGGTCCTGGGATCAAGTCCCGCATCGGGCTCTCTGCTCAGCAGGAGCCTGCTTCCTCCTCTCTCTCTCTGCCTGCCTCTCTGCCTACTTGTGATCTCTCTCTGTCAAATAAATAAATAAAATCTTAAAAAAAAAAAAAGAACAAAACTTGTTATAATAATAAAAAGTCCCTTAAAGGTATATAGCACTTCATAGTATAAAACACTTTTGTTTACACTGTTTTCCATAATTCTTAAAATAGACTTAAAAATACATATCCCAACACCAATTTTCCTTACCTGGGGTTACCTGACTGTTCACTGGTAAAGCCAGAACTTTTATTTTGTTTTTCAGTTTCATACTTCCTGCTTTTTCCACTGTTCTGGGTGTCTTTTATTGGAAAATGCAAGCATAGCATAGTGAGCAAGATTGTAGAATCTGGAATCAGATTATCTAAATTTGTAACTGGATCTTCCACTGCCTAGCTCTGTGACCTTGGAGAAATGACTTCTGTGTCACTCAGCTTTTCCCCATCAGTAAAGTAGGGCAGTAATAGTACCTGTTTCTTGGATTTGTTGTATTTTCTAGTTTATTCCATGCAAATAAAGCGTTTCAGATAGCACTTGGCATCTTAGTAAGTGCAGAATGGTGTGATACAGGCTATAGAATTTTTCAGAACAAGGATCTGTGCCTGCAAATTAGCGGTAAGTTAAAGAGATGGGGCTTGATCAGATCTGGAAGAAAGTAGAATTTTTTTTTTTTTAAGATTTTATTTATTTGTCAGGGGAGAGAGAGTGCGCATAAGCAGGGGGAGCTGCATTCAAAGGGAAAAGTAGGCTCCCCACTAAGCAAGGAGGCTGATGCAGGACTCCATCCCAGGACGCTAGGACCATGACCTGAGCCAAAGGCAGACGCTTAATTGATATGAGCCACGAAGGTGTCCCAGGGGTGTAGAATTTAGATGGATGGTGGAGTGGGGAAGGCATTCTTAAAGGAGCCTCGTGAGACCATTGCAGGAGGAGTTGGCATTCTTTTTTGATAACTAAAGGGTCTGACTGCATCTAGACTAATAAAAAGTGGGATTACGTCATGGAAGGCTTTGAAGCTGGGTTGAGGCATTAGGACCCTGACATCTCATCAGTTGAGTAACATCATAAAGGTGGCCTTCGTAGGTGTGTTGACCTAATAGTGATATGCATTGTGAAAACAGCACAGTGCCCAGAAGGGAGGGGATGGTAGGTGGTACTAAGATTATGGCAGTGGTGAAAGAATGGGCCATTCTGAGATTTTTCTTTTTTTTAAGATTTTATTTATTTATTTATTTGACAGAGATCACAAGTAGGCAGAGAGGCAGGCAGAGGAAGAGGGGGAAGCAGTCTCCCCACTGAGCAGGGAGCCCCACACAGGGCTCGATCCCAGGACCCTGAGATCATGACCCAAGCCAAAGGCGGAGGCTTAACCTAGTAAGCCACCCAGGTGCCCCTTGAATGGGACCTTTAAACATACCCATGCTTTGCTTGATTACATGGTTTGGTTGCCACTGTTGTTGATGAAAATAAATGGAGGGTGTTTGGAGTGTCTTGAAGTTCAGAAATTGGTTGTATATGGTATATGGTTCTGTGTATCTGGGTAGTGACTTCTTTGCTCAAAGAAAAAAGAATGCCACTTGTGTTAAGGGTGCCAGTACTTTATATTATCGTCCTTTTTTTTTTTTTTAAGATTTTATTTATTTATTTAACAGAGAGAGAGAAATCACAAGTAGACAGAGAGGGAGAGCTGAGAGAGAGGGGGAAGCAGGCTCCCTGCTAAGCAGAGAGCCTGACATGGGGCTCGATCCCAGGACCGTGAGATCATGACCTGAGCTGAAGGCAGAGGCTTAACCCACTGAGCCACCCAGGTGCCCCTCTTATTGTCCATTTTAACAAAGTAGCATGTATAATAAGAATTAGAACACAGTTCAGGGAATAACCCTGGATTTGTTTCTTCAAATCTCTCCTTCATTGATGTATTGATTGCTATTCTTTTGTTTTCTCTACAGGCCTCAGCTGTTGAAGAATGCTCTTCAGAGAGCAGTAGAGAGAGGCCAGTTAGAACAAATAACTGGCAAAGGTGCTTCTGGGACATTCCAGGTTAGAGGCTGAAAAGGATTGTAGAGAAGTGGTTCTCAGAAGTTTGATTTCAGGACCTCCTTACTCTCTAAAAATTTGAGGACCCCAAGAGGTTTTTTTTTTATGTGGGTTATATCTCAATATTTATGGTATTAGAAATTAAAACTGAAGGAAATTTTAAATATTAAATTAAAAATTTTTTTTTCACATTAACATAAATGATAAAATTTTTTGTGAAAAATAACTATATTTGCCAAAACAAAAAAATTGAATGAGAGGAGAAGAAAGGTACTGTTTATTAAAAACTTGCAAAAGTCTTTAATATCTTGGTAAAGAGAAGACAGCTGGTATCTATCTTTTCAACACATTTTGGGTTGTATCTGAAGAAAATTCACCACACATAGTAATATAGTTAGAAAAGTGTGGAGTATCAGATAATTTTTAAATAGTTGTGGACATTATTATTTGATCCTATATGAAAACTCAACAGATGATAATTTTAAAAATATATATTTATTTATTAGAGAGCTGTTGAGCATGTAGGGGGTGAGGGACAGGGAGGGAGGGTGAGGGACAAGTAGACATCTCACTGAGTGCAAAGCCCCACCCACGGCTCAGATCTCACCACTCTTGAGGTCATGACCTGAGCTAAAACCAAAAGTTGGAACAAATGATAATTTTTAATAGCTTTATTGAAGTATGGTTTATATATCATAAAATACATTTATTTTTTTATTATTTTAAAATATTTATTTATTTGACAAAAATCACAAGTAGGCAGAGAGGCAGGCAGAGAGAGCGGGGGAAGCAGGCTTAATAGTCCTTAACTCACTGAGCCACCCAGGCACCCCTTTATTATTATTTTTTTTTTAAGATTTTATTTATTCATTTATTTGAGAGAGATCACAAGCAGGCAGAGAGGCAGGCAGAGAGAGAGCAGGAAGCAGGCTCCCCGCTGAGCAGAGCGCCCGATTTGGGGCTCCATCCCAGGACCCTGAGATCATGACCCGAGCTGAAGGCAGAGGCTTTAACCCACTGAGCCACCCAGGTGCCCCAAAATACGTTTATTTTAAATTATGATTTATAGTTTTTAGTGATTTTTAGTAAATTTGCAAAGTCGTGCAGCCATCACCACAATCCAGTTTTAGAACATTTTCCTCACCCAGAAAGCTCTCTTGTGCCCATTTGGAGTGTCTACCCATTCTCATTCTCAGCCAACCCACTAATGGACTTTCTCTTTATATAGAGTTGCCTTTTCTACATGTTTCATATGGATAGAGTCATACAAGATGTGGCTTTTGTGTCTGGCTTCTTTCACTTAGCATAGTCTTGTTTGAGCCTTGTCCTTGTTGCAGCATGAATCCGTGCCTTCATTCCTTTGTCCTGCCGCATGCTATCTCGCTGTATGAATCTAACACTCTCTGTTTATTCACAAGTTGATGAAAATTGGGGTTATTTCCACTGTTTTTACTCTTCTGAGTAATGTTGCCAATGAGCATTTACATCTCAATCTTTTGTTCAGACACATGTTTCTGTTTCACATGGATACATAACTAGGAGTGTGGACTTGCTGGACTGTATGGTAAATTTATGTTGTAGGAAACTCCCAGAGTGACTGCATTATTTTACATTCCCACCAACAAAGTGTAAGGTTTCTAATTTCTCCATATCTTCGCAAACACTTGTTGCTATCTTTTTAAAATGCTAGCCATACTGGTGGATAGAGAGTGTCATTTCATTGTGGTCTGGGTTAGCCTTTCCCTCATGATTGCTGATGTTGACCATCTTCTCATGTGCTTAATGGACATTTATTTATCTTTTCTGGTAAAATGTCTCTTTAATTACTTTTCCTGTTTTTACAGTTGGATTATTTATCTTACTGAGATGCAAAAGTTATGTAACTAGATATAAGTTCCTCACTAGATATATGATTTGCAAATATTTTCTCTTACTCTGTGGTCTATGCTTTCACTTTCCTAATGGTGTCTTTTGACATGCAAAAGTATTTAATTTTGATGAAAGCCAGATGATCATTTTTTAAAATTGCCTCTGCTGTTGGTGTTGTTGTTAATAAATCATCACCTAACTTATGATCACAAGATTTACTACCATGTTTTTTTTTAAAATAGTTTCAGCTCTTGCATTTAGGCCTATCCATTTTGAATTTTATTTGTGGTATGAGGTGAGGATATAAATATTTATGTTCTTGCATGGGGATATCCATTTGTCCTAACATTATTTATTGAAAAGACTGTCCTTTGCCCACTGAATTACCTTGGCATTTTTACTAAAAAAAAAAAAAAAATGACTGTAAATGGTAAGGGTTTATTTCTGAACTGTAAATTTTGTCCCATTGATCTACATGTGAATTCTTTTTTTTTTTATATTTTATTTACTTATTTAAAAGAGAGATAGCAAGAGAGAGCATGAACCAGAGGGAGGCGGAGAACCGATGTGGGTCTTGATCCCAGGACCCTGGGCTCATGACCTGGCTGAAAGCAGTCACCTAACTGACTGAGCCATCCAGGCATCCCTATAAGTGAATTCTTTTGCCAGGGTCACACTGTCTTGATGACTATAGCTTTGAAAACTTTGCAGTAAGTTTTGATACTGGGAAATGTTAAAATGTAGTTAAAAAAAAATGTTTTGATTATTCTGGGTCTTATGCATTTCTATATGAATTTTAGGATCATTTGTCAATTTTCACAAAGCTAGCTAGGATTTTGGTAGAGATTGCATTGAACCTGTTTGAGAAGAATCATTATCCTTTTATAATACTGATTTTTCCAGTTCATGAACACTGTCTTTTTGTTTATTCAGAGCTTTAATTTTTCCAGCAGCATTTTTTAGTATAAAGATCTTAGATTTCTTTCCTTGAGTTTGTTCCTAAGTATTTTATTCTTTTTCCATGTTATTGTGAATGGAAATACTTTCACTTCTGGATATTGCTAGTCTGTGGAAATACAATTGATTTGTCTATTGATTTTATATTAATTCAACTTCGCTGAACTCATTTACTAGTTCTAGTAAGTTTTCTTGTAGGCTCCTTAGGGTTTTTTGTGGACTCCCTGGGATATTCTACATACAGAGTCATATTGTTTGCAGATAAAGACAGTTTTACTTCTACCTTTCCAATCTAGATGTTTTGTTTTGCTTTTTTCTTGCCTAATTGTACTGGCTAGAACCTCCAGGACAGTGATGAGAGCAGACATCCTTATCTTGTTCCCCATTTTAGAGGGAAAAACATCAAGTCTTCCACCACTAAGTTAGCTGTAGGTTTTTCATAGATGCCTCTTACCAAGTTGAGAAAATATTTTCCTCTATTACTTGTTTGCTGGGAGTTTTTATTGTGAACAGCTGTTGGGTTTGTCAGATGATTTTTCTGTGTCTCTTGAGATGGTCATGTGGTTTTTGTTCTTTATCCTGTTAATATCATGTATTATATTAACTGATTTTGTAGTAATTCCTTAAAGGTTAGTTGCCATGTAGAACCTGAGACCATATGAGTGAAATTTTTATTCTTGCCCTTAAAATCATTTGGTCTTGAACTTGGAGTGGGATCTTCTAACCATAGTTTCATAACAGGATCATTTGGAAAATAGTGGTTCACTGAATTATGTAGCTTATTAAAATATTATCACATTTAATCAAATAATAACAAAAGTAACATTATATTACCTGCTGACCTCATCAGAACAATATTTAAGTACTGGAAAATTAACAGGCTCACCATGGTATAAATACAAGTGTTCTGTGGTTTAAAATTTTTCTTTAAAATTGCTTTTTTTTTTATTGCTTTTTAGAGGCACCTGGGTGGCTCAGTTGGTTAAGCAACTGCCTTCGGCTCAGGTCATGATCTTGGAGTCCCAGGATCGAGTCCCACATCAGGCTCCCTGCTCGGTGGGGAGTCTGCTCTCCCTCTGACCTCTCCACTGTCACACACTATCTCTCTCTTTCAAATAAATAAATTTTTTTTAAAAACTGCTTTTCATGCTTGGTAACAAATATTGCTAGTTTTCCTTGGAGGAAGGAGACACTTATTTAATACATTTTCAAGAAAATATCTACCAGGATCCCAAGTCCTGAATAACTATAATTTATCTGTTTGTTGTTCCATCAAGTAAAAAAGGGTGTTTCATGAGTAATGGAGCTAGTTCAGCTCACAGCTCAGTCGCTGAAGGTGCTTGTCCTTGAGACCACTGTCATACCTCCAATGCAGCTGATAGGCTTTATGTGTTCTCCCATCTCATCCCATAAAATAGCAAATAGAGTGCACTGTGGTTGAGATTCAATAAAATAATTTTTGCTACTTCATCAAAGGCATTCCTACGTGAAATTGACTTTTTATTATTTTTTTAAACACAGTGCATAGCAATAAAGACTACAGTAACTGTTGGTACATTTTTTGTCTCCTCCTTGATTTGTGGTAAGGTGGCAACTGTTTTACCCACCATTAGTGCAAATGTCACCACAGCAAAAAAGGCACATCACATCTTAGTAGTATTATGAAAATTGTTTTGACCTTACACATCCTCTGAAAGAGTCTCAGGAACCCCGGAGAATTTGTAGACTGCTCTTTGAGAATCTCACTTGTAGACCATATCTGAGTTTCTCCTTTTACCCTTTTTGATTATTGGTGCTGATCTTTGTTCCCCATCCTTTTGTCCTTGGAATATGCTATGTAATTTTCTGTTGTATGATACCCTAAATAGTTATTAAACTTTTCCTTTGCTGTTTTCTTTGGAGGATTAAAAAGGTTATTTGTTTTTTTTATGTAACTACTGCATTTTTCAGATTGGGACAAAGGAAGTACTCTCAAAAGTATCTTATTTATTGGGGCATAACAAGTTAACTTGCTTATTGGGGTAGAGCAGTTACTCTGTTTGAGTTAGGGTAGCTATTGCTGTTTTAGGTTGGATGGAAGGGTAAATGGAGAGAGGAGAGGCCATAGGAGGGTTGGGACTCCTCAGTCAGATTGAATACCTGATGAGTGGGAAGAGAAAGTCCCTAACCTGACAATTTATTGTAAAACATATCTGTGCTAATGCAGGAACTCCGACCCACCTGGTGCAGAGGAGTCTTGTCTTGACCTGCTTTGGGAGAGTGTTGTCTTGATGCTTTTCTCTTCCTCCTTGGAAAACAGCTGAAGAAATCAGGGGAGAAACCCCTGCTTGGTGGAAGCCTGATGGAATATGCAATCTTGTCTGCCATTGCTGCCATGAATGAGCCGAAGACCTGCTCAACCACTGCTTTGAAGAAGTATGTCCTGGAGAACCACCCAGGGACCAATTCTAACTATCAAAGTAAGACTCTGAGTTGTATGCAGTGACTGGGCTCAGGGGAATTACCTTGTGAAACATTTTAGAGCCCGTGCTGTTAATGACAAAGCATTAAGTGCCGACTGTGAAACTAAGAGGGAACAGCAAAGAACAACAAAGAAACATTATCAAAGCTTTTCCTTAATTTTTAAAAAATATTTTTTTTATTTATTTGACAGAGATCATAAGTAGGCAGAGAGGCAGGCAGCGAGAGGAGGAAGCAGGCTCCCTGCTGAGCAGAGAGCCCGATTTGGGGTTTGATCCCAGGACCGTGGGATCATGACCTGAGCTGAAGGCAGCCACTTAACCCACTGAGCCACCCAGGCGTCCCCTTTTCCTTAATTTTTACAATCTCTATTGAAGATCAGGATTTGATTTTATTTCGCTGTAAAGGTTTTTCTCATATATATTTTTGTTGTAATTTAGATAAATCCTTGGTTCAGGACACTTCTCAAGTATAGTTTCTTTTTGCCTTTCTGAATATTTACTAAAGCATCTAATTTCACCTTGAAACCAAGCTGGTGTTTTAAAATATGACTTGCTATTTCTCATTGCTTTTTAAGCCCTAAAACAGAAAATGCTTTTTTTTCCAGTGAAGTGTATTTACTCTGTCAGGTAGTGATTTGTGATTCAAAGTCTCATCCTAGCAGCACAGTCACATATGGAGTAATGTGGCTGGGTGTTTTCTCAGTGAGGTGCTAGACTAGGCATAGTGGTGTAGGTAAAGAATGTGGAAAGTAAGTAATAAAATGCAAACTAGACTGTATTATTTTAATTAAAAGTACCTTTGAAGCCTTAATATTAAGTGACTTAGCATATATGCAGTATGCATTTTTTAATGTTGCGGAAGAATGCTTTCTGGTCATTTTTTTCATGCATTACTTTGAAAACTGCTGTGACTTTTTTTAATCTTTCCTTCCTTAAAATATGTACTGTGTTTACTGTGTCTGCTGACCCTTTACAAACCATTGCATGATTTTCCCTTTCGGTTGAGTATCTAGAAGAGAAGATGAAGTTGGTTATTAACCTTTTCAGTTTTACTGATACTGCTACTGTATTGTGGACACTGAATCACCTTAAAATGTAGTTTTGATGTATCTCTGTATGAAAGATGAGAATCGGTGAGGCCTTTAGAAGCATAGTATTCTGTGGTTTGCTGTGATATTACTCTTTATTGATATTCTCTTAGATGATTTTCCTAGTACAGACAGGCATTCAGGGGATGTTTGAATGAATGGAGATGAGAGATTTAGTTTTAAGTTGGCTCTTAATCATTTTGTGCCACTGTAGGGCAAGTGACCACCACTCTGAGGTCCTGTTTTCCTTTCTGTGAAATTTGGAACTTGGCTTAATGGTCTCTAAATCTCTTGCTGTGACAGTTTAACCTTTTCAAATTTATGGGCACTTAATTGTGTAGTGAATTATTCATCCCTTTGACCACAAAGAATTCCCTTAGCACATGTCAACTAGTATCTGTGACAGGACAGTAAATTGATATATAACTGATTAGAGTTGAGGTTAATTATCAAATTTAATAAACAACTTTCTTTCTGAATATTTTGTTCAGTGCATTTGCTGAAGAAAACTCTGCAGAAATGTGAAAAGAATGGGTGGATGGAACAGATCTCTGGCAAAGGATTCAGTGGCACCTTCCAGCTCTGTTTTCCCTATTATCCCAGGTAAGCAGCTAGCCCATAATGTGAAGTGTTGGTCATTGTAAATTTAAAATCTGATTCTAGGTTACAGGCTTGGGCTTTTAACTTATTAACTTGTTACTGTTCTACTTGAAAGTAAAGACTTCTTGAGGCAGTATTGTTTTGGTTTTGGTTGTTTGTTTAAGATTTTATTTATTTATTTATTTGACATTCAGTCACAAGTAGGCAGAGAGGGACGGATGGAGTTGGGGGGGGAAGCAGGCTCCTTGCTGAGCAGAGAACCTGATATGGGGCTTGATCCCAGGACCTTGAGAGAGAATCTCAAGCAGACTCCCACACTAAGCATAGAGCCTAACTCAGAGCTCAGTCTCATGACCCCTGATATCATGATCTGAGCCAAAGCCAAGAGTTGGATGCTTAGCGGATTGAGTCACCTGGGTGCCCCTACCTAAGGCAATATGGTTTTAGAGTAAAAGCTTTTCATGTAGGAGTTGGGATTTGGGCTACCCTGCCAGAGCTTATTGTTAGCCATCCGTTCCTACAATCAGGCATTGAATTCTTTGAGTTCCTTGGCCATTTTTATGTTCAGCCCTTCTTTATTAAGTAAATGCTAATGAGAAGAAGATTATTAGAGGATTGGGTATGTTTTAATTGTCCATCATTCAGGGTGCTTGGGTGGCTCAGCCAGTTGAGCATCTGCCTTAGGTTCAGGTGGTGATCTCAGGATCCTGGGATTGAGTCCCACATCGGGATCCTTGCTCAGTGGGGAATCTGTTCTCCCTCTCCATCTACACCTCCCCCTGCTAATGCTCGCTCGCTCTCTCACAACAAATAAATCTTTTTTTTTTTTTTTTTAATTGTCAGTTGCTCAAGAAAAAAGAGCATTGGCTGCTTCCAAGAATCCTGATTTGCCTTCTCGATACTACAGAGGCCATTTCCTTGAAAACCTCTTTTATCTTTATTTATTACTGCACTAAAAAATAAGTTAAGCGCCTCCCATGGGCCAAGCACTGTCCTGTGTGCCCATGCGATGGTCTTCTTATGCTCTCATTTCTAGTAAAGTGCTGTGACATGTACCACTAAAACCCTATTTTATTTTCTTTTTATTTTAAAGATTTTATTTATTTATTTGACAGACAAATATCACAAGTAGGCAGAGAGGCAGGCAGAGAGGGAGAGGGGAAAGCAGGCTTCCTGCTGACCAGAGAGCCCAATGCAGGACTCGATCCCAGGGTCCTGGGATTGTGACCTGAGCCGAAGGCAGAGGCTTATAACCCACTGAGCCACCCAGGTGCCCCTATTTTAATTTTTTAGACTTTATTTATTTATTTGACAGAGACAGCAAGAGAGAGAACATAAGCAGGGGGAGTGGGAGAGGGAAGCAGGCTTCCTGCCAAGCAGGGAGCCTAATGCAGGGCTTGATTCTAGGACTCTGGGATCATGACCTGAGCGGAAGGCGGGTGATTAATGTCTGAGCCAACCAGGCTCTCTTAAAACCTTATTCTAGCGAGAATATAGTGTAGTTTCTTATATTGGACCTTGTGCACAAGCCTAAATAGGTGTTACTTGGTTGGTTGCATATTACTTAAATTTCTCAGACATTAAATTTAATTCTTAAAGTCAAGCACATAAAATGTTATTTTTTAAGGAATTAGTAATCAATGAGATCAATATTTTTATCAGTAAGGGCAAAGAAAATAGAAAATCCTCGCTGTATTTCTCTAAAACTCGAAGAGATTCGGCCTTTATATTATTTTGAGGTCTTTGCCAGTATCAGGAGGGCAAAAAATGTATACTGCTGTGCAGACGGTTTGCTGCCTTACAGACAATTCACTGCTCTGTATTCAGTGGCTAATACAGTGTTGGACAGACATTAAGAGCTTAAGTAATCATTTTACTAAGTGATTAAGAATTAGTTTTATTAAATGGCAGGAGAAAGGGAATGAGGTGTGGTCTGGGACTTTTACAGATGCGTTATGACAGTGTGTTCAGAATAAGTTCAACTGTGACCTGATGCTTGTACCATGGCATTCGAATGTCCACGAAATAGCACCTCGCTTCACCTTTCTCTCTTGTCCCATATGGCACTTCTCTTTGACCTAAGTTTACCTAATTTTTCTTCCCTTTTTCCTTTTCATAGCCCGGGAGTTCTATTTCCAAAGAAAGAGCTAGATGATTCAAGAGACGAGGATGAAGAGGAGGATGACTCCTCAGAAGAAGACTCTGATGATGAAGAGCCTCCACCTAAGAGGAGGTAAAAATGGCCATAATAGTGATAGTGACTGAACAACTTGGATCCCTCTCAGAAAGTTCTTTGTGTAACATTTGATCTTGTCTTCTTGAAAGTTCAGGGGCTTTGAGCTTAGGAAGCCCTGTGAATACATAATTTACTGTTTGGTCAAATCTGTGTGTCCAAAAAAAAATAATCCCGTATTTTTTTTTAGTAAAAACGTCCTGAATTACGTATAGACTTCCATGAATCCTTAGTAAAGGCTCCAGTTAAAAAAAATAATATTCTGGGGCACCTGGGTGGCTCAGTGGGTTAAAGCCTCTGCCTTTGGCTCAGGTGATGATCCCAGGGTCCTGGGGCTCCCTGCTTGGCGGGAGGGCCTGGTTCCCCCCATGCCCCCACCTGCCCCTCTGCCTACTTGTGATCTCTGTCAAATAAATAAATAAAATCTTTTTTAAAGAATAATAACAACATTCCTATCCTTTTAATGGGTGGCTTTTTATCCGCGCTAGATCTTTTGTGGCAAAGTATCTGGTCATCCTGGCAAAGTGACTCTCTCAAGTACTAAGTGATAGTCTTTGCTTTTTGGTTCTCACAGGTTGCAGAAGAAAACCCCAGCGAAGGCATCCATGAAGGCTGCATCTGTGAAACAGAGAGTGTCCAAGCCTGCACCTAAAGTCCCAGCTGCCCAGCGTGGGAAAGCTAGGCCCCCGCCCAAGAAAGCCCCTCCCAAGGCTAAAACTCCTGCCAAGAAAGCCAGACCCTCACCTTCAGTCATCAAGAAACCTAGTGGTGGCTCTTCAAAGAAGCCTGCAGCCAGTGTGAGAAAGGAAGTGAAATTGCCCGGCAAGGGCAAATCCAACATGAAGAAATCTTTCAAAGCAAAAAAGTAAATTTTATAGGGGAAAAAAAAAGGGTATCATGATGAAATTCAGAATCTTATTTTCTAAGGTCAGTGTGCATTTGTTTTAGTTTTGATGCTTTTAAAAATTACATTTTTTTCCTCCCCTATGAACATTGTGGGGAGGGAATATAAATAAACCAATTTAGGCATTTGTTAGCTTTAGGTGCTGTTCTTGGTGCCTGCCCCTTCCCTCAGTCCTTTTAATTTCTGCAAGAACTCTGGATTTTCCTGAACTGTATAATCTACACTTGGCATTTTTTCCTCCTCCACCCCAACCCTCTTTTTATGGTCAGCTTTGGCTTTTTTTTTCCCCCTTCCAGCTTTATCTAAACAGTTGCAAAGATTTTTATATTTGTAGAAAGCATCATGAATAGGATGCTGGTCAGGTGCTGGAAGTAAAAAAGAGGCAGTATATAGCACTGACTGAATTGTAAAGCCTTCTGCCTGGAGACTCCAGCTATAGCTATAATAATTAATCTTATTTATAAAACCACTCCACTAACCCTCTCTCTCCAATTATATAAATACAGAGACATCTTAGCTTTGGGAATAAGCCAAAAAACGTTATGATTTCATTAGGTTCTGAAGACCTGTGACTCCTTTGGGCCACTTTCATATTGGTCAATTTCCAGGTTTTTTTCACTGGCCCAGGGCATTGTGTTCCCTCAACCGCAAGCACAAATTCCCTCCACCACTTGATTTTTGACTAAAGGAGAAATACAGGAATACATTGAATTTGTGATTTCTGGTGTCCCCTGTGTTACCAAAAACCAAAACATAAAATCTTCTTGATCAAATGTTTAAATATATTTTTTAATATTTGGAGCATGACTTGTCATTTCCAGTTTGCCTTTTTTATAAGGAAATGTTGGAGAGTTAACATCATTGCTAATGTAGAAATGTTAAGTGGAAAAACGTAAGTTTTCTAAAATAAACTAAATTCCAGATTCATCTGTGGGTTTTTTTCCCCTCCTTTCTTTCCACGGCACTTTTGATATCAAGCAAGTGGCTTCCTTTTTGAGATACTTTAAAAAAAAAAAAAAGAAGGGCAAATGAAGCCCGACTACCTAAACCTTCCTCATTTGTATTTGTTTCAGTATTGTGCAGTTGTGTTCAATAGTGCTAGCTTTCTACTTGGGAAATACTGATTTTGGGTTATCATTTACCCTCCCTGTGGCACTTGACATTTTGATTGTCTTAAACTTTTTGGTGTATGCCTCTGGCCCCTTTGAGTGCTGCCAGAGGCAAAAGACATTGGTTTCCTTCATTCCACTTGCATTGTCTCCTGGGATCTCGTCTGCAGCCTAGCGTGCAGCTGGGAAATGGACTGGAGAAGATTGGCTGGAAGTAGATCCATAATCATGTGTGATCCCATCATGAGCCCATTGGAATTTGTGTTGCATGTAAGGCAATCTTTCCTGTTGTAAATCTTCCTTTTTTTATGTACATATATTTTGAAAAATATGAATAAACATGAAATTTTAAAGCTGCTGAACTGTAGCTTATATTTAAAAATTTCTAGTACATCCTTTGAAGTAGCTAAGTCACATTCACTTGAGTCTTTTCTACTCCTTGGAATAGCTGCCATCCATTTTCCTTTTTATTTTTATTTTTTCTTTTAATTAAAAAAAAAAACTTTTTTAAAGATTTTATTTTAGAATAATCTCTACATCCAGTGTGGGGCTTGAACTCAAAACCCCAAGATCAAGAGTCACATGCTGGGCTGACATGTGACTCACATGCCAGCAGCACACCCCCATCTTCCTTTTTAAATATAAACTTCAGTTTATTTGCTTTTGAATTCTTTATATGGATGGTAAATGATGTCTCTCTCGATAATATTGAACCTGGTTATTTAATGAGTAAGAGGTTTAAAAAAATTGTTTTGCATTTTGCTAAGGTCCTTATTTTCAAGAAATTAGAGTCCAGTTATTTTCTTTTTAATGTTCACGTATATTCTTGGGTTAGGAAAACAAAATGAGACTGCCGAAGGGTTGATAAACCCTACAGACCTAATTCTGTTTTCTGTTACGCTGTCTGCCACGTAGTAATTTCTTAGGTATGGGTGTTGGGTACCTGTGCGAACAATACTCTTCTGAGGTCAAAAGTTGGAGGATTTGGGTTGGTTTCTTTGTTTTACGATACTGCTTTTAAGAAGATACCCCGAATGGTCACCTGGTGGCTGTACTGTACATCAGGGGCTCCAGCGTCGGGGAAGAAGTTTAGATCATTTGAAATCCTTTCCAGCTCTGACATTGTTTTAACTTCACAAAGTTCAGGTAAGGACAAAACTGTCCTTGCTTTAGAATCACGTAAAGGGCCACTGCACTCTTCAGTGAAAATCCCTATCATCAAAAACAAGCACCTTACTTGTTATGAGATAAAGGAATGTTTGAGTTTTTCTCCCTTCTAGGCATTCTACAGGAGAAGGACACCTAAATTTTACTTCCCTGTTACAGCAGGGAAAACCGCAAACTCAAGAGGTAATCCCAGCAACTTCTGGCACAGATCAGTGGCTTCATTTCTCTCTGTTAGTGACTGACTGAGCTCAACTGTACAGTGGTTCATGTAGTCTTTTTTTTTTTCTCTCAAGATTTTATTTATTTGACAGAGACACAGGGAGAGGGGGAACAGAAGAAGGGGGAGTAGGAGAGGGAGAAGCAGGCTTCCCACCAAGCAGGGAGCCTGCTGTAGGGCTCAATCCCAGGACCCTGAGACCAAAGGCAGACGCTAAACCAACTGAGCCACCCAGGCACCCTGTTTGATGTTTTCTTAAACCATCTACAAACTAGCTTTGATAAAGGAGTCTCAGAAAATACTGGGAGAGAGATTGTCAGCTTCTTAACCTACACAATGAGAAAGAAGAGCTACCATTGCAACAATAACAACAGAAAATTCAGATCTTTTCTTAGTAATATGATAAAAGCATTCAATACAGATGTTAACCATCCACACGGACTTAATTAAAGAAAGCCTGGTCCAATATAAATCTTAGAAGAAAGAAGTATGTTTTAATCACATCTATTGGATAATTAACCAGAAAATTACATGAAAACAAAAGTTTATCAGCCCTAGTCTAGGTTTGCTAACCGATTTTTGTGCCTACCATAAAGAACCTATGAAATTTTTCTTGCTCCAGCTGTGATAGCTCTTGCCATCCTGATGGTTCAGGAGAAAGAGGGGAAGCCAGCCATATTCATGAACTGCTGTATTTAGCCAACTAAGAAAAACTTTAAAAACGAATCTCTAACATTTTTTTCTACATTATTTTCTTCTATCATTTTCCGTAAGATTCTTCACTGGTTTTTCTGCTGGAGAAATTTTCTACCTTCGATTATTTAAATTTATTCACTTAGTCTGAACTGTTCCTACTCAGTTTTGTCATCAACTGGTGTGTCAAAGGAAGTTTCGAAAGGCACCTTCCCCAGTCATTTTCCTCAAAATCTGCAATTCTCTTTTTCTTAGTACTGTATAAATGTGTAATTAGCACTGTTTGCTATTAAATCTGTGCTTACAGTGCCTTGAATGGTCAATGAAGTGTAGTTATAAATTTGACTTATTAACACAAGAAAGACTAGTGATAATAATAGTGAACACTAACTGAATTTGTTCCACAAGTCAGGCTCTGTACATACATTATCTCATTTAATCCTTGCAACCTTATGAGATGGTGATTGTGTATCATCCCCATTTTGCAGAAGGGAAAAACTAAGGCACAGATGTGGTTCAGGACTTGGCAGCAGATCATAGTAAATGGCAAAGCCATAATTAAACCCACACTCTCAGAATGCCGAGCTGTCTCTAGCTGCTCTGCCCTGTTGTTTCCCACCAGCAGTTCCTCAGGGTTCTGAATTCTCTTACCCTGCAACCCAGTGGAGTTTGTTTTCTGTTCCTGACAAAGGACTTAAGAGCAGGAGGATTTGGAAAAGAGATGAGACCTATTAAGTTTGCTTCTAGACGTTTGCTTAAGAAGTTTGATAAGAACTATTACAATTAGATCTCAGATTACTGGGGAATGTTATCTAGGCCTCCCTAAATTGTATTTTGGATACTGTACAAGTACTTGGTCATTCTCAAATCCTAGCCTTGGGACACATTCTGGTTTCCTCGCAGTTGGCTTACTACAGGCAGGTTCTTGGAGTTGATGGGACCCTGATGCTTGTGAGCTCTTCTCCAGGAGTCACAGCCTCTATCGGAACCGTGACATTGCTGAGTAAGCAGCTCTCCCCTCCTTATAAGTCGTAAACTTGTACTTCAGGAGGCCTACCAAGTGCAGTGCCAGAAGGGGGATCGTTTGATAGCTGAATGTTGTGGCTAGGATATCTGCTTAGTAATCATGAGCTGGAATAGTAGTAATCCTTGTGTTTAATACTCATGATTCTGAGAGAAACCTTAGTCACCTGGTCTCCCCTTCTCTCTGCTTTGTTTGCCCTCAGTACCAACAGATACACTTTCCTAAAACCCAGAGAGTTGCCCAGCATCCTTGCTCACCCACTTTACTGCTCAAGAACTTTTGTTCTGATGAAACTCCCCCATCAGACCCAAATCCCTTAACACTGCTTCTGCTTGTTTGTGTAACAGAACTTTGCTGGTGCAGTATATCAAGTAAGGAATATTCATCAGTTCCAAACTGAAATAGACTTGTGACTAGAGTACATTGCTCAGGTCAGGATCCTAACATCTGTAGCTGTGGTCCTTGGAGGCTGCATCACTTACCAGCCAAAGTGCCTCATCTCCCTGAGCTTTTATTTCCTCGTGTGAAGAAAGGTGTTGGAGGCGCCTGGGTGACTCAGTCGGTTAAGCATCTGCCTCCAGCTCGGGGCATGATCTCAGGGTGCTGGGATGGAAACCCCACATCAGACTGTGCTCAGCGGGGAGCCTGTTTCTCCCTCTCTCCCTCGGTGCATGTGTGCTTTCTCTCAAATAAGTATATAATTTTTTTTTTTAAAGATTTTATTTGACAGAGATCACAAGTAGGCAGAGAGGCAGAGAGAGAGAGAGGAGGAAGCAGGCTCCCCGCTGAGTAGAGAGCCCGATGCAGGGCTCAATCCCAGGACCCCAGGATCATGACCTGAGCCGAAGGCAGAGGCTTCAACCCACTGAGCCACCAGGCGCCCCTAAAATTTTTTTTTTAAGGTTTATTTATCTGACAGAGATGGCGAGAGAGCAAACAGTAGCAGGGGGTGAGGGAGAGGAAGAAGCAGGCTTCCTGCTGAGCAGGGAACCCCCTGTGGAGCTTGATCCCAGGACCCTGGAATCATAACCCAAGTTGAAGGTAGATGCCTAACAACTGAACCAACTAAGCACCCCATAAAATCTTTTAAAAAAAGAAAGAGAAAGGTGTTTAAATCCACAGTTGTTTGTTTTAGAATAACCACCCAAAGGTAATGTGAGATAATCAAGTGTGAAAGAATTGAACCATGATCACTACACTAAGGTTACTAAGTCATTTTAGAATTTTTGGAAAGACTTTTTTTTTCCCTTTAAATAAATGATCTAGAATATCTAATTTCACAAATATATTCTCAAAGATGTGTGAAATGAACCCCAATTTGCAGAAGCAAATTAATTTCCCCCAGATTAAATGTGTAGTAAATGATGTGGAGTTACACATGAACCCAGACTTGGTAGACCTGATGCCAGTTACCTCTCCTCCACACCTTCCCTAGCAGTTTTAGACCCTGATAGCTCAGGGAGCAAAACTTTTCGGGCCACAGTTTACAACAGGATTGGGCTAAAGATCAATGGGCAGCAGTTAGCAGATTTTGAAATTAGGTTTTTAAACTGCTAGGAGCTTGTTAGAAGATGAGTAAGAAAAGAGGAAACAGTTATAACTTTGAGTTTCAAATTCCAGGGAGCAGGATAGAAGGGCAGCCAGGTGGTTGAGAGCTAGGAGTCCCCTCTAAGCTGGGGTCACCAGAGGCCTAGGCAGTCATCAGCTGCCAGCTGGGTCAAAGCGAGGGCCTTAACTGGCTGTGGGTGAAGAGAGGCTCAAAGAAAACTGTGCCTGCTCCATGTGCAATTTTTTTTTTTTTAAGTTTTATTTAAGTAATCTCTACACCCAACATAGGTGACTCTTGCCAGGAGTCAAGAGTCACATGCTTCTCCAACTGAGCCTTCCAGAGACGCCAATATTTTTTTTAAGCTCCATTGAATACTATTACCAGCTTACGTTTTTCAACACAGTCATTACTTTAGGGAGTATTCGCTATTAACTGCCTTTCTTCAGCTTTCCAAAACATATCCGGGTCTCCTCTATTTGATCTGTCTCTGGCAACAAAGCCCTAACAAGTGTTTCTGGAAAAAGGGCCTCTTCAGACCTATACTTTTCAGGTGGGAAAGTAATGGGAACCATCCCTTGTTCCCCTGCTCAAGTAGGGTGCGGGTAGCAAGATAGAGTGCCTAGAGCTAGGGCACCAGTTTTAGTCCATAGTATTAGGAGGGATGCCATCGTATGAACGGTAACCCTGAAAGAGAAGGAAGTGTGAAGTCCACAGTAATTAAGATGAAACACGATTCCTAGAAATAAAATGGCAGCTGCAGCAGCAGCAGCTTTGGGCTCTCGCAGATGACCCTCAGGGCAGTGCCCTTTCCCTCTCCCCCAGAAGCAGAAGCACTTCCTGAACCGGGACCCCCTGACAGGTGCCTACAGTCTGTGTCCCATTTGGAACTCCGGCAAGGCACTTAACCTTCTGGTTCCCAACTGGAAAAGTGATCACGTTTCTTTGATCCCGTAACCTCCACACTTTGCCAAACCAGAATACATGGGAAGAGCGATCTGGCCCGTAGGGTTGTCCTCCACGTTTTGAATGGGTGAAAAGGGATCTTATATTAATCACAGTCTTAAGTTGCCTTGGGCTGCTGTCACGAAGTAACAAAGACCGGGTTGTTTACCAGCAGTAAACATCCCACAGTTCTGTCATCTAGAAGTTCAAATTGAAGGTGTCAGCAGGGCTAGTTCTGAGAGCCAAGGGAAGATCTGTCCCAGTCCTTCTCCTCGGCTTATGCATGGCTCTCTTCCTGTGTCTTCACCTTGTCTCCCCTCCATGTGTGTGTGTGTGTGTGTGTGTGTGTGTCTGAATTTCCTCTTATCGGGACCCCCCCCACCGTGATACTGGAAGAGTGACCTTTTTTTTTTTTTGTTTTAAGATTTTATTTATTTATTTGACAGACAGAGATCACAAGTAGGCAGAGAGGCAGGCAGAGAGAGAGGAGGAAGCAGGCTCCCTGCTGAGCAGAGAGCCCGATGCGGGGCTCAATCCCAGGATCTGAGATCATGACCTGAGCTGAAGGCAGAGGCTTAACCCACTGAACCACCCAGGCGCCCCGAGTGACCTCATTTTAATCTACCTCTTCACAGACCCCTTCTTTGAGTCACAGTCACATTCTGAGGCACTAGAGATTAGGACTTAAAGAGAGGGACTACAGTTCAAGCTTAAGAGAGGGAATACAGTTCAACCCATAACACATCTCTGGGTTGGTTGATTTTCTGTTGTTGTTGAATTCGTGTCCTAGGTCACTTACTTTGGGAGGGTACACTACTGGGGGTAAGTCACCTTAGAGAATGGAATTAATGGTGCTCAAGGTTGAAAGTAACATGGGGAAGTGTTACAGAGCTAACGCATGGCAGCTTGCCCTGTGAAAGCCAGATGTGCAGGAGCTGCTGCACCCAGGCTTGTGGCAGGCTCACCACCTTGGCGATCAGATTCGAAATGAGGCGGTGTTACTTCCCACTCACATTCATCAGCTGACAGCTCCAGTGTGAGATTCTGGGATTTTAGAGAAAAGGGGAGATTGTGAGAGCAAGCAAGTTCAGTCAATGTTACTGATTCATCAGGAAATAACCACGACCTGGCCACGCGCCCCAGCGCGTTCAGGGCTCATGAATCCAGCGCCCCAGCTTGCCTTTTTTGTCATTTCTTTCTCTGCTGAATATAGATCATTCCTTTGGGCTTCCTGCAAGAGTGAGTCATGAATCCAATGGTTGAAGTCCCACCCTGATGGCTCCAGGGAGCTGTGTTGTCAAGAATGTAGGATTAGAGACAGGGGGTGGACAAGGATGTAGCAATGACCGGCTTATGTGGCCATCCTGAGCAGAACTAGGTTGGCTTGACGCGGAGGTGGCTGGCACCCGCTGGCGTCTGTCTCCTTTGATGCAAACATCAGCTTTTACATCTAACCCACCTTTAGTAAGGCTGTGTGCACAGTAGAAGCTTGGAGATTCTGTGCTTCTACTGGAATTAGATCAACTGAATTTGGTAACCTGGGGGAATCACTCAGATAAGCACTTACATCACTTTGATATATAAATAAAAATGAAGGAATGAACTTCAAATGTATAAATGTGTTTAATGGTTTTGAAACATTGTATCCCTGGGTAGGGATGAAGATCAATGAAAAGGGGATCCTGAGTGGTCGGGAGCCAATGTAACATATATATTTCACACATTATCTTTCCAGCTCTGTGATGTTTTGTTTAAAATCTCAGGATCTCTGGAACCTAGCGCAGTGCCTGCCGCTGAGATCTTGACCTGTCCCCTTATCCTGAGAAGCGTTTAGAAAGCAGAATTCTCTTTCTGATTTGCCTGTTTCACCATCTGATTTTAATCCCTTGGTCTTTTTTCATTTTGACCTGAAGCAAATTCCAGTCCCTCGCTTATTTATTTATTTTTAAAATATTTTATTTATTTGTCAGGGAGAGAGAGGGAGCACAGGCAGGGAGCACTGCATTCAGAGGGAGAAGCAGGCTCTCTGCTGAGCAAGGAGCCTGATGCAGGACTCTGTCCCAGGACCCTGGGATCATGTCCTGACCTGAAGGCAGGCACTTAATCAACAAAGCCACCCAGGCATTCCCCATCCCTGTTTTTAAAAGTGCATGATCAGAATTAATTGCATGCATCAGAAACTTGTTAGAGCCGGTAGTTAATACAACTGTGACTTGTACTGCTTTCTCTGAATAGTCTAAGTGGGACTGCAAATTTAGTAATTGGCAAGTCCTTTATTTAAAATTCACAAACTAGGGGTGCCTGGGTGGCTCAGTGGGTTAAAGCCTCTGCTTTCGGCTCAGGTTCGTGGTCCCAGGGTTCTAGGATCGAGTCCCACATCAGGCTCTCTGCTCGGCAGGGAGCCTGCTTCCCCCTCTCTCTGCCTGCTTCTCTGCCTACTTGTGATCTCTCTCTCTCTCTCCCTGTCAAATTTTTTAAAAATTCACATGCCGAAAAAAAAATAAAATAAAATTCACAGTCCAAGCGCCACACTCCGCACAGAGTCTGCTTGAGACCCTCCCTCTACCCCTCCGCCACCCTCAGCTCTCTCAAATAAATAATCTTTATTTAAAAAAAAGAAATTAAAGAATTTATTTATTTGAAAGAGAAAACACAAGGCGGGTCGTAGAGGCAGAGGGAGAGGGAGAAGCAGACTCCCTGCTGATCAGTGAACCGGACGTAAGGCTCAGTCCCAGGACCCTGGGATCATGACCTGAGCTGAAGGCAGAGTCTTAACCGACTGAGCCACCCATGTGCCCCTCAAATAAAAAATCTTTTCAAAACAAAGTCACACGCTTTTTTCTTTTTTTGAAAAAAGCTAGTAAGAATTAACCCTTTATCTTTTGTGTACCCTGCATTCCATAAATTGAGATTTTCAAAAAGCAGGAGCAAGTTGTAAACCATCTAGTTCTTTCTCATCACCGTACTCAAGGCTAAGGCCCTCACATGTCTTCATGAAGGGCTTCCTAGAGCACTGGATATGTGGAATTCATTAAACACCTGCCATTTGGTCATATGTAAAAGAGACTCAAGGACAGAAGCAAAGTTTAACACCAACTAGTATTAATTATCGAGTGTCTCACTTACTGTGTCAGGCACTGTGCCAAGCACTTTGCCCACATAACTCATTGGATCCTGACGTTGCTATGAGTCACGTGTTAGTAACACTTACGGACGAGGCACTCGGGATTAAAGGGATTAAGGTGTTTGCCCAAGGTCCCACATCTCGTAAGACAACGTGCCCAAATTCCGGACCAAGCCTCTCTAGCCGTTACAGCCCAGTGTTGCCTCTGGAAGGGCCTGCAGATGCTCTGGCAGACACCGACAGGCGTGGCTGAAACCAGCCTCCTCCTGGAACCCGCCTGAGGTCCTCAGCTCCAGACCTTGTCCCTCTGCCTTGCCCACCTCTATCAGCGTGCCCTTCCCATTGGACTTGAGCCCCGGCATCCCCCCACCCCCACCCCCAGGAGTGGCACGTGCACAATGTCCCGCGTTTCCTCCGCAGAACTCGCGCTTCTCATGCACCAAAGGCTGGGCTGTTTCGGGTTTGCAGTGTATTTTTTGGCACCTAAAAGGTCCCTGGTCTGACGGGGACAAGAGTGCTTTCCAGTTCAAAGCTGAAGCTGACACTCGGGCTGGGTGTGCCCACCAGATTTCCCCCATCTAAGTGGATTTCCGTGCGACCCGAAGGATAGGGTCACGGCCCCAGTGCGGGGGGCCAACGTTCACGCCGAGCTGGGCAGACTCGCATCGTCCTAGGAAACCGGCTGGGCGGGGAGAGGATGAGGAAGAGGAGGCGGATACCCACTGCCCTCCGAGGCTGAGGGGAGGAAAGGAGAGACTGGTCCGGGTGCCCCGGACGCCGGGTCCGGAGCGCATTCACTCGGTCGTCGAGACGACAACCACTGAACCAACCAGGCTCTGTCCTGCGCCCTGGGGATGGAGGCCCCTGCTGATCAGTGCCGCTTGCACGCTAGTAAGAGGAATGGCGTGACCATCGAGAGTCGCGAGGGCTCTGCAGGGGGTGGAGGAGTTACTGGTGGTCTAGGAAGGCTTCCCGGAGGAGGAGCTGCGGGAGCCGCGGTTTGGAGGAGGAGGAGCTTCCCAGGGAGTAGGAGGGTAAGGTCTCCTCAAAGAGGGAACCGCCAGCCAGGCCCTGGGCACTCGGACTCCTCAGCCAGAGAAGAGGGGACGGCGCTGGGCGGGAAGGACCCCTCAGGCCCTTTAAGGCGGAGCGCCGGGGCGCGAGCAGGCGGGGGCGGTGCCAGAGCCCCTTGCGGCCACTGATTGGGCCACACGCCTAACCGGAGCGGCTCCGCGGGCGCCGATTGGCCGGCCAGGGCTGGGCGCCGCCGCCAGGTGATACGGGCTGCTGGTTCCCGCGGCCACGTGGGGGGCGCGCGGGCGGGGGGCGCCGGGGGGCGGACGGCGGAGACGCGCAGGGAGCGCCGGGGGTGCTGCGCGGAGCTGCGGCGGCGGGACTCGAGACGCGGCGGGCGCGGTGAGTGCGCGCGGGGCAGCGGGGCTGGGGCTGGCGGATCGCCGGGAGCGGGGCTCGGTACCCTCGGCGCGGAGGTGGGAGGAAGTCTCGGATGGGGAGGAGCATCTCGGCCGCTTCCCTCCATCACCGCCACCGCCACGGTCGCCGTCCATCACCTCCGCGGTCACCTCCCCTGTCCCTCCGCCAGCGTCCTGCCTCACTCGCCCCTCGGGCGGTCCGGGGAGTTTCTCTGCCCTGGGCCGGGGACTGTCAGCCCAAAGCCCTGGCCGCACTCCACAGGCGCGACGATGATAGCAGGACAAATGACCCACGCGGGGGAGCGCCCCCACTGAATCCTGAAAACAGCACTTTCCGCTCCAAGTCGTCTGCTCGGAGAGGCCATCCTCGACCACCCTGTATTAATAGCACCCCCCCCCCCCCACATACATCATATATCCTCCTCACCCTACTGTATTTTTCTCCAAATCACTTAAGCCCCGCAGAAATGTTGTTTTCCAGTACGTTGCCCCAGCCCTGCTTGGGCGCTCCCCAAGGGCTGGGACTCTGTTTCGTTCACCCGGCACATAGCTGGCACTTGGAATATTGTCAGAAGGAGCAGATAAATGTACCACCCCAGGAGGGAGCTGCTGTTACTATCCCCACTTTACAGGTGAGGAAATAAACGGAGGCTGAGAGGACTTGCGGACCTCACAATCCATGATGCTGATCTTGAGCTCTGGCTGCTTGGGTGGCCTAGGGCAGAAGGAGTGTGTGTGTTGGGGGTGGGGGGGAGGCTCTTCTGTGAGGCTTAGCCAAAGGTGGTGGAGGTGAGGCAGCTGTCAGAGAGGCTCTGGCAGCCCCAGACCATCTGGGCAGGAGGCAGTCAGACTGAGAAAGCAGCTGTTTTGCTGGTAAGATCAGCCCCCAGCCCCTGAGGTGTTTGGGGCAGCTGGATAGACTGGGACTCGCCAGGATCCCATGATGGATGCCCTGCTTACTTGGGAGAGGAGTCTAAGCAGAAGGACACTGCCATGGCCTAGGGCAAAAGCTCCCAGAGACCCAGGTTTGCTTCCCAGCTCTCCCTTATGCTGTGTGACTGTGGGCAAGTGGCTTCACCCCTTTGAGCGCCCCTTTGCTAAGCCCAGGGTCCAGGCTGAGTGGTCTCCCAGGATGCTATAAAGCGCCCCCCCCAACCCCATGACTCAACTCAGCCATGGTGCAGTGCAGTAGAGGGCTTCTGTCCTTGACCCTGGAGGCAAGTCAACCCATCCAGTACCCTGTCTCTAAGCAGAACCACCTGGAAATTCTCATAGGAACAAAAGAAGAGCCCTGGTCTCATTCTGAAGGTGTCCTTCTAGAATGGTGGTGGCCCAGCCAGGTTCCTATGTAAAACCTTGGAAAAACCAGTGTGCTCCAAAGAGATAAGTGTGTGTTTGTGCCCAAAATGAGTAAGCAGGTCTGTTTCTGGGGTTGGGGTGAGCCTGGTACCCTTCCTCGTTTGGGTACCCTCAAATTCAGGCCTGGGGGTGACATGCACTGGGAGGGAGAGAGGAAGAGAGAAACTTCCAGTTTCCTGGGGGAAGGATCAGGTGAAGGGGTGCTCCCCACCCCCACTATCTGGACCCTGGAGTGTCCCCAGGAAAGCTGCCTTTCTGTATCTGGAAGGAGGAGGTGGTTCGCAGCCCTAGACACAGCTGTCTCGCCATGTGTGAGTGTGAACGTGAGTGTGCCTGAGGGCCCATGTGGCTCTTTGCTGTCTTACACCCTTAGTGTCTGAGGGGCTGTGTCAGCACCGGCAGGATGGGAAAGGTGCTCATCTCTCCTCCCCACATCCCTCCTTTATTTATTATTTTGTCTTTGCTTCTCTGTTCCCACGTGTGCTGACTGCCTTTCAGACTCTCCTCTCTCCCTCTCTCCCTTCTGCCCCACTTGGGGTTTGGGTTTTGACTCCACCTGTGTGGGTCTAGGGCACCCCAGGCCATACTGTGATAATGACAAAAGGCGAGTTCGCTGGAAGCGCCTTGCGACAGCAGCCACACAGCCTTTGTGCCTGTTACGCATCTAACTTGGTTGTATTTAAACATCAAATGGACCAAAAAACGCAAGATAAATTTAAAAAACCATAAAATGGACAATAGGTGATGGACGTGATGTGAAAAAATGATCAGGATCAAACAGTGGAGGGTGCGAGGCCGGGAAAGCAGGGAGAGGGTCCAGGAGGGAGGAACCAGGACAGCGTCCACGGGACCGTGCAGCCTTTATTTCTGGCTCTCCTAGCATGGCCGCTCATGGAAAGTGAAGTAAGGGGTTGCTCCCAGAATGTCGTGGGCGGCGGCTGCCGCCCCCACCCGGGCTGAGCCTGGGGCTAAAGGTCTGGGCAGAGAAAGAGAGGTTCCTGGGCTCCTGGCACTGAGAGCGTCTGTAGGAGGGTGGGTTGAGCACACCCGGGACACACCCATTTCCTGCCCAGCGCCCTAATACCTGCTCTCTCCTGGAGGAATCCTGGTTCCCAGGCAGGCCTCGCCCTCTGCCTCACTCTCCTTGCCTGGGAGGTCTTCCTGTCTTTCCGTGCAAGGAGGGCCCTGAAAGTGGTCAGACCTCGCTGCCCTCCCAAGCTCCCTCCTGAACAGCAGACTTTGGGGTCCCCCCACCCTCCATGTACCTGTTAAGCGTTCCTCCAGGCCACGCTGGGGTCATGCTGGGTGCCTGCTCCTCCATTCAGTTCTGGAGTCCTGACTCGATTCCAGGTTTTGGGGATGCAGACATGGAGGCTCAGAGAGGTAGGGCTGTTTGCCTGAAGTCACACAGCATTTGGACCCAGATTTCTCTGATCCTAAGTGCAGTGATTGGAAGCAGTCTGGTGAGCAGCCAGGCAGGATGGGAGACGGAGGTGGGGTCTGAGTTGGCCCCAGCAAGGACTGAGGGAACTGAGTCATGAGGCCACCCAGACAGAGGCCATCAGCCACTCTTTCTCAAGATGCCTTGATTCCGTGTTCATTGTGCACTAGCTGCGGTCATGAGCTCTAAATGGGGAGTGAGCGCTCTCCCTGTACTTGAGGGTGGTCTAGTAAGGGAGGTTTCCTTCTCTCCTCCACTAGTGGATTTGGGAAAGGGGCCCCACGAAAGACCAAAACCTGGGCTGGGTTGGGGGGTAGGGCTCCTTCAGTCAGGCTGGCCGAATGAGGCAGGGCCTGTGTAGCACGTCGCTAGCCTCAGGAGCTCAGGCCACCAAGCTCATGGGCCATTCCCATAGGTCACAGAACTCCTGGCCTAGAGCCTTCTATGGCTCCCCACTGCCCACAGGGCACAGCTTCAGTTGCCTTGGGGAGTAACATTAAAGGCCAATCCCAATCTGGCTCTGGCCCACTCTTCTGGTAAGGTCTAGCCAAGGGGTCAGCTGCTTTCTTCCCTGTGCCTCTGCACAGTGGCTGCTGCACAGTGGCTGCTGTCACATTTCCTCCTCTCGGGTGCTACTTTCCCAGGCATTGCCCCTTCCCTGGCACTTTATACAGGCTTGTTCCATGGCCTGCACCCCTACTTCCACCCTGGAGGCAGGCCAAGGCCAGAGCACAGAGGTGGCCTGCCCCATCCCTACCTTAAGCTCCTCCCCCAGAGCTCTCCCCTCCTTGAAGCCTTCCTCACTGCAGCAACCCCCAGCCTGCATTTCCCCGCCTCCTCTCTCCTCTGTCACCATCTAGCATGTTCCATATCTTACTGATTGATCCGTTCAGTGACTGTCTTCCACACAAGCCTGTTGGCTCCCCGAGGGCAGGAGGGAGTCTGTCATCTTATTCTGGGCCGTGTATTCCCTGTGTTCCCAGTGCCCTGGACAGTGTCTGGCACACGGCAAGGGCCCAGCAAGGATCTCCAGGGGCAGGGAGCTCCCCGGCCTCTGAGCGGGAGTTCCTGGGAGTCATCCTTTCTCCCCTGCCCTTTGCAGCCTTTTCTCCCGTGGAGCTGGAAGCTGGGGACCCTGGGGGCCATGCAGAGGGCCGGGGCAGGGGGCCGGAGGGCCTCTGACTGCGGCCCTGTGCCTCACCGGCCCAGGTGCATCACCAAGTTCGCCCAGGTGGGTGGGGCCGCCCCACGGGGTGCGCTCTCGTGGGCCGGAGCTGAGTGCAGGTCCTGGGGCGTGGGGAGGAGCTATGCCTGTCTTGCCCAGCGGACCCGGACTCTAGAATGCATGTGGGCACAGATGAGGAGATGGGGCCTCAGAGGGGCAGAGGGGCGTGACCAAGGCCACCTGCTGGGAAGGCTGCAGGGCCTGCTAGACTCCGAGTCCAGTGCTCTGTCCCTGTCCCCAGCTTAGCCGGCAGAGCAGTGTGTGTTTGGTGGCGGGGCGGGGGGAAGAGTCTGGAGGATGCGGTCAGGAGCCCTGGTCCTGACTGCTTGGCTTCCTTCCCGCCCTCACCACATCCCCAAGCAGTACGTGGGCTCCTTCCCCGTGGATGACCTGGACACCCAGGAGAGCGTGTGGCTCGTGCAGCAACAGCTGTGGGCACTGAAGGTAGGGAGCCAGGACGGGCATGTGCCTGTCTCTGTCCCTGTCCCTAGCAGGGTTCACAGCCTGGGAGGGTCAGGCTGGAATGGCCCCTGCGGCCATCTTACCCAACCCCCCAATCGTAGAGATGGGGTGGGGGAGGCCCGGGGGGGGGAGCAAGACCAAAGTCATTCTGAGAAGTGGGCCCAGAGACGACCACACCCAGGCTCCTGAAGCTGTGTCCCTTAAAGCCCGGGACCGCTTCCCTTGGGCAATCGTGACCTGCCTCCCATGGGTGGAGGCCACAGTGGAGATGTGGGGGATGGTCATAGCGTGGCCCGCTAAGACCCTGGCTCGGGGGCGATCTGCCAGGCCCCATCCGCCCCTCCGCAGCTTCTGGGGAGTCCACTCTCCAGGGCCCAGTCCCTTGGCAGCGGGGGAGGAGTTGACGGAGTAGCCTGGTGGGCCTGGTCCTGAGGCAGGGCAGGGCCTGGAAGGTAACGCCCGGCCCCGACCAACTCTCTCCCACCTAGGATTGTCCCCGACGCCGGGCTGTCATCCTGAAATTCAGCCTTCAGGGCCTCAAGATCTACAGCGGGGAGGGCGAGGTAGGAGCCTGCGTGGGGGCAGCGAGGACTGGACGGGACCACTGTCCTCCTCCCTGAGAAAGCCCCCGGCCCTGCACCAGCCCTCGAGCGTCCCTGCCTCCCCAGCCTGCTCTGGGCCTTTGAACGTCCCTGGCAAAGGTTTCTCACCCCCGGCCCTGCCCTCCAAAAGCTCCAGGTGCTACCTCCTGGCCTGAGTGTCAAGATTGTCACCTCTCTGCCGGCTGCGGGCCTCTGGGGGGATCTGCCCAAGGTTGGCCAGCGGCCAGCCTCAGGCCGGAGGCCCGTCGGGAGTGCCTGCCTGATCGCGGGTCCTTCTCGTCCTGGGGCAAGCCAGTGTGTGTTGAACACTAACCTTGTGTCGCACTGTGTACCCCACAACCCCGGGGCCGGTCTCCTAAGATGGGTGCGAACCGTGTCCCAGAGCTGTGCGTCCCAGAACTGAGGCTTTGCGGTCAGGTCCTGGGCACTTGCACGAGATCTCACTGGCCCCCGCCCGCAACCCCATCAGAGGGGGCACCGTCCCCACTTAGTAAGTGTCACGTGGGCTCAAAGGGCTGTGCTTACCTGATCAAGTCACCCAGAGAGTGGCGGTTTCCGACTCCAGACACCAGACATGCACCCCAGGGCGCCGGCCACTGCCTCTTTCCATGCCTCCGCAGGCAGTGAGCGCTTTGCCACTTGGATTCATAGCATGGGTGGGTGGGGGCGGGGACGATCCCAGCCAGCAGGTTGGCAGTAGGGAGCACAGGACCGAGGGCATGTGAAGGCTGAGCGTTCCCATCTGAAGCAGGGTTTGGGCAGGCCTGGGAGGAGGGAGGAGTTCTTCCCCCAGGGGCTGGGGGTGGGGGGGTTGGGTTAGGCTGGGCTCTGAGGCCGGAGACCAGGCCCCAGAGGCCAGCCAGCAGGCGTGTGGGACCCACAGGGCGGGCACCCCCTGGGCCAGCAGCTAGAGGCCACGTGGGGCTGACGGAGCCCGTCCTGCCCGCTCCTCCCCAGGTGCTCCTGATGGCTCACGCCCTGCGGCGCATCCTCTACTCCACCTGGTGCCCGGCTGACTGCCAGTTCGCCTTCATGGCCCGAAACCCCCAGAGCCCGGCCAACAAGCTCTTCTGCCACCTCTTCGTGGGCAACCAGCCTGGAGAGGTACCTGGGGCCCAGGGCAGGGGAGCCACCACCAAGGCTGGGTTTGGGGATGTGCCGTGCATCAGCATGGGCTCCAGGCATCTAGGCCTCGGGGGGCTCAGCTAAGCTGGCCAGAGTCCCCTCCAGGCAGCCACTCCTTCCCGCACTGGCTCCTTCTGTGTCTCTGCCCACTGAGGACCCCACAAAAGCAGGTTAGTGGCCTCAGCATTCCCCAGGGCCTGGACATGGGGATCAGGCCATGTGCTTAGAAATTGGATAGTCACTCTGCCAGGCTTTTGCTCATGCTCTTAGCCTGGAATTCCCTTCCCCTTCTGGCAAATTCCAGCTTGCCCTTTAAGGCCAGCCTATGTGTCTAAAGCCTACCTTGAGTCCTCTACCTTGAGTCCTCTGGACCACTCTTCCTTCTGAGGTCTCAGAACGTGAACCACACTGTCATTGGTCTGTCCCTAATCACAGACGATGGAATTCTTTGACAGTAGAAACTGGGGCCAGGTCTTGAACTGCTCTGGTGCATGGCCCTGTGGGGCTAGTGGGTGAATGGGTGGATCCCAGAAGCCAAAGCCAGCACGGCCACCATGATCAGCAGAGACTTGGCAGATGACTATGTGGCCAGCAGGGGCTGGGCTTGGTGCCAGCTAGCAACATTTGCCGTCAGCCCTGTATTTCAAGCTCTTGTGTGGGCTCCTGGAAGGACAGGGGGCTGAGACACTGCCCTTGACCTTCCGGAGCTCACAGCTCCAATATTTTGGGGCTGGGCAATGTATGTGGGGCGTAGAACGTACTGGCCCCAGAGCGGTAGGCTTATGCTGGTGGCTCTCTGTGCTCTACTTCACTGAAAGAGCACAGGAAAGTGGGGATGGGGAGTCCCCCGTCTGTCTGCCCAGATTCACACAGCGGCCCCTAAGTGGCAGAGCTGGGACTGGAGCCCAGGCTGTGGGATTGGAGGGCCTGGGCTCGTAGCTGATCCTCTAAAAGGAAATGGACATGGGGTGGGGTAGTCAAGCTAGGGGCGGGCGTGCATTTAGCCTGTGTATTCCCAGCTCCAAGTGTGACGTCTGGAACAAAGCGGGGCTCAGGATCTGTTCAATGAACAAAGGAAGCTGCTGGGGGGAACTGCATGGTGGTGAAGTTTTGAGGGATGAGTGGGAGTTTTCCCAGGAAGGATGGGGCAGAGAATCCCAAGCCGAGGGCTGCACGCGCTAATAGCGAGTGGGTTGCCATCTAAGGAGTCCCCCAGGGGCCCCGTCCCACCTGAGCCAGCCTCTTCCTCCTCCGCAGGTCCAGATCCTGCACCTGCTGCTCTGCCGCTCCTTCCAGCTCGCTTACCTCCTGCAGCACCCTGAGCAGCGCGCACAGCCTGAGCCCTGCCTGGGGTCTGCAGGGGACATAGCCCCGAAGCAGCTGTCCAGCCCTGGGGGCCCCCCTGGCCTAGTACGGGAACCATTCGGCCGTGGTCAGCTCTCACAGAATGTGCACGCGCTGGTCTCCTTCCGGCGGCTGCCAGCAGAGGGGCCCATGGGCAGTGGGGTACGCAGCACCCCAGCTGTGGGGCGGGCAGTGGACGAGGGAATTGGATGAGGGTTTGGGGGTCATGGGAGGGGAATGCAGCACAGCAGCAGCATGGGGCTCTGCCTGACTGGGCCGGGGCCTGAGTCGGCCTGCCCCTGTGGGCCCCTCTCGGTGCCTTAGAAGGAGCTGCCGGAGTCCGAAGGCCGAGGCGGGGCCCGCCATGCCCGCCTGGGGAATCCTTACTGCTCGCCCACGCTGGTACGCAAGAAGGCCATTCGCAGCAAGGTGATCCGCTCTGGGGCCTACCGCGGCTGCACCTACGAGACCCAGCTGCAGCTGTCCGCTCGGGAGGCCTGTGAGTCCCCGGGGCTCGCCTGCCGTGTGGGTGCGGGGGCGCAGGCCCGGGTGCGTCCTTGTGAATCAGAGGGCTCGGCCTATGTGTGCATCGGCCTGTGTGCACGTGAGTGTGCAGCCAGGTGTGCACACCTGGGGGCTTGCGCAGGTGATCAGACAGCTGTGGGTGTGCTTCAGCTGGTGAGCCGGTGGGTGCGTGTGGGCTGTGCCCGTGGGTGGACCTCTCTGCGCGGGGGAGACTTGGTGAGGAGATGAGCATAGCAGGGATGGGGTTGGTAGCTGTGGGGCGGCTTCTCCCTCTCTCTGACCCCTCGGTGGTCTCCACAGTTCCTGCCGCGTGGGAGGCGTGGCCCCGGGGGCCTGGTGGCCCCTCGTGTCTGGTGGAGAGCGAGGGGAGCCTGACGGAGAACATCTGGGCCTTTGCTGGCATCTCCAGGTACGGGGGGTGCCTGACCCGGCTGGTGCGCACGCAGCCCCTTGGGCTGGGCAGAGGAATGGATCCTGGGTTGCCCAGGGGCCCTGAGGTGTGCCACCTTCCTGGACAGAGACAGAGCCGTCCTGGCCTTGGTGGGCCCGGGCCAGGGGCTTCCCCCACTGGACCTGTTTTCTCAAATGTGAAATGGGGATAATCGCAGGCCTGTGGAGAGGATCAAATGGGGTCACTCAAGGAAAGCTCTCAGCACCTCGCCTGTCACAGGGCAGCTGCTTCCTAACCGCCACCTCTGCAAAACTCTCCAGGGTGGGTCTTGCAGCGGTCAGCAGTCAAGGGCCCCTTAGCGCCTCTTAGGAAGGAAGCTTCCCTTGGCAGAGGGGTCAGATGATGCCCTCAACCCCGGGGAGCGACGTGAGGCTGGAGTCCTGCCCTCAGCCTCTCCCCGCTGCCCTTCCAGGCCCAGCGCCCTCGCCCTGCTGCGGAGAGACGTGCTTGGGGCCTTCCTGCTGTGGCCCGAGCCCGGCACCAGTGGCCAGTGGTGCCTGTCGGTGCGGACACAGTGTGGTGTGGTCCCCCACCAGGTCTTCCGGAACCACTTGGGCCGCTACTGCGTGGAGGTGAGCAAGCAAGCAGCCTGCTCCGCCCTTGCCACTGGGCCCAGCCTGGGGCCCCGCCCCCCGAAAGCCCCGCCCCTACAAGTCCCACCCTTTATAACGTGAGCTGGGGGGGGCACGTGCCTCATCATGGTACCCCATTGGTTCTCTCTGGCCACACCCCTTATTTAACTAACTCTCCATCTAGTTTGTCATTGGTCCAGCTGGCCCCACCCTCAGGCCTCCAGAGGGGCTTTTTTTTGTTTTTTTAAAAGATTTTATTTAATTATTTGATAGAGACAGAGCAAGCACAAGCAAGGGGATCTGCAGAGAGAGAGGAAGAAAGAGGCTCCCCACTGAGCGAGGAGCGAACCCTGGGCTTGATCCCAGGACCCTGAAATCATGATCTGAGCCCAAGGCAGACCCTTAACTGTGGGAGCCACCCAGGTGCCCTCAGAGTCTTGGGCCCTGGTCATGCTTCCCATTTCTATAGGAATCCTGGCTCTTAAAAGTGGCTTTCCCACGCTCTAGCCCGTCTTTTAGTGGAGCTGGAAACTGACTCAGAGAGGGGCAGACACTGGCCTAACCTCACCCAGCCTCTGGGCTTCCAGGTCTGGAGTCTTGGTCTGGAGTCTTGGTCTTGAGTCACAGGTTTCCAGGGGCTGGATGTGCGCACTTGTTACAAGATAAATGGCTCAGTCCCGTCCAGGCTGGCGAGACAGAAAGAGAGGAGACAGTGTCTGGCTCTGCCATAGGCAAGATGGTGACCTCTCTGAGGTCAAATTTCCTCCCTTCTGAAGTAGGGCAGGATCCCTTGTGAGGGGATGGGGGGTGCCCAGAGCAGAGCTGTGGGGGAAGGGAAGCTGGAGCTTCAGCCCTTTCCGCCTTAGCACCTGCCGGCCGAGTTTGCCAGCCTGGAGGCCCTGCTGGAGCACCACGCTGGGACGGAGCGCAGCCTCTTCTGCTCCCTTGACATGGGCCGCCTGAACCCTGGCTACGAAGAGCAGGACTGCGGGTCCGAGGGCAGGCCCCCCCGGACACTGCGGCCCCTTAGCCATGCCAAGTCCGAGGCAGAGCTGCAGGGCCTGGGCTAGGAGGCGAGCCCCCGGCCCTACCTCACCCTGGCTCCTGGGCCTCACCAGGCCGCCCTGCCCCTCTGCTGCCCTGCTGGTCACCAGTTCCACCCGCCGACTCTGCCCCTCGGACCAGTCTTCCATCACGTCACCGCCTGTGGTAGGGGGGAGCCCTGACACTGGGGATCGCTGGTGGCTTCTCACGAGACATGTGGCCCGCGGAGATTGTAGGCGGGGCAGGCGGAGCTCCAGGCTTTCCAGTCACCTGCTGGGTGACTTCGGATGCTTGTCTCTGGGCTTCACTTTACTGCTGGGAGGGGAACTTTCTGAGGGGGCAGGAAGGTTTGTTCATGAGGGATGTGGTCCTCTCCCAAAGAGGCCAGCCCTCGGGGCCCTGACCGGGAGTCTCCAGACAGTACCTGACTGAGGCGGCGGGCACATGAGGGAGAGGTGACTGGGGAGGCTGGAGTGAGTCCTCAGACCTGGGAGTGAGCCACCCTTTCCAGGAGAGAAACGGAGAGCGCTCGGAGGAGCTGACAGGCCTGGCAGCTGGGCCCAGCTGCACCCGCCGGCAGAGCACAGCCTGTGTCTCACAGCATCTGACAGCGAGGGAGTCTTCCATTGAATTCTGTGAATTCCATTCTTAGGAATGAAGCTTAGGAGGGCATGGAAAGGCAGGATGGACGAAGAGCTGCGCACCCTCCCCCACGCTCGCACACATGCGGACACCTGCTCTAGAAGGGATGTGAGCCAACAGCGCAAAGAAACTCTGTGATGCTTAGAAAGGCTGGATTGTCGCCAATCAAATCCACAGGGTTGTGATTCCTGCCCCCACACCCTCAGGACCACTGGGACACACACCCCTACACACACACACACACACAGGCTCATTTCCTTTGTGCATTTGACCAGGAGGGGCCCGCAGTGAGCCGCAGGTGTGCAGGGTGACCAGGGTCCTATTCAGCTCATCCTGCGGGCTGGTCTGGGTTTGGGGGTTGCCTGGGAAGCCACCTGATTCTGGCCCACTCCCCACAACGGGGTGCTGGCCATGGTTATCAGGGGCCGCCTCACCAGGCCTGCCGTACTGGGGTTGGACTCAGAGCGGAACCACCCAAAGGTGGAACTGATTTGGGTCCTGCCAGAGGGGCCTGGGCCTCGCGGGGTGGGTGGGGTAACAGGGAAATGACTTGGGCCTAACGTAGTGGCCCTGCAGTGAGTGACAGGTACCCAGCGCCTTTACAACAAGTAAGCTCGAAAGATGGACACATGTACCGAATTACTTAGGGAACAGGTTCACTTTGGAGGAACTTCTATTCCTGAGGCAGAGGCCAAGTCACGAATCTGGGGGCTGCCCTCTCCCACATCTGGGAGTGGGATGTGACAGTTCTATGCCTTGAAAATGATGATTTCTGACTCCTGGGAGGAAGAGGGCGGCCCTGATGGAAGAGAAAGAAGGGAGGCTCCTCTGGAGGTCAGGCCTTGGCTTCCCAGCTGACAACCTCCTGCCTAGGGAATGGGCTGGGCTGGGGACCATGTCATTCATCACAAGGGATAGCAGGGGTAGGAGGTTCCTCACTGGAACCACAACACTGAGTTTACACTGAATGGGAGGGGGAACTGGGGCTCAATTTATAGCCATCTCCACCAGAACCCATGGTCTCTCGTGGGAGGCCTGGTTTCACATTTCCCTGGCAAAGAGAGGGGTTTGCCGACACGGGGTGTCCTGGGGTGCTGGAATTACAGCACCGGAGACATGTGTTTATGACCTGGCGACGGGCCTGGCCTGGGGCCAAAGCCTACCTCTGTGAGAGATGGGTATCATTGAGCATATCCTCCGTGTGGACAAGGTATCAAGAATGTTCTCAAAGCACTTTAACATTCCTTCACACAGTACTCATCGCGTGGTATGCATAGGGCAAGGGTTTTGACCCACGTGTGCAGATGCTTCAATGTCTTAACCATAGATCAGTTTTCTCTTTGTTCCAACTGGCACCATCTGGGTAACCCGCTCTCCTTACTGTGTGCACTTGAAACAAATAAAATGCATTTCTTCCGATTGTCTAGCACAGACTTTTCCTTTGAAAGTCAGGGTCTTTGTCCAGTTTGCCTATCTTGGTTTGCCAACCGTAACTTTAGCTGGTGCTGGGTGGTGAACCAGAGGGATCCTGTCCTCAGGGGCTCAGGATGTCCTGAAGGAATAGCATAGGTGGATTAATTCAAATCCTGTCTCTTCTGTTAAAATCCTCAGTGGGTACTTCCTGCAGGGAAATGACAGTTGCCATTCTGGCTGGAGGGACTTTGGCTGAGCCGTGGGATTTTGGCCCGGTAACCTCTCCAGCCAAAAAAGACTTCGGTTCTCAAAAATGGTTTTGTTTTTTAACCTTAGTCTTAGAAAAAATGAGGGCAGCATTAGAAGGAAGATTTGCTCTGTCGGAGGCAGCCCTCCCCTGAATCAGTAGAGGGGTATGGATAAAAGGCAGCAAGGTCCCTGTCGCCTTTCTCAGTAGGCCTCTAACTACCGCGTGAAGGCCTGCCTCCTGCATCTCTCCCCGTTCTAGCTGAGCAACCTCGGGCAGATTGCTTAACCTCTCTGAACTGGGCAGTGGGGATTAGAGGAGAGAGCTGACGCTCCAGCGAAGCGATCTGCCCCGGCCAGCCAACAGCTAGACTCCTGCGCGACTCTCCCAGGGGCTGGGTGCTGAGAACGCGCAGACCCCCACCCCCACCCCCCGGGAGCCGTCGGCTGTGACGCCACAGGCGTTGCCGGGCAACCGCGAACGCCGCGGCGGCGCGCGTGCCCGCGGGCGGCTGGGGCGGCTCCGGGGTTCCGGTCGTGCGGCGGCGCCTGCAGCGCGGATCCCCCACTGCCTCCTCCCCGGACCGGGGCTCAGGGACGGGCGAGCCCGGGCGCGGGAGGAGGCGGCGGTCCCTGCTCCGGTCCTGCGACCCCACCGCCGCGCCCCTTCTCTTCTCGGGGCGCTCCGCGGGGAGTCCCGGCCCCCGGCGGCGGGCGCGGCCCCGCCCCCGCCGCGCGGCCCCGCCCCCCTTGCCCGGCGCTGGCCCCGCCCCCTGACCCCGGCGGTCCTGAGTCCTGGCCGCACCGCCCACGTCGGGCCGCGCCGGGGGGACCCCCGCCGAGGCGCCATGGCCTCGGAGTCCGTGAAGGTGGTGGTGCGCTGCCGCCCCATGAACCAGCGGGAGCGGGAGCTGAACTGCCAGCTCGTGGTGACGGTGGACTCCGCGCGCGGCCAGTGCTTCATCCAGAACCCGGGCGCCGCCGACGAGCCGCCCAAGCAGTTCACCTTCGACGGCGCCTACTACATGGACCACTTCACGGAGCAGATCTACAACGAGATCGCCTACCCGCTGGTGGAGGTGAGGGCGCCCGGGGGGCCGCCGCCCAGGGGGCCTGAAGGGACAGCGCTGTTCCCGAGCTGGGCTGGGACGCCCCTCTGGAGGAAGTAGGTGGACACCAACAGGTCGGGCTGAAGTCTTTTGTCTAGGTAGGAGACAGCTGGAACCCACCTACAACGTCCAGGTTCCGGTGTCCACTGTCTGCAAGGCCAGAGCTGGCCCTCGCCCCCACCCCTCCCAGCCCCCTGCCCCCAAGAGCTCCAGCCTCCAGGACGGCCTGCCCTCCACCATCAGCTGAGGACCCGAGGACTTCTCCAAACGCTCAAGCCTCTTCCCCCAGCCTCCTCCTCCTCTTTCCGGGCTGTAGCCTCCACTTTCTCCCCTCAGCACCCAGAATCGTGGCTCATCCTCTGTTGGACAAAGATCTCTGCTTCCCTCCTTTCTGCCTTTGTCTGGGAGGAACGGAAACCGTTTCCCTTTGGTCTAACCCGTCATCCTCTTCTTCTCAGCAGTTGAGGAACAAAGAGGCAACACCAGTTTGTCACCCTTCATAGGGCTTTTGCTTTCCGGAGCACTCACACTAGGTCGCTTGCACATTTCACAGATGGGGTGACTGAGGCCCAGGAGAGGGAAACTTGCCCAAGCTTCCAGCAGAGGAGTGGCTGGAGCTACGCCTCATGTCTTCTGGCCACGGGCTTTTCCCAAGGCATCTCCCCAGCCGTTCAGCGAGTCGTTAGTGAAGTGAGATGTCACAGGTTGTCACAGGTTGTCCCACTTTGGGAAATGGTGCTTACATCCTCCCTCGCTTGAAGCGTCAGCGTCCCAAGGCATATTCAGGTACCCGAGACTCTGGAGGGTCCTGCAGTGAAGAAACTGATTTGACTTCCTAAACCCAGCGTTTCTAGAATGTGCAGTAGAACCTTTGTTGTTTTCGCTAGCAGGCCAATTAAATCCTTCAGAGCACCTCCTTCGACTGCCCCACTTCTCGACCAAGGCTCAAAGCTCTCCCTTGAGAGCACTGAAGTGTTCTGAAGCCCAGAACTCCCCAGTGGTCAGGGCCCTATGGAAATGATGCCCGGGAGATGAGGGCAGCTCTCCGTAGGTTGTGGTCCCAGACGCTGGGGATGGCTAGGCTGTCCTCCTGCACTGGCAGGCTGTCGCACTCCTAGGCTGGAAGGGACCTGAGGGGTTGTGTCTGGTGTGCCCCCTCTCCCCATTGAGTCCTTGAATGTCCACCCAGTGGCAGAAGTTCATTCTTCCCAAAGCAGCCCCTTTCCCCTTTGCTTTTTGGCTCCCAGAAGACTGTTTTTCGTGGTGAGTCAGAGTTAGTGTCCCTGAAGCTTTTAGCCACCTGTCCTGGCCCTGTCTCTGAGGCCCTACAGACCTCCTCTGCTCCCTTTTCCAGGGTTGGCCCCTTAGAGATTTAGATTCCGAGACTGAGACCCTTGGCCTTGCTTGTGGGTCCCTGTCTCATCCTGGAAGTACTCCCCTGAGCACTTCCTCAGGAAACCCCAGCCCCAGGTAGGAGACACTAGGGATGGTGTTTCTATCACATCTCCCCTCTGGCTCTCCCTCTTCTCCTGAGTTCCCCCACTTCTTGGGATTCTGTGCCAGACACCTGCCTCTGGACATCCCCCAGAGCCTTAAATTCAACATGACAGAAAC
Organism: Mustela putorius furo; assembly: GCF_011764305.1. NCBI lineage: Eukaryota > Metazoa > Chordata > Mammalia > Carnivora > Mustelidae > Mustela > Mustela putorius. The sequence continues at coordinate 14,629,700 of NW_025422005.1, read as the reverse complement.
TCGTTTTCATTCATTCACCCATTCAGCTAAAAAGTAGCAGCTCCTTACCAGGCCGGTCCTCGGCTTGGGGAGCACAGCCCTGAAAGGCATGGCCTCTGCCCTCGGTGAGCTCATGGTCATGGGGAGGAGCAGCTAAGCTAATACACCAATTCCAGCCCCCTGCTCACAGTCCAGGGTTGTAATACTCCAATGATGAGGAAGCCTGGGGCATGTTGACAGCTGGAGAACCTGGGCTTGGAGGGTATAGGAAGGGAGGGGAAGTCTGGGAGGGCTTCCTGAAAGTGGTGAGGTTTAAACTGAGACCTGAAGAAAGAGAGGGGTAAGCCAGGTAGGAAGGTGGAGGCAGGGGCCTTCCAGGTGGAGGCCTGCATTTGACTCTGGGGACAAGTATAGAGCTGGAGTCCTCCTTCTTGGTGGGGGAAACTTCTGAGGTCTGGAGTATCGCAGAATGAGGTAGGGGCGGTTTTGATACCCAGCACAGTGCCTGGTCCTGTACTCCATCCTGCTGCCTCCCATTAAATGGGCAGCACACCCAGCACAGCTCAGGTGACTCTGAGCCAGGAGCAGCTGTGCCATTAGGGCCAGGGGGCTGTGGGTCTGCCCGGCGGGGCTCTGAGCCCACTTCAGGCTCTCCTGAGGCTTGTGCCATCTCCATGGGGCCTCCCATCCAGGCCCTTGACTTTGGGTCCCTATTGCACAAAGCCCCCAGCACTTCTGACGGCCCCTTCCTGCCCTTTTCTTTCCTGCTTCTCCGGGCCTCAAATCTAGTCCCTATTCCTGATCTTCTCTGTCCCTGGGTGATCTCTTTGGCTTTCCTGGGTGCTGCCCACCCTAAACCCCCCACTTTCGCCTCCTCACCCCATTCTCTCCTGAGCTGCTCACCTCCACACCTGGCCTGCCACCTGGCCAACGGTCTCTTTCCCAGCCAGTGACTTTGCCATCTGCCCCTTCTCCTGGCTTCACACCCATGGCCTTGGAGTTGCCCCTGATGAGCCATCCCCAGCCCACCCACAGGCCGGGTACCATGACTTCTACCATGCCCAGACATCAGCGCAGTAGAAGCCATGGGATTCTGTTCCCAGATGGGACATTCAGTGGTGTCCTTGGGAAGGGACAGAAGGGGGACATAAGGCAATTTAGGACAGATACTCTTAAAAACATTTTTTTTAAAGAGTTATTTATTTCAGAGAGAGAGGGAGAGAGAGAGAGAAAACCCAAGTGGGGCGAGGGGCAAAAGGAGAGGGAGAGAGGCAGCTCCATCCCCAGACCCTAAGATCACGACCTGAGCTGAAATCAGGAGTCACACGTTTGACCAACCGAGCCACCCAAGCGCCCCTGGACAGATGCTTTTAATTTCGGTTGCAGTAGTTACATGTTTAATGTAAGGGGAGGAAAGTACTCAGCACATCCAGCCTGTAATGCACTTTCATGGGAATTACTGCCAAGGGTGACAGCAAGTTAAAAAGAGTCCATTAGTCATTGATTTCCTGCAAGTCTGCTGGTTGGTTCGAGAGCAGGGAGACCTGTGGACCCTGGGGTGGAGGAACGAGGGGCCACAGTCAGGACCTGTTCCTCAGGCAAGCTTGTCCCTTGCAGCTCTGGAGGTATCACTTGATGGGTGAAAACTTTTTGAAATCCTATGTTTTGCCTTAAAAATGCACGTAAAATTGTTTTCTACCTCGCTGTGGAATGATACCCTGTTCTGTAGAACTTTCTGCAGGGGTGGAAACGTTCTGTCTCGAGCTGCCACCGGCCATCGACGGCAGGTGAGCACCTGAACAGAGGCTAGTGCTACTGAAGGACTGAATTTTAATTTTGTTTAAAGTCAAGTTAAATTTAAATAACTATGGGGCACCTGGGTGGCTCAGTGGGTTAAAGCCTCTGCCTTCCGCTCATGTCATGATCCCAGGGTCCTGGGATCAAGTCCCACATCGGGCTCTCTGCTGGGTGGGGAGCCTGCTTCCTCCTCTCTCTCTGCCTGCCTCTCTGCCTACTTGTGATCTCTGTCTGTCAAATAAATAAATAAATAAAATCTTTAAAAAAAATTTAAATAACTACATGTGGCTAGTGGCCGCCCCATTGAAGAGCCCAGTTCTGGAGCAAGGATCTCCAGTACAAATGTAACATGAGCCACATGCTTAATTTAAATGTTCTAGAAGCACATTTTATTTTGTTAAGATATTTGTTGTTTTATATATATGATTTGTGAGAGGTGTGACTTTTTAATTTTTAATTAAAAAAATTTTTTAATTTTAGATTTTTATTTTTTAAAGGTTTTGTTTATTTACTTGAGAGAGAGAGTGAGAGCACAAGCAGAGGGAGAGGGGAGAGAAGTAGGCTTCCTGCTTAGCAGCGAGCCCGATATGAGGCTCGATCCCAGGACCCCTTATGATCTGAGCCTAAACCGAGAGTCCCACGCTCAACCAACTGAACATTTTATTTTAAGATTTTTTTTTTTTTTTTAATTTGACAGACAGTGATCACCAGTAGGCAGAGAGGCAGGCGGAGTTGGGGGCAGGGAAACAGGCTTCCTGCTGAGCAGAGAGCTGGATGCGATGCGGGGCTCTATCCCAAGACCCTGGGATCATGACTGAGCTGAAGGCAAAGGCTTTAACCCACTGAGCCACCCAGGTGCCCCCCAACTGAGCATTTTAAAAAGGGAAAGGAAACAAAATGAAATTAGCTTTAATAATAAATTCTATTTAACCCAGTATACCCAAAATTTTATTTGAAGAAAACACGCTGATGAATGTTGTCCTCATACAATGACAGTGGGACATTTCCCAGTCTTTCTTCATGCAGTCTTTGAACTCAGCCATGTTTTACACTGTAGCATGTTTCCATGCAGATGCTCGGGTGTCAACAGTTAAGATGAAATGAAACCAAAAATAAAGTGATGCTTAATGGAAGAACATTTCCTACTGCTTCAGTTAAATGTACATGAACTAAATCAAATCAAAGAAATTCAGTTTCTCAGTCCCACTGAGCCCATTTCTAGCATGGCTGCTGGCTACCCTACCCGCCAGTGAAGCCATCTCTGTTTTCGTGTAGAACATCTTCTCTGGGTTTGGGTGACGCAGATACTCTGGGCCCAGCACCGTGTTGATCCCGGGGCTGCAGGTGTCCCCGGCTCTGAGGTTTCCAGCAGGTGACTGGTCTGCCCTGCCCCCCCCACCCCTGCGGGGGGCTGTCCCTTCCTGCAGCTCCCCCCACCTCTGATGAGGTGCAGGAACCCACATGTTCAGGGCTTCCTTGGACAAAGCAGAGGTGCTTGTCCAGTTCTGCCCATAAAAATGAGGCCTAGGCCTCCGAGAAGCCGTGAATCGTGACTTGGGGTCTCCTCCAGCAGCAGTCGCTGGGGATCCCAGGCCCCATGGTGGTCCACAGGATGGGTCTTGGCAATGTTGCTGGGCGAAGATGCCAGGTGGGCCCTTGGGACCTGGGAGCAGCTGTCCTGTGCTGACACAGGCTCCCCCCTCCCCCATGCTGAGTTCTAGAATCCATGAGCTCATGAGCTCTTCGAGGGCAGGGACTGGGGTTGCGCCTTGTTCATCACCATGTCCCCAGCTAGAGCGTGGTGCCTGCGCCTACGGAATGAATAAACGCGTCGGTGAATGAAGACCGACTTCAGTGCTGCTCTGGCTTCCTTCCTGTCTTCGCCCCCCTCCTCCCGCTCCACCTGCCCTCCGCCAATGCCCGCTCTGAGCTCCCATCCGCCTGGAAAGCCATCCTCTTCCTGAACTTCCTGAACCCTGAGCCCCCTTGCAGCCCCCCCTCTTCCGCCTGCCCCCGCCCCCCGAGGCTCTGGCTCCTTGCCCGCTCCCCGGACACCGCCGCTTGCCTGGTATGAAGGTCACTTGCGTGTGTCAGGCTCCCCACCAGGAGGTGAGCTCCTTGGGGGCAGAGCGGGACTGAGTCGTCTCTGCACTGCCTGCTGGCTGGGTGCCATCGTGAGACCCGGGGAGGGGCCCCGAGTCCCGCGGGGCCCGGCCAGCTGAGCACCGGGCTTGTGGTCCCCCCACGCAGGGTGTCACCGAGGGCTACAATGGCACCATCTTTGCCTATGGTCAGACGGGCAGCGGGAAGTCCTTCACCATGCAGGGCCTGCCGGACCCACCTTCCCAGAGAGGCATCATCCCCAGGGCCTTCGAGCACGTTTTCGAGAGTGTCCAGGTAGGGCCCTCGTGGCGGGAAGGGGCAGGGCTGGCGCTCAGGGCTGGGGGCTCCCCACACGTTCCGGCGAGGGGTCCTGGAGCACCGGGGCCCCACAGCAAGGACTCTAAGCACATCGGAGACTGCCGTGAGCAGAGGCAGGCTCCGGTTTCTGAACGGGGGATGGGAGAAGAACTTCACATTGAGAAAATTCTGCCTCCCAGTTCCGTGTTTTTCTCCTGCCATTTTTGGACTTTAACGTTTTACTTGCTGTCCCACGTGGACCCGATGACCCAGAGTGCCGGCCTGAGACGGGGTTGTGACAGTTAATGAAGCAGTTGCTACTGACCAAGCCTAGTGGGAAGCCCTTTGCGTCATGATCTCACCGAACCCCCACCCTTGCCCAGGAGATCTCCATTGTCCCCATTTTCGACATAGGGAAGCCCAGACTTAACCCCCCCCCCTTCTATGCAGGGCAAGACTTGGGGATCCCAGTGTCTGGGCTGCAGGTGAGGACTGCCTTGGTGGCCAGTCCTGGCCACGAGCAGAGATCCTTGCTTCGGAGAGATGGCAGAGGGGGATCTGCGACCCTGGTCAGCCGCGGAGCCTACCGTACCTGCTCCCAGGACTCATTTTGTGCCCTCCCTCCATGCCCGGGAACCTTAGCAACAAGGAAGGATCAGACCAAAGCCAGTGCTTGGTCCTTACCTTGGCCTCAATTTCTCTACCTGAATAATGGGGAGGCCTCTCCAATTTCCTTTCCTATGAGGCAGTGGAGAGGGCATTCGACAGTAGCAGTATGAGGATTAAGCAAGTCAGAGGAGCCCAGGGGCCCACGGGGCTGGAGTGGAGCGGCGGGCAGCTGGCCAGGCAGGCAGGCAGGGCTAGGCTGTCGCACCTCTCTGGCCGCGATGTCCTTTTATTAGGTCCTGGCTGGAGAGGGTGTAGGGGGCTGGGTCAGTGTTGGCAGTAGGCACTCAGGTGTCTCGGCTGTCCCTGTCCACAACCTGGCAGTGTGCAGAGAATACCAAGTTCCTGGTCCGGGCCTCCTACCTGGAGATCTACAACGAAGATGTCCGTGACCTGCTGGGGACAGACACCAAGCAGAAGCTAGAGGTGGGTGTGAACACGGCCCGGGGCAGGGAGGGGCCGAGGGAGGGGAGAGGCTGGCATCAGTGCTCCCTCAGAAGCATGTGGAAGGTATCCTGGAGCCACAGGCACTGGTTCAGATGAGAGTGGGGACTTTGGAACTTGAATTTTGGAGGATTCTCAGAGTCCCTGGTAGAGGAGAGGCGCCCACAGGCCTACCCCCGACCCCACAGTAGAGGACTGGACCTTACCTGGGGTCAGGCCCCCTAAATCTGGTGAAGTAGATGGAGTTTTGTGGTAGATTTCATTTGAAAAATAGGTTCCACTTCTAAAAAAAATTACTTAAAAATCTCGAAGGGGGGCACCTGGGTGGCTCAGTGGGTTAAGCCGCTGCCTTCGGCTCGGGTCATGATCTCAGGGTCCTGGGATTGAGTCCCGCATCAGGCTCTCTGCTCAGCGGGGAGCCTGCTTCTTCCCTCTCTCTCTGCCTGCCTCTCCATCTACTTGTGATTTCTGTCAAATAAATAAATTAGAAAAATCTTAAAAAAAAAAAATCTCGAAGGGCCCCAAAAGCTAGAAAGAAGGTGATAATGATTATTGTTTATTGAGTTCTCTTTGCTGCTGCTCGAGGCACACGACCCTGTCGCTAGTCACAGTGGTCCCGTTGGGTAGCTGCTATCCCCAGTCTCCCCGTGGGGGAAGGGGCGCTTAGACAGCTTAACTCACTTGCCTATGTGTGTGGCCAAAACTGGACTTGAACTTGGGTCTGTCTGACTTCAAGGTCGTGACTCCAAGCATCACATTTCACGGTTGTTTGTGGCCTCAGATTCTGGGACTTTGTTTTCCTTTGCAAGGTGTCTGGTGTGGGGCACCCCAGGGCCAGTGACATGACCCTTACAAAGCGAGCACCAAAGAGGGCAGAGAGCGTGAGCCCTTCGCAGAGCCCAGCGCACAGAAGGCCTTCAACAGGTGGCTCTGAGGGGGTGACACATGATAGGCAGAATTTGGCTGACCCTTTGGGGAGCCCAGGGAGGTCAAGTGACTTGCTGGGGCCCGACAGCCAGTTGGTGGCAAGGCTGGACCCAGGTCTTGGCCTGAGTGGGAGGCCTGGATTATGCGTCCTCTCTGGGACTCTTTAAATGCTGGGGCGGCGGGGTCGGGCCCAAGGGGGAGAGGCCAGCGCAGGGGGTGGGGGTGGAGAGGAGGCTGAACCAGTTCTGTAGCCAGACTGCAGGGGAGTACCCCTGACTCCCACGCTTCTTATCTGACCAAGCAACCAGGGGACTTCCCAAGAGGCCCACCTCCTGCAGAGTCAGAACGCCCAAGCTGGGGACGCATCACCCCTAGGAGCTTGCCATGGAGATTCCTATTTTATGGATGAAAGGGTGTGAGAAAGAGTAGGTGACGTGCCTGAGGTTAGGAAGCCAGAGTCAGGGTTGGACATTTGCTTTCTTTTTTTAAAAAAATTAATTAATTAATTAATTAATGAGAATGAGAGTCAGATTGCGAGCAAGAAGGGAGGGGCAGAGAGGGAGGGGGAGGAGAGGGTTAGAGTCCCAGGCAGACTCTGCGCTGAGCACAGAGCCCAGCTCCGGGCTTGATCTCAGGACCCTGAGATCCTGGGATTGTGACCTGAGCCGAAACCAAGAGTCCGGATGCTTAACCATCAACAGACTGAGCCACCCTGGCAACCCCTGGGGTTGGACATTTTCTGTGATGAGCTGCTTAAGTCTCCCCAGGGTCCATCCCTTGACAGAACCAGGTGAGGGGCTGCTGCTGATGCCTCCCTGTCCTCCTGAACCCCGGTGACCCCCAGACTGGACAGGGTGTTGGAAGCACCTGGTTCCCCCGATCCCTACCCACGTGGAGGGGGCAGGGCTATGTCCCTACTCTGCTTGAGCCTCCTACTTGTCCCCTGGGCACCCCCTCTGGGATGTCTGCGAGTTCCTCTCTGACCTGCGACCACACTTTGATCCAAGTGACGAGATCAGACCCCAGGCAGCAGCTGTCTTGGAAAATGTGTTTGTTTTGTCCATACTGGGGAAAAATTCTTCAGAATTTGAGCTGGGAAGACCCTTAGAGAGCTTCTAGTCGGCTGTTTCCTAGTACAGATGGAGAAACTGAGTCCCAGGGAAGGGAAGGGTCGTGGCCGAGGCCACACAGCTAATTGCTAGCAATGGTGTTGGTAGCAGACCTGAGCGGTCAGAGGCTTCCCTGCCAGAAAGCTTTGGGGTCAGCAACACAGAGAACCCCCCGGGGCACTAAGAAGCCAGCAATGGGGTTCCAGCCAAGGGAAGCACATCCAGCCGGTGACCCATTCGTGCAGCGAAGCCTGGGAAGACCTCCGGTGCCAGGTGCCCGGCTGTGTGCTACAGCAGGTCCACATGGGTGTGACCACCCTCCTGTCCAGGCCTGGCCCTGAAGCCTCAGCACTCTGCCCTTTCTGGGCTGGGACTTCTGGCCGCCCACCTGCTGTCTTTCTACTGTTTTCTCTATGGAGGAGTTGGAGCCGCTGAGTCATAGCTCAGCCCCGAGGCAGGGAGATGGAGGAAGGCACAGGACGTTGCTCCCACGTGTCAGTCCCAAGAAAGACCAGCTTGGGGGATCAGGGCCCCCTGCCAACCTGCACTGGGCAGCAGGGGGCCGACCTCCCCTGCTTCCACACCCAGGACCCTAGAAGGGCCTCAATGACACAGGCCCTGAGGGCTGGCAGCTGTGCCCCTGCCCCATCCTGGCCCCAGGCCTCAGGCTTGGTGAGTCAGCCTGCTGGGGTGGGGGGGCTGGGGGCGCCAGTGACAGAGGCACCCTGAGACACTCCCCGCCGGGGCACCGGGTGTGGGGGATTTGACCTGCTGTCTCCTGGAGAAGGTGCGGATGGGGCTCCTGGGAACCTCAGGACAGCCTTAGGAGGGGGTGCTGCTCTGTACCTTTATGCCAAAGGAGGAAACGGAGGCTCAATGCGCCTGGGCGAGGCCAGCCCCCGCGCACACGGTCAGGGAAGGGGGAGGCTGGGTTTGAGTCCAGGTGGCCGGCCCCGCAGCATGGGCTCGGAACCGGGACTTCCCACAGGGCCTGATGGTTTTGGTAATTAGAGGTGAGTAGATCGGCCCGGACACTACTACCAACCAGCCTCAGGGAACCAGGCCATCCTGAGCGGTAGAGGTAAAGCCCTCGGGGGTCTCTCACTGTTCTGGGGGGCAGTGTCAGGAGCCCCTTCTTCCTGGGGCACCTGCCCCTCGCCGGCTGCATCCCAGCTGTTGCCATGGTGCCCAGGCTCTGGGCCGGGTCGGAGGGAGTATTTACTCGGGCACTCAGGGCCTCCCTGGGGCAGCAGGGCTGGGACCGAGTGGGGCAGGATTGTGGGGGATTGTGAGGTTGGGGAGCAAGCCTTCCAGGGCCTAAAAGCAGGGCAGTGGCATCGCTGCGGGAGGGCTTGCCTCCCCGCCCACATTCCCTGCTCCTGAGGGGCGCCCCCCTACCCCCCATGCCCTCAGCTGGCGGCGCCCCTCCGCGTACCCGCAATACTGGCTTTTAGCTCCATCCTCTTCTCAGTCCTCCTAGTGGTCTTGCAGAAACAGGATTTATCATCATCAGACAGAAGAGGGAACTGGGGCGGAGAGAGGCGAATTGACTTCTCCAGCCAGCAAGTGGCAAGGCCAGGCCTCTGACCTAGGAGACCAGGAGCCTGCTGCTCCCCGAGGCTGACGCCTGGAGCAACTGCTCACCCCCAGGGCCCAGGGCCCACTGTGTGCAGGTGGCTTCCAGGTCCTGGGGCTCGGGGGCTGGCGGGCAGGTGATGGGAGCCAGAGGGCGCTGCCAGCGCATTTCAGGCCAGCTTCAACCACCCTCTGTTGGCAGGGTCTCCTGCTTCCCTCTGTCCTTGGTGCTCTGTCCTCACCCCTACATCCTAGGTCAAGGTCAGCCTTTTGTCACTCTGATGGTTTTCCTGTCCCTCAGTCTTGGTCTGGGTGTTTCTCCACACTTGAGCAGATAGGGCAAGCCTGGGTGCCCACCCCCTGACCCCACGCAGCGAGGGCCCAGCCCCACGTGGGACCCCAGAGCCGCCGGGAGCAAAGCACCTGAGCCTCTGTGGCTCAGACCAGCAGGGACATGACTTGTCCTAATTCATTCTGCTCTCGCCGGGGTGGTTTTATTTCCTCACACTTGAAAAATATTGCATTTCACAGCTCTGTGTCAGCAACAAAACAACTTGGCTGCCTGGAGAGGAAGCAGGGAGCAGTCAGATAAATTAATTTGCTCTCTGCCATCACGCTGAGGGCTGGCGACTGGTTTGAGCTGGTGCCAGTGGAAGTTCTGGGCAACAAATGGCTCTTTGCCGGCCACGATCCAAGGGCCTGGGAACGTTCCTGCTTCCCTGGAGCCACAGCAGAGAGGCGATCAGGAGCCCTATCGAAAGGGCGAAAGAGCAGCTTTCCGAGCCCTCGGGGGACTACAGGGTCAGCCCCTGGCAGCTGAGCGCCCGGGCTAGAATACCCCTTCATAATAATCCCGCCACCACCCAATAGCATGGACAGCGCCTGGCGTTACGGGGCACTTGCCACCTGCCAGGCCCTGTGCCAAGCGTGGACAAGCCTTATTTGACTGAATCCCCATCCCATCCCTAAGAGATGGGTATCTCATACTCATTTTACAGATATGGAAACTGAGGCCCAGAGAAGTTGAATTATTGGCTCAAGGTCCCACAACAAGGAAGAAAGAGGTGGGGTGGGTTTGAGGCTGGTTCCACCCAGGGCAAAGCCCCTGCCTGTTGCAGGGACCGCGAGGTGCCTCCCTGCGCTGCAGGAGGGCAGAGGTGGCCCGAACTGGGCCCTTCCCTGGGTCCCTTGGGGATCTCCGGTCCCACGAGGCTCTGACCCGTCCCTCCCACCCACAGCTGAAGGAGCACCCAGAGAGGGGCGTGTACGTGAAGGGGCTCTCCATGCACACGGTGCACAGCGTGGCCCAGTGTGAGCGAATCATGGAGACGGGCTGGAAGAACCGCTCAGTGGGCTACACGCTGATGAACAAGGACTCCTCGCGCTCCCACTCCATCTTCACCATCAGCATCGAGATCTACGCCGTGGGTACGTGCGGGGGCTGCTGGAGGCAGGGGAGCCGGAGCCGGGCGCCAAGACCTTTCCCCTCCAGGGGCCTTGGGGGCCCCATCCGAAACTGGGAGAAGGTGCTCAAACGGCCTGGAGGCCGCCCAGGAGGACCCTCCTGTGCTAGGTAGGGCCCAGGTTTCCTGGTTAAGGAGCAGCAGCATCAATACTGCCGCTGGCCGCTCACACTGAGCACCTACTATGTGCCACAGTTTCTGCGCATTAGCTTGTGTATTCCTTACCACAGCCCAGGAGGTGGCCACCAGTGTTTCCCCCATTTTACAAACGAGGAAACTGAGGTCCCGCAACTAGAAAGCGTCAGAGCTGGGCCTCGATCCCAGGGCTCTGTCTCCAGCATGTCCTGCCTAGACCTTTCGGTGTCTCCTCTTTCTCTGCGGTGCTCCCCACCCTTCAGTCATCCCCTGCGTCCCCCTGTCTAGAAGAATCCCTGAGGAAGGGAAGAGGAAGGGAAGAAACACATATTTATTTCTGGCCCCTAGTAACGGCTGTGCTAAGCACTTCCCAGGCTTCCTTCTGTTTACAGCCCACAGGAGTCCTAGAGGCAGGCATTCTCATTGCCATTTTACAGACGGGAAAACTGAGGCTCTGAGAGGTGCAGTGGCTTGCTTGTGTGGGGCCCCACTGATAAGTGGGGGAGCTGGGATTCGAACCTGATTCTCTCTGACATCTGGGCTTTTCCAATAACACGGCAGCTGCCTCCAAGTCCATCACGGATAGAATTCTCTAGAGCAGTGCAGCAGGAAGCAGCCTCTGCCCAACCAGAAACATAATCTTGGAGAGATCCTGGACCCAAGGTCAAAGCCGGGATATCTCTCACGACATCGCCCAGCATGTGGGGTGACCTGGCCCTAGGCCAACTGCCTGGTGCTTGCTGGGTCTGAGTCTCCCCAGGGTGCTGATATGGTTTGAGCAGGGTCAGTGAGGTCACGGCATCCTGCCATGAGGCTGTGCTTGGGGGGCAGGGCCTAGGGCAGTTGAGGAAGGATCTGGACAGGGTGCCTTTTGGGGTGCACCTTGGTCTTTGCAGAAGGGTTTGAAGGATGGAGCAGGCTGCCTGGAGACAGGCTTTTAAACAAATTTATTTTTCTATTTTTAAAAATTTTTTTTAGTGAGTGTGTGTGTGAGCAGGGAGGGGGGCAGAAGGAGAGGGAGAATGTCAAGCAGGACTTCATCCCATGACCCCAAGGTCATGATCTGATCCAAAATCAAGAGTCGGGCACTTAACCAAATGAGCCACCCACGCGCCCTGCAGATAAATTTAAAAGATGTTTATCATTCTTGTTATAAAATAAGTTCAATAATGCTATTTAGGAATTAGAGAAAGGTAGGTATATTACTCATAAACACACCTATTAGCATTTGAGTGTATTGGGGTTTTTGGTCCCTGTTATCCTGTGAAATTTATAAAAACAATCGAACTCTGATGCTGTATTTAGTTTCTCCCTTGCGTCTCATTCCCCACGCCAGCCCCGAGCATCGTTCCTGCCTGGTCTTTGAGACCCTGAGTGCCCGCTGAAGGAGGGCGCATCTCTCGTGCGTTTTCTAACCAATCTTTAGAGGGCAGTGAGGTTGTTTCCATTCGGGAGAGTTGTAAACAATGTTACCATGAACATTTTTTTTTTTTTTAAGATTTTTATTTATCCATTTGACAGACAGAGATCACAAGCAGGCAGAGAGGCAGGCAGAGAGAGAGGAGGAAGCAGGCTCCCTGCCAAGCAGAGAGCCGAAGGCGGGGCTCGATCCCAGGACCCTGGGATCATGACCCGAGCGGAAGGCAGAGGCTCAACCCACTGAGCCACCCAGGTGCCCCATATTCGTTCTGGTCTCTTTTCCCCAAGTTTCATAGCAACTAAGATATAGAATCAGGATTGGATGCCCAAGATCTGCGCCTTCAAAACCTGTGCTCTGAGCCCGTGTTACCAGCCAGGGCCCGACTCCTGTCACCCTCACCACTGGGGTCTGCCTTGTCCACAGGACCTTGGTCACCGCAGATCCAGGCTTGTTCTCGGGGGCACAGGCCCCTGCTGTGTGCTGGGCCCTGAGTCAACTCTGTAAAAATGTGCCCTCCATTTACTTTACTCCTCCCATCAACCAGCCGGAGTGGGGAGGAGCTAGCTGCTATTAGTCTCATTTTGTGGCTGTGAGAATTGAGGACCAGAGAGGTGCAGGGCTCTGCTAAGGTCACCCAGCAAGGAGGAGGTGGGGCGGGGCCGGGAACCAGGTTCAAGAGCCTCCAAAGCCAGTGTCTTTTGCAGTGAAGGATACAAGGCCCTCGGTGACCAGTCACATCCTTCCACTCTTGGCCTCACAGGGAATCTGGGGGAGCCATTGTGATCCCTGAAAAAAATCCCCACCACGCTCAGAGAACAGTCTGGACCTTCTAGCTTCTGCTCCCCGAGTCAAGCAGCCCTGTGTTCTGACCTTGGGTCTGCCACTTAGCGGGGGTGTGACCTTGGGCCAGTTAGATGCCTTTCCGAGCCTCAGTTTCCTCTTCTGTAAGATGGGGATGGTGACAGTGCCTCTCTCATGGGCTCCTATGTGGCTGGTGGTGGGAGCACTATATGCCTGTGGCTAAGTGCCCCACGTGGGGCTCACCAAAAGCCCCTCACCCTCCGCCTGGTCCGTCCACAGACGAGCGGGGCCAGGACCACCTCCGTGCCGGCAAGCTGAACCTGGTGGACCTGGCGGGCAGCGAGCGGCAGTCCAAGACGGGTGCCACGGGGGAGCGGCTCAAGGAGGCCACCAAGATCAACCTGTCCCTGTCGGCCCTGGGCAATGTCATCTCGGCCCTGGTGGACGGGCGCTGTAAACACATCCCCTACCGGGACTCGAAGCTGACGCGGCTGCTGCAGGACTCGCTGGGCGGCAACACGAAGACGCTGATGGTGGCCTGCCTGTCACCCGCGGACAACAACTATGACGAGACGCTCAGCACCCTGCGCTACGCCAACCGGGCCAAGAACATCAAGAACAAGCCGCGCATCAACGAGGACCCCAAGGACGCCCTCCTGCGCGAGTACCAGGAGGAGATCAAGAAGCTGAAGGAGATCCTGGCCCAGCAGATGAGCCCCGGCAACCTGGCAGGTGGGTGGCTGGGGGAGGAGGGGGCGGCAAGGCCCAGGGCTGGGGACAGAGGCTCCCCCCGCCCCTGTTTAGTCTTCTGCCTCTGGCTGCCCATCCGAGAGACTGAGAAGCAAAGTCCCGTCTCCTCTCCGCATCCCGTGAGCATGAACAGTCAGCGAGAGCCGGCGTGGTGATGGTCGGAGGCCCTCTGCTCCCCCAGGGACTCGGGAAGGGGTCTCTTTGGTCTGTTCCGTCAGTCGCTGGGCTCGCCGCCTCCTGGCTCCTGGCCACGCAGCCACCATCCCGCCTGTGTGCCTGCTGTCTCTGTGGCAGCATCGTGACACCGTGCTGCCGAGCAGCGGGTGACACACTCCCCCGTGTCCCACCCCCGGTTAGACACCTTGTGATCGCAGCTCTCACACCCAGTGTTGGGCTGTCATCTGGCAAGGAGAGGTCTCTATGTGCAGCTCAGGCGCTCTGGGGTCCTTGCACATTCTGGGGTTTTCTTTACCCGAGAATTCCCCGGGGAAGGGAGCACAGAAGAGCCGGAGTCTGTCTATTCACTCATCTACCTCCCTACCCACCTTCCTCTCTGTTCGTCCATTCTACATACGCATTTATCTATCACCTGTCTACCCATCCATCCATCCATCCGTCCATCCATCCACCCGTCCACCCAACCGTCCACCTGCCCACCCATCCACACACCCAAAGCTCGCTGAGCAGCCCCCGTGTGTGGATCTGTGCTGGGCACTGACAGCGCAGAGATGACTCTGATCCAGGCCCTGCCTCATGGGCATGTAGTCTGGGGGGAGAAGGACCCTCCGGCAGACAGTACACATAGGTCAGAGAGCTGAACTGGCCACTAGAGGGTAGAAGGGAGTAAGTGACCCAGTCTGTTTGGGGGTAGGGTGTGATCAGTCAGGGAAGGCTTCACAGAGGAGGAGGTGATTGAGCAAAGTCTTGGAGGCAGAGAGGTCTCCCTTTTAGCCAGGATGAGAGTGGCCAGACTGTGCAAGATGCACAAAACTGTAAGGGACATTTGGGGAACAAGCAGTCATGCTGGCAACCTGCTGAGCCGGGCTCTGGGAGATGGCCAGTGAGGGCTGGATGTGCTGGGCTGAAGAGGGCCTTGAGCGCCTCTGAGGTGGCCTCACCTTGTGGCTTTAAACACCATCTCTGGACTCTGGCTCCCGTGTGGCCCCCCAGCCTGGCCGTGTGGTTTGTGTCTAGGTCTTCATTCATAAAGGGGCCCGAGGGGGCCCTTGGAGAGGTCAGCGTGACACTAGAAACAAGAGGATGGGACAACACATGGGGCCACATGTCCTGGGAGGGCCCGGGGGGAGCTCCAGCATCAGTCAGGAGACAGGGAGGAGCGAGGGGTCTCCGGAGCCAGAGCTGGATTTGGAGCCATGACTGGGGTTTCTATGGGAAAGTCTGGGCAGGAGCAAGAGCCCAGGAAGGGCTGGATTGAAGGATTCCTGTGGGTGGCGGCACAGGGGCAGTCCCGGCCCCCCAGGGATTTCGGGCAGGGGAGATCCTGGCTGGGAGTGCGAGTCAGATGGAGGGGCGGGAGGGGTGCAGACTCGGCATCGCTTGGTTGGCAGGTGAAAGTGGGCTAATAGTTGGTTTGCTTCCTCTAGGAATTAGCCGGCCTGGCCAGGGGCGGTCTTTCCCTGGCTGGCAATCCCCCACTATATCAAACATCACAAAATAGAGACAATTAAAAAAAAAAAAAACAGTTGCGACGCAGTGTCCTCTGAATTCCAGACTTGAGCATCCAGCTGTTGAGGGATCGTTTGGAACTTAGCGTGTCTGACACTGACCTCTTGATGCCCCCCAGCCTGCCGGTCCCCGCGCAGGGGGTGGCCACCCTTTTCCTTCTGAGTATTCAAGCCCGAAACCCTGGGGTGGCCCTTGGCTTCTCGTTTTCGCACAAACCTGTATCCAGTCCAGCAGCAGATCTTGTCTCTACCTTTAAGAGATGTCCAGAATCTGTCCACCACTGTCCCCTGAGTCGCTAGCATCTCCTACCTGAATTACTAGGGGGCACCACCCCGACAGGTATCCAGGAGTCTGTCCTTAGCCCCCTCAGTCCATTCCCCACTCAGCAGCCAGGGAGGTCCTGTCCAAATGCACATCCTTTTACTGCTCTGCACAACCCCCCTCCTTGGCCTGTTTAACCCAAAGTCATCAGCACAGCTTTCAGTGTCCCTGTGATCCCCCACGCCCTCTCTGAGCTCCTCATCACCTGTTCTCTCCCTCTCTTACTCCATTCCAGTCACACTGGCTTCCTGGCTGGCTTCCTGGCTGTTCCTGGAAGTCCAGGCCCACTCCTGCCACAGGACCTTTGCACTCACTGCTCTCGTCTGTCTGGAAAGCTCTTCCCTAAGATCTCTGCCTGCTTCTCTCTCCCACTTCCTTCAGGTCACTGACTTTGCCTTACCTTATCTAAGAGGTCCTCCTGGAACACACTGTTTAAATTGCCCCCCGCTTTGTTCTTATTCCTGAGCACCCCCCCTGCTTTCTCTCTCTTGTTAGAACACGTTCGCTTATAATATGTTAACATTTTGCTTATTACTGTGTGTACCTTCTTCCTCTGTATGAAAACTCAGTGTGGGTGTGGAGTGTTGTCTGTTTTGTTTAATGCTGGGTCGCCAGTGCCTAGAACATGCAGGTGCTCAAGAAATAGTTGTTGAATGACTGAGTAAATTAGTATTTTACATAGAGATGTGCTTGGAAGAAACTCAGTGCTGTGAAGTGTGTTTTGCATAAGTCTGTGGTTGTCTCTTTTCAGATTTTGGCTTGGTTCTCGCAGACTCTGTGCAGCTTGGTCACAGCCCTCCCTTCTGTCTCTCTCCCAGACCTGCTGTCCAGTCAGACCCCCCTCAATGCTGTCCAGACTGAGGAGAAGCTGGCGCCCCCACCGGTGATCCAGCCTGACACAGAGGCCGAGAAGCAGCTGATCCGGGAGGTGAGACCCGGCGGTAGGTGGGAGACAGGCAGGCAGGTGAGGCCCAGCAGGAGAGCATCTGCCGAATGATATCATTTTACCCCCACCAGAATCGTGGGCTTGGCACCTCAGTCTCCTTTTTGGAGCTAGGTGCCGTGACTCGCCCAAGGTCACCCAGCTAAGGAGAGTCTGAGTGGGATTTGAGCTCAGGTCCTGACTCCAGAATGCAATCCATCCCTCATCAGGGCCTAACATGGGGAGCACGGGGAGGGCTGTGGGGTGTCTGCAGGGGTGCTGTCTCTTTTCCATACTGTAGGAAGGGGGGTGGCTGTGGGTTGCTGGAAATGGAGGCCTTCCTGGCGGTGGGAACAGCTTGAGCTGGGCAGAGGGGACGGAGCAGAAGGAATTGGTAACTTCGTCAGGTGCCCACAAGTCAGAGGCTGAGAGCCGGGTGCCCTGGCTGGGCAGTGGGGAGGCCCAGCACTCATTTGACCAGTGGGTAAATGGGGTGTTGACCTCCCAGAAAAAGCTGTCTCCTGGGGGCCCCTCATTCTCCCCATGTGTGCCTTCCAGCATTTCTGGGAACCAGCAGGCCAGGTAGCAATGCCCTGGTTTACAGACACCGAGCTGATCCCTAGCAGGGGGCTTACACAGCCAGACTCAGCAGAGCCCCTGACTCCCGGCTTAGGCTCCATCCTGACTCCAGGCCCTGCTGGTTTCTGGAAATCCCTGCCATCTGAGGGCCCCATTCAGAGACCTGAGCATGGGGTGGAACACTGGCATTTTCCCAGCAGAGAAGGATGCCGGACTGGGACAGCTCTGCAGGAACTGCGTCCCTGGATGTGTCCGCAGCTGGGCCTCTGCCCCTCAATTATAAACTCAGTGATAAGCCCTGGGGACCCCTGGGAGCCCTGGTGAGGCTGTGGGGATCCGGGGCCCAGCCTCTGAGGGGCAGACTAGTAAGTCCTGGGAGTCTGAGTCCTGTGGGCTGGAGAGCTGGGAGAAATTGGCCAGAGTCCCTAAAGGCTACCCATGACAGCTGTTCCCCCTGAGGGAGCCTGGTTGGCTGGGGCAGGCACCCCGGCCGAGGAGCAGGGCGCCGCCATCCCCCCTGAGTCACCAGAGAGGAGACTCCGCTCCGGGCTGGCGGCTTCAGGGAGCCAGTGACTGGCAGGTCCTTCTGCCAGAGGTGGCGGTCGCTGGCCTTGTCTTCACGGGATAGCCTTGTGGCTGCTGTGTCTGAACGTCCCCCCCGCCCGTGGCCACCACCAAGTGTCCTCTCAGGCTCTGCTGTTTCTTCTGTGAGCCACACTTGGAGGAAGAGTCAAAGGTGTCTGTCTTCCCTCTCGCCTTCCTTCCCATTTCGCTTATGAGCCTCTCATATTTATTGAGCACCTACTATGTGCCTGGAACCGTGCTTTCCTTTCCCACCCGGAACCAGTCGGGACTCTCAGGGTGAGGGGGTGGCCCCTGTGTGGGCCGGCGAGGGTACGGGGCCAGGGATGGGCTCTGCCACGAGTGGGAGATGTGACTCCATGGGCTTCAGTCTCCCGGCTGCTCCAGAGAAGGGGGGATTTGGATCAGAAGATTGCTGGGTCTGTCCAGCTTTTCCATTCTGCAAGCCCAGTTCTTGGTGGGCTCCGTGCCCCAGCACAGGCTGTTTAAGCTCTCGGGGACTGTTTGGGCATCTTCTCACCATGGGACCATGGAACTAGCACCAAGCAGGACTCGGAGTCTGGGTTGGCAGGCATTTTCCAAGCCCCTGCTGCACTGGGCCCTGTAGCTGGGGGTCCGTGAGGGGCCACGGGAGAGGAGTTCTGTGTCGAGTATCAGAGCCCATGCTGTAACTGCTGGGGGTGATCTCGAAAGAAGTCTGCGCTGCGGGAGGGAGACAGGGCTGGGAAGAGCGAAGTCACTCAGCGGGTGGCTTGGCTTCACAGGGTCTGTCCACTGTCGCAGGAGGACGAAGAGCTCCTGCAGGTAGATCTGCAGGTAGTCGGGAAGGTGTGGGCTAGGATGGCGAGCGCAAGCTTCGGAGTTTTCCAGGAAGCAGGAGACGGGAAGTGGGAGAGGTGGAGGGTTGCAGAAGGACCCAGGAGGGGCGCTCGGCAGCGTAAGAGGCCCTCTGTGGTTCGGGGTCACACATGTACCACTCAGACTGGAGGTTGGTACTACTGTATGTGTGTGTGTGTGTGTGTGTGTGTGTGCACACGTGTGCATATGAGTGTGTACATGCACACACCTGCATCTCCAGCCAGATCTTGCTGGTTGTGTAGGTGTGACAAGGCTGAGCCAGGGTGACACTGGGGCCAGGGCCGTGCAGGGAGGGGACTGTGGAGGAGGCTGGGTAGAGCTTGCTGAAGGATGAGTGTAGGGTAGGGCCCGAGTCCCTGCTGGGGAGGAGAGGAAGCCAGGGCAGGGGGCGGGGGGGGGCAGTGAGCAAGCAGATGGGGTGCAGGAGAAGGTCTGTGGCCACTGGAGAGCTGTGTGGTTCTGGGCAAGTCACCTCCCTGGGCCCCAGCAGCCCTATGTATGGCCCTGGGACTCGAGGGCATCTCAGGTGTGCCACAGAACGCCCAGTCACATATTAATGATCCTCTGTCCCTCCCCGAGAGCCCGGGTCATAGAGTCTGTGCCGTTGTAGAACTCTGGGCTCTGTTCTGGAAGGGTCCTGGTGAAGTGGGTGTGTGCGCAGGGGCTGTCCCTCCCCTCCCCCGGCCTGTCCGTCTGGCTTTCTCAGGGGCAGCTCCACGACACGGGAGGTCATGTACTGTCATCAGCCTGAACCCTGGCCCTGCCCATGGGAGGTGTGCTTGGAAGCCAGAGCGGTCCGGTTATCCTTCTGGCCAGGCCAGCGGTGGGCTCCAGGCACTCACGGACTCAGGAGTTTGCCCTGAGCCCCTCCCTCCCCTGTGCTAGGTGCTGAGGCTGCAGGAGGGGACAGTGCTGTCTGAGAGGGTGGTCAGGGAGGGCTGCTTGGAGGGGGTGTTACTGAGCTGAGACCTGAAGGAAGAGCTTGCTGGGGGATGAGGGCAGAGACTCCGAGGCAGGGGAACATCGGCCTGTCAAAGAGTGGAAAGTGGCCCATGTGCCCAGTGTGGGGTATATGTCATGGGGTGGGCTGTCCAGATCTCTGAGGACTCGGTCAAGTCTAGAGGCTTAGATTTTGCCCTGTAACATAGGAAGCCACTGAAACACAGTCTAGGAGCGCCTGGGTGGCTCAGTTGGTTGGGCATCCGACTCTTGATTTCAGCTCCAGTCATGATATCAGTGTCTCGAGATCGAGTCTCATGTGGGGCTCTGTGCTCAGCAGGGAGTCTGCTGGAGATGATCTCCCGCTCCCTCTCCCCTCTGCTCCTCCTCTCTCTCTTTCTCTCTCTCCCTAAAATGAATAAATAAAGGGGTGACTGGGTGACTCAGTCATTAAGCATCTGCCTTCAGCTCAGGTCATGATCCCAGGGTCCTGGGATCGAGCCCCATGTCGGGCTCCCTGCTCAGCAGGAAGCCTGCTGCTCCCTCTCCCACTCCCCCTGCTTGTGTTCCCTCTCTTGCTGTGTGTCTCTCTCTGTCAAATAAATAAAATCTTTAATAAAAAATAAAATGAATAAATCTTTTAAAAAATGCAGATAAACTTCAGAAGGGCCTACAGCAGCCAGTTTCGTCCCCATGTTGTGTAGGTAATTTTAACTTAGGTCTTTTGGCTTATTGGTATTTCCTGGGTTATTTGAATGACAAAGAAGGTGAACTGTGGTCTGATGCTGCCTGCTCCTCCTCCCCCCACCTTGTCTTCTCTCCCCACCCCTGCCCCCACTCCGGCTCCCAGGAGTACGAAGAGCGCCTGGCCCGGCTGAGGGCTGACTATGAGGCGGAGCAGGAGTCCAGGGCCCGGCTGGAGGAGGACATCACTGCCATGCGCAACTCCTACGACGTGAAGCTGTCCACACTGGAGGAGAACCTGCGTAGGGAGACAGGTGGGCACCCAACCCGGGCTGTCGGGAGGGTGGCCAGCTGGTTCCCCCTCCCCATTTTATTAACTGACATTCATAGAGCACTTCCTATGCTCCAGGCTCAGTTCTAGTTACTCCTTATGACAGCCCAGCCAGGTAGGTACCACCATGAGGCTCATTTTATAGGTAAGGAAACCGAGGCACAGAGAGGGTGATTTGTCCATGGTCACACAGCTGGTGAAGTGAGTCAGGATTGGAACCCAGGCAGTGTTCTCACTCACCCAGCATTGCATCTGTGAAGCCTTGGCTCCAGGCTGGGCCCTAGCCCAAGGCTGACTTAGCATTACAACGTATCACCCATATTTCATGGGTAAGTTCCCTCCTCCTGCTTCTGCAGTTTCGGGTTTCCTCTCTCTTTTTTTTTTTTTTTTAAAGATTTTATTTATTTATTTGACAGACAGAGATCACAGGTAGGCAGAGAGGCAGGCAGAGAGAGAGGAGGAAGCAGGCTCCCTGCGGAGCAGAGAGCCCGATGTGGGGCTTGATCCCAGGACCCTGGGATCACGACCTGAGCCGAAGGCAGAGGCTTTAACCCACTGAGCCACCGAGGCGCCCCTCTCCTCTAATTTTTAAGCCTCTCTGTGAACAAAGCAACCACATTCCAAAATAAGTTCTTCCTTGCTGAAGATTTTCATTGTCTTTTTGACATTCTAGAATGTTCTACCCTACCACTATCCTCCAAACATCTGTGCTGCCAGGCAGCTCAGACTTCCTAGTACTCACCCAAATACTATAAAACTCCCTTTGTCATGATGATGGTATTGGTCACATTGTGGGTACCATTTATTGGGCATTGCTGTGTAGCCGGTGCTGGTGCTGGGTACTCCCTCAGTGAGTGAGGACGTGCTGAGTCCTCACATTGCCATGGTGCACACTGAGGCTTGGAGAGCTTCCGGCGGCTGAGCTAGGGAGAGGATGTCCTCTTTCAGCAAAGGGAATGCGTCTCCAGCCCAGGACACAGAGACAAAGAAGTGAGTGGTTGTAGCGCCCATGAGCTGGGAGCCCTGAGGAGGCCTGTGGGGCTGTAGTCCACGCTGGCAGACCCAGAGGAGAGCGAAGGGCAGGTTCTAGCATATTCTGTCCTTCAGAGTGTTCCTCTAGTCCAGTTTGAATGTTAGGCCATCAGGTGGTTTTATTTAGTCTGATGATCATCCTCAGTGTTGCTTTAGCTCCCATGGAGCTAGCATTTCCTGTGGACGAGAGCTCGGAGCAGGGGTGCCATGTTGAGGTCCCCGCTCTGGGTCTCGGGGGTGAAGTCTGCTTGCTGAGCGGGAGCTCTCGGCCTCGGAGGCCATAAGACCCACAGGGAAGTCACCTTCTGTGTGAAGAGCAGCCCAAAGGCAGCTGAAGGCCGGGGAGGTCAGAGAATAGAGAGCTCCTGGTGCTGGTCAGGGGAGACTTCCTGGAAGAGGAGGCAGGAGAGGGGTCTGAGTTCTGACAGAGGAGAGGGCAGAGATGGAGGCCAGTATTTGGGGGTCTGGGAGGCTCTGGCTCTTAAACCTGCCCCTTAGAGACCTTGTTCTTGGGGCCGGACCCCAGGGGGTCACCCGTCGTCCTCTGTCAGATGCTGAAAGGAATTTCCATTTGCAGAGGCTGTCCTCAAGGCGGAGGTCCTCAAGGCGGAGGTCCTCAAGGCGCAGGGCACGTCCAGGGCGGAGTCTGTCAGCTGGCCGGAGCCCTCCCCTGCATTCCACTGCGAGCTGGCCACGAAGCCTGAGATCCACTCCATGCCATGTGCTCTGCCTGGCGAGGATGTCTCCAAGACTGAGGTTTCTCCAGCATTCGAGGAGCTGCCCACGGCGGAGACCTCCAAGTCTGAGGCGTCTCTGGGATCCGATGAGTCTTCCATGCTCGAGGACACCTCCATGTCCGAGGCCTGCCCGGCGCCCCAGGAGCCTTCCAACGTGGAGTTCTCCGCGCCTGAGACGGAGGCCGTGGGCAGCTCCCTCCCGGACCACGACCTCAGCTGGGAGGCCGCCGGAGCCCCACGGTGGGCCGGGTCAGTCCCTGAGGACGAGCAGCCACAGCTGGCGGCGCTGGGTCTGCTCCCCAGCCTGCACGACCCATTCGCCGAGGTGGAAGCCAAGCTGGCCAGGCTCTCCTCCGCCATGGGGGGCACTGAGGCACCCCAGGCGGCCACCCCCAGGCTCCCCACACAGGTAGCTGATGTCACACGGGATGTCGTGCAGAAAGGCGGCAGGCAGAGCTTGGCGGAGGTGGGGTGGGGTGGGGTAGGCACGCAGGTCGCTGGGGCAGGTGCTGGTGGTCCGGTCTGGTCCGTGTGGCGGCTCCGGCTTGGTGGCCGCAGAAGCCTTGTCTCGGCTCATCGGTGGGAAAGTAGGGATGGAGACAGGAGGCTTTGCCGGGTGGACACCTGTTCTGCCGATGGAGGGACACCCACTTGGGGGGTTTGCTGAGTTGTCGTGGTTACACTAGCTTCTAGGCCCCAAAGGAAGGAGCCAGAGGAGGCTGGAGGCTGCGGGAAGGCTGCCACCTTTTAGGGACGCCCCCACTGCACCCCCCGGGTCCGGCAGGGCTTGCCCTGCCATCCTGCTGCTTTGCTGGGTGCCTCTCCCCTTTCCACTCTCTCTCCTGGTTTAAATTCCCTTTCCCTTCTCTCTCTTGTGTTCCTTTTCCTTTGCTTTGCTTTCCTTTCCTGTGTGTGTGTAAAGAGCACAGGCCTTTGAGCCGGACAGACCCGGGTTAAACCCCGGCGCAACTACCCACAGAACTGTGTGACCTCGAGCAGTCAGCTTTCTGGGCCTCGGTTTCCTCTTCCCTAAAATGGGGGTGCTGATGCGTGCTTTATCTCAGGTGCTGCAGCTGATGCTCCCGGAGCTCACTCCCTCCCACGTTCTCTCTTCCCTGCTCTCTCCTCCCCTCGCCCCTGCTCCCAGCGGTGACAGGCAGCAGGAGGTGGTGGCTTGGTGAGGCGCCCGGGCTGGGGCGTGGGGCACTGAGGCGGGGAGGTCAGGGAGTGGAAGATGATTCTGGCCCACTGTCCCTCTCCCTCCCCGACCTGCCAGCACCCCTCCCTGACGGATCTGCCGGGGCCTAGGTCTGAAGCTGAGGCAGCGGACTTCCTCCTGCCCGGGACTGTGAGTTCCCCCCCCCGGGTCCAGACCCTCAGGTTGGAGGAGGAGTCCCAGGAGCCTGGGTCTTCCTGTGGCACTCTGGACCTCAGTGTCCTCATCCCCAAGACAGAGGCTGTGAACCCAGCCCACCCCCAGCTTATTGGAACTGGCCCGTCACAAAGCAGGCCTACCTCTTATTATTGCTATGACTAAGAGGCCACTGCTCGGCAACTCTTAGTCTTTGCTTGGCCTTGGCAGCCTGTCTAGAGCATGGAGGCCCTGTGTGTGCTGAGGGCGAGGGCTGCTGGGCGGGGGCAGGGGTCCCAAGGCACTGGCAGGGAACTGCCTGGGTCCCGTGTTGAACACGGCTGCTCTCAGAGCCCTCCCTTCTCTCTTCTGCTTAAGAAAGCACAAGAGGCCATGGAGAATGAGAGCAAGGCTTTACATCTACGCACATGTGCGGAGAGAGAAAATTATCTTCCAGCCTCTGGACTGGATCACTGGGTAGGAGCTGGCATACTTGAGGTTCTCAGTAGAGGGGAGATGGGGTGGCCTGGGGCACCCTGGCTGTAAGGTGACATTGAGAGGGGACACAAGCAGGAAGAAGGGGCCAGAGCAGAGCATCAGGCCAGGGGATGGCATGTGCCAAAGTCCTGTGGCCGGAAGAGCTCGACTTTCTCAGCAATAGAAAAACCAGAGGCCAGAGAGGCAGCTGGGTGGACGCGGTGGGGGAGGGGGAAGGCAGGGAGAGGCACAGAGGGCACAAAGGCCATGGGAGAAGCTGGATTTTACTGCCAGGGTGCTGGGAATCTGTGCAGGGTTCTCACCGGGAAAGGGCTGTCATGCATTTGTATTTGGAGAAAATTGGCCCAGCTGCTGTGGGGAGGCTGAGTCCCCAGGGGCAGGAGGGGTGGAGGAAATGGTCGGGTAGGAACCTGACCAGGTACTGGGTGGCTCTGAGCCCGAAGTGACCCATCCTGGGCCATGAGGGACCCTGCTGCTGCCATCTGGGACTGAAGCCGCAGAGTGTGTGTCCAGGGTTTGGCCTCTCTGCCTCCATCTTGGTTTCTGTTTGTGCTCAGGAGGTTGACCTGGGCCCAGAAGTGGCCGAGGAGGTGGTGCCGGCAGCAGAACCTGGCGTCGGGGCTGAGACTGAGGCCCAGATGGCCTTGGAGGCTCAGCCTCAGCCCTTGCTGGCCACGACCACTGTGAGAAGGGACAGTGTGGAGGTGGCGGTGCTGACCGACGACCTGCTGCCTGTCGTGGACCAGCAGCAGGTGCTTGCCCGGTAAGTGCTGGGGCGTGGGGCTGGTAGGGCCCCATGGCAGGACAGGGAGGGGCTGTGGCCAGGCCTGGGGATGGAAGCGCCTGGAGAGCTGAGGCTCCACTCCACTCCCCTGCCTGATGAGGCTGGAGAGGCCCCGGTCCTCTCTCTAGGAGCAAGGGACAAGGATGGTGCCATCAGCCGGGCAGGCAGTGCTCTGCCCGGGGAACCTTACAGGTGCCACCAGACTCCCTCAGGCACCTGCTGGGGCATAGGTGCTCCAGGAGAAAGGGAAGGGACTGTCGCCTGCCTGGCATTCTCAGGAATCCCAGGGTGGCGTGATGCAGGCTTTTCTCAGCTCCCAGTGTGCCCTCCTGATGTGAGACCTGCTCACCCTGGGGACAAGCCACCCTGATCACCCTCAGAGGCTGCCCATCTGGGGAGCTGGGCTGTCTTCACTCCGTGTCAGCCACTTAACATTTCTGAGCCTTGGTTCTCACTTCTGTAAATGAGAATAACATCAGGGTCACCATGGTCCGTGATGGTCAGCCCCATGGCCAGGGTTCAGCCTCCTCTTAGCAGTGGCAAACTCAGTCCTACGGTCCATGGTTCAAACGTGAACCAAGCAGAGACTGCACGCTGGGAACCAGGACACAGGATGAATGAGCTGCCACCTTGGCTTGCAGGGAGCCCATGGTTCAGGGGGACCAGGTACCCAGGCCCAGGGAGGACCAGCTTCTGTAGTGTGAGAAGCCAGTGGGTTGTGCAGTCCACTGTCTGGACTCCCATCCACCTTCACCACTACCTCTGCCACCGGAGCCAACGTTAAACCTCCCTGTGCCTTAGCTTCTCATCTACAAAATGGGTGATAATAAGAACTCCAGTTTGAGAAGCTCATCATGAGGGTCAAAGGATTCCGCGCCTGTCAAGCGTCAAACCTGGAAAAAACTCTCCACGTCCATGGCCGTGGTCTGGGTGTGGTCCGGAATGTGGTCCGGGAAGCCTTCACAGAAGCTTTTGTTTTCTGTTTCTTAGAGTAGCTTTGCTACTCTAGCAAACCTGAATGGGGTTTGAAGGCCAGAAGCCTCAGGAAGGCATCGAGTTACAGGGTGCCCCAAAAGTGTGGCACGGGGGAGCAGCCTGGCTATTTGGAGAATGCACAGTGGGGAAACCTGGAGCAAGCTGGTTGGGGGGCTGCAGAGGGAGACGATGAACACTGCTCAGCCTGGGCTGCTCTGGTCCCGTGGGGTGCCAGGGAGCACGGCTGCCAGCTTGTGCACTGTGGGGACCCTGGGCTCTGGGAGGCCCGGGGCAGGTGGTAGGTGGGTCAGCTGTGGCCTGCGGGGAGATGCTCGCCATCCTCTTGGGCGCACAGCCTGGGTGACTCTGCTTGGAACCCGCGGGGTCTGACCCCAGCCAGAGGCTCTGCCTCTCTGAGCCCGAGCCCGTGTCCATGAAGGGTGGTTTCGAGGACCCCACAATGTCCCACTGGACAGCGAGCGCCCGGTGGCGGCCCCGCCCCACTGACCCGCGCCTTCCTCTCCCCACCGGCAGTTTGCAGCTGCTGGAGCAGCAGGTGGTAGGGGGAGAGCAGGCCAAGAACAAGGACCTGAAGGAGAAGCACAAACGCCGGAAGCGGTACGCGGACGAGCGCAAGAAGCAGCTGGTGGCGGCCCTGCAGAACTCGGACGAGGATGGCGGCGACTGGGTGCTGCTCAACGTCTACGACTCGATCCAGGAGGAGGTGCGGGCCAAAAGCAAGCTGCTGGAGAGGATGCAGCGGAAGGTGAGGCCCCGGCGCACGCCCCGCTGGCCCCAGCCGCCACCCGTAATTCCTCAGATGGGCATTTATCGGGTGCCTGCTGTATGCGTCGCCCGCCCTGGAGGCCGTCCCGTGACCGAAGTGTGTCTGCTGTGCTGGGCGAGTGTGTGCAACAAAGGGACAGCAGAGAAACAAGCTGGCTAGGGCTGGACTGTGATCCTGCCGTGAAGGGAGCTCGGGGGGAGGGTGGTGATGTAGGAAAGACATCAGGGTTCAAAGCCGATGGCCAAGAAGAATTCTTGAGACGTCTTTGGTGCAGAAAGGTGGCCTTATCAGAGCACGGGGACAGGACCTGTGGGCAGAAAGAGCTGCACCGGGGCCATGAGGAGTGGCCCGCTGGGATAGCGTGAGCCTCTGAGGAATTTTGGAAGGAAGGTTCCAGGACCTTGAGGGGGCTAGCTATTGTTGGGGAAAGGTCATTCATGACCGTCTAGTAACACCCGAGTCATGGACCCTTCAGGTGTGTATCGGTGGGACATAGGCTTGGGGGACGGTTGCCAGCATGTATCTTGGCGGGTAGAGATAAAGGAACTTTCCAAAGGAATTTTTATATGTTAAAGTAGGTTTCCTGGCAGGGGTCGGGGGTGGGGGTCAGGCTAGGATCGCCTCTCGCCCTTAAACAAAGTGTCAACATCAAGGCATAGTCCCTCTGCCTGTTTCAAGGACATGTCTATGGGCTGTAGGCAGTAAGGAAATTTAGTCATTTTCCTCCTGCCTTTGTTTTCCACATCAGGTGGCTTTATTTTGATTTTTTCTTGGATTGAGGTACACATATGCAAATCACAAGTACGCAGCTTAGCTCATTTCTGCAAAGTGAACGCACCCATAGAACCAGCATCTGCATTGGGGAACTGAGCATTAGCAGAACCCTAGAAGTTCCCGGGGGCCACCCTGGGTGGGGGGCAGGGACATTCTCTGGAGCTGGTGGCTTCTGAGGGGGGACCTGAACCTTAGGAAAGGTGGGGCCAGGTTGTACCGCAAGGCAGAGCCTTCCACGCTGGGGGAGGGATCAGTGCCCAATATGAGTTTAGTGGCTCCAGGAGGAGAAGGAAGGTAAATATGACTGAGCACGGGGAGTGAGGACAGCAGGGCAGGAGCTTCTGCATGCTTCCCTCGACACATCCCCAGGAGCTCTGGCCCCTGACTTGTCCCCCTTGGCCAACGGACCAACCACAGGGCACCTCTCCTCCCCAGCAGACACTTTCACCCAAAGACCTCGCCAAAAGCAGAAGCTGATGCTTTCCCCCTCTTTGAACGTCTGTAGTGTTTACATTTTCTTGGTTATTTTCATGCTTTTTCTTAATACCCTTTTTATGTTTTCAGCCACGTTTGTTCTTCCTGGGTTATCTTGTAATCTCATCTATGCACCTAAGTTTTGAAAAAGTCTTTCTGGAGTTCGGTTAAACATCCCGTTTTATACCTTTTTTGTTTCTGCCCGTTTCCACTTTAAGGTTTCTGGATTGCTGATTTGAAATGTTCATGTGTGTGAACTGAAGGAAATTTTATGCACATTGGGATGTTGGGTTATATTTTGGTTCTATGTGCTCATGGTTTGGGGGGATTTTCTTCTGAAATGCTTTGATTTTCATTTCCTCTTTCTTCAAACAGCAGCTTTGATTAGCTACTTCTGCTCTTTTCTGTGTATTTTGCAGTGTCTTGTTTTTCTGCAGTTTCAGGACCAGCTGAAAGCAGAGGTGAGGGTTTGGGCAGCTGGCTGGGTTTGCTCAGTCGACAGCACACTCTTCTGTTCCTGTAGTGAAGTGCAGTATTAAATAGACTGTCCCCTATTGCTGTGGGAGTTAGCTGTCACCACAGATAGAGTTGCCTAAAAGAAACACAAACTTACTTTCTTACAGTTCTCTGGGTCACGGTCCAGCTCTAGCATGACTTACTTCTCTGCTTCGAATTCCATATGGCTGGGACCAAGGTGTGGGCAGGGCTGGTTTTCCTCAGAGGCTCTAAGGAAGAATCCGTTTCCAGGGTCAGTCAGGTTGTTGACAGGACTCAGGCCGATGCGGCTGTAGGACTGAGGATCCCATGTCCTTGCTGGCTGTCCACTGGGGGTCATTCTGTTTCTAGAGGCCGCCTGCCTCCTGGCCCCCTCAGAGACTGCTGGGGCCGGCCCCTCCTAGGCTTCAGCTCTCTGACTCTCCTCCATCTAAAGCATCACTTCTCCTTTGCCTGGTTCTCTACACCCCTTGGTCACACCACGTGTTTACACTAGGCTCACCAGGTGATCCAGGATAATCTCCCTGTTTTTTTTTTTTTTAAGATTTTATTTATTTATTTGACAGAGAGATCACAAGTACACAGAGAGGCAGGCAGAGAAAGAGAGAGAGAGAGGGAAGCAGGCTCCCTGCTGAACAGAGAGCCCATGCAGGACTCGATCCCAGGACCCTGAGATCATGACCTGAGCCGAAGGCAGCAGCTTAACCCACTGAGCCACCCAGGCGCCCCTAATCTCCCTGTTTTATTTATTTTATTTATTTATTTTTAAAGATTTTATTTATTTATTTGACAGAGAGAAATCACAAGTAGTCGGAGAGGCAGGCAGAGAGAGAGGGGGAAGCAGGCTCCCTGCTGAGCAGAGAGCCTGATGCGGGACTCGATCCCAGGACCCTGAGATCGTGACCTGAGCCGAAGGCAGCGGCTTAACCCACTGCCCTAATCTCCCTGTTTTAAAGTCAACAGATTAATAACCTTAATTCCATTTGCAAAGTCCTTTTTGCTGTGGAAGAGGAACATAGTTACAGGCACGTCCTAAGGGGTGGAAATCACAGGGGTCGAGACTTTGCCTTCCAAATCTCGCTCTCATTTTTGGGTCCACTCTTTCTCTCTCAATCTCTCTTTTAGTGGGAGGGGTCTCTTGTTTCTGCAGACTTTTATTTTGCACCTCAAGGGGTCTTCCACTTCTAAACACCGTCCAGAAGCAATGCCTTGCAGAGACTAACCCCTCGGTTTCTTCAGAGACTTGCAGAGACCGACCTGCATTCCAGTGCATTCTGGGTTTTGCAGTATCTGATCTATCCTCAGTATTTCCCTGCTCAAAGTAGGGCTTTCTCATTGGGGGAGTGATGTTATCTGCCTTCCAGTACTTTGCTGGGTGTTTTCCACTCCTCCCACTGTGGGGCAGGCCCACCAGCTCTTTGCTGGACTTTGGGCATTTTGGACCTGCTGGTGTAGGCTGGGCGGAGTGGGGTTTCATTTTCTTTCCCTGTTCTGTGTTGTTTCAGAGGGTCTCTGTGGAGAGATTCAGATTTAGTCAGCTTCCATCATCCCTAGGTACCCAGGACTTTGAGAGAGAGAGAGAGAGAGAGAGAGAGAGCGAGCGAGCACATAAGCAGGGAGGAGAAGCAGAGGGAGAGGGAGAAGCAGGCTCCCTGCTGAGCAGGGACCCCCCCCCCCCATACTATGGGGCTTGATCCCAGGACCTGGAGATCATGACCTGAGCTGAAGGCAGAGGCTTAACCCACTGAGCCACCCAGGTGCCCCTAAAAAACATTTAAAAAAAATAATTGTGAAACAGAAGGAAACACTTCTTAACTTATTCTATGGGGCCCATATCACCTGATACCAAAACCATAGAAAGACATAACAAGAAAACTATAGACTAGTATTTCTTATGAATATAGACAGAAAATGCTCCACAAGATACTAGCAAACCAAATTATACATCATGCCAAAGTGTGATTTAGTCTAGGAATGCAAGGTTGGTTTAGTATCCCAAATCAATTAATGTAATATACTATATCAATAGAATAAAGGACAAAACCCACGTGGTCATCTTAATGATACAGAAAAAGTATATGAAAAAAATTTAACACCTATTATGGTAAAAACACTCAGGAAACTAGGAATAGAAGGGAACTAATTCATTCTGATAAAAGGCATCTATGAAATGTCCACAGGTAACATCATACTTAATGAGGAGAGATTGAAGGCTTTACCCCTAAGATTAGGAAGAAGACAAGGATGTCTGCTCTCACCACTTCTGTTCAACATTGGGCTGGAGGTTCTAGCTGGGGTAATAGGCAAGAAAGTGAAATAAAAGGCACTGAAATTGGAAAAGAATAGATAAAATTATTTCTATTTATAGATGACATGTAGAAAGTCCTAAGGAATCTGCCTAAAAAAAAAAAACCCAAAAAACCCCCACAAAAAACCCTACCTACTAGGATCAATTAACAAGTTCAGCAAGGTTGAAGAATACAAGATCAATAAGCAAAAAGCAATTGTATTTCTACACACTTACAATGAATAATCTACAAATAAAATTAAGAAAACAATTCCATGGGGCACCTGGCTGGTTCAGTCCATAGAGTATGAGATTCTTGATCTCGGAGTCATGAGTTTAAACCTCCACATTGGATGTGGAGACTACTTAAATAAAAATACATAATATCCATAAACATTAAAAAAATAATAATTCCATGGGGCGCTGGGTGGCTCAGTCATTGGGTGTCTGCCTTCAGCTCAGATTATGATCCCAGGGTCCTGGAATCTACCCCAACATAGGGCTCCTTGCTCAGTGGGGAGCCTGCTTCTCCCTGTCCCTCTACTTGCTGCTCCCCCTGCTTGTGCATGCTCTCTCTCTCTCTCAAATAAATGAATAAAATCTTAAGAAAAAAGAATAAATGTTTAAAAAATTTTTATTTATAATACATCAATAAAGAATAAAATACTTAGGAATAAATTTAACAAAAGAAGTATAAAGCTTATATTCCCCAAACTATAAAACCTTGTTGAAAGAAATTAAGAATAAAATAAATAAATGAAAAGACCCCATGTTCATGGATTGGAAGACTTAATAATGATTAGATGGGAATACTCTTCAAACTGTTCTACAGACTCAAGGCAATCACTATCAAAGTCCCAACTGACTTCTTTGCAATGATTGACATGCTGACCCTAAAGTTCATATAGAAATTCAAGAGACAGAATAGTCAAAACAATCTTGAAAAGAACAAAGTTGGAGGACTCACACTTCTTTATTTCAAAACATACTACACATTTACAGTAATCCAGACTGTGTGGTACTGGTATGAAGACAGGAATATAGATCAATGGAATGAACTAAGAGTCTGTAAATAACCTTCGTATTTATAGTCAGTTGATTTTCGACAAGGGTGCCAAGATTATTCAGTAAAGAAATTACAGTCTTTTCAACAGTTTGTGCTGGGACAACTAGATTCTTGCATGGCAAAGAATGAAGTTGGACCCCAACCTCACACCATATACACAGATTAATTAAAAAATGGATCAAGAAACTAAATGGGAGAGCTAAAACTATGAAACTCAAAAGTGTAAATCTTTGTTACCTTAAATTCAACACTGCTGGGGCACCTGGGTGGCTCAGTCAGTTAAGCAGCTGCCTTTGCCTCAGGTCATGATCCCAGGGTCCTGGGATGGAGCCCTGAGTCAGCCTTCCCGCTCAGTGGGGAGTCCGCTTCTCCCTCTCCCTCTGTGCACTTGCGCTCTCTCTTGCTCTTTCTCTCTCTCTCCCTCCCTCTCTCTCAAGTAAATAAATAAAATCTTAAAAAAAATAAATTAGACATTGCTTTCTTAGGTATGATACCAAAGCACAAACAACAAAGGGAAAAAAATAGATACATTAGACTTAATCAAAATTAAAACTTTTGTGCTTCAAAGGATACTATCAGGAAAGAGAAAATGCAGCCCATAGAATGAGAGAAAATATTTGCAAATAAGGTGCTTATATCCAGAATATATAAAGAATGCTTACAACTCAAGAATAAAAAGATAAATAATCCAAGTTAGAAATGGGCAAAGGATCTGAACAGGCATTTCTCCAAAGAAGATAAACAGATGGGCAATAAAACACAAGAAACTCAGTGCTGAATGTCATTAGCCACCAGGGAAATGCAAACCTCCAATACAAAACTACCATCTATGGTGTAGAGCTACCCTCTCACACCCACGGGGGTTAGCCGTAATAGAACAGGTAGTAACAGACGTCAGCAAGGAGGTGGAGAAATGACCATCCTCATACATTGCTGGTGGGAATGTAAAATGGTGCAGCTGCTTTGGAAAATCGTCCGGCATTTCCTCAGTTGGTTGAACATAGTGTTACCCTGTGACCCAGCAGTTACAAGCAAGAGAAATGAAAATTTGGCCACAGAAAAACTTGTACACGAATGTTCATAGCAGCAATATTCATTCTAACCTCAAAGTAGAAACAATCATGAATGGGAAAATACAATATGGTATAGCCACATGATGGAATATTATTGGGCAGTAAAAAGGAATGAAATCCTGGGGCTCCTGGGTGGCTCCGTCATTGAAGCATCTGACTCTTGGTTTCAGCTCAGGTTGTGATCTCAGGGTCGTGAGATCGAGCCCCACTTCGGGCTCTGTGCTCAGCGGGGCATCTGCTTGAGAGTCTTTCTTTCTCACTCTGCCCCTCCCCCACTCTGTCTCTCTCAAATAAATAAGTAAATCTTTAAAAAAAAAGAAAAGGAAGTCCTGACACATGCTCCAACAGGGATGAACCTTGAAAACAGTGTTAAGTGCAAGAAGCCACACACAGAAGATCATATATTGTATATAACTTTGATATGAAATTTCTGGAATAAGCAAATCTAGACAGACAGGAAGTAGATTGGTGGTTGTGTAGGGCTGGGGGTTGGGGAGGAGTGGAGGATGAGTACCTGTGGGGTTGGGGTTCTTTTCTGGATCATGAGGTGTTCTAAACCTGACCATGCTGATGGCTGCACTACTTGGAATATACTAGAAACCATTGACCTGTACATGTTAAATGGGTGAGTTGTAGGACGTGAGAATTCTATCTCAATAAATCTGTTACAAAAGTCACTGTGAAGGATTCCAGATCTTTCCAGATGTACAAAAGCACATAAAGTTTTTACCCTTAATACCACGTATCCACCATCCAGCTTAAGGAATGGAGCATTATTAATTCCCCACCTGTGTCCTACCAGGTGGTGTCCATTCTTGCCTGGTTACATGTGATGAACTGAAAACATCCTTCTTTACTAACCAAACTGCACCTGCTCTTTGAGGAAACAGACTGTGCACCCAGGAGTCTTGGGGCTCAGGGACAGCAGGGTTATGGCTGCAGCTGGGAGTCACCTGTGCTTGGGGGGAATCTCCATTCAGGCAGCCCCGGGCAGGAGATCACAAAAGTCTGGAATCCATGGTCAAATCGGGGTGGCTCTGCCTCTTAAGTCCGATGTCTGTCACATCATAACTTGGCCATGGTCATGGGAGAGCCATCACTGCTGAGGCTGAGAGTTTATGCCTCCACTCCCCCCAGGAAAAGGATTTGTACAACTTTCTGACCTTTTAGGACATGGTAACCCCAGTGTTATGTGTGGCACTTTCTCGGAGGCTCCTGGATAAAATGTGTTTGTGCGGGATCATCCCGGGGGCCAGCAGGGGCTACTGATGAGTGAGTCCTTTTCCTGTTTCCTGCAGGGCTGTGGACACCGTAGGTGCTCATTTAGTGCCAGTGGACAGATGGACGGCGGACATGGGTGGATGGGCGGGTCAGCGCCCGGATGGCAAGTGGGCGGCTAGAGGCGCAGGCCGTGGGTGCTGCAGGTGGGCAGATGGCGACATGGCTCCGTGTCTTCCCTGCTCACCGCTCACCACCCCGCCCTCCCGCCCCCTTGCTTTCAGCTCCGGGCAGCAGAGGTGGAGATCAAAGACCTGCAGTCGGAGTTCCAGCTGGAGAAGATCGATTACTTGGCCACCATCCGCCGGCAGGAGCGCGACTCCATGCTCCTCCAGCAGCTCCTGGAGCAGGTGCAGCCCCTCATCCGCCGGGACTGTAACTACAGCAACTTGGAGAAGATAAGGCGTGAGGCCTGCTGGGACGAGGACAACGGCTTCTGGAAGATCCCCGAGCCCATCATCATAAAAACCAGCCTCCCAGTAGGTCAGGTGCTCGGCTGTCCCCTCGGCCCTCCTCCGCGCAGTGTGCCCTCCTGCGGGCTGACCCGCCAGGGCCGGGGCCCTGGGCTTGCTGGCTGTGGGTGCAGCAGCCACAGGGACCCTGGGGCTCCAAGACAGTGGGGACCCGGGGGAGAAGTGGTGTGCTCTGGAGTCAGACAGATGTGGGCTGGAATTCGTGCTCCACTGCTCCCTGAGTGGCCTCTTTGGGACTCAGTGTCCTCATCTGTGAAATGGGGATTCGTAACCGCACCTTCTGTAAAGATCGCTGGGTGGCTTGGCCTGTGTTCATGTGTGTGACGCCCTTAGCGCCATGGCCATCCTGAGGCAAGTACGTGCTACCTTTGGTCACTGTTGCGATCTTCACTCTTTAGCTCCCCCAGCACTCCCGGGGAGGGCAAAGATGATCGCTTCTGTTTGACATCTAAGGAGCTGGAACCTCAGATAGAGAAGTGACTGAACCAGGGTCCCAGTCAGAGCCGCGAGGCCCAGGACCAGGGATAGAAACGGGTTAACCTTCTGCTTTTGGCCCTGATTTCGTGTGACCTTATGATGAAGGTCACTCTTTCTCTCTGGGCCTTGGTCCTGGATCCTCACAAAGAAAGGGCTGGGGAAGGTGGTCTTGAAGGTCTGTCTCCGGCCTCGCAGCTGGGAGCACCCCCTCCTCCATCAGAGAACGTTTGTTCAGTCTCTAAGTCATTTCCCAAGCGCTGGCATCTGTCAGCAGGGTTTCTCCTGCCCGCTGGGTTGTGACAAGCAGGAGAATGGCTGCTTTGGCTTCTGAGCCCTCCTGGTATGTTTCCCAAAGTCATCTTGTGGCCTGGGCAGTGTGCTCCCCCCACTCCGGGCCTCGCGAGCTTGGGCGAGTGCTGCCCACCCTGGCCTTCTGGCCTGCGGACTGGGGACCAGGCAGCAGTGACTTCAGCTTATGTTTCTCATAGCAGTTCCAACAGGGCCACAGAACAAGGCAGTCCGCAAAGCCTCCACAGCAGACAATGGTGAACCGGGCACGGTAAGGCCTGTGGGGGAGGGGGTGAGGCGTGGGGAGCTGGCGTGGGGTGGGGGCGATGGGGAGGGGGTCCTTGCGGGTCAGCCTCCCTATAGGGCCATGGGCTTCTAACTTCCTCCCACCTGAGGGTCACGCAGGAGGCGATCTTTTCTGTGTCCCTCTGTTGGACCCTCCCCTGCTCTGGCCATCATTCGGTGCGAGGTACCCTATCCCGCTGACCAAGGACCGAAGATTCGTCTTCAGTCGCAGAGGCCAGGCTGTACATTCTGGTTCCCTGGGCCCTCGCTGGGATCCTCCAACCAAAGGGCCCTCAAGGGCCCACAAAACAGTAACTGGGCTTCCAGAGTCACTCGGTTCTCCCATCTCCCGTATTTCATATTATAACAGCGGAGGTCAGGAAACCTTCCTGTAGAGCACGCCGTCTTTCTGTGCGCTTCTCTACCTCTCGGTTCCACTTCCCTGGCAGTGCCAGCTTCGACCCAGGCAGGCTTTCTCTGCGCGGCAGGAAAGATGGGGATCCAAGAGGAAGAGACCCAGTCTCTTACCACATCTCAAACCAGCCCTTGTGGAAAGATTCTGATCAGCCGTGTCTGGGTCAGGGGACCTGCTCTTGGACCAGGGACTTATGTCCGGAAGATGTATATTTCTGTGACTGGTTCGGGCTGGTCACATGCCCAGTTGTGCAGCCGGGTGTGGGCAAGAGGGCGTGGTGGTGTTTGGGCAGAGAACGGTCGCCTCACCAGGACCGTGTTGAGGGGAGAAGGGTAGCCCTGAAGGGAGAGTCAGGCTGACGCAGAGTCTGTTATAGTGGTGACAAATCATAGTCTTTGGGGATGAGAGATGGGGGCTCCAGCTGTAATGACCTTGACGGTGCCCGTGGGGCATTCCAAGTCTGTGAATATGTCGTGATGGGTTTGGGCTTCGTGGTACTGGAGAACAAGACACTTCCTATCCCAAGGAAGGCGGGTGGCATCGGCTTGGCAGGAGCTGTGACTCTCCCGAGCTGCCCGGATCCCACTGCAGGAGTCTGGGGTCTCTAGTGGGGTCCGGAGAGTGGGCCAGGAGGCTCCGGGCGGCCTCCACCCCAGCAGGCTTGCAGAGGCGAGGACTGTAGAAACAAAGGGCGCTGACCCACGAGAACGTGGAATCTCAGCAGGAAGAAGACCGCTACAGGCTGATGCTCAGTCGGAGCGACAGCGAGAACATTGCCAGTAACTACTTCCGGTCCAAGCGAGCCAGCCAGATCCTCAGCACGGATCCCATGAAGAGCCTCGGTGAGAGCCCCGCCCACCTCCTGTCCTGCAGCCGCTCCCAGGGAGAGCCCTGCCCGGCCTTCTGCCAGCTGGGACAGACGTGATGGGTGGATTGGAGTCAGGTCCAGGGTAAAAACCCCTTCCCATCCCTGAGCCTCAGTTTCCTCAGCTGTGCACAGAGGGGGCATGCCTGCCTCCCAGTGTTGGGGGGGAGCGGCCCAGCCCAGAGCCTGGCACATGGTGTGTGTGTGCCCCGTGCCCAGACTCCCTCTCCCTGTCCCCCTTCCTCTCCTGGCACAGAGCGGCCGTGTTTGGTTCCTCTGCCTCCCCCGAGCACAGGAGGCCTGTGACACACAGCTGGGGTCCTGGCATGTGCTCGCCGGCTTCCACAAATGTCAGTAGTGTGGCTTTCCCCCACGGAGCCAAAGGGGGCAGACGGGGCCACAGAAGTGAAACACTTTTAAAAGCAAGAATTGAAAGTCACTTTGTTCTTCCATTTCTGTTTTCAAGATTTTATTTATGTATTTATTTGAGAGAGAGCACGAGAGCACAGGGGAGGGGCAGAGGGAGAGAGAGAGGGAGAGTCTTAGGCAGACTCTCCACTGAGGAGCCTGACGCTGGCTCGATCTCACAACCCTGAGATCATGACCTGAGCCAAAACCAAGTTAAGAGCTGGATGCTTAACTGAGCCACCCAGGTGCCCTGCATTCTTCCATCCCTAAAAGCAAAATCAAAGGCCACAGAGCTTCTAATAGCCACAAAAAGCAAATCTCAGTTCTACGTTGAGACTGTTGAGGAGGCAGAGTTCAGTAGAGCTGAGAATCAGGAGGGAAAAACAGCACAGGACGCAAACAAACATCAGTTGAGGACCCGGCACCGTGCCCATGTTGCAGATGAGGAAACTGAGGCCCTGCACCCCGAGGTCACACGTGCACGCAGCTGGGCCCTGAATGCAGGCCTGTCTGGCTCAAGATCCTGGGCTGCCTGAGTCTGAGTCTCTAGGACTCCGAGCTCCTGGCCCAGACCCTCTGGTGGGACGAGACCTTCAACTGGGCGGGGTGAGGTGGGCTCCCCATCCCCGTGCCCCCTGGCTCACTGGCTTCTCTGTCCCCTTCTCCACAGCGCATCACAGCTCGCCTCCTGGCCTCGGCTCCCCACTCAGCAACACCTCTGCCATGTCACCTACCCAGGCCCCCGAAATGCCCCAGCCCCGGCCCTTCCGCCTCGAGTCCCTTGATATTCCCTTTTCCAAGGCCAAGCGTAAGAAAAGCAAAAGCAGCTTTGGCAGTGAGCCTCTGTGAACACGGACTCCTGCTGCTGCCCTGCCTTGGGGCATCTGTGAGGCTGCCAGGCCGCCGCCCCCACCCCCGCCAGGGCAGCCCCAGCCAAGCCTCCTCCCCACTGCCCCCACGGTGTCCGGATGCTCGAGAGGGGTCCTTGCCCTGGGAAGAGACTTTCCCTTCCCTGTTACCCATCCTTGCGGAGGTGCGCTCTGGCTCTCCATGCCACACCAGTGTTCTATCTGCTCACCTGCCACAGCCCACCGCGCGTGCCCCCCACCCCCGTTCCGTTACTCTGTGCCTCCATGGGCTCAGAAACCTCACGGCATTCACCAGCAGCCCCGACAGAGTGGGCAGCAACTTCCGTGTTGATCAAGGACAGCATCTCAGTGATAGACCATCATGCCTCTGTCTACCAGGCCAGGAAGCTGGATGGCGTGGGCACAGGAGTCCTGGAGCTCACACTCAGCTGCTCTGTGGCCTAGAGGAGGCTTCTCCACATGAGGCTGCCCCAATAAACTGCCTTTTCCCGATGAGCTCCCTTCCCTAGTCCTCTGACAGTGTCACTGGGGCCCCTCCTGCCACGGCTGCCTGGCCTTCACGGGGAAGCGCTTTTTGGAGCGGTATTTCTTAACTACCTGATGCCTTTAAAAACGGGCTGTGGGGTTTCCGCAACTCCCCACACTCATGAGTACAAGTGCATTTTTCTGGGGCGAGCACCTCATTCAGTTCTCCAAAGATCTGAGTAAGGAAAGCAGATCCCTTGTTTTGGACAATAAAGATTGTGTCTTGCTGAAACCCAGAAAAAGGCCAGGGGTGTGTCCTCAGGGGCTGTGCTGGAACTGGGTGCCCTGAAGTGGCCAGGAATGAGGCCAGGTCATCCCGGCTACTGAGGGCACAGCCCTCCCCTTGCCCTTCGTATCCCAGGCCTGCCCTGCAGGAGGGCCCCACCATCTGAGGGAAAAGGCCTGGCCTTTGGTTGAAGAGGAGACTCATTTCGCCCTGGGCTCCATCTGTGAGAGGGGAGCAGCTGCCTCCTAGGGGTACTGTGAAGGTTCAGTGAGAGTTAAGTGATGTTCCCAGCACGTAGCAGGTGCCCCGTATTAGTCCTCCTCGTTTGTTCTCCTCTGCATTTTGCATTAATTACTGTGGTGGATCCCAAAAGCCACATGCCTGGGCCAAGCTCACGCCCTGGGGATCAGTCTAACTGCAGGCAGGCAGTTACCTGTGTTGAGAAGAAGAAAGATCGGGTATTTATGGGGAACAGAGTGCCCTTGTGAAGGGTAGGGCTATCATAAAGGGTGGAGAAGATCCTGAGGGGCTTAAGATGGGAATGGGGGTGGGGGGCATGAGCAAAGGCAGGAGGTGGAGAGTGTGTCTGTTGGAGCCCTGCAGCAGGGAAGCCCTGAGCAGGGCTAAGAGGAGGATGTGGCTGCCAAGATCAGCTTCAAGAGAGACCTGAGGAGTCTTGGGTGTCCCTGAGCTGTGGCAGACTCCTAAGCCACCGAATGGCATCACTGGGTCTGAGTTCCAGGGGGACCGATGTGAAGGGCGGGACTGCTGGACTGGGGCCCCCCGCAGGGGTGAGGCTGAACTCACAGCGGAGCCAGTGGAGACGGAGAGGAGGTAGAATCAGTTAAGGAGACGGATGGGGGGAGATTTTGACTTTTGCGCTTGGAGGACAAGTGTGAAAGGTCAGAACAGCTACCTTTTCTCTCCGCGATTACTTTCACCCATTTGCCCCAGGATTGTGGCTGGGACCAGAGAGTCACCGAAATCTTGGAACTGATTGCGGCAGCTTTTCCTCAGACCCGTGGTGGGGCCGATGCTCAGCCTCACTTTGCACCGGGTGCTTCAAACCTGTCCTCCAGCTCCCACGAGCCCAGGCTTTTATCAAAGGCCGCAGGTGAGTGGGAGAGCTGGGCCTCGCCGTCGTTTCTATTTCCAGCCTAACCCTAACCGAGGAGGTGCTCCCTGGCGGCCACCACCGCCCCAGGTCCCAAGAGGGACGGGCAGGTCTGATGAAGAGGCAAGATCTGGGGTCCCGGCGGGAGTTCGGACTGGGCGGAGCCTACGGGCGCTCGGCCTTGTTGACTGTC
Organism: Mustela putorius furo; assembly: GCF_011764305.1. NCBI lineage: Eukaryota > Metazoa > Chordata > Mammalia > Carnivora > Mustelidae > Mustela > Mustela putorius. Next base: position 14,589,583 of record NW_025422005.1, on the reverse strand, counting down.
TGCGGCTGCGGAGCTGTCTTTCTAGGATTGAACCTTATCCTTTGAGGAGGCGGGACCTCTCGCCCCTTCCGCCAATAGGGTCCAGAGACTCCGCCCCCAACCGGGGCACTTCCGGTGATGCTCTCCCATCATCTCCGCCCCGGCGGCGGCCCCGGCTGCCTGGCCGCGGCGTACCCAGATCACTTCCGGGTGTTACTCCAAGACCGCGAGCTGCGATTGGGCAGCCTAGACGGGGTACTTCCGGTGCCCAGGTGCTTGGGTTCTTGGCAGAAGGAAGAAGATGGAGCCCGGCGCCGCGGCCCGCGCTTGGTCTCTCCTGTGGCTGCTGCTGCCCTTGCTTGGCCCGGCCTGCGCCAGCGGTCCTCGCACCTTAGTGCTGCTAGACAACCTCAACCTGCGGGAGACGCACTCGCTTTTCTTCCGAAGCCTGAAGGGTGAGACCGGGGCCCGAGGGGGCAGTGGGGGAAAGTCGGGTTGGAAAAGCTCCCGAGCCCCAGGGCAGCGACTACCCTCCCTCCCTCCTTCCGATTTTCCACGAAGAGGCTGTCCGCTACTCTAGCCTCTCGCTCGCGGGGGGCGGTCGAGGTCTCTGCAGCGGTGCTTTCCCCTGGCGTCCCGTCTGCCGCAGCTCCCTGTTCCTCTCGTCCAGACAGGGCCTTTGAACTCACATTCAAGACCGCAGATGACCCGAGCCTGTCCCTCATTAAGTACGGGGAGTTCCTCTACGACAATCTCATCATCTTCTCCCCCTCGGTAGAAGGTAAGTGCTGCACGTCGCTCCCAGAACTGGGATTCAAGGCCCACGATTGGTTTTTCTTCTGGATCTTGTGCATTTTCTGGGTCATGGCACAGGTCACCAGCCCTGGACACTGCTGCTACCGGGGAAGAGGAAATGTTCACTTCTGACCTGGGCCTGGGAAGGAATGTCTCTTTTCTAAAAGACACACCTGAAGGTTGTGGGCTCAGGTGTTGCACAGACGGTGGAAGTGCAGGCCCTGCTACCCTGAGAAGGGGGGTTTTCTCTATAAAGAGTCTGGTGGGAAAGAACAGAGAGTGCCCCTGCTTGGGTTGGCTTCTGTGGGGAGAGAAAATGGCATGTTATTAAATAGTTTGTCTGCAGAGGCATTTTGATAATTGATGGTAAGAATTGAGATGGATTCGGTTTCTGATGGCTAGAACATTAGCCATAATTTAGCCCAGCCCCCTACTGGAGACTGGATGGGTCTAGCAGAGAGCTGGTTGTTGAACAGAATGAATGTCTTCGCTGGCTTATCCAATTGATACGTCAGCATTCCTGTGACAGCTTACAAGTTGTGCCCAGGTGGATGGGAATGTCACCGAGAAGGGAGCGAGCTGTAGGTGAGAAGGGCTGGGGGAAGGCCGAGCTAGGCTCTTGCTTTGGGAATGTCAGAGAAGCTAAACAGTGTTTCTCAAATCTTAGTCATTTCTGTACCTCCTTCCTGATTTTTACTGTATTCCACATCACCCATTAATACTTAATGTTCCTTTAAATTGACCCCTTTAAAAAAAGGAAAAAAAGAAAGAACAAAACTCTAACAGCATTTTAAAAGGAAACCAGTGATGAACCCAGTATCTCCACTAAAAATGGAAAGCTGGTATCATCACTTCTTTTCACTAAAACGTAACTATAAATAGTGTAAACACTGTTAAGTTCTAGCCAGCTTCTGTTGCCTGCTGAAGGCACGGAGTCAGGCTTCCACGTAAAGGAGGCTAGCAAACATTAGAGAAATGTTAAGATCAATATCAAACTAAGACATTCTCTTTGATGGGGCAAGCTTGAAAAATCACTGGAAAAGGAAGAAGGTCTCTCTGAGATTCAGTGTTTAAAGCTCTGCCCCACATGTACTTTTTCTGCGCCTAGCACAGTAAGTCCCGCATGCTACAGGAAAGCTGCATGGGTACTCCTGTGGAGAAGACTTGTATGTGCTGGGGGCAGTTTAGGGTAAGAACTTGGCCTTGGCTCTGTGGTGCTGTGACTAGTTAGCCTCCTCAGGTGTGAGAACCCTGGCCTGGCTTCCTTCTCCATGCCCCTGGGTTCCTCCCTGACTCTGGGATTAGGAAGCTCCCAAGTCACATGCACTGCTGGCATAGAAGAATGGTCCTTTAGCACATCCTTTGTACACCTTTGTACAGAAAGGTGGAGAGGTGTCCTAGATTCAAGCCCAGGTAGCTCTATCTCACAGCCTGGATTCTTGCCACTGTACAAAGATTTCTCAACAGTGGCGCTTCTGGACATTTGGTACTGGATAACGATGTTGTAGGGGGCGGTCTTGGGCACTGTAAGATGTGTAGCAGCATTCTGAACCTGTGTCGCACTAGATGGCAGTAGCCACCTCTGGACATTGCTCGTAGGGCAGAATTGCCCCTGGCCGGGAACCACACTGTCCACTGTGCTTGGAGCTGCTTTTGAATTGTCTGACCTGTCTGGCCTGTCTGTAGGAGTGGGGATAGAGGGCTTTCTGAATGTAGTAGAAGAGGTGAAGTTGCAGGTACAGAATGTTCTGTCAGTGCCTGAAGGTAAGGTAAACTGCTTTTTTGTTTTTTTTCCTGAAAATGTCCCCTCAGAAGGCCATTCTCATAGTTGTATCTGTACATAGTCCTATTACGGACTCAGAATGGACATGTGACGGACAGACTTCTCTCTCCAGTCTCAGTGCACGGCACTTGCTTGAGCTGGAAATCTTGGGGTTGCCCTTAGCGCCCCCCTCTCTCTCATACCCTGTATCTGGTCCATAACAGGCCCTGCTGACTTTACCTTCAGAATAGGAGTGAGGCCCCCCTCCTGCTTCCCTCCTGTCTTCCTCCTCCTCCTCTCTTCCTTCCCTCCCTACCCTTCTCTCTTCACTGCCTGGATTATCACAGTGGCCTCCTAACCCACTGCTCTGCTTCCATTCTAGTCCCCGTACCCGATTCTCCACCGAGCTTCCAGAATCGTCCTTTAGAAATAAAAAGCAGGTCATGTTGGTGTCCTGTTTGAAAACCTCCAATGGCTCCTCCTCATGGCCAACCTCACAGGGGCCTGTAGAGCCTCGTGAGCTGCCCTCCCCGTTTCAGCATGGCCTCACCTGCTTCTGCTCGCCCCTTCACACTCCAGCTGAGCCACATTGGGCTCCTTGCTGGGACAGGCTCACCTGCCTCGGGGACCCCACACCTGTCATTCTCGATGCCCCCCATGCTGCCTGGGCCACTCTCAGACCTCAGATGCTACTTGCCCTGGGTCTTCCCGGACATCCTGTATATGTAGCTCCCACTCCCTCCCACTGTCGTTTTCTTTCTGCAGAAAAGAAATAACGTTCTTGTAATGACTAAGTGAATTCCTAAGCACTCCCTCCATTACTTTATGTTGAACATCAGGTTGTACTTTGGGGAAGACTCTTGATCTGGTTCTGGGTGCTCTTGGCAGTCCCCTGACCAGGATTGACTGACCAAAGAAAGATACCATCTCGTAAGTACAAAGGTTGGAAGTTAATGTGCCTTTTTGGGGATCACTTTAATAAAAGCAGTCTACAGAGTGGTTCTGTTATGGCTCTTGTGGATCTAAATCATAGGATTAATAGGGGGAAAAGTTACGCATGTTGGTAAATGAGTACTAGTGTTAAGTGACTGTACATCCTCATTTAGAAGTGCTCATTCTAAGACAATTTAGATGGAAGTGAAATTGATGGGTTCTAGAGGACTGTCAGCCGGAAGTCACTCCAGTGATGACAGAGATACTGATGTGAAAGGTGCAGGTAGTGAGTTTGAATGAAGTTGTATCATGACATGTGAGTGGGAAAATGCATCTTTTCTGAACATATATTTTATATGTGACTTGAAATGTGCATAACTAACTTGATAGCTATAATTGGTAGGTGTTTGTCTCTGTCATTTATACTTCTCAAAGTTAAAAGCTTATGAATTCAAGTCATTCCTTTAAGATCTTCAGTTTGGGGAAACAGGCATATATGGTAAATGACTGTCTCGTTGTGGGCCGCAGAGGCTGGGATGGATCGTGGCTGGTCGGTGGTCCAGCCTCCCCGCCCACGTGTCGGAGGAGTATTCTGGCTCAGTCAGTCTGGTGCTTCTTTCAGATTTCGGAGGCAACATCAATGTGGAGACTATCAGTACCTTTATCGATGGTGGAGGCAGTGTCCTGGTGGCTGCTAGCTCAGACATTGGTAAGTCTGAGTTGGGAAGGTCTAGTGCTTTCCCTCATTTCTCTGGGAAGCTTGGCAAGTTTTACAAATGGAAGCTGCCAGATTGGTGCTCGCTAGGCGGGCTGAGCAGTGAGTATGGGAACTCCAGAGCCATTCAGTCCCTCCTGTGACCAGAGATGTTGGGCCTCTTAAGGGCTGGGGGCCCTGTTTTTTCCCTTTGTTTTGTTTTTGTTCATGTTGGTGGGACTCCCCTTACAAAAAGATGACAAGTCGGGGCTCCTTGGGCAGACCTCAGAGCATTTTGGTAGATTATTTTTTTGTTTTGGAAAATTTCAAAGATACCTGGCATTAGGGAGAGAGCAGCATCCTGAAGCCTGCATGCGTTAATTACTCGGCTTCAGCAGGCACCTGGCCAGCCTTGTTTCATTTTTCTCAGCATTGACAGATGTTTATGTTTATTTAATTAATTTATTTTTTAAAAGATTTTATTCGAGAGAAAGAGCACAGGAGTAGGGGGACAGAGAGGGAGAAGCAGACTCCCTGGCTGAGCAGGAAGCCTGACTTGGGGCTAGAGACCATGACCTGAGTCAAAGGCAGATGCTTAACCGACTGAGCCACCCAGGGGCCCCAGCATTGCCAGATGTTTACAACCATACTGGGTGGGCTTCTCGTTGGGGGTGACAAGGAGGAGAGAAGTCCTGTGAGGCCAGCCTCGTCCAGATCACGACTGTCTGAGGTACCTGCTTTGCCCCAGCAGGGGTTTCTGTGTGTTGGGGGTGGAGGCAGCCAGGTGGTTGGTTGTGTTACCCATTCAGGTTCTGACCCCCGCAGTCAGAGTGCCATGCTGTGTCCTGCGGTCCAGCTGGGGCTGACCTCAGCCAGGGGAAGCTGCAGGGCTCTGGGATGACTGGGATGAGCGAGTCACCAGGATGCCAGGGCTTGGCCCAGGGTATACCTCTAAGGGCTGAGCCAGGCATTTCTTGGGTCTGTGCAGGTGATCCTCTTCGAGAGCTGGGCAGTGAGTGTGGGATTGAGTTTGACGAGGAGAAAACGGCTGTCATTGACCATCACAACTACGACATCTCAGACCTTGGCCAGGTAATCAGGCCCTTAGAGCAGAGTTCAGCTGGGAAACCGAGAGGAGGTCGGGAGGGAGTCGTTGGTGTGGGGGCCCCTCTTCCTGACCCTCGTCTTTCCCTCTGCCGCTGCAGCATACGCTCATCGTGGCTGACCCTGAGAACCTGTTGAAGGCCCCAACCATTGTCGGGAGATCATCTCTGAACCCCATCCTCTTTCGAGGGGTCGGGTGAGTGAGAAGGCATAGGGTGCTAGAACCCTGGAAAGGACAGGACCACTTTCTTTTGTTGGGAAACTAACCCAAACTTGATGATTTGGGGGCGTTCCTTTCCCTGGAGGACGTGCGCAAAATTAATTTCGGAAATGCAGAGTCAGACGTCATTGTTGTGGTGGAAGGAGGGCTGCTGTTGTAGCAGGGGTTTAGCTGTTGAGAAAGCAGGACTCATCCCTATGAAGAAACAGCCCTTAGGGACTCCAGGTCCTTGGGCTCAGTGTCGAGTGTTCTCTTTTCCTTCCCCAGGATGGTGGCCGACCCCGACAATCCCCTGGTATTGGACATCCTGACGGGCTCCTCCACCTCTTACTCCTTCTTCCCGGATAAACCTATCACCCAGGTGAGGGGCCTTGCTGCCTTGAGGCCTCTAAATCCTGGACCTGGCGGTAGAGCACTTTATTTGAAAATGAGAAGCGGGGCGCCAGCTCTTGTGCAGCTCAGGTCTTGATCCTAGGATTGTGAGATTGAGCCCTTGCTGGGCTCCATGCTGCATGTGGAACCTGTCCCTGTGGCCCCTTCTCTGGCTCTTAAAAAACCAAAAGCAGGAGAGAGCTCACTGTGGGGACTGGGCAATGAGAGGTTGGTGGATGTGGGGGGGGGCGGGTAGAGAGGGTAGAGGCAGTGGGGCCTCAGGTGCCACCATCAGGTAGGACCCAGGTGCTTGTGGTCTAGTCACTTGTCCTTTGCCCGAGCTCTCCTGGATGACACCCCCCTTTTGTTCCCAGTACCCCCATGCAGTGGGGAAGAACACCCTGCTCATTGCCGGGCTCCAGGCCAGGAACAACGCCCGGGTGATCTTCAGCGGCTCCCTAGACTTCTTCAGTGATGCCTTCTTCAACTCAGCAGTGCAGAAGGCCGCGTCCGGCTCCCAGAGGTCGGTGCTGGGGGCTCCGGCAGGTGTGGTCTGGGATGCTGGGGAAGAAGGAGCCTTTTAGTGACAGGGGTGTCAGAGGCTAGCTATCTTCAGATACTTTAAAATAATTTGAAGACTCGACTTTGTTGCTGTTACTGGTGTTGGCACTCCACAAACTTTTCAAGTAGTAATGGCTTATCTGGCGATGTTTCGATGTGTATTGATCGTGCAGGTGACCGCAGAGCACCACCACCTGACAGCCTTGCCACATGCCCTCCAGGCAGGATACCTAGATATGCACGGCCCCCAGCGTTTATCTTGATTAACAGGGATCTGTCTCACCCATCAGGCACCACTGGGAAGAAGCCGGTTCTGGTGCTCTAGCCTCGATTTCCCCTTCTGCAGGTACTCCCAGACAGGCAACTATGAGTTAGCTGTGGCCCTGTCCCGCTGGGTGTTCAAGGAGGAAGGGGTCCTCCGCGTGGGGCCTGTGTCCCACCATCGGGTGGGGGAGACAGCCCCACCCAATGCATACACCGTCACCGACCTCGTGGTAAGCGCGCCTTGGAGCAGGAGGGTCCCCTTGCAGTTTTGCCCAAGTTGCTTTGGCGTGAAAGTCTTTATTGAACATTTCTCTGATGGCCTTAGTGGCCTAAATAAGGAAGAAGACATTCATCTCTATTCCTAAGAATGTCCGTGTAGGTGCAGAGCGCCTGGCACATAAGCTGATGTCTGAAGGGGCGTGGGTTCGAAGGGGCGTGGGATCGCCGTGGAGGGGCAGGAGCGGGACGGCTTCCCCGGGTGCTCGCTGCTGGGAGCGGGACTTGGTAGAGTCGGGTCTGGAAGATGTAGAGGGGTAGGGAAGGTGGCAGCAGGAAGACCCGAGAGTGCCCGGCCCACTTGTGAGCCGAGCTGGGTCTGGGTGCAGACTTGGATGGGCCTGTGCCAAGCTGTGGCTCGGAGTTCTGTCCTGGGTGGGGGGTGGGGCTCCCCCGGAGTCCGGTCAGGCAGACGAGCGGTTCAGAGCAGCTCTGAGGGTGGCGGCCCCCCGCTGACCAGCCTGCGGTCTCAGGAGTACAGCATCGTGATCGAGCAGCTCTCAGATGGCAGATGGGTCCCCTTTGATGGGGATGACATTCAGCTGGAGTTTGTCCGCATCGATCCTTTCGTGAGGACGTTCTTGAAGAAGAAAGGTAAGTAGGAGCGGTGCGTGGGAAAACTGCGGGCCCTCAGCGCCACGGTGGCTTGCTCTCGTGAGGCAGGAAGCCGCTCCTGGTTACGGTCTTGGATCTTCCCCAGGTGGCAAATACAGCGTCCAGTTCAAGTTGCCGGACGTGTATGGAGTGTTCCAGTTTAAAGTGGATTACAACCGGCTGGGCTACACGCACTTGCACTCTTCCACTCAGGTGAGTGTCAGTCACGGTCCCCTTTTTGGCTCCAGCGGCCCCGCCTGTGCTGCTGGGCGGCCCGGACCTGTCACCTCTGCCCTGTCGTAGGTGTCCGTGAGGCCACTCCAGCACACGCAGTACGAGCGCTTCATCCCCTCGGCCTATCCCTACTACGCCAGCGCCTTCTCCATGATGCTGGGCCTGTTCATCTTCAGCACGGTCTTCTTGCACATGAAGGAGAAGGAGAAGTCTGACTGAGGGGCGGAGCCCTGGGACTCCTTGAGACGCGCGGATGGCAGTTATGTAGGATTGGGTCTTCCTGGTTGGTGTTTTTTTTTTTTTTTAAGCTGTGTGACAGTGGCTCAGCCTTACCTCAGGGGAGAAATGCAGCATCGAGTACCAAGGGGTGGGGGGTGGGGACTGATTTTTATGTGTGCTAAGTGGTATTTTTCATATGTGGTCACTCTCATTTCTAAGATAAACATTGCCCTCCAACTCTGTCTGACCCGTGTGCTTTGCTGTGGTGGGGATGCGGTTCAGTTGTGTCGCTGACCAAGGACTGCATTTCCCTTAAGCATGAAATCCTAGAACTTCGAGGGAGAGGACATGGTTAATTAAATACACCAAGGTGTTTGACTTTCTAATAGGATTATTGAGCTGACGTGTATGTTCACCTTGCTTTAGGCGGTAGTTGGGTCTCTAAAAAGCACGTGTAAAATTGTATGTGGAATCCCTTCCTCATTGTTGATCTCACAGAATTTTCTTGTCTTTTATTAGGGTGTAAGAATCACTCTTAAAGCCACATATTCAATTCAAAGCAAATATGTGTTCTTCGGTTGTAAATGTGCATTTAATTCTTCACAATTCCTGTAAGAAACACTAGTCAAAAGGCAGATCAGCAAGTAAAACAACACACTGTCAATTTCCACTTCATCATCACTTCTAGCTCTGTTAGACTTGCGTCAGTCAGTAGCTGGAGGAGCTCAGCAGAAGTGCTTTCTCAGAGACGCCCCGAGCTTTCCAGGCCTTGATAGAAGATGCTAGAGCGTCTTCTCATCCTGATGCCTGCGGATACTGACCTGGCAGATTCTGACTTAGCTCGGAAGACATGCAGACCGAGGTCCTGGCTGCCACTTTCAAACCAGCCAGGGTCCATTCCTAGAGTCCATGCTGTTCTAATAACCCCTGCTTTGCCTGAACCTCCTCCACCAAGAGATCTGCTCAGCCAGGGACTTCACAGAGGTCTGTGAGGGAGGCAGGGCTTCTGGCCCACAGTTAACACCAGCCCCTCTCCTCACCTGCTACAGAGAACTCAGTCCTGTGGATTTGTACTCAGATCTTACCACATTGTTAGTACTAATATACAGAGGGCCTAGTGATTATCATTTCTTTTTAGAGTTTGGCCCCTTGGATTCATCTAGACTGCGGGTTGACAAATGATGGTGTGGCCAGTTTGGCCTGTAAGCCAAAAGTGGTTTTCATGTTTTTAAATAGTTGAAGCAAATTTTAAAAAGAGTATTTAGTGACACATGAATTCATATCTCGGTATATTTACGTATTTCAAACTGCTTTTGTGCTCTAACAACAGTGGAGTAGCTGTGACATGGGCGCTCCGTAGAAAGTCTGCCAGCTTCTCCAGCTCCGCTCTAGTCCAGTTTCTCCCAGCACAGGTGAGAGAACCTCATGCAGGTTACACGATGCACCTGAAATCGCACAGCTAGGGTGAGTTAGTGGCCGCAGACCGTGAACTTCGCCACTGGCTCTTCCTTCCATTTGCCAAACCAGAGGCCTTCTCCAGTGCTGACCAGCCTCTCCGCGCCATCCTCCACGTGCCGCCCACCCTCGCGCATGGGAGCCCACCCCACCCTGCAGCACTCACAGACCAGTACCACACAGATAGTGCTAAGTTCTTTAGTAATACGCCAGTTAGAGCGGAGCCCTCATGGGGCCGCTCTCCAGGAGCAGAGGAGCAGGGCTGCCTGGCACAGTGCCTCGTACTCCAGGTTGGCCAGAAATAACATCTTCATCTTGGTCTCCACGCAGCTCTTCTCTGTGCGCCGGTCGGCCAGCAGGGTGGCGGCTGACTGCTGGAGGAGCCAGCCGATCATCTTGTCTAGTTTCAGATTCCTCAGCGCTAGAGTATGTTCACCCCAGAGGCTTAAATGAAGTATGTTAGCAGCTACTCGGGCAGATGGTCTCTGCAACAGGCAGGGAAGCGGAAGCTTAGAACATCGTTGGCAAAGCATTCCACCCACCACCTGATATGTTAGCGAATTCTTATTTTAGAATCTTCCCTTCTCTGGCCCCAAAACCAGATTCTTGTTCACCCCTTTGTCTCTCCTTCCTAGAATACCATTCACTCACCAGACACCTGCTGGCTGCTCTCTACCCCTGTTCCAGGCTTTTCCAGGGGCCTACCCGTGCCCTGTGCAATCTGCATTGTTGAAACAGCCGCCCCAACAAGGAAGGCCCACAAACCACCTGGATCCTAGCACTCTCTGGAGTGAGGGGTCCTCTCCTTGCCGGTAACTGGCAGCAGTGAGCACAGGCTGTGGCCCTGACAGCATGCTGCCCAGTGGGAGGAAGTGGCAGAACAGTAGCTTGAACCCAATCTGCCTTTGTGCCCTTCCACGAGGCACTCCAGCTGAACTGGGCCTACGGTGCCCAATCACGACTTCAAATATTCTAGCCTGTAAGTTCCCTAATTGATTTTGGAAATCTGCTCTTGGGAGAGGTCTTCACATCTGTCTCATTAGGTGTCAACTGTTGTATAAACTACAACTCCATTATATATTTCTTAAAAATATTATCTTCTAAGTAACTTAAGCCACTACAGCCAAGAAGAGAAGAGCTGCGATGCTGGAATTCGCATTTGGTGGCCGGCTCCCCTACTCGTGATAATACTAAAGTTTGTTCTCCTGTACTTGGCCTTTATCTTTCTAAGAGGAGCTGTCACTCCAGTCTTGCCCAAACCTGATCTTTACTCTGGAACATAAACTTCCACACTCCCTGCAAACCCTGGGGACAGCCTCACCTTGCCGGCCTCTCGCTGGAGCAGTGACCTCACCAACTGTCTTGCATCCAGAGGCACGGACTTGGGCAGCTCGGGCAGCTGAGCCTCCTGGTAACTGCGGCTTTCAAGGTGGGCCCCGCCCTGGCCATAAAAGGGATTAGAGAGCCCGAAGATTTCGTAGGCAAGTGCACCAACGGCCCAGGCATCAGCCTTGCTGTAGTCGATCACAGCCTTGGGTCCAGGGCAGGCGGTAGACACCTGTTTAGAAAGCAACGGGTGAGTTGCTGGTATTTTTTTTTTAAGAGTTTATTTATTTGATTGACAGAGATCACAAGTAGGCAGAGAGTGAGAGGGAAGCAGGCTCCCCGCTGAGCAGAGCCTGATGCGGGGCTTGATCCTAGGACCCTGAGATCATGACTGGAGCCAAAGGCAGAGGCTTTAATCCACTGAGCCACCCAGGCGCCCCGCTGCTGGCATTTCTAACACATAGCACCTGACTCATGGGCTAATCTGAACTCTGTCCCAAGGAACCCAGAATTTGAGTGAGTCGTGGCTCAGACCCAGAAGAATCTTCTTTGGTTGCCTACTTTATGCTGACAAAACACACATCTCCTGCAAACATTAGGGAGGGCCAGACTAACACACAGGGGAAAGGGACTTGTGCCAAATTAAGGGTCAGAAAAGCGAGGTGTCGGGTGGGTAATGAGGCAGCGAGTCTCGTCCTCTCGGTCAGCGGTACAGGATGGAGACGTCTGCTGGGCACAGGACACGTTCCACAAGACTCACCTCTGGAGCCATCAGGCAGCCGTTTCCACCCCGATCCACATACCAGCTGGTGAAAGGCAGCTGCAGGCCGGTGCGCTCGTCAGCCAGGCAGCAACCGAAGTCTGTGATCACCAGCCAGGGGCAGCCGTCTGGGGAGGGGACAGGCAGAGGTGAGTGGTTCTCTCCTGAGGGGCCTTCGTAGGTGCCCTACCACAGACACCAAGACGTGGGTCAGGGGCTAACAGGGACACGGCATCGGCCCAGGAGTGCGGGCCAGTGAGGCCCGGCTGGGTGGCCACTCAGCAGGGCACTCAATGGGAGGCCGGCTACAGGAGCCCAAAGATGTCTCCTAGGAAACCAAAGCTCTCAAGCAAAGAACTAGATGAAAGTTGGGCTCAACGTAACTGATCAAGTAATCGGAGCTGTCCCAAGACTGAAGGAGCTGCTCCCGGTTTACTCAGCAGATGGCGCTTAGCTCTGATGCCCCAAAGATCTTTGATCTGAACTTGAAACCCCGTGCTTGCTTTGGCAGCACATATACTAAAATTGAACTTGAAACCCCAAGTCCAAACCTAAGAAATGGGTATGTTGGGGTTTAGTTATTTGTAAAAGGAATCACACAGACTTCCTTCAAGAAGCTAGTTCCTCTAGCAATTTAATGGCCCGTTACTTCAAGTCTTCCAGCTCAAAATGTACCCGCCCTCCGGCTGTCCTTCACAGGCTAAGTGGCCACCAGCCTCCACTTCAGTGCTTCCTGTGTGAGGAACTGGGAGCTCACTGTTTCCAGGGGCCGCTGGGCTTACATTCGGACAGCTCCCACTGTCTGAAAATTCTTTGTTCTGCTGAGCTAAATCTACCTCTCTTTTCTTTGAGAAAACTTCCGCCACTGAGGTTTTTGTTCTGTAAGTGGGCAACAGAAGGAACTGGGGGACTATTAACCATCATTTCAAAAGCCCCACAAAGAGAAGAAAGCCTCCATTTTGAAGGAAAGATTGCTCATCTCTTGGGTACAGAGCTAAATTAAGACACAACTTATAGTAGGGCATAAAACCCGAAAGGACTGAAGGGGGTCCTAAGTGTCTGCAGAGCTGAAATCTGGTGCCCCTGGAGATCTGGGAAGGTGCGGCCAGGACCCACCTGCATCCAACTCCACGAGGATGTTGTCAGATTTTAAGTCTCTGTGCGCAACACCCTGTTGAACCAGATGATCCACGGCCTCCAACAGCTGCAAGATCATCACGGTGGCGAGGCGGGGGCTTGGGGTGTGCTCACGAAGGTACTGGCGCAGCGTACAGGGGTAGCTGGTGGACAGGGTGACAGGGTCTCTGGCTGTCGCACATCAGTGGTCCCCCCAACATCTTATTTACTATTAGGATGATGGCCCTTCCTCTTCTTGGAGTTTTTTGTTCTTCTTCCCCCCGACCCCAGTATTGTTACCACCCATTATCCTGAAGTCAGGGAGGGAGAGCTGGGGCGGAAGTAATGGTACAGATACTCCTTCCTCACACCAGTGACAGCCGTGCCAGGAGGTGCAGGGGGTTAGGGAGGAGAACTGTTTTTACACAACTGGTAAGGCAAGCCATAGAGAGGGGCAAGAGTCGAATGGACTAAAAACACTGGTGAGAACGAGGTTCTGAATGAAGAGGAGACTCCATTTTCATGAAAAGTCACCCCAAAGGAACCCCGCCTTCTGAGATACTATGCCTTCAGCATGGGTGAGGGCCCCCCTCTTTGCCACCCGGGGGCTCCAGGTGCACAGAGGCATGACCAGCTCCTACTTACTTCTTCATAACAAGGAAGAGCGTCTGCCCGTGGCCCAGGCCTTCGGGGTGAAGGCGTGGGGGCAGCACATCGGGGTAATCAACCAGGGCGCCTGGCAGCAGTGGTACAGAAGAGGTGAAGGCACGGAAGACCCGGATGATGTTGGGGTGAGGGGCCAGTTGCTTTGGACCTCCCTTGGACCTTCTATTTCGGCCAAATGGGACAAATATAGGAATCCAGTATCAGACAAACCGGTTGGAAAGATAATCATGCTATGATAAATACTGACATTCACCCATTTTTTAATTTATCAAATATGTACTGTAGATCTGCTGTGTGTTGGGTACAGAACCTGGGGTTAAAGTGAAAAAATAAACCCATAAATATGACTTGTCACATCTGATGACTCCCCTGGTTGGTCCATCTGTCCATCTGTCAATCCCATGCAGCAGAATACAGTGGTTAAGAGACTGGAATCATGACTATATGGTTTGAATTCTAGGTCCGCTACTGTAAGCCTTTGGCCAGGTTCCTTCTCTAGGCTCAGTCTCAATTGCCAAAGGGAATAAGGTAGTAACGTTAAGTTGTAAGGTTAATGCTTATATAAAGGACCTAGAATCTCTGATGGCAGATTCTCTGATGGCACTTTAAGGAGCATAACCCTTAAAGTGCAGTATGAGCTCAAACCTTTGTTGAGGGGCACCTGGGTGGCTCAGTTAGTTAAGCATCTGCCTTCGGCTCAGGTCATGATCCTGGGATTCTGGGATGGAGCCCCGCATCAGGCTCCCTACTCAGCGGGGTGTCTGCTTCTTCCTCTCCCTCTGCCTCTACCCCTCCCCCTGCTCTTTCATGCGTTCTCTCTCTCTCTCAAATCTTTTAAAATACCCCACAAAACCTTTGCTAAGTGAATGAACAGACACAGATGCAGTTTATAGTACAGAAGTCACCTGCCTGCCCACCTGTCCCCCTCGGGGAGCCCCCCGCTCACAGCCCTGCTCAGCGGCACAGTGGCTGTGTTCTGGATGGCGTGAGTCAGCCTGCTAGGTCTGGGCCCCACCCCTCAGCCAGTACTCTCACAGGGTGGGCTCCTAGCTTCGGGGCAAGGAGCCTGCAGTCACATCCGAGACACAAATGGTTGGTGGGCAAAGGGATGAGGGCCAGTTCATTTCTCTTTTTGAGGCGCACTAGTGAAAAAAACATGGTAGTAACTAGTAACGAAGCAGTCAGCAGTGGAGCCGAAGGTGAAGGATGCCATGAGGCCTGACCGGGGCCACGGGAAGTCAGAGATGTAGAAACCAAAGGCACACAGACACCGAAGAACGTGGGGTAAGAAATAAGGACACTGGGGGCCACCTGGGTGGCTCAGTGGGTTGGGCCTGTGCCTTAGGCTCAGATCATGATCTCAGGGTCCTGGGACTGAGGCCCGCATCAAGCTCTCTGCTCAGCGGGGAGCCCGCTTCCCCCCTCTCTCTGCCTCTCTGCCTACTTGTGCTCTCTGTCAATATAGATAAAATAGATAAAGTCTTAAAATAATAGATAAATAGATAAAAATAGATAAATATATAGAATCTTAAAACAATTTAAAAAAAGAAATAAGGACACTGGGGTGGCAGAAAGCAGAGAATGGAGCTGAAGCCCAGAGACAGGAAGCCAACACTAAGGGAGCAGGATGCCGGCTCCCGTCTTAAGATCGGCCTCAGTTCCGGAGCTGTGGAGTCTGTCCACGTGCAGCCTACTGCTTTCTCCTGAGTCCATCTGAGAGCAGCTCTGTAAGTAATCAAGGGAGTTAAACCATTGTTCCTAGCCTGCGGCCACTGGGGCTAGTGGGAGAATTGGGATCACAGCTCAAGGCTGTTCATGTCACAGTGGGAAAGCTCAGCCCAGTTGTCGTGGGAGCCCAAGGGCAGAGTGGCGGTGGAGGTACGTGTGCATGTGGGTGTGTTTGAATGGACGCATGGAGTGGGACAGGAGGCTGCGGGGAGGGCCGCCCGAGGAGAGCTAACTGTATAGCAGACAGGCATGCAGGAGTTGGTGTGTTTGTCCAGGGCGGTATGGATTCAGTCTGGTGGAGCACAGGGTGTAAACGGGACAAGATCAGAGATCAGGTGGGACCGGCAGGAGGAGCAGATGACAAGGGCTGAGCCTGACATCCCTAGATGGGCAGAGAGGGTGGACAGAAACACGCCCAGAGAGCTCTCAGGGTCTGAGTCACTGACGTCATCAGTACCTTAGGTAACAGACCTTCTCTCAAATTCATGGAATCATTTGATGAACATTTACTGAGCTGTAGGGATAGAAAAGTCCTGCCCTCAGAGGGCTCACAGTACAACGGGAGAGACAGAGCTAAGATTTAAGGTCAGATGGTGAGAAATGCTATGAAAAAACAGAAAGCAGGCTAAGGGCCCGGAGGCCGACAGGGGGCACTTCAGGTGGGAGGACTGTGCAGCCTCAGCCGCAGACGTCAGCAGGCCCAAGTGAGCAACAGAACGGCCTGAGGAAAACCGCCTGAGGAAAAGCAGCAGTCCTTCCCTACAAAGGACTAAGGAGAGGAGAGCACACCAAGCCCATCAAGCAGCCGCTTCTGCTGGCCCGCATGGCCCCTCGGGCACACGGGAGCCTTCCAGACCATGGGAGGGGCTTTCCGCGTGCTCTCGCAAGTCCCTGTGTCTGCCCCCGGCTTCTGACAGCACTGCGGCTATAACCCAAGCAGCCAAGACGCAGCTCTTCGCAGGGTCTGCAAGCAGGAAAGCGAGCACACCGCCTGCTACAGAGCTGGGAGCGCCGGCTGCCACCCACCCCTCTTCCCTCTGTGGAGAAGGCCTCTCTGGCTACTCTGGCTACTTCTTTGCCAGCGAGAAGGCCTGGCTAGTTCTCTGCTTACTCATCTTCAAAAGGCACCACGGATGGTCCCTTCGAGAGGCCTTTCCAAATGGGCTCCCCTCAGCACCTGAGCGTCCATGATTCTAGCACTTCCTACCCTGACCTCTGCTCCCGACTCGTCGTTTCCTCTGCCACACACACAACTCTTGGGGAACAGGCCGCATTTTTTTAAAGCTCCTGGCCCTGCCAAGACTGGAATCACTTACCGTCTATTACACGTCCGCCGGACACCGCTCTGAGTACACAGGTGAGGATTTTGCTAAGAACTCACAGCCAGTCTGGTCGGCAGATGAGTGCTTACCTGTAAGTGACCGCTCCATACTCCCCGGCCAAGGCCACTCGACTAGCTGGGACTAGCTCCTGGCTCATGGTACTAAAGATGGCCTCACTGGAGGAGCCCGCCTGGAACACAGTCATGAATTCGGAGTTACACACACCTGAGCGTGTCCATGTCCTCCATGCAATCTGGATAGACAGCTACTGCCTGGAATTATTTGAGGTTTTTAAAAAAGATTTTATTTTTAAGTAATCTCTACACCAATGTGGGGCTTGAACTCACAACCCCAAGATTGAGAGTTGCACGCTCCACTGACTGAGCCAGCCAGGCGCTTCCAGAATTGGTTTTGATATTCAAGTTAGGATAAACTCCCTGGGGGTACCCGGGTGGCATCACGTGAGAGCTGGTTAGAAAGGCAGAATCCCAGCCTCCACCCCAGGCCCGATGACCAGAATCTGCCTTTTAACCGGATCCTCAGGTGACTGGCAGACAGGACAATCTGAGAGTGCTTCCAACTCTTACATGAGTGGGCAAGGAAGCCTAAACATACATACAGGTGCCCGGGCTGTGGTGAGCCCGCCTGCCTGCCTCCTGGGAAAAAGCACTGGCAGGTCCACCAAGATTGGGGCTTTTTTTTTTTTTTTTTTTTAAAGATTTAATTTATTTATTTGAGAGAGAGATCACAAGCAGGGGGAGGAGCAAAGGGAGAAGCAGACTCTCCCACTGAGCAGGGAGCCCAATGTGAGGCTTGATCCCAGAACCCACGGTTCACAACCTGAGCAGAGGGCAGACGCTTAACTGACTGAGTCACCCAGGTACCCCTGGTGTTTTGAGAAATGCCCAAGTTAGAGATGAAAGGCCCCCTCCTTACCGAGATATTCCACATCATCTTGATGGCCAAGGGAAAGGCGGGGGGTGAGGCTGGCTCCTCTTCTCGTGGAATGACATCTGGGTCTCTGTCTGGAAGAGGCCTGACGCTCTTCACCACCTCCAGGCTCTGGGGCAGCACAGGCATGGTGGCTTCATACACAGCAGCGCTGCACCCCTTGCCAATGGATTGCCCTATCAGATACTCCTCCAGCCGGAAGCCCTGCCAGCGTCGGGTGTCCAGAGGGTCAGGCAGCAGCTTGTTTTTCTGGGTAAAAATTGCCTGTGAGGAACAAAACACGCACCATGAGCCAGGATGCCTAGTAAGGCCCAAGTGAAGGGCGGGGGGGGGGGGGAGGGGACAGGCAGAGCCAGGCATGGTCTTCACTGCTCATCCGGGGCTTAGGCCAAGTTCCCTTTCTCTCCCATCATTCAGAATAATTTTTTCTCAAACTCTGTGCCTTCACTGCAATCAGAGACCGCTGAGCATGGAACCTGCGTTAGTTAAGAGGTCAAAACGTCTCCCTGCTGCGGCTGGCACGCCTTGTCTGTCAAGCTCCCCACACAACCCTGGAGGCTTCTGATCACAGAGACAGCTCTCTGTGCAGGCGTTGGCGGGCAGCTACGGGATGGTTCTCGGGCAGCTCTTCTCGGACCTTCAGAGGAGATCTAGGGCTGCTGTTTGGCTAAGTCTGTGTCCACCACTAAAGCCACCGTAAAAGGTTTTGGAGTCTTTGTGTGGGCCGCCAGCCTGGCACCTTGATCTGCCCGGTCATTCCATGGGCAATCAAGCAGTCCCATTTTTGGTGTCCTTGGCAGCGGACAATATCTGCCTCCTTAGGTTCCAAAACAGCTCTAGTAATACTAAAACATCTGAAGTCCACCTCAAGGTGTCTAGCTTTAGTGCGCAGGGTTTCAGAAGAAAGGGCATTTTTAGGGAATGGGAGAAAATTGGAAAGCTTAGTTTGGAGAATCATAACCAGATACTAGAGGAAACCAGAATTCAGGATCCATCCTAGTTTTAGAGGCAAACAACAAACACCCAAAGACAGTTCCTTTAACTTCCATAAATGTGTGGTTTCTCTTTCTAAAATCACCCTCATTTCCACTCAAGATAGCCAAATTAAGACTCTAGTTTTTTTTTTTTTTAAAGATTTTATTTATTTATCAGAGAGAGAGGGGGAGAGAGAGCGAGCACAGGCAGACAGAATGACAGGCAGAGGCAGAGGGAGAAGCAGGCTCCCCGCCAAGCAAGGAGCCTGATGTGGGACTCGATCCCAGCACGCTGGGATCATGACCTGAGCCGAAGGCAGCTGCTTAACCAACTGAGCCACCCAGGCGTCCCTAAGACTCTAGTTTTAACAATAACCTTGGCCTATTTATTTACATAAGTGCTGCAAGAATAAACAGTGATTGGCCATACAGGATTTGCTTTATTTTTAAACAGAAAATCTGCTTTGCCAGAACTTCCCATAAGGAATTTCAGACTGACTTTTAATAGTCTCTAAAGGCTAAGAAGCCAAGCCAAATATCTGCCATCAGACTCTGCCTGCAATACCGATAGATTTGGGTAAAATCCTCTCTTCTTGAGGTCCCCCAAATAACCCGAGGTTTCTGCACCTGCAGGAAGTGATCTTAATTCACCCAGAAAGGCTGCTGGGAACCCTATAAGCAAGGTCGTAGGCTGATTTTTCCAAGGGGCTTCACTGGCTCCATAAAATCAATCTTAGTTCCTTAAAGTTGCCTGGTCATATCAGAGTCTATGCATGTCACCCTCAAAGTGAATATTCCAGTCAAAGCCTTGATAATAAAACCAATGAATCCAATCGTGTCCTATCATAAGAACAGATTCTTACTGTACTTATGCAAATAAATATAATGCCATGAATATATAAAAATGCTCAGTGAGAGTTTCTGAATCTGGAGGGATTAGGTGGGGAGAAAAAGATAAATGTTTCATATTTGTCTACAAAGGAATATTTTACCAAATTTCTGCAAGTCAACAGCTTAGGAGAAAAACAGTTTCCTTAAGTCTGAAAAAGCAAACATTAGAGAACCAGCAACATTTCAAACAAGAGTAATCATCTTCCTCAGTTTATTCAGTCCCACTTTACTAATTCTTGTTCTGCTTGAATGCAGTTTTCCTGTTAGTTCCTAAAATTCTTACTCAGTTTGGTTTTACAATCTTAAAGGTATCAGAGACCTGTACTTGTCAAAAGTCCTTTCCACAAATTTCTTTGAAGCTGAAACATATCTGTAACAGCATCAGACTAAAACAATGACTGTAAATGACAAAGGACTAAAAATGGCCATGGTTTTTCTGTGACACACAAAACTTCAATAATTAGAATAAGTGATAATGGGGCGCCTGGGTGGCTCAGTGGGTTAAAGTCTCTGCCTTCGGCTTGGGTCATGGACCCAGGGTTTTGGGATCAAGCCCCACATCGGGCTCTCCACTCCTCAGGGAGCCTGCTTCCCTCCCCCAACACCCGCCTGCCTCTCTGCCTACTTGTGATCTCTGTCTGTCAAATAAATAAATAAATAAATCTTTAAAAAAAAAAAAGAGTAAGTGATGATATTATACCAGGACATAGCAAAACCTTGGGAATTTTATATAATTTCTGGAATAATTATCCTATTCGCCCACATAACATAATCTAAGGTTTGTCACCACTTGTTTGACAATGCTTTCCACGTAAGATACCAAACAAACAAGCCTTGTTAATAAAAAAGATTTCATTTAGAAGCGGAATCTTGGGAATTTGGTCAAAAATATCATAAGGTTTTACAGCACATGCCTAAATACGATTACAGATCATTACAAAGCTTAATACTTAATTATCTACTTAACCAAGGTGGCAATAAGATTCTAAAGGCAAAGAGAGCTCTCTATAGAGCAAAACTTACTCTTTTAATATTAAGACTCAACTGTGAAGTAATCAAAGACCTAATGGAGACAAAACATGGAAACTTTTCTTCTAGGAAGACTAAAGATAAAGAAAAAAGCCTTTGTTTATTTTAATTTCTTATTACGAGTAGTCTAATAACTAAGAAAATGGTCATTTTAATAGGAAAACCAAATTCTAATCTTGTACTGATGTACTTCTGAGAGTAAAACTAATTCATTCTAACAAGATGAATTTTTTAAAAAAATGTACGCAGTCCCAGGGCTCCTGGGTGGCTCAGTGGGTTAAAGCCTCTGCCCTCAGCTCAGGTCATGATCTCAGGTCCTGGGATCGAGCCCACATCACATCTGACTCTGCTCAGCAGGGAGCCTGCTTCCTCCTCTCTCTGCCTGCCTTTCTACCTACTTGTGATCTCTGTCAAATAAATAAAATCTTTAAAAAAATAAAAATTAAAATTAAAAATGTATGCAGTCCCTCTGCTGTCCTTCCCTGTCATGGCCCGTGTTGATGTACACTGAGACAGAGCCAGCCGGGGTGCTGCATGGACCTGAGCCTTTGTGGTGGGTGCTGGGATGTGCTGGCCAGAACCCCCAGCAGGAACGAAGGACCTTCAGTTGTGGGAATGTAGCCAATAGTCCTCAGCTCTCGGTGGTCACTAGAGAAGGCCCTGACTGAAGACAGCTGCCTTGCTGAGGTCATGCCCTCTTCCCAGGTGGTCTCAACCAATGACTGTTCAACAGGAGTACATAAAATCCAATTCTGGATGGTAATCCAGCTTTTGGAACTCCTCAGAGAATGGGCCGAGGCTTCTGCTGATGTTGTGTCACTGCTCGACCTTTGCCTGATTCTGTTCCCTTAACCACCTGTCTTCTCCCCAGCTGTCGATCACTCCGGAATAAACTTCTTGACTACTCTCCATAATCTTGGTCCCAACCATGCACAAAATTTCCTTCCAAAGACTCCCTTCTCACAGACCTTCTACAGCTTTTCTTCTAATATTCAGGTTTTGTCCTAAGTTTTCCCTCTTTAAATAATCGGTCACACTTCCCTTGCATACAGGGCTGTTTCTCCTAAAAGAAGCCAAAACTAACCTATATATCCTTTCAGTAATTATGTTTATATTATTCATAATACTTTGTAACACGAACCTATCTTTCAGTAAATACAGGCAGAACAAAAGTTCTACCTCTACTACTAGAAACTTTAAAAACATGTCCATTGTAATTAAGCCAACAACCTTAAATTATCTTTAATATTGAATGTTTTCCCAGATCACATGAACTTTAAAGTATTTTTCTTGGTATCAGAATGTCAAATTCTTTTTTTTTTTTTTTTTTTTTTTTTTTTTTAGAATTTTATTTAATTGAGAGAGAGAGAGAGCACAGAGGGAGAGGAAGAAGCAGACTCCCCGCTGAGCAGGGGAGACTGAAACAGGGCTCCATTCCTGGACCCCGAGATCTGACCTGTGCTGAAAGCAGATGCTAAACCAAATGAGCCACCCAGGTACCCCCAGAATGCCCAATTCTTACAACCACTTGCCTTTACACCAACTAAATTGAGCTCTTCTACAAATTAATTTTGGCAACATCATCCAGAGGTAGAGAAAAAAAAATCTCACGTTTACAACGTGCATACATGGACAAATACACAAACGAGATGCGAACAAAATCTTAAAGGCCCAATTTCCAAACATATGATTTATGGCTCCATTAATTGGGGATTTTTCTCCAGTCTAATGAATATTATGATCAGCAGTGTTACAAAACAAAGATTGCCCAAGTTTGGGCTGCACTGGGGAATCAAATTCACTTTCCATTTTCCAATTAGAACATGGCTGGTGTTGTCCAAAGATACCAAAACCTGCAGCAACAGAGAAACCAAATGGAGTCATGAGTGCCTCTGTGAACACGGGTTCCTCCCCTAAAGCCGGGGTTTCACCACTGAAAGGAAGGGCTCCCTAGTCAACTCTCAGACGAGCAGGCTGTGGCTCCGAGATCCACAGCAGTCCCCCTAGTTGGAGGCAACCCACCAGGAAGAGGAGAGAAGCTCACAGGGTCTTGCACACGAAATACTCACTTAGAGACACGTGTCCAAACTGAAATAAAAAACTGGTTCCTTGCTGCAAGAGTTAAATTAGGTGCCCACGGCTGACTCTGGGGACAGTCCCTAGGACAAAGAGCCTAGGTCACCACATTCCCCACACTAGCTGGGGTATAACTCCTGCTGACTTGCAGCAAAATCACAGAGACAGCAAGGTAAGGGTTTTTTTTTTTTTTTTTTTTTTTTTGAGAGGTCACCAAATAAGGCGGGGGTGGGGGTGCGGGGGGAGTGGGGAGAAGGCTCAAATCTGCCTCCCTGGGGGAGGAGAGTCAGGAGTACTTCACAGCAAGTGGAGAAAGCCTGGGTAAAAACTGCAGCTGTGTTTATTAGTGCCACTAACCCTTTGGTTACCAGTTCATGTTCACAGGTCACTCTTCCACTCAAACACCTTTTCTCCAGTACCTTGGCCTAGTGCTTCCTATTTGTGGAAGCTCACTGGGCTCTACTGTGCACTGCCCATACTCGCCTTCATGCGCCTCTCTCCAAACCTGTTTCTGTGAAGGGGTTCGGCCTGGCTCCCTACTCACCCATCAAGTCCCACCTGAAGCTCCTCCCTCCTCTAGAACCAGAAGGGACAGCCCAGCCCACAGCAACCTGACCTGGAGGATTCCTACAGCACTGGGTACCTATAAGCTAATACACCTTGTGGGAGAACTTTTAACTTAAGAAAAAAAAAAGGAAAAAAGAGAGTCAGTCTATCTTGCCTTGCCAAATAGTTTTTAAACTCCATGGAGTGGAAGCAGTGTTCTGTACGGTAATCCTTTATCAACCATGGCTTTGAGAATGAGATATATATTTTTTAAAGATTTTATTTATTCATTTGTCACAGAGATATCACAAGTAGGCAGAGAGGCAGGCAGAGAGAGAGGGGGAAGCAGGCTCCCTGCTGAGCAGAGAGCCTGATGCAGGGCTCCATCCCAGGACCCTGAGATCATGACCTGAGCTGAAGGCAGAGGCTTAAACCACTGGGCTACACAGGATGCCCCTAATTTTTAAGTTTTAATTTTGAAATAATTTAGACTCACAAGAAGTTGCAAAAAAAAAAAATCTGCACAAAATGTCCTGTGTCCCTTCGCCTAGTTTCCTCACACTGCTATCAACTAGAGACCTTACTCGGTTTTTACCATCTTTTAAAACCTGCATTCATTCGTGTGTGTGTGCAGCTCTATGCAACTTTTTATTTTTTAAGATTTTTATTTATTTATTTGAGAGAGAATGAGTGAGAGAGAGCATGAGAGAGGAGAAGGTCAGAGGGAGAAGCAGACTCCCCAAGGAGCTGGGAGCCTGATGCGGGACTCGATCCTGGAAGTCCAGGATCATGACCTGAGCTGAAGGCAGTCGCTCAACCAACTGAGCCACCCAGGCGCCCTATGCAACTTTTTAAAAAAATATGTGACATTTAATATAATTAATTAACTGGGGGGCGCCTGGATGGTTTAGTTGGTTAACCATCTGCCTTTGGCTTGGGTCATGATTCCAGAGTCCCGGGCTCCTTGCTCAGCAGGGGCGCATGCTTCTCCCTCTGCCTGCTGCTCCCCAGCTTGTGTATGCCCTCTTTCTCTCTCAAATAAATATTAAAAAAATAATAATAAATTGACTTTAACAGCAAACAGAAATAAGAGATTCACTGGTAAGGTGCCTTGGCATTGACTGGAAATCCCCCTTCTAGGGTGCGGTGGAGAGTCATTCGCAGGGAGGCACTGTGGGTGTGGGTGTGGGGTGGGGGGAGCTGCTGACCACCCGGCACTTCAGAAGCCACATGCTGGGGAGGCCGCAGGCAATGCAAGGGCCCAAAGGCTGCAGAGCAAGCACACAGGTGAGGAACCAGGAAGCAAAAGCCCTTCCTCCTGCCATCTCTCCTGGACCCTCTACTGACAAATCTTACCCTGTCACTTAGCAAAGGAAAACATTTCAAAGGCCCAGGTCCATTTTCACAGAGCAAACAAGAAAGCTGAATTTGGAGCCGAGTCAATAAACTGGTAAGGGAGAACACGGTGGGACTCAGGGCACTGCCGGCGTTCAGTGAGCGTAGCCCAGAGATGCTGTGGCGTGCGGTGAGCTGAGCAGTCTCTTAAAGCCCCCGAACTCTTCTTTCAACCTCTCCCCAGTCCTCTCTCAGCCTGCTCCGATCCTGCCCTGGGTGCCTCCATCTTGCTAGGACCGCCAGCTCTATGCAAATGATCCCATGTACAGATTTGTGTAATCACCACCACAACCACAATCAGGATCCAGAACTGTGCCATCACTGCAGAAGAACCCCTATCCCTAACCCACCCCTGTCCTCTGGCAACACTCATCTGTTATCTGTACAGTTTTCTCATTTTAAGAATGTTACAGAAATGGAATCACACAGTATGTACCCTTTGGGGACTGACTTTTTTCACTAGGCCTAATACTCTTGAGGTTAATTTAGGTTGTTACCTGTACTGATAGTTGATTCTTGGTTATTGCTTAATATTTATGTATAGACGTACCAGTTTAACAATTCACCTGCTGAAGGAGGTTTGGGTTTTTAATATTTTGCTATTACGAATATTGTGGCTATGAACATTCACGTACAGGGTTTAAAATTATTTTTACGAATTGTGTTAAAATATACATAAAATAAAAATGACTATTTAAGTCATCTTTTAAAAATTGTTTTTTTTTTAATTAAGATTTTTTTTTTTAATTTGACAGACAGAGAGATCACAAGTAGGCAGAGAGGCAGACAGAGAGAGAGGGGGAAGCAGGCTCCCCGCTGAGCAGACAGCCCAATGCGGGGCTCGATCCCAGGACCCTGAGATCATGACCTGAGCCGAAGGCAGAGGCTTAATCCACTGAACCACCCAGGTGCCCCTATTTAAGTCATTTTTAAACGTATAGTTCAATGGCACTAAGCACATTCACACTGTTGTGCAACCAATCGCCACCATCTACCTCCATCTTCGTCTGGCAAATCTGAAACTCCATACACATTAAACACTAACTGCCCACTCCCTCCTCCCTCCAGTGCCTGGTAGCCACCATTCCACTTTCTGTTCTGTGAACCTGACTACTCTAAGTACCTCAATCTCTCTCTTCTCATGACTGGCTTATTTTACTTAGCATAATGTCCTCAAAATTTCATCTATGTTGATCCGTCCGCCCATGGACATCTGGGTTCTCCTGATGATTGTGAATAATGCTGCTATAAACATGGGTCTAGAAACTTCTGCTCATGTCCCTGCTTTCAGTTCTTTGGGGGCATATAACCAAAAGTGGAACTCCTGAGTCAAACGATAATTCTATTTTTAATTTTGGGGGGAGCTGCCATACTGTTTTCCACAGCTACATCTACTGCTGACAAGGACAGCAGCTGGGGACTAGACCAGATGTCACCTGTCGCCCAGACTGGCCAGAGCTCAAACATGAGACACTCTGGTGATGAGTAAGAACTGGAACAAGGGCTGGAAACCAGGAAACATGGGAGACACTGCCCAGTCCTTAACGAGCTGTGTCCTTGGGCAAGTCACCCCATCTTCCCTGACCTCAGCCCTATGCTGTACAACCCAGGCCCTCTGCTAACTCCGTGGGCGGTTTCAGACCCCAGAACACTGACCTCCCGGGAAGAAATTGGAATTCGACCAGCAGATGGCCTTCAGACCTGAACCCCAAGAATGGCTTTTCCTGGGTCTCCAGCCTGCCGGACTACCCAGCAGATTTTGGATTTGCCAGCCTCCACAACGGCAGAGCCAATTCCTTAAAATGAATCTTTAAAATAAATAAATAAATAAATAAACACACACATGCTATTGGTTCTGTTGGTCTGGACAAGTCTAATACATATTTTGGTTCAGCAGAAACAGGTCTTTGAGCTATTTTAGGCATTTACAAAGTCTCCCCTCCCCCATACCCAGTGACTCCCGGTAACTTCATACAGGCGCATTAAAAACTGTTAGTCCTTATGTTTGCTACGGTGGTTCATAGTTTTTACTTTGGCTTCAGCTACGTCACTAATCGGCTGAACTGCGGAGGCTCAGGTTAAAGGCACAGGCTTTGCAGAGCCAGACTTTGGGCACTGCTAATAGCTGTGCGGCTTCGAGAAAATTCCTTGACCTCTCTGAGTACTTCTCCTCATCCATAGACTGGGGATGACAACTACCTCAGGAAAGGAAGTGTTATGATTTAACTGTCATTGCATTTTAGAAAATTTACACAAAGCCATCAGCTATGCTGCAGCGGGCACTAAAATTCGCAGCATGACCTCCAGAACATGCCGTTTGAGGAAGGGCACATGGGACGTGCGGGCCCCAAACCAGGAGAGCAGTACCACTGCAAATGAACCTCAAGTGCTCAGGTCCAACGCATTTCCAGCTGGGACAGAGGCAGAGCTTGGCCCCGCGGTCCCAGGCAGCAGGGGACTCCCAGCCCCGCCTCCGCCACGCCCCTCCCCGCCCCCACACTAGCCCCGCCCCGCCCCGCCCCGGGCCGCCCCTCACCTGGATCTCCTGACAG
Source organism: Mustela putorius furo (assembly GCF_011764305.1). Taxonomy (NCBI): domain Eukaryota; kingdom Metazoa; phylum Chordata; class Mammalia; order Carnivora; family Mustelidae; genus Mustela; species Mustela putorius. The sequence goes on along the minus strand of NW_025422005.1, from coordinate 14,562,789 downwards.
GCCGACACCGCCCGCCGGCCCTCCGCTTGCTTCTCCTCGATGAGGCCCAGGCCCAGCCCGAAAGCCAGAAAGACGGCCCGGCCGCAAGGGCCCGCGCCGGCCCGGGCCCGCACCGCGAACTGCCGCTGGAGCCGCGCCGCCAGCCCGGCCACCGACTGCCGGAAGAAGCGGTAGCGGTCGGGAAGCCCGAGCCCCAGCCTGCGCGACTCCGCGCCGGGTCCCGCGGCCTGACCGCGGCGTTCTCCGCGACCCCAGCCCGCCGCGGGGCCCGGCCGTTCGGGCCGCCCCCAGACGTAGCCCGGACCCGGCTTGGCGGTGAAGCGCAGCAGCAGCGCTCGACCCAGCTGCAGGCCCCGGCCCAGCGCCTGTCTCACCGCCATGGTGGCACCGCGACCCGATTCCCTCCAGCCCCCTCAGGCGTCCGGGACGCTCGGCACCACAACAAACTTGGGGCAGTGCCTCTGCGCAGGCGCGGGCGCCGGGGGGCGGGGCCTCCGCTCCGGCGGTTCCCCGGCTGGGCGCGAGGGGGCGCCGTGCGCGTACCTGCGCGGCGGGTAGTTTCTCGCTTGCGCACTTTGAACCCGGCGTGGAGGGTTTAAGGGTTTCGAGTGTGGACATCTCTGCTCCTGGGCGAAATCGAGAAATTGAGAAAGGAAACTGATATTGATGGACCATTGCCCGTCGCGCCATACTCTTTACATCTGTTAATTCATTTCATTTTCGCACAGGATGCCATTTTTATGGATAAGGAAACTGAGGCAAGGAAAGCAAGGTGACAGTCTGTCGTCACATGCGGTGTCAGAGCTGAGATGAAAGTTCACGTTGCCCCGATTGTTGAGTCCTTGCGCACTGCACTATATGGATGGAGGTTTCTGTGATTTGTCCTGCGTAACCTACCACCCCGACCTGCACCCACACAGGCAGGCTAAAGAATGTTGTTTATGAGACTCCTGCATGAATGACTTTGGGAGCCTGCTTAGTTGACTTTAGCTGGGCTCCAGGTTAGGACTGGCCCTTCTGGGGGTGACTGAGGGGCTCAGTTGTTTGATCATCTGCCATTGGGCCCAGGTCATAATCTCAGAGTCATGGAATGGAACCCCAACTTGAGCTCCCTGCTCAGTAGGGAGTCTGCGTCTCCCTCTCCCTCTGCGCTTTATTCCCCCACCCCCTGTGCTCTCTCTCACTCTCCAATAAAATCTTTTTTTTTTTTTTTAAGATTTTATTTGATGGAGAGAGATCACAAGTAGGCATAGAGGCAGGCAGAGAGAGACGAGGAAGCAGGCCCCCCAGCAAGCAGAGAGCCGGATGTGGGGCTCTATTCCAGGACTCTGAGATCATGACCTGAGCTAGAGGCAGAGACTTTAACCCGCTGAGCCACACAGGCACCCCTCAAATAAAATCTTAAAAAAACAAAAACAAAAACTAGCTTTTCTGGTCTGGACTCCAAAGAGCTATACATCTTGCCTTATATCCCTTTTGGCTCTAGGCTGGACTGGTCCCCCAGAATGGAATCCAAGAGTGGGTTGGTCAAACACACCTAGCCCAGGCTCCTTGCTGTAAAGTCATGATAATGGAGGAATGCAGCTTGCTCCAAACTGTATGTAGGCAAACAAATGTTTAACTTCAGACTCCAATATTTGCCGAAGAAGTCTGGCCCTTATGGGACGGTGGGTAGAAGTCCCACCTGAGGGGAGGATGTTCAGCCCAGGCCCCTCAATGCAGCCTCCAGCTTGGCTGTCTCCAAGGGGCTTCCCCAGCTGATGAGGCTGGATGTTGTAAGATCCTGCAGATGTAACTTTGCCTTATTCTCCTTTACTGCTTCCTAGTACCCTTGTCTGTGTGTAGATTCCTTTGTTTTTCCCTTTCCACTTCTGTTTCTACTAGGTTTTTATAATAGCAATAAAGTGTTCCTTTCTCAAAACGGCAAGTTCAGCTATTATGGATTCCCTGAAACACCCATCCCACCCCCTCATGCCCTTAGGCTCCTCTCTACAAACCCACAGTCCTCTTCCCTTCTTAGGACCCCCCACGAGAAATCTCGCCTGAAGTCTACGTTTTTCCAATGTGTCAACTTAGGCCCCAAGACACAGAGCAGCAGGCTCCCTGCTGGCAGAGAGGCCGATGTGGGGCTCGATCCCAGGACCCTGAGATCACGACCTGAGCTGAAGGCAGAGGCTTAACCCACTGAGCCACCCAGGCGCCCCATCCTTGACTTTGTTTTTAATGGGAAATTTCAAACCTATGCAACAAAAAAAATTTAGTGACCCCATACACCCTTTATCCAGCTTCAACAATTACCGACAAATAGCTATTATTTTATTCATTTATATCTTCCTACTAACCCTCCTCCCCCCGTTACTTTAAAGCAAATCCCAGACATTATATTTCACTTATAAATACTTCAGTAGCTATCTCTAAGAGATAAGAGTTCTTTTAAAAGAAAAACCCCATTAACCATACTATTATCATCTCTAGAAATATGAACATGAACTTCATAATATCATTTACTCTCCAGCTGATACTCAGATCTCCCCATCTTTTTATTTTGGTTTATAGTTATTCAGATTAGGATCCAAACACGGTTTACATAATTTATTTGGGTCAGAGAGTTACTTTTTAACGAGAAATGAAGCCAAACCTCAGATGTATATTTTGTGGTGGTTTCAGTTTTTTTTTTTTTTTTTAAGATTTTATTTATTTATTTGACAGACAGAAATCACAAGTAGGCAGAGCAGCAGGCAGAGAGAGAGAAGCAGGCTCCCCGTTGAGCAGAGAGTCCGATGCGGGGCTCCATTCTAGGACCCTGAGATCAGGACCTGAGCCCAAGGCAGAGTCTTTAACTCACTGAGCCTCCCAGGTGCCCCATGTGGTGTCAGTTTTTAAATGTCCTTGTAATCATGGGTAGCTCTATTCCTCACCCCTAAGGCGGGTTGTAAGCAAGAGACCCTAGGAGGTGTGTGAAACGTGGCGTGGCCCCATAGCTCAGTGTGTGTGCGGTGTGCATGAGCCTCTCTCCGCAAGGAGACATTTGTCTACCCTGAGACCCACCTCCCCGTTGCTTGAGTAAATAGACACAGCCTAACCCATTTATTTCAGAGCTCCCATGGGTCCTTCCCAACAGCCCTGGTTCCACGCTGTGCAGTAAGTAGGGATAGCAGGCTAGCATGTAAAAATGCTGGCCTGTAAATGTAAAAACAGCAAAATGCTTCATCTTTGAATTGATGAATTTTTTTTTTTAAAGATTTTACTTATTTATTTGACAGACAGAGATCACAAGTAGGCAGAGAGGCAGGCAGAGAGAGAGGGAAGCAGGCTCCCCGCTGAGCAGAGAGCCCGATGTGGGACTCGATCCCAGGACCCTGAGATGACGACCTGAGCTGAAGCAGCGGCTTAACCAGTGAGCCACCCAGGCACCCCTGAATTGATGAATTTTTAAAAGATTTTATTTATTTATTTGAGAGAGAGAGAGAAAGAGCACATAAGCTAGTAAGGGGGCACGGGGAGAGGCAGAAGCAGGCTCTATGCTGAGGAGGGAGCCCAACTCCAGGCTCCATCCCTGGAGCTGGGATCATAATCTGAGCTGAAGGCAGTTGCTTAACTAACTGAGCCAACTAACTGAGCCACCCAGGCACCCTTGAATTGGTGAATTTAAACATGTTGAAACTAACATAAGCATTAAATGGGAACCTGGTATTTTTCACTCCTAGGTATAGACCAGAGGAATGCATATATATTTCCCCAAAAATGTTTGTAGTAGCATTATTTCTCATAGTGTAAAACTGGAAAAACTCAGATGGCCATCTACAGCAGACTGGGTAAATTATATGTTTACCCAGTGGACTACTAAATAGCCTAAAAGCACCTACAGCTACGTGCAACGGCATGGATATATTTTATAAATACACTGATTGGGAAGGCAGGCAAACATAGAAAGGAATGATTATTATGATTCCATCTGCATCAAGTTCAAAGGCAGGTGAAACTGATCTACAGTGTCAGAGGTCAGGAGAGCAGTTGGCCTGGGGAGCTGGTTACTAGAAGCAGACTCAAGGAGGATTTGGGGGCTGGTGACATTCTCTTTCTTGATCTGGGTACGTTCACTTGATGAAAGCTCATCTAGATTTATACTCTGGCTTGTGCAATGTTCTGTTTGTAATATCTCAATAAACATTTTACATAAACATCTTTTTAACATCATGGGAACTTCTTTGAAAAGTTTGGTCTAACTCACGGTCTCAATTTTTTAAAAAATGAATTTTTTTTAGAGATTTTATTTATTTGACAGAGAGAGAGATGGTGAGAGAGGGAACACAAGTAGGGTGAGTGGAAGAGAGAGAAGCAGGCCTCCCGCTGAGCAGGGGGAACCGAGGACCCAGGGATCATGACCTGAACTGAAGGCAGATGCTTAACGACTGAGCCACCCAGGTGCCCCCCAAAATGAACTTATTTTGAATAGTGTGTTAAAGTTCACAAAGTTTACTGTCTTTGAACTTAGTGGTTTCATACAACAAATGCATTTTAATAATGAACTTTGCTGTATTATAAACCTGGAGTTGAACTTGGCTCTGCAGTAGCAAACATCTGAGTCAACCTCTTTCTGAAACAGAGGATGGGAATTACCATTGTTCAGGGCCAGTCAACATTAGGAAGCGTCTTCTCTTCTATTCTCTTGATGATGGTGTTGTGGGAGAGGCAGGACACCAAGAGAGAACATGTTTCAACCCCTTTCTTCCACCTTAAATATGAAGTCAAGGGGGACATGTTAATGCGGGAAGGAGTCTTCAATCACCTACCCCCAGGCTTGCTTGGCCATAGGGTGGACCCCTGGCTAGGAACAGGTAGTCAGTCAACTGTCTGAGCAGTGTGTGTGTGTGTGTGTGTGTGTGTGTGTGTTTCTGATCTCTCTCTCTCTCTCCCTTTTTTTTCTTAAGATTTTATTTATTTATTTGACAGAGAGAGAGATCACAGAGAGGCAGAGAGGCAGGCAGAGAGAGAGAGGAAGGGAAGCAGGCTCCCTGCTGAGCTGGGAGAGCCCGATGCGGGGCTGGATCCCTGGACCCTGAGATCATGACCTGAGCCAAAGGCAGAGGCTTTAACCCACTGAACCACCCAGGTGCCCCTGATCTCTTTTATCAGGAGAAATTGCAGGGCCCTGATGACACCCCTTCATATTAATTTGGGAGAGACATACATAGATATGTATCACTTTTTTTTTTTTAATTCATTTGACAGAGTTCACAAGTAGAGAACAGAGAGGCAGGCAGAGAGAGGGGGGATGCAGGCTCCCCACTGAGCAGAGAGCCTGTTGTGTCTTGATCCCAGGACCCTGAGTTCATTACCGAGACATACATAGATACATAGATGAGTTTCTTTCCTCTTTCTAGGGGCACATAGACATCAGGTATTATCTTTTTCTTTTCAGTGGATCTCAGAGAATTTTAAATTATAATTTTAAATGCTCCATTGAAACTGCCCTTTGGACAAAGCGGAGGAAGAGAAGGTTGGAGAAACTTCACACTCCGGTAATCTCAGGCTGATCCATGGAAACCTAGTCGGGGCAAAGGTCTCATTTGAAGTTTACATCTATTCATCTGCTCTGTGTCATTGTCGTCACAGCTCTTCTCTTTAACGTTTACTGAGAAGGAACAAGAGGTTCTCAGAGAGACTGAATGTTTTAACTACAAGGATTTTCTTTACTCTCCTAGGAATGGACATTTTACCCTAAGGCTTGTGATGAATTACCCAGCTTGTAAGAGGTATTCACCGAAGGGACAGGGACAGCGTACCAGTGTTTTTGATTAAAGAGGGCATTTGTTGTTCCCCTTTGGTTTTGTTCCCCTAAGCTGCAGACCACCTCGCCAGCCCTTGATGCTTAACCCACCCACCTGCAGAAAGGAACTCTCCAGAGTGATATTAATTAGCCCTCCATTGGAGGCTGTGGCACTTTCTGGTTCAACAGAGAGTTCTCCTGCAAAAACAAACAACAAAAAAATCGATGTTTCTTCTGACAGGTCTGAATCAAGCACAGCACAAAGCTCGAGTCTTCCACTGCCCTCTGTATGGAAAGGGCAGGCGAGTGGATTTCTAAATGAGAGGCTTCCCAAGAAATCGCAGGGGTTCTGTGTTCTCTGTTCTCGGGGCAGAGAAACAGCCTCATGTGGTGAGACACAGCAGCTGACTTTCTTAGGGATTGTGACCCTGATTCCACTCGCCCCACTCAGTCCCCCTGAGAAGGAAAGGGCTTCTGAGAGTGGCCCCAAGCCTCAGGTCTCAGGGCATCCTCCTGAAACCTCTTCGGTCTCTTCTGTGTTATCCAGGATGATGAAGTTGGGGAAGGGTGTGAGGTATGTGGTCTTCTGCGGAGCTGTCTGTGTACCCTCTTTCATCCCTAGAACATGTATTACATATCGACTCGTACCAGGCGTGGTTTGTTATGTTCAGCCACGGGAATTCGAGAAGAAAAGAGGGAGTCCTTGAAGAAGCCCTAGGACACTTCTCTGACACACAGCTCTGTGGCGTCCCTCCGTCTTCCTTGTACACTTTTCCCTCCAGGTGACAAGACTGTGTTGTTTTGGTAATATTCCTAAGAAGCATCTCTTAACCTTCCCCCAAAGGACACAGGGGAGAAAAAGCTGATGCTGGTGTAAAAATGGAAAAAGACAAGTCTTAAAAAAAAAAAAAAAAGAAAGAAAGAAAGAAAGAAGAAGTGTTGAGGGATGTTTGACCTTCCCTTGTGGACAACATCCTTTGGCAGCATTTCATGCTCTTTGTCTCCTGGCAGGAGACAAATTTTCCCGGAGCAGCAACATCCTTTATCCACAGACCATTTCAGAAACGCTATCTCTAAATTGCCAGCAGAGGTGGAGGAGTTTTTGCTAAAACTGTTGGCCGAGCAAAGCTGCTACGAGATCAAAATCCGGCTACTTGAAATTCCTGGGCTGCAGTTTTTGGAGGTTAGAGCCAGACCGTGATGGGCAGAGAGAGAGAGAGAGAGAGACTACATTGGGAAGAAGGGTGTTTGTTCGTCTGGCCGAGATGGAGGAAAACATGATGGGGGTCAGGGAGAAGGTGTGTGGCTCAGAAATTCAACACTCTGTGGCTCCAGTCCTATAAATTCGCTGCCCCGCAGTGATAACGCAAAGTAGAAACATGGCCATGTCCCCTGCTGTTACAGTCCTTTGCAGGCTCTTTGCCCTTGCCCGTTGCCCCTCAAAGCCCAACCTCCTCGGCTTGGTACAGCAAGTCCTTCTCTGTTTGGCCCTGGCATCTTTCTTCTTGGCTCCCTTCCCTGACCTATATTTATGGCCCAGCAATATTGAGTTACTTGCAGATGTCCCCAAGCAACATGCAGGTGCCTCTGTCTTGATTTACCTCTTTGAAAGGATCCCCGTTCATAACTAGTCCAGGAAGACTTCCTTGACCTTTCCTAGACTGGGCTGGATGCTTCCTCTCTGTCTCTTCCTTTATACTGTTAGTTCTGTTAGTTCAGGGATTGTGATTTTGAAACCTTGGGTCTTTAGCACCCAGCGTGGGGTCTGCTGGCTCTCTAGCTCTTGCCTGACAGCCCTCTGTGGGCAGCCTGGCGCCCAAGGGGGAGGAGAGGGGAAGGGGCTGATTAAATTCCCAATCACAGTGCTCACTCCCCCTGGGAAGGAGGGAGGGGGTAGAGAGGAGCCAGAAGGAAGCAGTTTGGAATGTCAAATATCTTACACACATCCCTGATTAACCTTCCCCACCACCTCTGGACCAACTACTGCATTTACCCCGTAGTATTTAAGCTACAGGATTGCTACTGAATTTTTATATGGCTTTTTTGTTTTGGCAAAAGGGATACGATGTTGCCATTGTGGTTGGGTTACAAAAGGAATCTGGCTCACTCTCTCCCGCTGTCTTGTTCACTTGTTCTGTGGGAAGGCAGCTGCTGTGTTGCAGGCTGCCCTGCAGAGAGGCCCATGTAGCAAGGACTAGTAACAGCAACGGTCCGCAGGAACCTGATCCCGTCAATACCATGTGAGTGTGCTTCGAAGTGGGCCATTTCCTGGTCAAGCCTTCAAGGGAGACCACAGCCCTGGCCGACATCTAAACCCCAGCCTTGTACAAGACCTTGAGCCAAATAACCTGCCTCTGCCCAGAGTCCTGACCTACAGAAACTGTTAATTAATACATTTTTGTTGTCCTAGGCTATTGCAAGATTTAGGCATAATTTGTTACACGGCCATCGGTACATAATGCAATCATTATGCCCTATTTTTTCCTGCTCAGTCGTTGAGGTTTTTTTTTTTTTTTTAAAGATTTTATTTATTTATTTGACAGAGAGAGATCACAAGTAGGCAGAGAGGCAGGCAGAGAGAGAGAGAGGAGGAAGCAGGCTCCCTGCTGAGCAGAGAGCCCGATGCGGGACTCGATCCCAGGACCCTGAGATCATGACCTGAGCCGAAGGCAGCGGCTTAACCCACTGAGCCACCCAGGCGCCCCAGTCGTTGAGGTTTTAATCCCCCTCCCCTTAACTGTCCCTTACCCTAGTCCTCAAAAATATGGGTAACACATTGGATGTTCTTTCCATGTTTGTTTCTGTGTCCTTAATCATACACAAAATACTAAGTGTGAGAGATAGGCCATTCCATTATTTATTCATGAATAGTAATTTCGAGCCTCACTTCTGACCTAGGCACCCAAAGTACCCCTTGTACCTGTCAGTTATAGCTGTGCTTAAAGGAAATCCTCAAGAATCTTCTATTTTACATGAGCAATTAGCAGCGGCTGCCAAGAGCCTCAGAAATATACATGCTTCTATTTTTTTCCACGGGAATCTGGGACTCTGCTTTAGAGTCCTAAAAAACATAGACAGCTCTGAATAACAGTGCATGTGCTGCTCTGAAATCACAGGGCCTCAGAACAGGGGACACAAAACGAGAATCCTTTTATTTTAAACAAACATCCCAGCCTCTCTCTAGGCAAGGGAGTCCTGTTCTTCCAAGCGGTCATTGTTTGAGTAATTCTGGGATCTCTGAGGATTGTCTTCCCCAGTCTGTCTCCACCGACGTATTAAGGACACTGAACTTGGTGCTTCTGGCAGTCCGCATTCTTCACCCCTCCCCAGCTCTGTTCCCTAGTGGGAGGACTCTTCTCCTGGTCTGGCTGCGATCTCTCCTCCGCGCTGCCCTCCCATTCTCAAACAAGCTCCACTCTGGCTGCTTTCCTTCCAGAGCGCTGTCTTCCCCTCAGTGACTGTCATGACGTCCTATAATCTTTAGATCTCATCTCCCAGGGGGTAAACTGAGAACTGGGCAGGAATTTTATCTGTCTTATTCACTGCCGTGTCCCCAGGGTCTGGCACCAGCCCTAGAACACAGTAGGCATCAGATCAATCATTGTTAAAGGAACAGGTAGATGGGCTTGTTGGTAAAAATCAAATCCGTTCTCAAAGGACCAACATTTGTCACCCTTAATAAAAGTCATGACTGATTTTATCAAAAAGAGCTCACTGAGGATCCACCTCTGGGCTCAGGATTTCATTCAATCTGCACAACAATTCTATGGGGTGGACACTATCATCCTTGTCTTAGAGATGAGGAAATTGAGTCTCAGAGTAATCAAACAGCTTGCCCAAAGCCACCTAGTTTGGAGGCTGGCTGGCTCCAAACTTGAAACCCACTGGGCTCTCTCATTTTTTAAAGTTCTTTAAAACATTTTGGAAATTAAAAAAATTCAGATATGGGGGCGCCTGGGTAGCTCAGTTGTTAAGTGTCTGTCTTCGGCTCAGGTCACGCTGGGATCGAGCCCCGCCATCAGGTTGCCTGCTTGGCGGGAAGCCTGCTTCTCCCTCTCCCACTCTCCTGATTGTTTTCCCTCTCTTGCTATGTCTCTCTCTGTCAAATAAATAAATAAAATATTTTTTAAAAATTCAGATATGTACAAAGAAAACAAATCATGAACTGAGATTCCCATTGACCAGAATTTTAACTGATGTTAACATCTTAGTGCATTTTCTTTCAACTTTCTTTTTTTTTCTTTCTCCATCCCACTTTGTTGAGAACATTCAGGAGACTAAGCTGAAGACCCCATCGACCACTTCTAAAGAAAGGCAGAGTCAACTTCTGCGCCGTGCAGCCAGGCTGGGACCATGTTCCTGCCTCCCAAGATGGCGGCAGGGGGGAGGTCTGGGTGTATTGTGGAGAAGCCAGACAGCAATACTTCCACGAGCTCTGAACCTGAGTAGAAAGACTCACAGGAAAGGGATGACTTGCCTGTCCACTACAAGCACCCCCAGCAACTTGCCTGCCTAGGAAAGAAGAAATCTGTGCTCTATTCTCACTCATCCAGTGGGGTTGGTCCCAAGACCAACTTCCAGGGAGGACACCCAGAGCCATCATCCCCCTTTAGAGGGCCAACCTGGCTCCCTTCCTTCCTGAGGCCTCACCTTCCTAACTCTGTGTGTGCATGAGAGAGAAGGGCAAAAGACAGAGAGGCGGACAAGGTTTGATAACCAGTGCATCAATGCAATGGTCCCCTCCCTAACCTCCTCACACCCCAGAAGGCAGCATGGCACCTCGACTGTACCCACCTCGCATCCGGTACTCGCCTGGATCACTGTGTATATTTCCATGCACTTGACCTGTTTACATCTCTCTTCCGTCAGACTGGGAGTTAGTTCCTCAAGGGCGCAGACTATATCTTACACATCTTTTTTTTTTTTTTAAGATTTTATTTATTTATTTGACAGAGAGAAATCACAAGTAGATGGAGAGGCAGGCAGAGACAGAGAGGGAAGCAGGCTCCCTGCTGAGCAGAGAGCCCGATGCGGGACTCGATCCCAGGACCCTGAGATCATGACCTGAGCCGAAGGCAGCGGCTTAACCCACTGAGCCACCCAGGCGCCCAATCTTACACATCTTTAACTTTGCAGTTTTTGCCATGTAAAAGATACAAAGGCAGCCAAACTTCAGCTGCAGGAGAATGGAAAAAAAGCCAGAAACAACAAAACACTTGGAATCAGACAGACCTGACTCCAGTTCCAGCTCTGCTGCCTCTTAGCTGTGTGACTTTCGGCAAGTGACGTTACCTCTCTGAGCTTCTATTTGTTCCTCGGTAAAATGAGGACAATGCACTTTGAGCTGGATGAATGAGGGTTCACATAAGCCTTCATATGTGTTACACGCCTTAGCACAGCTCCTGGCAAAGATCACGCACTATTTCTAGACCATACTCAGAGTTCCGAGACCTGGGTTCGGGTCTGAGCTTTCCCACAGTCCTAGAGTGAGTCATTCAACCTCTCTGAAGCCCAGTGCCCTCATCTCTAAGAAGGGGTAGATAACCACTTTAGTGAGCTGCTGGGCACTTTAAATAAAAATAATCCATGCGGGTACCTTGGGTGGCTTAGATGTTAAGTGTTTGCCTTTGGCTCAGGTCATGATCCCAGAGTCAGGACTGAGCCCCATGTCGGGCTCCCTGCTCAGCGGGAGGCCTGCTTCTCCCTCTCCCACTCCTGGCAACCCCCTTGCCCCCCGCTTGTGTTCCCTTTCTTGCTGTGTCACTGTCAAATGGATAAATAAAGTCTTTAAAAAAAAAAAAAAAAGGAAAAGAAAAAAGAAAAAAGAATCCATGGGGAAGTACTCGGCACACAGTCGGTCTTCAGAGATACATTTTTTTTTAAAAGATTTTATTTTTATTATTTATTTGATAGATCACAAGTAGGCAAAGAGGCAGGCAGAGAGAGAGGGGGAAGCAGGCTCCCTGCTGAGCAGAGAGCCCGATGTGGGGCTTGATCCCAGGACCCTGGGATCATGACCTGATCCCAAGGCAGAGGTTTAACCCACTGAGGCACCCAGGTGCCCCCAGAGATACAATTTTACCCTGTCTAGACGAACTCCTGCCTTTCCCCTTATACTTTGGAATCACTCAGATACAGCCGTGGAGAGGGGGACAGCATCCAGAGGTGCTCAGGTCTACCCTGAGTCCAAAATAGACTCTAGAAATGGCCATTGGCAGTTTGGCTCAGCTCAGCGGGGCGTCCCATCTGGAGGAGCAAGTTGCCTAAAAAGCCAGCTCTCCACACCGAAGGGTACACAGTCCCACTTTCCCCTAGCAGAAGATGTCCAGGTCTTTCTAGAAAGACAAATCACTCTGTCACCCTTAGAGTTGTGAACAATGATAGAGATGGAGCAAAACGTGCACTCTGTGAGGTCTATGATTAGAAAAGTCGCTCAGAACAGTTTAGAACCTTGGGAAGGCTGATGGGGAAGCAGTTCAGACTTGGCTGGAATTTTAAAGATGGCCCTTGGGAAGGAAAGGAAGGGATGGGTGTTCCTGTCCCAGGAAGGACAAGGTGGGTTGCCAGGAGGGGTGTTGGCCCAGGACGGAACGAAACCCTTTATTGCTTCAGTGAAGATCTCTGCGCTCGAGTGCATTTGGAAAAGCCATCTCTGCCCAGCCCTGTTCACTTGGCAGATGTCTCCAGGTCTATAAGAACATCTTCGTGAAGTTCTCTGGGCAGCTGTCCCCTTAAATACACGTGGAAACCCAGGTTCTTCCAGGCAGTGGGCATTTTCCCGAACTCACTGGACCTTTTGCCAGCCTATGGACCCGAAGGGAGCAGGCAGCAGCTCCTGGACTGTCCTGACAACATAGGTGCCATCTGGCTTGGTCATGTAGACAGCCCAGTTGGTGCCAAACTGGAAAAGAAGCAAAGCCATCATGAGGGAGGTAGCGTGCCCGAGGGGTTAGGACTGACCTGGATTTGAGTCTGACTCTAGCTGCAGAATGGTCCTCTCTGTGCCTCAGTTTTCTCATCTGTAAAGTGGGGATGACAGTCATCATACCTGGTCCAGAGAGCTTGAGGACAGAGCCAATGCAAGAATGCCCACTGAGCAATTAAAACAGTGCTCAGCACTTTGTTAAGGAGCAGTAAGCGCTCTGTTCTGTGATGAGACTTGCCCCGGGCTTTACAGGAATAGTAACCCCAGGGCCTTCCTGCCAGGACATAGGACAACTAAAACCCTGCTTCCCTCCAGCATGTCCTCCACTCCTCCCAAGCATGAGCAGGTACACGCCCAGCTCACTACACACCAGATACTGCCCATGCATGATTTTACTCTCTGCTCTTGTGGTACGTGCTATCATACCCCCACTTTACGCTTAAGAGGGTAAAGCCAGCAAAGAAGAAATTTTAGTTCAGATCTGCCTCCCCATCTTTCTCTTCTACTTTCAGGAGCTAAAACTTGCTTGATGTTTGATCTTGGACAAATGATCCGATCCTCTGGGGCTCAGCATCTTGATGTGTGAAACGACTTTAAGAACAGGAGAAAGTGGGGCGTCTGGGTGGCTCAGTTAGTTGGGCAGCTGCCTTTGGCTTGGGTCATGATCCCAGGGTCCTGGGATCGAGTCCTGCGGTGGGTTCCCTGCTCAGCAGAGCCTGCTTCTCTCTCTCCCTGCCTCTCTGCCTACTTGTGCTCTCTCTCTCTCTCTCTCTAGCTGTCAAATAAATAAAAACCTTAAAAAAAAGAAAAAAAAAAAAAGAACAGAAGAAAGTACTGGGCAGGAAGACAGCTGTGCATGACGCAGAGCTCCAGAGCTGGAGTCAGCAAACTGGGGCTCAGCCTGCCCATGCGTTGTGAGACTTATGATGGACAGAAGGCACTGGACATAGTGCCTGGACGTAGCAGGTGCTCAGTTAATGGAAGCCGTTCTTACTAACTGGTGTTGAGTAGCCTAATGGCTTTCCACGCTTCTGTCTGAATCACATTATTACGGGGCATGATCAGTCTCTGACTTTTTTTTTTTTTTTAAGATTTTATTTATTTATTTGACAGACGGAGATCACAAGTAGGCAGAGAGGTAGGCAGAGAGAGACAGAGAAGCAGGCTCCCCGCCAAGCAGAGAGCCGGATGCAGGACTCAATCCCAGGACCTTAGGATCATGACCTGAGCCAAAGGCAGAGGCTTTAACCCACTGAGCCACCCAGGCACCCTGGATTTTTTTTTTTTTTTTTTTTAAATTAATGCTTTAAGGAAGGAGATTTTTCTGCTTGGCAGGCTCTGCCTGAGGGTATGGATAAAACCTGAGTGGTGGTGAGTCCGAGGGCCCCATCCTCGGCCCCCAAGCTTCATCATTGGTTATTTGCATTTTTGGTTTCAGTTCTGCCTCTCCCTCCTTCAGCTTTTTTTTATTCACCTTCTCTCCTTTGCCAACATCTAATCTGTTTGGGGAAAACAGCAATGAGCAGTTGGCCTAAGCTGGGGCCTGGGAAGCCAGGGAGCTGGCACCCTGATGTGGTTTCCTCACATGGCCTTGGACATGCCAAGGTGCTGGGTAGCCATTTCTGCCCCTCGAACGTGAGAGGAGTCCATATTGTGGATTCAATGCCTTTATGGTGGCATTTGCATCTGAATTGGGGAATCATGGGCTGCTAACTCTGTCTGGTTTGCAGGCCTAGCAAGAAGCAGAAAAACAATGGAGCTGTCTGCACGATAGGCAATGCTTTGAAACCCCAGGGCACAAAAGCAAATGAAAGGAAACAACCCCTTCTCTCCCAGGATGTAAACAACTCCAAAAGCAGACATCTCCAGGGCACCAGGCGCTCCTGTTCTCCTAGTCTGCAAAGCACCATTATATCTCCTCCAGGGCCCAAGGGAATCGGTCTTGTTTATAGACCCACAAAGGCAGGGAGAGGGCTGTGAGGAGCAGTGAGCCTGAACTGACCATGAATGCCAGCTCACCACCATCTGGCTGCATGCCCTTCGGCAGGACGTTTTACTTTTCTGGAAGTGGGGGCACTGGCCCGCCCACTTCCCTGATAGGCTGGGGTTAAGATGAAATGAGATGCTGTGTTTAGAAGGGCTGATGATTCACCTGGAAGTTCAAAGGGCCTGTGGGATTCTCCAGGCCAGTGGCTTTAATCTTTTGGGGATTCTGGGGGACACAGACCTCTTGGGGAGCCTGGGAAAGCTACTGACACTCCCCAAATGTACATACATGCACAAAAAAACTTACCACTGAGTCCAGATTAAGAACTCATCGAATCTGCTTTTCACCATTTCTAAGGCCACAATCCAGTTCCCTTTTCTTTTTTTTTTTTAAAGATTTTATTTATTTTATTTGACAGACAGAGATCACAAGTAGGCAGAGAGGCAGAGAGAGAGAGAGGAGGAAGCAGGCTCCCTGCTGAGCAGAGAGCCTGATGCAGGTCTCGATCCCAGGACCCTGGGATCATGACCTGAGCCGAAGGCAGAGGCTTTAACCCACTGAGCCACCCAGGCACTCCTCAGTTCCCTTTCTTTTTGGAATCCAGTGTACCCCCTGTCCCATGGCTTATAAGGCTCTCAGTCCCATCATTTCTCCTCCTTTTTCACTGTGTTTCAGCCTGTCTGGCCCTCTCACGACTTAATCAAACTCACCAAGTGTATGGGCACTAAACATGTTGCTTTTGTCTGGAAATCTTCTCTAGACCTTTGTCTGCCTCATTTTTTATTATTTATATCTCTGCGCTGATGTCATCCTCCAAGACAGGCCCTTCCTGGCTATCTAAAGCAGCGGTGGGCAAACTATTTTTCTGTAACAGGCCAGACAGGAACTATTTTAGACTCTGCAGGCCACAGGGCTTTCTTGTAACTGTCCAGCTGTGCTGTCGTAGGGCCAAAGTGGCCACAGACAAAACATACAGGAATGGGCGGGGCTGTGTGCCAATAAAACTTTATTTACAAAAGTAAGGGGACGGGGCTGGCTTTGCCCTAGACCAATGTTTGTTGACCTCGGATTCCTGTTTCTGCACTCTTTTCTCCATAGCCCTCATCATTCTCAGAAACTGTTTATTTTGCTCCTTGTTTGTTGTCTCTCTCTTGCACTAGACTGTGAACTATGAGGACAAGGCCTGGCTTGTCTGCTCACTGCTGTCTCCCCAGCCCTAGCTCAGTGCTCAGCACACAGAAGACACTCCAGTGGCTGTTGTAGGAAGGAATAATTTCCAGCGGTTCATGCAAGCTTGGGCAAGCTTGTCAGCCAACAGGGCATACAGGACGGTAGCTAAGTGTCCTGGCTGGCAGCCTGGCTTTGCTCCCACAGCCTGGGAGACCAGGAATGCCAGGGACGCAGCTGGTGTACCTTTTCCAGAAAGGCAAGGTGCTTACCTCTCTCATGACTTGCCTGCAGGCTCCGCAGGGTGAGATAAAGTCATCTTGCAGGTCACTGTGGGGACAGAGAATCAAACCTGGATCAGTCTCTCCCGATGCATGAGGACAGCTGCGGAGATCAGGCCCCGAGGCTCTGCCCAGCTCTGGATGAGGTCACACCCCATCCCACCAGGCAGTTTCCAACCGGAGGCCTGTCGTTTTCATCAGTGCCTTTGGGAAACTTTTAGTGAGCACTTACCGTCACCCACACTCCGGGGACACAAAACACTCACTGTCACCCACACTCCAGGGACACAAAGGTTAAGAGGAATATCTCTCTGGCCTTCAGGAGTCTGCTCAGCCCAGTGAACAAGCAGAAACCTGGATGAATTATCATTTTAAACAAAACGCGGTAAGAACGTACTCTAAGAGGAGACAATCCCTGTCAGGGGAACAACAGAGAATATTTTGTGGAGGAGATGGCATTTGGTCCTGTTCTTGGAGGAAATGGAGCATTCCTAAGTCACCATTAGCAAGCAGCTACTGTGTGCCAAGATCTGTACCCGGCATTGGCTATCCATTATTTCTTTGAATTCTCAGTGCAACCTGAGTGTCAGAATGACCATTTTATCTGCAAGAAAACAGGTTCAGTGAAATGAAGTAACTAACAGAGGTGCTAGACCGAAGCCCCATGTTTTTCTATGCTGCAGGCAACAGAAATAGTATGTGTGAAGGCCCTGAGGCATGCAAAAAAATAAGACATGTGAGTCAAAGGGTAAAACAGGCTCTTGGCATCTGAGAAGTCTAGAGAAGAGATGCTTACAGCCAAGGGTAGGCCTCTCAGAAAGGAGCCACCTACAGGCAGTCCTCTAGCTTTGAGCAGGATGAGGGGTGGCTCTTAAGGAAGGTGAGTTTAACAGTAGGGGCCGCCAAGTCTGCTGGAGCACCAGCGGTTATGTCCACTAACATCATCATCCTTGCTCTTCTAGACCCACAGCTCTGAGAGACCTCTGCAAGAACACAGGACTTCAGCTTTGGCTTTTCGTTGGCTCCTCCTTTCGCTAACCATGTGTGACTTTAACCAAGTCATTTTAACCCATTCAGTGTGCATTTCTTTGCCTGTAACATGTAGGGAATCATGGCACCTACTTTGCAGGAATGCTGGAAGACAAAATGAGATAAAGTGTGCCAAGGGCGGGACGCCTGGGTGGCTCAGTGGGTTAAGCCTCTGCCTTGGGCTCAGGTCATGATCTCAGGGTCCTGGGATCGAGCCCCGCAATCAGGCTGTCTGCTTAGCAGGGATCCTGCTTCCCACCCCCCTCTGCCTGCCTCTCTGCCTCCTTGTGATTTTTCTCTCTGTCAAATAAATAAATAAAAAATCTTAAAAAAAAAAAGTGTGCCAAGGGCTTTGTAAACCTTAGAGTGGTCTACATGTATCACTACTGCCTATACTACTAGGCACTCATTCCTTTACACGTATTAGCTCTGTCTTCATTTTAGTACCTCCTCATACAGATTTATTATATATAACTTACATATAATTTAAAATTAACTTATCATATATATGTTGGCAATGATTACCATATTATTTAATATGTGCCTGGAGGGTTCCAGGCATCCTGCAAAGCACTTAAATGAATTATCTCATTTTAACTGACAAATGTTTATTGGTGCATTGTGCCAGGCCTTGTTGGTGCTGGGGATACAGCAATGAACAAAACAGACAAAACTCATTGCACTCAGGAGTCAGGACTAGTGAGAGAAGCCAGATAAACTGACTAACGAACCAACCAACGATGCATGAGGTAGAGATCGACACAGATGGTAGGGATGGCATAAAGCAGCTGAGGGAAGAGACAGTGAAAATTGTGTTATTTCATCGAATCCTCGTAACTCCCTTTCATATGTGGGGTTCCAAAGAAAGGTTGTGCTGCATGGAAAGGTGAGTCCTTTCTGAGCAGGCTCCCAGCTTCAGAACAAAAGCCCATGGGGGTGTGAGAGGGTGGGGACCTGTGACCCAGGATGCACACTGAGCCAAATGAACCCTTATAATTACCAGGTGACAGGTGTTGCAGCCAGAGCCTTCCAGAAGCTCTTTGGAGGCTGGATCCTGTGTTATTTTTTACTTTTCCCCATACATGTTGACCATACCAGGCAGGCACGGGAAAGGAGCAACAAAGACCAATTGGAGAATCTCTATCTTCAGGGATCTTACTGTCTGGAAGAGGAGATAAAGTCTGCATGTTTATACTTCCAAACAGGCAGGCTGTGGTTAAGACCATGGGAGAGGACGGGGGCCCCTGGGTGCCTCGGTTGGTTGAACTCTGACTCTTGATTTCGGCACAGGTCATGATCTCAGAGTTGTGAGATCAAGCCCCACGTCAGGTTCCACACTCAGCGGGTAGTCGGCTTCAGATTCTCTCCCTCCCCATCTCCCCTTCTCTCTGTGTCATCTCCCCTAAAATAAATAAATCTTAAAAAAAAAAAAAAAAAGACCATGGTAGAGGCATTCTGATTGAAATTCAGCCTCCTTTCCATGCCTTGTAAGGCCTTGTATAATCTGGCCTCTGCCAAGCTCACCACTCCCTTTCTCATTCTTGTGATATGCATGGCCAGCTGTCCAAAGGACAGTTCCCTGGACGAGGTGACTGGCATTAGGGTCTTCAAGGGGGTGGGGTGAACATGCATTCAACCAGGAAGTTGGACTTGGCTTTGGCTTCAAAGGTCAGAAGAAATCACTTCCAGGCAGCATAGCTCTTAGGTTGAGAGAGAGCCTGGTAACAGTACTGGCTTCCCCTTACGTTGCACTTCTTTGTGCCGGGCTCCTGTGCTAAGGACTTCAGGGACACGAACTCATTTAATCCCCTAACAACCCCATAAGGTAGGGGCTATGTAGGTAGTCTTATCATCCTTATGTTATAGGTCGTGGACGATGACATGACCTGCCCAAGGTCACAGAGCTAGCAGGACCAAAATCTGAATCCAGGATTTGCGGGCTCTGCCTTTGGGAGTTTTGCAGCTTGAAGAAGGATAGGTGTAAAGGATAAAGTGAAAACAATAGCTGTAGTTTGTTGCATACTCTGTGCCGGCACCTGTACAGAAATCACTTCCTGTCGTGTGGTGACAGCCCAGGGGGTGTGTGTTAATCTCCTCCATGCTAGGGACGAAAAGCAGTGGAACAGGGTTACCCAGGTCTCACTAACCCCGGAACCAGGGTTTTTAACCATTACTCAATCTTCCTGTTAAGAGTAAGAATCGAAAGCTTGGGAGAAGACACGCCCCGAAATATGGTTGGTGCAGCAGGACATCGACCTCTCCCACCTTGTGCTGGGATTGACAGTTTCTGTATTTGTGCTGATTCTGCTCATGTGCTGGGACCATCCTTATCAGATGCGACGGGCTGGAAACCGATCGCCTTGGATGCCTACACTGGGGCCCACCCTGGGACAAACTTAGCTTTCTGTTAGCAAAATCCCATCCTGGGCTCCACACTCTGGAGCTCCACACGTCCTGGAGCTCTCGAAGGGGCTCTCTGAAACTGTTCACACCCATCAGTGTAACAAGGGAGCTGGCACTTTCCACTCATTCTGCAAACCCACGCACCCAATTTACCAAGTCATTAATGTAATAATGGCTGCATTGCTGGCTCAGGGACGCTGGGGCAGGCTGGATCCCTGGAGAAGAGTAGTTGGGTGCTAGAAAAATGCAGATTTAATGTAAATAAGGACATTTGCTAATCATCACTAGTGATACCCAGTCCTGTTTTTTTAATTTTAATTTTTAATATTTTTTAAACATTTTATTTATTTGTCACAGAGAGAGAGAGAGAGAGCATAAGCAAGGGGAGAGGCAGGCAGATCAGACAGAGGGAGAAGCAAACTCCCTTCTGAGCAAGGAGCCCAATGCAGAACTCAATTCTAGAACCCCAGGATCATGAGCCGAGCTGAAGACAGACGCCCAACCCACTGAGCCACCCAGGCGTCCCTACCCAGTCCTTTTTAAAAGTAGATAATGACGAGGAGAAAAAGCCTTTCATTTAGAACATTCTAAACAGAGCAAAGCTCCCGTGCCATTATCCTCTTTTGTTGACTTTGGCCTCTTTTTCACCCAGAATACCATTATTTTCTTGGATCAGCTTTGTATGAGTTATTTCCCCACACCCTGCTTTTAAATTAAGTGTAATCCACATCCTGAGCTCTGCTCATCTGCACAAAATGTTCCCGGCACAGTCTCATTTATTCCTCCGTAAGCTGACGGGGAGCCAGGACAGACCTTGGTGACAAGGGAAGGCTCTGGGAAGCTGGGCCCTTCTCCGTCAGCGCCCCTTAACTCCAGTCGCTCGGGAAAATAGACTTCAATAGCCTGGTCCACTTCGGGGCCAGACTGAGGCAAAGTTTAGGATCTTATAAAGAAATGGGATCTTGGGAGTGCCTGAGTGCCCAGTGGGTTAAAGCCTCTGCCTTCGGCTCAGGTCGTGATCCTGGCACTCAGAGGTGGGGAATGCCAAGTGTAGCAGTCACCTCTCCCAATGAGGGATCCCTGAGGCAGCTCAATGAGAGTGGGGAAGGGTGTTTGATTTCCCGGCACAGCATGGTGGCGTGGAATGAGCCCAGAGTGAGGCTGCAGAGATCTGGGATCCTCCCAGCTTTGCCCAGGGAAGTCGCCCAACTTCGCTGGGCCTGTTTGTCCATCTGTAAAATGGGGTCATGGCCAGGGAGTCTATATCAGGTGATTCTTAGGTCCCTCTAGCTTTAGGTTTCTATGTTGCCTTTCTGTTGTGGCTTGTAGGCATCCTGGTGTAGTCTGCGCTATTATTAGAACAAAAACCATACCTACCCTTAAGCTAAAGATACCTTGGTTGATATCTGCTCTGGGCTCACTGAGGGCAGAGTCCATTTCTTTCTTTCTTTTTTTTTTTTTTTAATTTTAAAGGTTTTATTTATTTATTTGTGGGAGGGGGAGAGAGAGAGAGAGAGAGAGAGAGACAGAGAGAGGCCATGCACAAGCGGGGGAAGTGGCAGGCAGAGGGAGAAGTAGGCTCCCCTCTGAGCAAGGAGCCTGATGCAGGACTTGATTCCAAGATCCTGAGATCATGACCTGAGCTGAAGGCATTGCCTAACTGACTGAACCATCCCAGGCATCCTGGGAAGAGCCCATTTCTGATTTTTCTCTTTATTCTCAGCACTCAGCCAAGCCCGACAGTGCCTGGCACATTGAAAGTACAGAAGAAATGTGTTAGATGAATGAACGGATGGATAACATGCGTGTGGTGAGCAATGGCCAAACAGATGGATGCATACGGCTGCAACCTGCCTTTCCCACCCCTTACCTGGAGATAGCGATGGCCCTGAACTCTCTGTGTCCTTCTGAGATGGCCTTCTGGATTGCCGTCCGCTCCGCACAGACACCCAATGGGTAGCAGACATTCTCTATGTTGCACCCTGAGAAGAGAGGAAAACCCAGTGGCATTTCTAGCAGAACCACTTTTCGTGGCAGGTGTTGCGGAAGAGCCTTGCCCCATTCCAGCGCACGGAGAACACTACTACTCAGAGAGGACAGCTTGACAGGAAGCACTGGGAGACTTGGTGACCCCCTGCTACTGCTATGACCCTTCCCAGCATTCCGACCCTTGTTGCTCACGCAATACCTCCATCTTGAAGCATAGCCCTGGAGCAGGGGCAGCACAGCCCCACCTCCCCAGCAAAGGTCAAGGTCAAGGTCAAGGGAGATGCCATGGCTTAAGAGGTTGAGCAGAGCTTCCCCAGTCCTGGATCTAAGAGACAGAAGGTTCAACGATTGGGTCTGGGCAAAATTTTGGTGGTGTTTACCAGCTCTCAGAGTTCAAGTGAACTCTATTTGAGTCGTGTTGCAAAACAAACTGTCAAAACCAACACGCTAACAAACAAGGAACTCGCAAGCCTTGCAAAAGGTGTCTGTGATTGCACAAGGCTTCAGGCAATCCCAGCCTTCCAATGGACGGCGGGCTGCTTGGTGGCAGAGCCCACAGTCAGAGAGTCCTCCCCAGTGTCCCTCCTAGGAGCATCCCTGGGGGACAATGGGCAAAGCCTGTTCCCAGGACACAAAACACTGGCATAGCCAGATTGACTGACTAACAAACTCCCATTTTCACAGAGATAATCGCCGCAGAAAGTGGGCTTCCCCTGACTGTCGGGATGTGGTCTGTGTCACTCTTCATGGATTGCCTTTCTCTCCGAGGCAGAGATTATTAATTGCTCCCCAGGATTTATTTTCTTCTTCTTCCTTTTCTTTAAAAAAATATTTTATTTATTTATTAGCGAGAGCACGGACATATGGGAGTCATCCACGTTCAAGTCGGGGGAGACAGGGGAAAGGGAGAAGGAGAAGCACTGAGTAGGGGGCCTGATGTGGGGCTCGAACTCAGAACCCTGAAATCACGACCTGACCATGCCAGACCCAAAGATCATGACCCAAAGCAGAGCCTTAACCGCCACCCAGGTGCCCCTCTCCTTCTTGCTTTAAGTAAGAAGTAAGTAAGTGAGCCAATATGCCGGCTCACACGGCCGCTCAGCTAGAGACCGTATTTGCTAGATTCCTCGGCAGCATAGTACAACCATGCGACTAAGTTTTGGTCAGTGGGATGTGGCCCAAAGCGAGATGGGAAACTTCAGGATCACATTTTTGGTAAAGAGATGAATAGCCTTTTACTCCTTTCTTTTATGTTCTACAGGCTGAGGGGAAGTGGGACAGCTCTGGCTGTGTCCTTTATGGTCATAGGGATGGAGAAGCAACAGGATAGAAGGCACTGGGGACCCTAGTCCAACTCATGCAGCAGAGTTGAATCACTTGTTTGCCCCGGCACAACTGTCTACTCTGAGTTGTTATGGGAGAATAAAAGAGAATCCTGTCATGTTGGAGTCATTGTGTTTGGGAATTTTTGTTACAGCAGCTTTAACCTACACCTAACTGATAGAGAAATTGGTAATGAGAGTGAAATGCAGCATTGAAAAAGCAAACATCTAAAATACATAGTCTTGGGACGTCTGGGTGGCTCAGTCTGTTGTGTCTGCCTTCTGCACAGGTCATGATCCCAGGGTTCTAGGATCAAGTCCCGCATCGGGCGCCTGGCCTTTTAGGAGCCTGTTTCTCCCTCTACCTACTTCTCCCTTGACCTGCCGCTCTTCTGGCTTGTGCTCTCTGACAAAAGAAATAAAACCTTAAGAAAAAAAAAAATACACGGCCTTGGCTTAGTAGTTGGATGACGTGAATGGGAAAACAGACATGGCCCTCTGGAAAGCTGATGACCCTTGTTACTCTGTGGCAGGTTATTTAATAAGGTCCCATCCTTTAATAACCTGGGAAGCAGACTGTGCTACATACCATTAGGATTTACTACCTGACAATGGGAATCAGCCCCATGGCAAAGATCTGATGAAGGATGACACCTTCTTACCCAGTCTATTGTTTTGGGGCCTCAAGGGGGAACATCATCAAAATGATGCAGCAGGGATGGGCCAAACAGGGAAGCCAGTTACTAAAAAAGGGGAGTTGGTAGGCTTAAGAACTATGCCCAGAAAGGATCTTTGAGTATAGTACTCCTGTATGGAAGAGATGAAGCAAATAAACCAGGGGGTTTCTAAGTGTTTCACAGAACTGGCTAGCCCAGAGAAGCCAAAAGTCTGCTCTGTAAAATCCTGTGATTGTTTAATCCCCAAAGAAACACTTGGGTCCCCAAAATCCCGCCATCAGAAGTGAGCTCAGAGAGTTGTGTGCCCCCAAGGTGGGGAATTCTCCCCAAAACCCACTTCAGATGTGTGGCTGAATTTAGGATAGTCAAGGAAGAGTTCCCAGAGGGCAAAGTCTGGGGCCACCATAGAGAGTGGACAGTTTCCCTCAGGGCAGAAAGGTGATAGAGTGTGTACCAGGGCAGGGAACCTTCACACTTCTTGCCCAGTAGGACTGACAACTGCATGGACTGGTGGCCACTGTGTGCTCCATGTTCTTCCTTTTTCTTATCAGAAGATTTGATAGTGGTTATTCTTTCCTACTCTTTCCTGCTTCTTCTCCGCACTGAATATTGTGGGAGTGAGTGGGAACTGGGGTGTTGGTGATTACTTTTAGATTTTGGGCCACTAGGCCAACAGGACCACATCCACATCTCAGGAAGGAGACTGAACAGCCCTGGGATTCCACTCTTGGAGCTGGATGCCGTGACTGGGTGGGGACTTTGGGTCACCTCTCTCTCTCTCTTTTTTAAAAGATTTTATTTACTTATTTGACACAGAGAGAGAGAGATCACAAGTAGGCAAAGAGGCAAGCAGAGAGAGAGAGAGGGGGAAGCAGGCTCCCCGCTGAGCAGAGAGCCTGACGTGGGGCTCGATCCCAGGACCCTGAGATCATGATCTGAGCCAAAGGCAGAGGCTTAACCCACTGAGCCACCCAGGTGCCCCTGGGTCGCCTCTCTTAAGAAGGTGGTAAGTGGATCCTACATGTGGAAAGAAGGATGTACACAGATACTTACAGGCCACAGGTAGTCCTGTGGCAAAGACTAATTGTTCCCAGGGTTTACTGTCCCAACAGAAGCCACTGGAGTTGAATGGGACATGTTACTACCCAGCCAAGAGACCACATTTCCCAGCCTCACTGGAAGGTTTCCTATAGTCTTGTCATTTTAATCAATTAAGATACAAGAGGAAACGGTGGGTGCAATTTCCAGATGACATCTTTATGGGGCCATTGTTTGCTCCCCACCTCATCTTTCCCTTTCCTGGGGGCTGGAACATGGATGTGATGACGTGTACTGGTTTTGAACACATGGCTGTGGACACCACTCTAGGGATGGCAGGACATCAAGAGACAAGGAATCTGAACTGAACAGCCTCGTAGACCACAGCAGAGCAGAACAGTCCATATGCCCAAGACTCCGGCCCATCCCGGGTCTTGTGCGAGTCACTACGTTTCCATTTGTCTCATCACCTGAGACTGTTCCTTACCTAAATCATTCCTTTTTTTTTTTTTTAACGTGATTTTGCAGGATTTGGTTCCTACTGTAGTCAAATTTGGAAACTGGTCATTATTTCCTCATGTATTTTCCCCACGGAATTTTCTGTCAGTGCATTATTTAAATGGACGCTTCAGGAGGGGTTCAGTTAATCATTTGATCCACTAATCATCATCATGGTTCTCAAGATCACAGGCATTCATGTCCAACAGATGGAGAGGAATGAATGTCACCAGACCTCCTGCAACAACCGGCCCGACAAGCAGTTCGGATGAGAGCCTGCATCTTGTCTCACATGACCTTTTTATAGGCCGAAGGACTATTGCCAGGACGACCCATACTGGGCCAATCAGAGTTGAGCACCTAACTCCCTGGGCCAATCAGAGCCAGGCGCCTTACCCAGACCTAGCCAATCACAGTTCTCTACACAGGAACTTCAGTTCCTCTAGGAGACTGAGAGTTTGGGCTTGGGTCGGGCTGCTGCGCTGGTTCCGTTCATTATGGAGGAGACCGCTGGGGAAATGGACACTCAAAAGAACGGATGGGAGCTGAGATGAGAGATGGCCAGAAAAGAGTCTGGGCTGGTGCAGTTGCCCTGAGGCCTGGCTGCACGCCATATCTTCCCACAGTTTTAGGAGCCAACACGCCCTCCTTTTGTCTAATAGTGCGGATGGGCATCTGTCGTTTATGGCCATCCAGAAATCAGCCCGTGCAGTTGGATTCCAGGACAAGGAGTGACCAGGGACTTCCAACCCTGAAAGCAATGGTTGACATTTACTGAACGCCAAGTGTTTTTGACTTCGGCCAAGCATTTCTTTGCATTCAATGTGAGTCACTACAGCCGGATAACTGGCCCTCTCTCTCGCAAGGGCAGTAAAAGTTAAATGAATGAATGCAGCTCACTCCCCACCTAGTCTCCCCAGCCAAGTTCCTGGTGCCTGCCTGAAATGACTTCCTCTAAACAAGCCCTTGCCCGCCCTGCCCACCTCTGCTGACTTTGGCCTGCTTGCATTTGACTTCTGCCTCTCCCAGAGTAAGATCCTTGCTCACCTTATTCCTGGGGCGGTTGCCCCAGCCCTGCCTCCTCCCTGACTCAGGGGCACTCTCCCTGTTAAATGTGATTCACAGAAATCTTGGGTTTGGCGGAAGTTTCCTTCCTCAGGACGATTGCCTGTGTCTGCACTTGAAGTTCAGAATGGCCTCATATGGAGAAATCTTCCTTACTGTGCCTAAAAATTTAAAAGGGCCAGTGAAGGGAGAGAGACTGTTTTATTATTCGTTCATTCACTCATTCATTTTTTTGAGAGATTGTTTTAGAAGAGAGCCCACGGCTGAATCAGGGCTTTGCAGAAAGAGCCCCAAGTTTCTGTTCTACCCTGGGACCCTTGGCCCTACTGACTCTTAAGAGTTTGGGAAAGACACTAAAACTTTCTCGAGGGTCAGTTTCGTCATTTATGAAGTGAAAGCCATAGCACCTCCCTCGGAGGACTCTGGTGAGAACGAGTGGAGATCACACACGTAGAGCAGCGAGCACACAGCCTGGCACAGTGCTGTGGGTCAGCAATGGCCAGCTGCTGTTACCAACTGCACAAAAGTCAATTTTGGAATTGGTGGAAATGAAATAAGATGAAACTAGAGAGGGAGACAAACTGTAAGAGACTCCTAATTCTAGAGAAAACACAGAGGGTTGCTGGAGGGGTGGTGGGGGGGGATGGGGTAATGGGGGGCTGGGCATGAAGGAGGGCACGGGGTGGAATGAGCTCTGGGTGTTCTGTGCAACTGATGAATCACTAAACTCTACCTCTGAAATTCGCATTACATGTTAATTAATTGAAATAAAATTTAACGATAATAAAGGCAAGGGTTTGGTGGTGGTAGGCCTGTGTGACTGAGCACCTGCTCCTTCTAGACAAGGTGTGACAGTGGCTCTGATTCTTCTCTTCAGACACTTTGAAATCCTTTCCGGGGCCTACAAGGCCTCACAAAACCTGGTCCCAACCTGCCTACCTGTTGGACTTCATCTCCTTTGGCTCTTCAGGATCACTGGCTTTCCAGCTGTTCTCCAAGGATGCCAAGGACTCTCTCGCCATACGGCCTTTGCACTGGCTGTTCCCACTGCCTGCAACTCTTTTCCCCCGTGTGCAGATGGTTCACTGTCCTCCTGTCTCTGCCCAGATGTTCCCTCCTCAGAGAACCCCGCCATGGTCACCCTAGTTCAAGTTGCCTCCCCCCACCCCCACGGCCTCCAACCTTCTCCATCCATTTATCCTGCTTTAATTTTCATCACCTTGCTTAACACTTTCCTGAAGAAATGTCTCTATTGTCACATTCTCTCATCACAGATTAACTTCCTGAGGGCAGGGACCCCTGTGCTGCAGAATGCTTGGGGTCCTGGAACAAGGAGGCCAGCCAGACCCTCAGTTATTTTTTATCCAATGAGTGGAATTTCCCACTTGGGTGCTAGATCTCTGAGATGCAAAGGAACAACTTCAAGTGGAATTTTCTAGTCTTATTAAAAAAAAGGAAAAAAAAAAAAAAAGAGGAAAGCCCTTAGCTTCTTCCCAGACAATTTTCTTTTGCTTCCCTCAGCTCAGAAAACAGGCCATCATCCATTCAGGCAGACCAGTATCATTCTCCGTATTGTCTTTGCTTTTGCTCTGAAACACACACACATGCACACACGCACACACACACAGACACACGCAGGCTGACATGGTAGCAAGTTAGGGATCCCGAATTATAAGATATTGCTAATGGCTTTCTTTTATTCTTTTCTTTCATTGTTTTTCTTTTACCCGCCTGGTACTCCATCTATATTATGTCGTTAACCCTTTTAATAACTCTGTAGGGCAGAGACTATTAGGAGCCCATTTTAGAGAAGATAAAAGTGGAACCTGCTGGCAGGGAGCCTGGACTCACATCCTGACCTGTCAGGTACAAAGGACTGTCCTTTTTCTCTATGGCATTTCTGTGAGGACATGTGGTGGAGCTGGTTTGGCGCTGACAGCAGGGCGAGGGTTAGAGGTTATCAAGCTATCACCAAGGAAGGAAGTTTACCAGGAGAGGATGTGGGCCTGACCACCCCGCAGGGAAAAGAGCCTTGTTCGAAAGCACGGCGTTTACTCCGTCCCGAGGGATCTCGGTATGGTAAGAGCAGTCCTTCTCATACCAGCCCCCGGCGTCTGTATCTTCTGGACAGCTTCTTAAAAGGGATTTCTCAGCCCTGCTCCTGGAGTTTCTTCTTCAGTAGGCCTGGGTCAGACCCCAAGAATTTGCATTTCTTGCAAGTTCCCAGGAGGTACCCAGGCCACAGGTCTGGGACCATATTTGAGAATCACTGAACCAAAGAAATATCACGGCCACGTGCTTGAAGAAATATTACACCCTTTCCACTTTCCCATCTCCCTACCCACTGCACATGCAACACACTGTGACCCAGGAATCCTATTCTAACTCAGCTACAGAGGCCAGGGGTTTTAGTGACGCTCATCTTTGTAAGGAACTGTTCTTGAGGGACACTGGAGAGGGCTACTAGATGGGCCCGCCGGCGGGAGGACAGGGCGAGGCGGGGAAGGACAGGAAGCCAGTTAGAGATGCCTGCTCTGACTCACCTGGAGGTGCTTTGGGGAGCAGGGCATGGCTTGGAGAGCAGTCCTGGAGGAGAAGGGAAGCCCAGGGAGGGAGTCAGGAGGCCAGGGGCTGGTCTGGGGGAAGACCATGAAGGATCAGATTTAACAGTTAAAGCCAAGACAAGCTGGATTCAGCGATTAACGAGGACATCTTTAAGTGTCTTTTTAGAAATGTGGTTTGTTCCTCCCAGAATTCATTACAGCTGATCCAGTAAAGTGGCTTCCCCCCAAACAGCAAAGGAGGATATAGAGTGCTGAAGTCCCTCTAGGGACAAGGGGGTGAGGGAGACAGACCACCATCCCAAGGACAAATTTGCCCATCCCTTGGATGGTGCCAGCAAAGAGTGTTCTCCATGACTTTCCTCCAACACCTCCCCTCTGGCATTGCACAAACCCTGGCTGCCCCGGGCTACCCCACTGCCCCTACCAACTCCCCCTGCTGCCCCATCTCTTCTGTGCCCCCACCTCCCTCTCCCTCTGCAGCTCCTCCTTCCCTGGTGGGCTCCTCCTCTCCCCTGCAACTCTCCAGCAGCGATCACAGAAGGTAATGAGTCACCATCCTGTGGCCCATCCTTGAGAGGCACAAGACCCTGGCCAGGGTCAAGGGGAAGCATCATTATTACAAGCCCGTGACAGCAAGGCTGTCAGACTTGCTTTTGAACCGAACGGGGCACTAGCTGTCCTGAGGAGGGAAACTCCACAGAGGCTGGTCTTTGGTGTGGCTGGAAGAAGTCACAGAACTAGGTAGGCCTGTCTCGTACCAAACAATAAACTCCGTGTCTAAATTCAGCCGCACCTGCTCTGTCTCCCAAGCATCTCTAGTTCACCCCACGACGCATGTCAGTTTTCCTCTGACTGTTCCAGGTCCACACCTCTCCGATCCCTGCCTTACTACCCTCTGCCCTCTCTTCCCATCGACAGGAGATTCAGGGATTCTGGTAAACACCCTCCATTCGTCCCCCTCTCCCAGGCCCCCTCTGCACATGCACCCTGCGGCAGAGGGCAGCACAAAAAGCTGACCTGAGTTACCTCATTTGTAGAGTGTGTGTTTGGGTTTTGCTCTGGCACCTCCATACTCCTTCTTGTGGTGACACACCCCCTCACCCCGCCCTGGGAACAATGTGCGTGTGAGTCAGCTGGACCAATTGCGCTACTCTATCATGACAACAGTGATTGGCTCAGGGATGTGCACGTGATTGGAGAAGGACCAATCAGAGCCCTTCCCTGGAATTTTTCCATCTCCAACTAGTGGAGAAAGAGTTCTTGCCTCTCTGCTTTTGAGGCTCTAAGGATGTGAACCAGAGGCTGCCTGCACTCATGTTCCCTGATGCCTGGAGAAAGCCCACCTACAGGATAAGAGAAAGAAATAAACACCCAGAAGGATAAAGGGCATGGTGACATCTGAGTTCCTGGGCCCAGCCATTCCTGAGTTAAGATCTACCCTTAGACATTATGCTTCTGATTGGTTTCTGTCATTTACAACTGAAACAGCTCTAGTGCCTGTGACAGTCATTGTGTCCCTTCATGTGGGGGCTCTAAGATACCATATAAGATCTCATAAGAGATCTTCCATGCCAAGTGCTTAGCAAGTGATCAGTCACTAAGTGGGTGATCAATCCACTATAGCTGTTGGTCCCTGCCCGTGATGTCTTCAGCACCAACCAATCCAGCTCTGCCTTCTGCTCCCTGCTTTGGCCAGTGCCTCATCATTCCCCTGGTCTACCTGGCTGAAGATCTAGAAACATATTCCTTTCTTTCTGAAGATATTCCTTTCTGAAGATCTAGAAACTATATTCCATACAGTTTTTCTCAGGCCCTTCCTTCTTTATTGTTCACTTACCACTGTCCTAGTTCGAGTCACTCACTCATGCATTCAACAAACTTTTAACTGAGGACATATTAAGGCTGGTCAATGTGCCAGCCCTGTGGACGGGTCAGCAAACAAGACAGACGTCATCCTCCTGACACTCCTTCCTCTGTCTTGGCCCTCCCTGAGTACTTGTCAGACTAACTGCTCTTGAATTCCATTTTCATGTTACTCTTCTTCTTAATAATGTTCCTGGTTCCCTACGTTCCTACCTCCCCAAATCTCAGTGTCAATGCTTAGCCTTCACAAGTCCTCCACAATCTGCCTCCAAATAGTAATAATATAATAATATATATTATTATATATTTATAGTAATGTTATATTATCAATAGTAATAATAATATAATAATATTAAAAGAGAAGAAGCTGGGGTGCCTGGGTGGCTCAGTGGGTTAAAGCCTTTGCCTTCAGCTTGGGTCATGGTCCTAGGGTCCTGGGATTGAGCCCCTGCATCCGGCTCTCTGCTCAGCAGGAAGTCTGCTTCCCTTCCTCTCTCTCTGCCTGACTCTCTGCCTACTTGTGATCTCTGTCTGTCAAATAAATAAATAGATAAATCTTAAAAAAAAAAAGAGAGAGAGAGAGAGAGAGAAAGCTGCCACCACTAGTGGCATCCTTCCTGTGGGCAGAAACTGTGCTAATCATTTTATAGGCATGAGCTCATAGCCTGAGGATTCCATGGCTGATCAGCACAGGCACCAACCATCAGGGCAGAAACCAGCTCTCTTCACAGCCATCCAGAAAGGTGAGTGCACGATCCTCAGTTTACAAATGTGTAAGACACATTAGGGTGAAGGGTCATGTCCAGGGTCACACAGCTGGTAAAACAGCAGCTCCAGGATTCACACCCAGGAGCCTCTAAGTCCAGAGACTCCGCCCCGTCCCAAAAGGCTTCCCTAAATCTCCACCGCATGACAAGGTTCTTTCCTGCAATCTCAACAGGCAGCACTCGGGCTCGCCTCCTTCATTCACTCCTACAGTCATTGGTTGAGGCTTCCCCTTTCAAACCATGATCCGTGTAAGACGCAGAACCTCCGTTGGGGGGGCAGAGATTACATCATTTGTGCTCACTGCAATATCCCTGGTACTTGGCACTTTACCTCGGACGTCACGGTGCTCAACAAATATTTGTTGAATGAATAAAATCCATGCAAGGAGGCTTTGGAAAGAGCCAATGGCGGATTCAGCGTTCAAGCCCCTGGAGCCCAAGGACAGTGTGGGCTGCAATGTTGTTTGTGGTGGTGGTTAATGTTTAATAGTCATTTGACCCACCAGGCCAGGTCTGAATTCCCACCAGACACACAGAGTCTTGATTCCCTACGAAATAGCCAACTTGGAGTCAGGGGAGCTCTGGGTTCGAATCTCAACTTTATGACTTGGGCATTTAGTTCCTGCAAGCCTCCATTTATTTCTCTGTGATCCCAAACTGCCATGAGGGGTTATAAGGGTTAATGGATAACATTCTTCACTATCCTTTAACATACTAGCACTCCCTCAAGGTTCCTTCTCCTGCTCAAAGAGGTTTAAGACCCAGGTGACTCCTGAAACCGGACAGAACCTCCAAGACAAGAGGTAACATGAACAGCAAGGAGAGCCCGGGCCCGGGGCGGGGGGGCACCATACAAGGGGAGACAGGGATCCCCAGCCAGACTCACAGCTGAGCAGTGGCTCACAACAGGCTTAGGCTACTGGAGGTCATGGGTTGGATGTCCACCTGTGAACCTCTGTCCCTTTAAATAGCTGCCATTGCCAAGTAGAGGCGGATTCTGGGCAGCAGTGCTGGGTGTCCCCATCTGTCCTACTGTGCCAATTCTCATCTACCCTCTGAAGGGGAGGGGCGTAGCTTCCCTACTACTTCCTCACCAAGTCCCCCACTGCTTTGAATGCGAATGCCTCTTAGCTTAGCAAAAACAAGTCTGAACTTTTGTTCAAGTGAGCCCTTCTAGAAAACCAACAGACCAGAGAAAGGGAGCTTAGGAATCGATTAGTGCTGACTCCAGTTTCCATCGTCCAGTTCTCACCTTCCCCAGGCCAGTGATCATTGCTAGTCACCCAAACTCCTCTCTGATTCTTTCCTCCAGGATCACTCTGCAAGGCCTGAACTCCGCTAACAAGTCACTGCCTGTTGGCCATAGGTTCCTCAATTTCCTTCCTCGCCCAGTAGGTGATGGGAAGAAAGTAGGGTTTGGGGGACACCAGCCCTGAGTTCCACCACCAACGCCCCTTGAGCGTGACCTTGAGCAAGTCGTGTCCCTCTCTCCGGGCCTCAGTTTCTCTACTGAAAAATGGGCCGAACACGGATATGGGTGGGTGAGAGTGATGAAACCTGGAAGCCTTCGCAGAGGGCCACGCGTGGAGGGGGGGCTCACAAAGTATCAGCCGTGTCCCAGCTTTGAGTTACAGCCTCCCCTTCCCATGTCCCTCCCCGTCCCACCTCTGGCTTCCCAGTCCTCTAAGAACTGAAAAGGTCGCTGCATCTGAGCAGCACCTGCATTCAGCCCCACGGTCCCGGACAGCAGGCAGGGCGCGGGGGAGAGGGTAGTTGGTGGGGAGGGGGCGATGCCAGCGTTACAGTGTTGGCCCAGCCACGAGCGGCCAGAGCTGCCCTCTGCTCTGCCGCCTCCCTCCCGTCCTCCGGCGACCTCTCTCCCGGGCTGCGGCCGAGGGGGACGGGGGCGCCCTTACCGGAGAAGATCCTTCCGTCCCGAGTGAGGATCGCGGCTCCCACGGGGAAGTGACTGTAGGGGCAGTAGGCAGACTTCTTGGCTTCCCGGCAGGAGAGCAGCAGCCGCTGGACGAGCTCGGGCTCCAGGGCGGCGGCGGGACGCTCGTGGGCCATGTCTCTCCCCCAGGGCGGCGGAGGCGCAGAAGTCGGCTCTCAGCCCCACCGGGCCAGCGAAACGTTAGCTCCTCCCCCGGGGCGTGTCCCTGTGGGGCGCTGGGCGGGGCCGGGGTCTCCAGCCACCGCCTCCCCCGCCCCCCGCCCCGCTCCGCAGGCTGGGATTGGAGGGTGCGGTGGCGGGGGGGGGCCCAGTGTGTAAGGATGCGACTGTGCCCACGTGTGCTCACCCTCCTCTCCCCTGGGGACCACTCTCGCTGCCAACACTCTGAGGGGCGAATGGTCAGGGCATGGATGCGCCTGTGTAAGGGGCAACTGCGGACACAGGCTCCTCGGGGAAGAGGCTGCTGGGCAGGGGCGTCAGTGTGAGGTCTGGGGAGTCCAAACTCCAAGGGTTGAAATGCACCTCAATGTGTTGACTGTCTCCTTCCCTGGGTGATGCGATGAGGCTGAAAGGGCAGAGCTGGGGCAGCCACTCTGGCTTCCCGAGGGAGGGAGTGTGAGACAAAGCAGTAAGACCAAGTTGCTTCTTTATTTTCACCCATTCTCCTTCTGACTCCTCTCTTAACCCAGAATTTAAATGTATCTCAGCTGGAGGGAATCTCTGAGGTGGTCTACTCAGGTTTCCTCACATTTTTGTTGGCAAAATAAACATTGGGTTGGTGGCCAAAGAAATGGGTTTACATACTGGCAGCACCACTTTCCACATGTACAACCACTGGCCAGTTCTTTGACCTCTCTGAGCTAGTTTCCTCATCTCTACAGTGAGGATAGTGACCATCTCTGTTCTACCTCCTTAGAGAAGAGCTTGAACTTTGGAGTTTAGTAGACCCTAGCTGGAATTCCAGTTCGTATTAGCCATAGGACCTTAGGAAATTAATAACCATCTGTCTCTGCAGCCTCAGGTTCCTCATCTGTAAAGTGGGTGCACTAACAGTATCTTGCAGAGTTGTCATGAGGCTCGAATGAGATAATGTGTGTCCAGTGAGTATGGTTAGAGGCTCTTGTGGCATCAGGACAAAGCACTCTTTGTGACTTCATGCAGACGAAGTTATTGTCATTAAGCGACTGGGCCAAGATCACATAAGAAAGGCAGAACACCAGATAGCGTGTCCAGAGGTGTCCAAACGTCCGCGGACCCCCAGCAAGTGGAAGTGAACCAGCAGCTTCTCCGAGGGCTTGGACGGAGGGTGGGGCAGGGGAAGAGGGGAAGGTGGAGGAGGGGAGAAGATGAGGCAGCATGTCCATTTCCTGCATGCGGACATCTCGGGCAAAACAGATGCAGCCCAGTATCTTTCTGTCCTTTAGCCTGGAGCTCTTCCTCCATGGAGGTATAGGGAAACACCCAGCTGGGCAAAGTCTGTCTCATTTTCCTCTTCCTTCCCCTGCCCTCCTCCCTTCAGATTCCTCCCACCCCGTTTCTACACATCTAGCCCTCAGAGAGGCAGCTGGTTCCTTCCTGCCGGCTGGTGCAATTTTCTTCTGGTTCTACACACTTGGCATTGAGAGCATTTTCTTGGATCTGAAGCAGGACTGGCAGAGATACCTGTCCTTGTGTTCCCCTGGCTTTTGTACTGCTGTCGTACCCAGCTACCTGATGACCCCTCTCCTAAGGTTCCAGGAAAGAAAACCAAGGATGTCTGGGGACCGAGTGCACCCACTCCACAAGGAAATAATTGTAAAGCTTTTGGGAGCCAAGTATAATTGCAAAGGGAAGAGGGATATAGGCCCTGCTGTCCTATCAGGCCTGTCAGAGTGCTCTTTCTGTCCCCTGCCCTGTCTTGACTCACATCAGCCGAGGCCAGCCCTGCCTGGGACTGGGGCTGGGCTTCTTGGCTCCATAGCATCAGGAAAACTTGGATAACCTCCAGGCAGATTATGGCATTGGCCCCTTCAAAGCTCTTTACCTGGGTCATAAGTAGGGACAGTGCCCCTTGCATACCCAGCTGAATGGGGCTTGGGACCAACAGTCGTTCTAGAATTCCTGACAGAATGTGCTTGGAGTGGCCATCTGGAGGGGGAGAGTGGGCCTGAAAACATGTACAGAGCTAAGTTTTAGATTAATAATATTACCAACATTTTCTAAACTTGCTTTAATCTCTGCTCTATATAAAATTAAGAAAAGTTAATTGCCCAGCTCAAAGAAGAGGAATATATAAGAGAGGAGTTTTGAGTGGCGGTGGAGACTGTCAGAGCCCAAAGCCCTCCCCTCCAACCCCCAGACCTTTCCTCTGTGAAGGAGGACCACCCAGGATCCCCGAGTTAGAGCTCAGCTACCATTAACTGACTTCTTCATTCAAAGAACAGTTACTCATAATCACAGCTAACTCTTATTAAGCTCTTCCCATGTGCCAAGCCCTGGGCTAAACACAATGATTTGAATTATTTCATGTTCTCCTCACCAAGAGGTAGATGCAAACAAGTTTCCTGCCCATGTTTTACTGATGAAGATGAGTCAGGGACAGGCGGGGTTAGGTACGGACGGTTACGTGATCAGGCTCAGCAAAAACTCCAGAAATGCTGAGACCAGAGAAACCAGAAATAAGGGGAACAAACCAGATGACCCCACCCTGGAGATGTCATCACCAGTCCTTACTCAAACCAAGATGTCACAAGATTGTCAAGGCCACAAGGTCTCCAAGTTGGCGACGGGGTCAGGACCCCTCTCCCTCCTGAGAGCTTTTTCCGTATCCTTGCTTCATGAGATTCTAAGGCTCTGCTCACTCTCCTTTGTCTGCAAAATTCATTCTTCAACCGTGAGACAAGAATCTCACTTTCTTGCTTCGTTTTGGTGCTGAAACCTGGGAACACTCCCACTAAAGGGTGAGAAAAGTGAACTCTTTTCTTTTCTTTCCTGGGAGGGGTCCTTCCCTTGGATGACCTCTTCTTTTAATAAACAACAAAACCAGGCACCTGTCAGCCAGTTAAAAGTGAATAGTGTCGCCATTGGTCTCAAGTCTTAGGGGACAGGCTTCTGGACAAAGATTTGGTCAATCCCCCTTCCATAAAAGAAGGGAATGTTGACCTAACCCTATGCAGCTCTGCTTTCTGTTCACTGATTTTTTAAAAAAGGCTTTCTCCCACCTCAGGGACTTTGCCCATAGTAAGGCCCTTCCAACCCCCGATGATCAGTACCCCCTTCTTCTTCTTCTTCTTCTTCTTTTTTTTTTTTAAAGATTTTATTTATTTATTTGACAGAGAGAGAGAGAGAGATCACAAGTAGGCAGAGAGGCAGGCGGGGGGTGGGGGGAAGCAGGCTCCCCACTGAGCAAGGAGCCTGATGTGGGGCTCAATCCCAGGACCCTCAGATCATGACCTGAGCTGAAGGCAGAGGCTTAACCCATTGAGCCACCCAGGTGCCTCAAGTACCCCCTTCTAATCAGGGATTCATTTCAGGATTTAAAATCGATTTCTATCCTCTGCAATTTCTTCTCTAAGCACCTGGGAATGTCATGGGTTCAGTGGTTCTGAAAGTGGTCTTCCTGCTGACTGTCATCTGGGGGAAGGGAGTTGCCTATGTACATATAAGACTTTTTCATTTAAAAGTATCTTTCAGGGTTCCTGTGTGGCTGAGCCTTCAGCTCAGGTCATGATCTCAGGGTCCTGGGATCGAGCCCCGCTTCGGGCTCTCTGCTGGGCAGGGAGCCTGCTTCCTCCTCTCTCTCTGCCTGCCTCTCTGCCTATTGTGATCCCTCTCTGTCAAATAAATAAATAAATAAAATTCTTTTTAAAAAAGTATCTTTCATGAGAATTTAGCTTAGGAGGAATCACCTTTCCCTCATTTTTTGCTGCCTGGTAAGACAAGGGTTTTTCTGTTAGGTACAATTTAAGTGTAATTACAGAAATTAAAACCCAAATTATCAGCAAGCAGGATTAGAGCTATCTTCTTATGTGGTAAATTTCCTGGGTCTTTACTCTCCATGGAATCCTTTGGACATTAAGGAGGGAATTTTAAACCCCTAGCCAATTCCTTGATTAGTTGCATTAGTGGCTGAGGCTTTAAGGGGTCATACAGTTGAGACTTTCTTGCCCCAACACAAGAATATGGAATAACAATGATGCTAAATGTCAGGGCCCGCCCCCCTCATCAGGCCATACTTGCAGTTGGGACATCAGGTATCTGGATGGAAAAAGTGCCCAAGGA
Source organism: Mustela putorius furo (assembly GCF_011764305.1). NCBI lineage: Eukaryota > Metazoa > Chordata > Mammalia > Carnivora > Mustelidae > Mustela > Mustela putorius. The sequence goes on along the minus strand of NW_025422005.1, from coordinate 14,525,230 downwards.
GTAAGGCAAGGAAATATAATTGAATTTGGCTTATCATTAGCCTGATTGACCAGGCACCACGGGGCTAGGGTGGCAAGCAAATTTATATGACCAAACAATGAGAGTTAAATTGAGAGGGTTCCGAAGAATGAGGCCCTTGAAAAGGATTTCCCCTACTCTGTCCGAGGTTCAGCCAGGGGGCACAGGTAAGGATTGGCAATCTGACATTTTGCACCTGGCGTTGGTCTCCATGGGTGACCCGGGGGTCTCTGAGACACATAAAAGGATGGAGACAGCCCTGAGGGGTCACACCCCAGAGTAGGTAAAGATGGCTACTCCTGCCGGCCTGGTCCTTCCTCACCCCAAGATGTTAGGCCGTCCTCTCACATTGGGTAGGCACGCTAAGGGATGCCTTGGCTTATGAGAGAGAGATGACAGACACCTTTGTAGTCACCTCTCTGTAACAGGTACTAGGCAACTGACTCCCACTGGGATGGCGAGATGGGAAGCACCCCATCCTCCACGGGAACTCCTTTGGAATGCATCCTGAAAAACGGGAGAAGTTTGGGGCACCTGGGTGGCTCAGTCAGTTGGGCGTCTGCCTTCGGCTTGGGTCGTGGTCCCAGGGTCCTGGTATCGGGCCCCACATAGGGCTCCCTGCCCATCGCGGGGCCTGCTTCTCCCTCTCCCACTCCCCCTGCTTCTGTTCCCTCTCTCGCTGTGTCTCTCTGTGTCAAATAAATAAAATCTTGAAAACAAAAACAAAAACAAAAACGGGGAGAAGTATGATCCACAGATACTTAAAAGGAAATGTATGAAGTTTTTCTGTTTGTAGGCCTGGCCTCAATGTCACCTGGAGGATAGTGAAATTTGGCCCCCAGAGGGCAAGTATTAAATATAATATTACCTTACAATTAGATCTCTATTGGAGCACCTGGGTGACTCAGCGGGTTAAGCCTCTGCCTTTGGCTCAGGTCATGATCTCAGGGTCCTGGGATTGAGCCCCGCATTGGGCTCTCTGCTCAGTGGGGAGCCTGCTTCCCCCCGCCAATCACTGCCTGCCTCTTTGCCTACTTGTGATCTCTCTGTCAGATAAATAAATAAAATCTTTTTAATCTTTTTTTTTTTTAAAGATTTTATTTATTTATTTGACAGAGAGAGATCACAAGTAGACAGAGAGGCCAGCAGAGAGAGAGAGGGAAGCAGGCTCCCTGCTGAGCCTCCAGAGAGCCCGACGAGGGACTCGATCCCAAGACCCTGAGATCATGACCTGAGCCGAAGGCAGCGACTCAACCCACTGAGCCACCCAGGCGCCCAATAAATAAAATCTTTTTTTTTTTTTTTAAAAGCAATTAGATCTCTATTGTAGAAGAGTGGGTAAATGGGAGGAAGTTCCTTATGTTCAGGGTTATTTTTCCCCCTGTGAAAGCAGGCAGATTTTTGTAAAACCTATAAATTGGGCCCCAGTCTCCTGGCCTCCATAAGTGATCAAGAAAAGCAAATACCTAGTAACTCACTCCCTGAGGTTCCTTTCCTGGTGGTACTGCTGCCCTTTAAGCCTTCTCCCCGTCCTTATCCCGGGTTGCTTGAAACCAAAAGTCTTCCTGATGACAAAGAGATACATTTGTTATGTCCATGAACTAAGACGCCAGTGAATCTGGCCCAATTAAGGTCCATGGACCTTTCTCTCTCCAAGATTTTTTTTTTTTTTTTTTTTTTAAAGATTTTATTTATTTATTTGACAGAGAGAGAGATCACAAGTAGGCAGAGAGGCAGGCAGAGAGAGAGGAAGGGAAGCAGGCTCCCCGCTGAGCAGAGAGCCCGCTGCGGGACTCGATCCCAGGACCCCGAGATCACGACCTGAGCCGAAGGCAGCGGCTTAACCCACTGAGCCACCCAGGCGCCCCCCTCTCCAAGATTTTAAACAGATTAAAAGGGATGTGGACAAATTTGCAGATAACCCTGGCCGATACACTGAAGTCTTTCAAAATTTAACTCAAATGTTGGAATTAGACTGGGAAGCTAGAATGTTGATTCTTACAGAAAAGCCAGCTGCCCTACGGGCTGCTCGGTACATTGGGGATGAAGCATGGCCGATGGGGAAAGGAATACCAGTAATGACAGAGCGTTGGAAAACCGGCAGGCAGGGACAGGAGCCCCTGCCCTAAGAGGAAACCACCCTTTACAGCATCCTGGAAGAAGCCCACCACCCTTTCCCACGTCACAAAAATGTGATTGGATGACCCGTGCAGGGAGGGTTAATCAGATTAAAACAGCCTGCCAACAATCCCATAAAAACCCCCAGACATAGAAATTTGGGTGGCAACCCTCTCGGGTCCCCTCTCTTTTGGGAGGCTTGTAGGATGGCTTTGCTGGTGCTCAGCAAGCCTTGCTTTGCTGCCTACCACTCTCTGGTCTACCTCTTTGTTCTTTGAAGACACATGACCAAGAACCATAGGCACTGGTGGAGAAAGAAAACCTGTAACACGAATAGGTCAGGAGACCTGCCCCGCTGGTAAACAGGAGGTCTCTCTAGAAGTCCCCAGATGGGACTATGATGGTTCTTGGGATTCTGGAGACAAAAATACTCTCAGGCATGGGTTTTAGAAGGTTTAAGAGAACTAGGGCTAAGTCTTTAAACTAGTCCAAGCTGGCCCATGTAGTGCAGGAGCCCTTTGAGCCCCCCTCTACCTTAGACTAAGAGAGGCTTTAACACGACACACCTCTCTCGTCCTGGATACTCCAGAGGGAGAATAATATCACAAGATAAGTTTGTAACTCAATCGGCTTCTGTGCAGAAATTGCACAAGCTGGTGTAGGTCCAGCCAGCTCCCTAGACACACTGCTGAAGATGGATAATTCCATCTTTTTAAATAGAGATCCGCGGGAGGCCCAAGAGAAGGAAAAGGGCAACCAAAAGGAAGCCATTGTTCTAGTGGCAGCCATAAAGGACAAGACCTCTTTGTTAGGTGGGGTGGCCCTGGGAATGCAGGAGGAACAATAAAATGGCCTCTTCCTCTACCCATGACTTTCTGGCCAGAAGGACATCTATCAAGGACATGGCACTTTGAGTAAACTGATACCTATGTGAGAAACAGAAACCAGCCACTTTGGGACTTTCCAACCCCCAACCTTTAACCTCACCAAATATGGTTATGAGCCCCGCCCTGCCTTGGCCCAATAAAAGCTCACTCAACCCCTTCCCGGGCACAACTTCCCCGACTTTCCTCCTGAGTCCCAGAACCTCGACTGAGGGCGCCTTTAATAAACCTTGCCTTACGCCTATCTTGGCTGGTGTTGTGTGTATCTTGCCTGTAAAACCTTACACTCTAGTCAATCCAAGGAACTCTGGTTGCCTGTCAGAAACGCAGGCAAATCAGGCACTTCAAACAAGAATGGCTCCCCCCATCCCAAAGCTGCCATAGCTTTGTCCTATATGCAGAAGAGATCACTGGAAGCAACTGTCCTTATGGACAAAGGTCTGGGGGCCAGTCCCCTTCTGGGGATGAGCTCCATCCCTCTGCCCAGTGGCCCAGAAGATCATCGCCACGCAGGTGCCTTGGGTCCCACTGGAGACTGAAAGAAACAAAATCAGTTTCCTTCTGGATACATGGGCCACCTACTCTGCCCCTCTTTCCAATCCTGGTGGCCTCACTACTCAGAGGTTTACAGTAAGGGGTGTCTCAGGAGAAGTCCTCTGCTGTGTCTAGGAAGAGATAATATTTACTCTTTGATTTGAAATCATGCCTGAAAGCCCGACATCCTCACTGGGAAGAGCTATTTTGGCTCAGACAATGATTACTGTATTGGTGGCCCCCAGATAGCTTTTATGTCTCCCTCTAACAGGTTGAAGTCAACACCCAGGTATGGGATTCTGAAGGAAAAATAGGGCATGCAAAGACCACCTCCCCTGTTGTCATCTTTCGCTTAAAGGATCCCTTGTGATCTATTGGATGATAATTATCCAAATAGGTCTCCTAATAGAACCCAGGTTGCTGGAAGAAACGGGCCATCCCAGATGAAGGAGATGCTGACTTTCTCTCTCTTAGTCTCTCTTTCTGTCCTAATAGATGTGGGGGCTTCTCCCTCATTCATGATCAGGTTAATGGCTATCACTGGAGCCAGCTGTAGTTAGTTAACCTCAGGACGGGGACTTTAAGGAATATTCCCAAGCAGCTGCTGAAACTCCCTTTATTTCAAGGAAATTCCCTGTCTTCTCCAACCTGTCATGGACTGCCTTGTTCCACTTGTTGGTAGGGGAAAAAACATGGCAGGGGCGCCTGGGTGACTCAGTGGGTTAAAGCTTCTGCCCTCAGCTCAGGTCATGGTCTTGGGGTTCTAGGATAAAGCCCCACATCAGGCTCTCTGCTCAGCAGGAAGCCTGTTTCCTCCTCTCTCTCTCTGCCTGCCTCTCTGCCTACTTGTGATCTCTGTCAAATAAATAAATAAATAAAATCTTTAAAACAAAAACAAAAACAAAAACAAAAAACCATGGCATTTGTTCATCTGTCCAAGCAGATAAGCTTTAGAATTGAGAACCCTTTCTCTCTGCCTTCCGGCGGCACTTCGCCTGTTCTGTCGCCCCCTCCCCCACTCCCTCCTCCAGTTTCCACACCACCTTGAGTGCGGCCTCCAACGCCACCCACCTCAGATTTCCCCACCAGGGCCCCAGGTTAAAATAAACAATGCAGAACAAATTGGTTGACTTTTAAGTGGACCCAAATGCCATCATTTTGGCATTTGAACTAGTTGAAACTTGTGTTCTACCAAGATCTACTGAGGGTCAGATAAGCTCATGTTATCTCTGCTGCAATGTGGTTATTTAAAATGATGACTTGTGGGGCACCTGGGTGGCTCAGTGGGTTAAAGCCTCTGCTCAGGTCATGGTCCCAGGGTCCTGGGATCGAGCCCTGTGTCCGGCTGTCCGCTCAGCGGGGAGCCTGCTTCCTCCTCTCTCTGCCTGCCTCTCTGCCTACTTGTGATCTCTCTCTCTGTCAAATAAATGGATAGAATTTTTTAAAAAAATGATGACTTGTTTGTCTCAAAGTTTTCATAGGTAATTATTATTTTTTCTTTTTTTTTCATAGGTAATTATTAAGATAGCTTTCAAAATCTTTGATAACCTGAAACTTTGAAGTTTTGCTTGGATGGTAAGTTGGATTGAAGTCATTGGACATCTAGGTGTTTTCCAAACAGGACAGAGTACTAAAGCACTGATGGTCAAATGCAGGTGTGCCCGTTTGACCTCTTATTGCAAAGAAAATAAGGATACTTTCATCTGTTGGAAAAAGCCATGCTTAATAGATTCGTGGGTTTGCCATCCAAAGAATTCTAGTGTGACAATTTGCATTGGTTACTACTTTGTCTTCACTGAGTAGTTTGACTAAGGTTTCTAAGAGTTAAAATTTGGCTAAGCGGAATTAAGGTTGATGGAAATAGGCAAGCAGCTTGGTAGGTTTAAGAAAGCTATAAGGAATGGAACCACATTTTTGTTGAAGGTAAATGAAGGTAATTTTGTCCTAAGTAAGATGGTTTTTTTGGGTAAGAAATGGCTTGGGACAAAATCTGAATGCAAAGGAAAGTTGTGGAAAGTTTGTGAAGGGAAATCTTTGGAAAGAAATTTTAGGTGTCAGGATGGACTAAGATGGATTTTAAGGTATATTGATACAAGATTGAAAGTCTGCTTTCTCTCTGTTAAGAAGAAAGTTTCCTTGAATTGTTGGTTTACTCTTTATAAGGAAATGAAGCAAAGGCTTTTTTTCTTTTCCCAGGAAAACCGGTTTCTATTATTTACTTTAATCAGGTCTTTAATGATCCCTAATCCTATTTAGGACTGTGCTTTAGAACTTTCTAAGGGTTTAACAGCATCCCCCCTCTTCCCCACCTCCTGGGCACCTGGGTGGTTCAGGTCATGACCCCAAGAGTCCTGCATAAATCAGGCTCCCTGCTTAGTGGGGAATCTGCTTTTCCCTCTCCCTCTGCTGCTCCCCCTGTTCATGCTCTCTATCAAACAAATAAAGTAAAATATATATATACATACACACATATATATGTATATATAGATTTTGTTGTCAAAGAGGGAGAGAGAGATCACAAGCAGGAGGAATGGCAGGCAGAGGGAGAAACAGGCTCTCTGCTGTGCAAGGAGTCTGATGCCAGACTCCATCCCAGGACCCCAGGATCATGACCTAAGCCGAAGGCAGACGCTTAACCGACTGAGCCACCCAGGCATCCCTCAAATAAATAAAATCTTAGAAAACCCGCAAACAAACAAACTTCCCCAAGATTTGAGTCATAAATGAAATCTCAAAGTTTCGTTGACTAATTAGGCTTGTTTGTTTGGTATGTTACCTTCTGGTTATAAGGCCACCATCACCTGATATTCTGATTATTGAAGTATTATGTGCAGAGATAAGTGAATTTCCTTGTCAGTGGCATCATCATGAACTCTCAGGTGATTAACAAGATTTGTTTTTGATTTTTTTGTCACTTATAATTGTCCTCTTGTGAAATGAGTGTCATCTTCAAGGAGATTCGCAAAAAGGACTTTTAGGATGAATACAGGTATTCTTTACCTGTATTTAGGATGAATACAGGTATTCTGAAACTGAAATGGGTAAGAATTTCCAGAAGTAACCAAAAGACTGTATTCAGACCGAACAAGAATTGGTAACATGGGACCAAAGGAACTAAAAAGATGATAGTTTCATGACCCTTGTTTGAAACATTGCTGGTTCTCTAATGTTTACTCTTCCAGATTAAGGAAACTTTCTCTTAAGATATCTATGACTTAATAGGAGAAAGACAACTATCATATGATCTCCCTGATAGGAGGAAGTGGAGACGCAATGTGGGGGGTTTGGGGGGTAGGAAAAGAATAAATGAAACAAGATGGGATCGGGAGGGGGACAAACCATAAGAGACTCTTAATCTCACAAAACAAACTGAGGGGGGCTGAGGGGAGGGGGTTAGGGAGAGGGTGGTGGGTTATGGATATGGGGGGAGGGTATGTGCTATGGTGAGTGCTGTGAAGTATGTAAACCTGGCGATTCACAGACCTGTACCCCTGGGGCTAATAATACATGATATGTTTATTAAAAAATTAAAGAGAGAAAGAAAGAAACAATCGATATCTACGACTTATAGAAATGTGACAAAGTATTTATTTATAAACAAATTGTAGCATTTAACTTTTCTCTCTACCTGAACGCTCTGAAATTCAAAAGGTCTCAGTAAGTATTCTTGTCCCATGGCAATCCTCGTCTGTATACTTGCTTGGCTGGACTCTGAATGGCATCTCCCAGGCAGTAGACGCATTCATCCAAGAATTAAATGAAGCCAGAGAGTCAAAAACTGGGCCACTATTGGCTTTCCACTGTTGCTATACCATTAGGCGTGTGAGGAGTTTCCTCACATGTATTGTCATAGCTTTACCGATAATCCCCGCAAGGTGTTAATTAATTATTAATTAATTATACCAAATGTATATTATATTTATATAATATATAAACAAATTTATATATTATTAATTGATTATTAATTAAGAGGGGACATTCACGATCAGTTAAATGAGATCAAGATACCCACTGGTCTATTTGATGGAATTGGTAATTGGGGATCTTATCTAAGGGATGTGGTCATCATTTTGGGCCTCATACTCGTTTTATGCTTCTCCTTTTGTGTGATGCATGTATCATTTGCTGTCCATCTTGATGTCCTTCCTCGCTCCCAGAGCCATACCGTCAGCCAGACTGACCCTTGGTTAGACTCTAACAGCCGCACAGCCTGTCACCCCGTTTCAGCAGGAAACAGCCAGAGCAGTCCCCGTCCCATTCCCTGATGGCAGTTTGGTTTACTCTTCCAGGGGGAGGAATGAGAAAGGGACAGACAGGGTTAGGTAGGAAAGGACAGGCAGGGGTCTACAGGATCAGGCTCCGCAAAAATCCCAGAAATGCTGAGGCCAAAGAAATCAGAGACAAGAAAACAAAACAGACCACCCCACTTCTGGGTATCAGAGGTGGGGTCTTCTTATGACATCACATCGTGACTACAAAGAATGGCCAAACCCCAAAGAGGAAGAAGGCATTAGAGATGTTATCACCAGTCCTTCCTCGAACCAAGATGTCACAAGACTGTTAAGGCCACAAGGTCCCCATGTTGGTGATGGGGTCAGGACCCCTCTCACTCCTGAGAGCTTTCCCTGTACCCTTGCTTCGTGACATTTGATCGCTCTGCTCACTCTCCTTTGTCTGCGAGACTCATTCTACATCTCCGTGAGACAAGAACCTTGCTCTCCTGCTTCAAGGACACTTGAGCTCACAGAGATCAGAAGGGGATCTCAAACCCGAGTCTCTTTGCCTCCATCTGAATGACTCATGGGCTATGGTCTGTCCCAGAACTGATGGAGAACTGCCATGACGAACCAACTGGGGGCTCAAGCCTTGGCATCTGACCACCCAGTCTGAAGCCTCCTTCTGCCTCTCATTACTAGCTGCGCACCCAGGCAGGTTAGCTCATCCCTCCGTGTCCTCTTTCCTTGTTTGTACAAGGGGCAGCACTAGTAGCCACCGTGGTGGGTCATGGTGACTGGAGTCCTGCTGGGCACAGGAAGATTTCACGTTTCTTTCATTGTGGTTCCTTTCGGGGAGACCTCCCGGTGGGTGCCCGGACATGGTGCTTCCACTCTCTGGTGGAGAGAGGCGGTGGACACAGGATGGCCAGCCAGAGACCTCACTTTCCACCTGAGTCAGTGGGAGCCCTGGTTTCTCCCATGGTGGCTGCTGAGCTAGGAGGATCTGATTATTGCTGACAGCTCGCTTGCCTTCTGGGCAGAGAAAGCCTGCTTGTAAAGTGAAGCCAAGTGGAAAAAGCAGAGCTGAGAGCTGAGAGTGGGAGAAAAAAAAAAAACCCGATTTTTTTTCTGAGCATCTGGGTTTGGCCATGAAGACATATACTGCTACACTTTTTTTAATTGAACCAATAAATTCACTTTTTTTTTTTTTTAAGATTTTGTTTGTCAGAGAGAGAGAGCACAAGGAGGGGGAGCAACAGGCAGAGGGAGAAGCAGGCTCCCCACTGAGCAGGGAGCCCAATGCAGGACTCGATCCTAGGACCCTGGGATCATGACCTGAGCCGAAGGCATACGCTTAACAAGCTAACAGCCACCCAGGAACCCTGACTTCTTGCTTAAACTTTTTTGAGTTTTGCTTCTGGCAACCCCGTGGCATGTAGACTATTGTACTATTTCCTGGGATTGTAAAAAATCAAGCAAGGTAATACATGTAAAGCTCTTAGTGCAGGGACCGGCCCAGGATAAGCACTTAGTGGTCATTCCTATTGTAAGGAGTGCTGTGGGGGTGCCTGGTGGCTCAGTCGTTAAGTATCTGACTTCAGCTCAGGTCATGATCCCAAGATTCTGGGATCAAGCCCCGAGTCAAGATCCTTGCTGGGTACAGGAGAGCCTGCTTCTCCCTCTCCCATCCCCCCTGCTTGTGTCCCCTCTCTCACTGTGTCTCTGTCAAATAAATAAATAAATATTAAAAAAAAAAAAAAAAAGAGTACCGTGTGCCAGGCCCTGAGCGGGGTGTCAGGGAATCAGAGGTGAATGAGACCTGAACACGGCGCTGGAGGACCTCACGCTCTCATGAAGGGACAGACACATCACTGGATGGGTACAAAACACCCCAACCCAAGAGCCGCTCCTGGGGCCTGCGGCAATAGTGATTCATTGTCAGGAGAAAGCTTCCCAAATGACAGGAGTATTACATGATGGGTGGATGTCCACAGTGGACAAAGTGGGTGTGATGGGTTGAATGGTGTCACCCTCCACCCCCGCATGGACACGTAGAAGTCCTGAACTCCAGAACCTCAGCATGTGAGTGTACTTGGAAACAGAGTCACTGGAGATGCAGTTAGTTAAGACGAGGTCATGGTGGAGGAGGGTCGGTCCCCAATCCAATAGGACCAGCCTCCTTCTAAGAAGACAGTCACGTGAAGACGCAGAGACACCAGGGAAGACCCCGTGTAGATGGAAGCAGAGTTGGATGGGGCATTGACCAGCCAAGACTGCTGGTCATCACCAGAAGGCAGGGGATGGGCGTGGAACTTTCTCCTTTGCAAGGCTGCAAAGGAACCTGCTGACCGCTTGATTTGGTAGCCTCAGCCTCTAACACTGGGAAAGAAGTCTGGTTTGTGATACTTGTTCATGGTGGCCCTAGGAAACCACTCCAGTGAGCACAGCGAGTCTGAGGGTCTCATCTCTGCACCCTCCGCCCCTTCAGGTGTCTCCTCCAGCTTTGGTGGGTGGCTCCTGGACAGACCTATGGCTTCCTACCTTAAGCATACCCTGGACATAGGAGTGCTTAGGGTAGGCCAGAAATGTAGCGGAGCTAATGCCTCCTAGAGGATTAGGGTCCAGAATACATCAAGAATTTCTAAAATCAGGGCGCATGGGTGGCTCAGTCCATTAAGCGTCTGTCTTTGGCCCAGGTCATGATCCCAGGGTTCTGGGGTCAAGCCCCACATGGGGCTCCCTCTCAGTGGGGAATCTGCTTCTCCTTCTCCCTCTGTGCCTTCCTCTGCTCGTGTTCTCTCCCTCTCGAATAAATAAAATCTTTTAAAAAGTTCCTAAAATCAGTAGGAAAAAAGGCAGGTATCCTGTAATATTTTCATTTATATTAAGAAATATGTATTTGGGGACAACTGAGTGACTCAGTCTGTTAAGCGTCTGCCTTCAGCTCAGGTCATGATCCTGGAGTCCTGGGATCAAGCCCCATATGGGGCTTCCTGCTCACCGGGGAGCCTGCTTCTCTCTCTGCCGGCTGCTCCCACTACTTGTGCGCTCGCTCTCTCTCTCTCTCTCTCTCTCTTGCTCTATCTCAAATAAATAAATAAAATCTTTAAAAAAGTATGTATTTGGTCTTTGACTCTGTTCTTGGCACAGAGCTTCAAAAATCCTTGGAGTTCCCTATGTTAATAAGAGGTATCTTTGATTACGTTAATGAGGTGAGTTTTGGACCTTACCTAAGAATGAGGAGGGCTGCTTGCCAGGGGACTAGCCTCGTGATTAGAGGGTTGGAACTTTCAGTCCTACCTACTACCCCCCAACCCTGACTTCCAAGAGTGGGGCAGGGGCTAGAGGCTGAATCAGTCACTAATGTCCAATTATTTAATCCATCTCTATAATGAAGTGTCCATAAACACCCAAAAGGAAGGAGGTTGGAAAGCTTCTGAGGTGGTGGGCATGTGGAGGTTCAGGGAGAGTGACTCACCGGAGGGTGCACGGAAGCTCTACAGCTCTTTCCTCATACTTTGTTTGACCGATGCATCTCTTCCATCTTGCTGTTCTGAGTTCTAGCCTTTCGCCATAAACCAGTGACTGAGTGAGTTAAATGTTTCTCTGAGTTCGGTGAGCCGCTCTAGCAAATTAATTGAACCTAAGGAGGGGTCGTTGGAACCTTCTGTAGCTGGTTGGTCAGAAGCCCAGGTGACAATCTGGGCTTGTGACTGACACCTGGATGGGTGGGGGATGGGGGGGTGCCCTCTTGTAGAACAGAACCCGTAGCCTGTGGAAATGGTGGATAGTGCTCGAATTGAGTTGAATTGTAGGACAGGGAACTGGGGTTCGAGAATTGCTTGCTGTATGGGCAACACCCCAGCCCCAGGGTTGGAGTTGGGTTCACACACCCATGTATATCCCAATAGGATAGTAGGCAAAAGACTCGAACAGGTATTTTACAGAGGAAATGGGGATGGAAAGAACTTCTGTCAGAATTTTGTCTTCAAAGTTAGCCATATACAGATGGAAGAGTTCTGTTCAGTTAAAGACTTGATAGACAAAGCTGGAAGAAGGTTCAAAAACTGGGGGGGGGGCTATCTTTTCAAAGACTAGAACAATAGCAAACAAATATAGTGACTATGTAAGGAGCTCATGGCAAATCAACAAGAAAAAGACCAGAGACCTACAGAGAGCTGGACAAGGGATATGAGTAGGCATGAATTTGCAGAAGGGGAAATGCAAATGGTGAAAGAAGTATTTGCTTGACCTCTTTACAGTCACAGAAATGAAATTAAGACAAGGAGATGTCACTTTACACCCATTAGGATGGCAGAAATAAAAAGAAGAGCCAGATGGTGATAAGTGTTAGTAAAGATGAGGGGAGGCTGGAACCCTCATGTGCAGCTGCTGGGGTTGCAAATTGGAACCGCCTTCCAGAGTGTAATGTCGCAGGACTTAGTGAAATCAGATGCGTGTTTACCTTGAGATGCAGTGCTTCCAGCTCTAGGTAAACAAAGATGCTTACCTAGAAAGCAAGTACTTTCATGTGGATCCATCAAAGGATTAAAAAATTATTTATTTGAGAAAGAGAGAGAGAGAGAGCAAGCATGAATGGAAAGAGGGGCAGAGGGAGAGGGAGAAGCAGACTCCCCACTGAGCAGGGAGCCTGATGTGGGACTCGATCCCATGACACTGAGATCATGATCTGAGCTGAAGGCAGAGGCTTAACCTACTGAGCCACCCAGGTGTCCAAAGATTTTATTTTTTTAAGTAATCTCTATACTCAATGTGAGTCTCAAACTCATAATCTTGAAATTGAGAGTCACAGGCTCCACTGACTGAGCCAGCCAGCTAGCCCTCTTTATCATATTTTGAGTTTATTTTTATGTATGGTAAAAGAAAGTGGGCAGTTTCATTCTTTTGCATGTAGCTGTTCCAACTGAGCCACCAGGTGGCCCCCGTAAAATAATGTGTGTGTGTTTTTTTTTAAAAGATTTTATTTATTTATTTGAGAGAAAGAGAGTGAGAGAGAGTGTAGTGGGGAGGGGGAGGGATAAGCAGACTCCCTGCTGAGCAGAGAGTCCCATGTGAGACTCTATCCTGGGACTCCAGGATCATGACCTGAGCTGAAGGCAGTCGCTTAACCAACTGAGCCACTTAGGTATCCCCTAAAATAATGTTTTTAAATGCGTGGAATTGGGGCATCTGGGTGACTCAGTTAAGCATCTGACTCTTGATCTTGGCTCAAGTCATGATCTCAGGGTCCTGGGATTGAGCCACTCTTGGGGCTCCCTGCTCAATGGGAAGTCTACTTGTCTCCCTCTCCCTCTGCCCTTCCCTTTGCTCACACATACTCTCTCTCTCTCTCTCAAATAAATATGTAAATAAATAAATCTTTTAAAAATGCATAGAATTAGAAAGCAAACCAAGTATATTGAAATAGTTATCAGAATAGTTAAAATATTTGTCATATTATTGATTGATCATTGATGTATCAAATCACAAGATTGAACAGTAGGCCTAACAACTACTGTGGTTTTGAAGTAGTGATAGGAGTAAAGGATATTTTAGGATACTACAATAAAGTGGTATGAAAATATGTATGATTTATTTTGGTGACAAAGTCATAGATGTGCTAATATTTCTGTGATTTGTTGTCGACATTTATAAATAATAGGAATGCTAAGTTTTAGTTAGAGGTTAGTGAAAATAAAGGCATATTTTTTCCTTCCAAGTTCACAGACTCTTTGAATTTCATCCAGTGACTTACTGGGAGTCTGTGGGTCTTAAAACAAGAACTCCTGCCTTTTTTTATTTTTCCTTCTTTTTCTTCCTCTCTTCTTCTTTCCTCCCTCTCTTTCTTTCTTTTCCTTCCTACCTACCTTCCTTCCTACTTTCCTTCCTTCCTTCCTTTCTTCAGTGTGGGGAGGGAAAGAGGGGGAGAGAGAGAGAATCTTAAGCAGGTTCCATACTCAGTGCAGAGCCCAATGCCAGGCTTGATCTCACAACCCTCACAATGACTTCAGCTGAAATCAAGTCAGACGCCCAACCAACTGAGCCACCAGGTGCTCCATCCCCTGCCTTATTCTTAATCTTTTGATCCTTCATTGTAAGCAATTGAGTTATAAATGACATATTACTGGTGATTTAAAAACCTCTTCTGGAAGTCTCTGTCTTTTGATAAGATATCCAGTCCATTTATACTTATTGTAATTATTGCTATGTTTTAGATTTTCCTCTAACATCTTACTCATGATATCTATATATATCAGTTTGAAATAGGTTTGACGTACATTAGAGAAAACACCATATAAAGGTGGTTTAAATAACATACAGTTTTCTCTGTCTTAGTCTAGGATCCCATAGCCATCAGGGACCCAGCTTCTACCTGCTTAGCTTGTGGTTTCCATTTTTAAATTCCTCTTATGGCCCAAGATGGCTACAGGAGCTTAAGCCTTCACAAACTCATTCGGAGCAGCAGAAAGAAGGGTAGAAGAGTAGTAAGGGTGCACTTCTGCTTACATTTCATTAGCTAGAGCTTAGTTATATGGTCTTGCTTCATAGCAAGGGAAGCTGAGAAATGCTTTCTCTTGGATGGGTACATGGATGGCCTGAACAAAATCAGTGCATATTGGGTGACCATTAGCAGTCTCTGCTCAAGTCTCCTCACCATGGCTGAAGGCCAACCTTCCGCAGTGGCTCTGAGCCTTCAATATGGTACCTGATCTGGAGAGGACCAGACTGCCATCTGGTGGCAGATTGGTTACATTGGATTCCTTTCATTATGGAGGCTGGATTGATGCCCTCCCAGGACTAGGTGTTTATTCTGGCTATGGGTTTGCATGCTCTGCCTGCCATCTTTCTGCCTGAAACATCATTGGTGGATTGCCTGAACATCTTATTCACAATCTTGGTAGTGCAAATAGCATTACTTCTGACCAGAGGCCTCATTTTTCAGCAAAAGCAATAAAGAATTTGGTAGGTGAGCATGAGATTCACTGGTCTTGCCACATGCTTTAATCACTAGAATCACTCTGCTTTATGGGTCAGTGACTTGATTAGGATCAGCAAACAAGACGACCTCGTATGACTCTGAAGTGCTTGCCCAGTGTTGGCATACGTTCTGAATGGGCAGCCAGTGCAAAGGGCTACTTCTCTCTCTTCCAGAATTCATGGATTGGGGAATCTTGGGCTGGGTAACTTCAAAAGCTTTTGTTCCCCAAGATCTTGGGCTCTGCTAGTTTAGAGGTTTTATTATGCTAGGAAGAATGTTTCCGCCAGGGCAAACTACAGAGGTCCCCCTTATTTGGAAACTGAGACCAACATCTGGCCATTTCAGAATCCACGTGCCCTGGATGAATGGGGGGAATAAAGTGGGTTGGGGGTGGCTAATGGTTCCGTGTGGCCTGGAGTGATTAGTTCTGGTCATTAAGGGGGAATTCTGATTGCTGCTGCACAGTAGGAACAGGGAGACGGGCATCTCTGGATCCCATGAAATCCTCCGGGGTGTTTTCTAATTCCGTGGATGGTGGTAAAAGTTAATGGAATAGGACAGCAGCCCAGAATGAGCAGGACAACTGCGGGCTCAATTTCCTCCTGAATGAAGCTCAGATCATCCCAGGAGGTCAAAACCTCTGACCTCAAGACGTACTTGCTGAAGGGTTAGGGAACATGGAATAGACAGCAGAGGAAAGATGTTATAAATGCCTCATGGCTTGTAACAGAAATGAGAATTACAGTACTTGCTGATGTGTTCTACTAAGTCATGTAAATGTTTATTGATGGTGCCAAGTGTCCCTCCTTCCTCTGCCATTTTGTACAGTGTGGTTTGTTGGTGGTAAACTTTACCATTAAGTGTATAGATTATAGGATATCAAGGTAAGACTGTGATTAGAGAAGAGGAGAACATTCCCCAGGCTCCCTGGGGTGAGAGCTGGATGCGGTTACTGCTGGCCTTACGATTTGGTTTTCCGAGGAAAGGCTAAAGATGTTCTTGTTTGAGACACACTTGAATTAGGTTGGGTGGTAACACGTGGTGGCTGTTTTGTGGGATTAAGAATGGAAAGTAGCGTGGGGATGGATGTTGAGGAACCAAGAGGTGGACTGTGGCCAATACTGAAGACTGATCCTACTCAGCATCCCTCCAAAGCTCCTTCCCTCACAGCTTCTGCTGGAGAGTCTGGAATGCTAGAGAGGACATCTCCAGACTCTCTTGCCACTAGGATTTCCACAGATCACTTGGCTTCTGCCAGGGAGATGACAGATGGCCAGAAATGGAAAGTAGAGCCCTGGAAGGAGGTGGCCACGTAGCTTTTCTGGATGCACTGTTGGGAGGTGTTTCAGTTCCTTTGCAGAAGCTGCAGCAGAAGCCTTATGCCAGGATGGTCCTTGCCTTCTTGGTGCAGAGCGGGAGTGTCAGTGTTTTCCTGATGGTAACCAGCCATAAAGTCCTTAAATCAGCCGTGGTAGCAGTAGTGGCAGGGGCCCCCACGGGTCTAGTTTTGCAGTGAGATTCAGGTTTATTCCTGAAATAGAATCTGTGTCTCCGTCCTTCAAACGAGTCTGAAGCCAACCTAATCCCCATAGTCAATCCCCTCTTTCTTTTAATTGAGATGTAATTGACATGCCACTGATATGAGTTCCAGGTGCACAGCGTAATGACTTGATATCTGTATATATCGTGAAACGATCACCGCGAGTCTACTTACCGTCCATCACTATGCATAGTGACACACTTTTTTTTTTTTTTTCTGGTGAGAACTTTTGAATCTAGTGTCTTAGCAACTTCCAAATACGCAATACAGTATTAACTATAGTCTCCATGCTGTGTAAGACATCCCCAGGACTTACTTTTTTTTTTTTTTTAAGATTTTATTTATTTATTTGACAGACGGAGATCACAGAGAAGCGGGCAGAGAGAGAGGAGGAAGCAGGTTCCCTGCTGAGCAGAGAGCCCAACGCGGGCCTCCATCCCAGGACCCTGGGATCATGACCTGAGCCGAAGGCAGAGGCTTTAAACCACTGAGCCACCCAGGTGCCCCCAGGACTTACTTATTTTATAACTGGAAGTCTGTACCTTTGTTCCCCTCGCCCATTTTACCCACACGCATCTCTCGCCTCTGGCAACCACCAATCTGTTCCCCATCTAGAAGCTCATTTTTGCCCCTTATTTTTAGATTCCACATATAAGTGAGATCACACAGAATTGTTTCTTTGATTTATTTCACTTAGCATAATGCTCTCAAGATACCTCTACACTGTGGCAGATGGCAAGATCCTTCTTTTTTATGGCATGTTTATGCCTCATTTTCTTTATCCACTCATCCCTGATGGACATGAGGTTGCTCTTGGCTCTTCTAAGTAAAGCTGCAATGAACCTGGGGTGCAGATATCTTTTTGATTTGGTGTTTTTGTTTTCTCCCGTCCTCACCTTTTCTGACTTTTACTAAATCCGTATTTTTTTTCTATTCATTTTCTTTAGTGGTTATCCATATTAGTATGACTCGTGCTTATGCTAATTTCCCATCAATTTCTAAAGCTTATCAATATTTATATTTTTCTTCTGAACAAGACTACACCCTAGCATGTTCTCACTTCCTTCTATCCGTCACCACTCCACAGCCACATTGATTTTCTAGGGCACTCACAGGGCAAGGTTTGAGGGAAGGAGACTGGGAACTTTGCTGGTTTGTGATTTTCATCAGGAACTAGAAGTCTATCATTCCTAACATGTATTTTTTTAAATTATTTTTATTTTTTTAATTTTTTAAAAAGATTTTATTTATTTATTTGACAGACAGGGATCACAAGTAGGCAGAGAAGCAGACAGAGAGAGAGGAGGAAGCAGGCTCCCCGCTGAGCAGAGAGCCCAATGCGGGGCTCGATCCCAGGACCCTGGGATCATGACCTGAGCAGAGGCTTTAACCCACTGAGCCACCCAGGCGCCCCCCATGTTTTTTTTTTTTTAAGATTTTATTTATTTATTTGTCAGAGAGAGAGAGAGAGGGAGAACACAAGCAGGCAGAGCAGCAGGCAGAGGCAGAGAGAGAAGTAGGCTCCCTGCTGAGCAAGGAGCCCGATGTGGGACTCGATCCCAGGACTGATCATGATCTGAGCTGAAGGCAGCAGCTTAACCAACCGAGCCCTTAACATGTATTTTTAACTCTTTAAAAAAAATCATACTGAAGAAAATTACATCCCCAAATTTTCATATAAGAATGTTAGTACCTAGGAGAGTGCCAATGATTTTCTTTTTTTTTTTTCCAGAGAGACAGCACACAAGCAGGGGAGTGGGTCATAGGTGCGGGACAGTTGGGCAGCAGCAGCAGTGGATGGTAGCAGTGACCTTGGAAGCTATTGTAGTATGACCTTGAACCCCCTGACTTCCACTACTCGGAACCCGCCCCCCCCCCCCCCCCCGTGATTCGTAAGCATCAGTTCTCTGTATTAAATTCCTTTCTGCCTGGAGTGCCTAGATAGATTTCTACCCACTAACCCCTGAGTGAGATGGTTTTACAGCAGCTGGTGACCTTTTGTCTAACGTACATTTTACTACTTTTGGTACTTTAAAAAAAAAAGATTTTAGTTATCTATTTATTTGACACAGAGAGAGAGAGCGTGCAAGAGAGGGAACACAAGCGGGGGAGTGGGAGAGGGAGAAGCAGGCTTCTTCCAGATGTGGGGCTGGATCCCAGGACTCTGGGATCATGACTTGAGCCCCCGGAGGCAGATGCTTAACGTCTGACCTACTGAGGCGTCCCCTTGTGGTACACTTTGAATACTCCTGACCCTCTCCTACGCTAGAAGCGTGAGTAACTTTTAGATAAAGAATTTGTTTTTAAAACAAAATGTGCTTATTTATCATGCCTCTTTTAAGTTTCTGAATCAGAACAGTTAGCGAGCATGCTGATGCTGCAGGTGAGCTCTTCCTGAATGGTTACCTTTGTAGCTATTATCCTTGAGAGTGAGCATTCTCTAGAGGCATTCATACAAAACGTCAGTCTAACGGATCCTAAAGCTGCTGTAAGATTGAAAGATCAGGCAAGAGCTCCAGCTCGAGATTTTCAAAATATTACAAGGGCTCACGGTTCTCAGTGGTTGACTTAAGGTTAGATAAATGTATATGTTTGAACCAAAAAGACACGTGCATGATAAAGCCGATCTTTTCTGTTTAAATAAACTTATTAAGTGTATTTGCAAAAAGGGGCCACTGCTAAATCACACAGGGACTAGTGGATTAGCTCTATGACCTTGATCATGACTTAGCTTCTCTCTGAGGCTCATTTTCCTTTTTTTTTTCTTCCAAAGATTTTATTTATTTATTTGAGAGAGAGAGAGAGAGCACAAGCATGAGCAGGGGTGGGGGAAGGGCAGAGAGAGAGGGGGAAGCAGGCTCCCCACTGAGCAGGGAGCCCGATGTGGGGCTCAGTCCCAGGACCTGGGATCATGACCTGGGCGGAAGGCAGCCTTCCAACCACTGAGCCACCCGAGTGACCTGAGGCTCATTTTCTTTATTTAGAAAGTGGAGGTAACAACAGCACCTCTCTGGTGGGTTTATTCTGAGAACACACAAGAGAATACGTGCGGAGCCCTTGCACAAGGCCCGACACATAGAGAACGTTTACTAACTGTAAGCTATTATTATTGATGCTAATGCCATAGTTACTATGAGCCTTGGGACTTTGGGGACCTTTTTGGCTGAGCCCAGTGAAGGGAAGCGAAAGTCTAGCAGGACGATGGACTGTACCTCTGAGCCTTTGCACAAGCTTTTCCCTCTTTAGCAGGGAATGTCCTTCCCTGCTTAACCACTGGCTGAGCCAGTCCTTCCCAGAGTAACTATTCTTTCTAGCCCAAGGCCCGTGGACAATAACCCCCATGTTCCGAACATCCTAGGGGAACTCACAGACCAGTCCTTCCCCTTCTCCAAGCCCCAGCAACAGAGTAGAGGGAGGGACAATTTCTAGAACTCTCTGCAGAGTGGCCTGCTCATGAAGTACTTGTAGATTAATTTTTAACATGGTCCAGGGTCCAAAGGGCTGAGCTCCCACCCCTGAGACCAAGAATCCCTTTCCAGGATTCCAGAGATCTCTGGGTAGGATAGAGGCCGGCCTGGGGGGAGGCAGCAGGGGACCTTGCAAAGATGCTCCCTCTGTGCTTACCCTCTATGCACCTTTGACCAGGGTGTGTCTCTGCCGTGCTCCCTCCTCTTATGGGTCAGGGCTGCACAGAGGGCTAGGAGTCTCTACCTGGGGAGGGGGCAGCAAGAAACTCCTGCACCAGAAGAAGGGCTATGATAGCTGGAATTGAAGGATGAGTAGCTCACCAGTGAGTTAAGCAGGGAAGGGCATTCCAAGAAGGGGGAACAGCATGCACAATAGTTCAGAGGTGCTGTCCACTGTCCTGCTACTTCTGTTTCCCTATAGGGATTAATGGTAAAAATCTTCGAAGTATCAAGGGTATGTGAGCTTGTTCTGGAGCCTGTAAACAGGATGCTGGGGAGAATATTCTAAGTCATGGCTAGTCCCAGAGAAAAGAGAGCCCAGGTGATTGACTGGATTGGGGCAGCCATGAAAAGGGAGATAGGAGTCTGATGAACACCACCACATGCCAGGACTTGAGCTGGGTGCCATGACACACTCACCGTTCTCTTAGCCACCGTGGCAAGGGAGGTGTGCTGCCCATTGCATGGATGAGGAGATCGAGGCTCTGAGAGGTGAAAACCCTTGCACAGAATTCCTCAGCAAGCGAGAGAGGGAGCCATAATTTTTATGACCCTGGACGCCATTGAGCAGGAGAACATGGGACCAAAATAGGAAGCGGCATTTTCTTCCTGTGCATGAGTGGCTCCGTTGAGACTCTACTGTCGCAGTGGGGAACCCTGCTTCTTGAGAGGGAGGAGCCTCCTGCCTGGGGTGGGGCTCAGCAGGGCGCACTGGGGGGAACGGAAGGCCCTCTCAGGATGTCAGCTATGGGGTCAGGCGTACGGGCCACAGCTTTGTAGGCCTCAGGACACCTTGTGGCCACCACAGCCTCAATGCTGATGGGACCCCCAGGGAAGCCAGTAAATGGGAGGGGGATGATGAGAGGATCCCCGCGTGGGGACCCATGGTGGGGCGGGGAGAGGGAGCTGGGATGGCTCCCTCCTGCCAGCAGAGATTCAAGTGGGGGAGTTTATATGGTCCAAGGTTCGCCCACAGTGGGGCCCGTCCACAGATGGAAATCTCCTCTGGAGTGGGGTTTGAAGAGGGAGAAGAAGGGGGTTCAGTGACTGCTAATTAAAGGACCAAGATGAGTACATAGAAGGGCCCAACCTGCCCCCTCCTGACCTTGGGCTCTTCCCATTCTTCTACCCACTCCCACCCACCACAGCTGTCCCTTGTCACTTGTCTCCCTGTTGGTCTTTTTAAACCACATTCCACCTCTAGAGGGTGGGCGTGCTGCCCCCTGGGCCCTGGAACTGCGCAGGGAGGGAGGAGGTAAGCTGCTTCTTTGCGCAGGTGTTAGCTTTGAGGGTAAGGCCGACTGGGAGGGACAGGGATCCTACCTCCTGCCCCCTGCCCCCCTCCAGTCCTCTTTCCTTCCTGCTCCACGTCCTGCTTCTTTAATGTCCCTCCTAAACTGTTGCTTCCAAACCCTCACTGTCCTGGTCACTATTCTCCAGAGCTCACTGTCTATCCTTCAGGTGCCAAACTCCTTGTCGCCTCAGGGCCTTTGCATCTGCTGTTCCCCCTGAGTCTGAGCTGCTCTTCCTTGAGATGCCCTGTCCTTTGGGACTTGACTCAAAAGTCAGATCCTCAGGAGGCCTCTGACCACTGAGGCCAGGTCGGGGCCCCTCGTGAGCTGCTTCCCCAAGCACCTGAGTATTTCTCCTTTAAGGCCAAATCACTACTCTAGTTCTCTAGTTATCGAGGAAGGGGGTAACAAGTCATCAGGGTCAGGTTCCCTAAAGGGACCTTGAATTTTGTAAGTATGAACTGTATCTGGCCCAGAGATGAGCCCAAGGGTCCCACTTTGGGTAGAGGGGTTGACAAGACCTCTTCATGAGGTGGCTTGTAAGCTGAGGCAGAAGGAGGGGACTGCCCTGTTCCCCACTGTCTGCCAGGGCTCAGGGCCTGCCCTTTCTGGTGCTCTGTAAGCCATGTGCCGGGGGATCGAGAGGCTGACCGAGAGAAGGCTCTGCTACCTCCGTCCCCGCCGGTCACCCTGTTTTAGGTGCTCTCACAAAACTCGCTCCCCATCTGTTTCTCCCTCCTCTCTTTAATGCTGGAGTCACCCTGGCTGAGATCACCAGTGAACTTCATCTTGCCAAAACCATTAGTCAGTTTTCTGAGGTCATCACCCTCGACCTTGCAGTGTTGTTAGATGCGTGGACGCCCTCTTTCTGGTTCACTTTCTTTACTGGCTTCCAGGAAGCCTTGAGCTCCCTGTTCCCTCTGGTCCCTCTGTGACTGCACCCTGGGCTCCTTCCTTCTCCGCTCAGCCACCAGGCATGGGGGATCTTCTTTGCCTCTCTCTGCGGCCACTCCTCTGCAGGGAGACTCCATCCAGAAGTATGGCTTGGAATGCCATTTAGAATCGTGGCCCCCAGACTTCACGTGCCTCCATCCTGGAGCCAGTCCTGCCTACCTAGTTGCCTCCTCGGCCTCTGGGCCCCTTGACTGAGGCCTGTTAGCATCTGAATCCAGGGTGGTCTGAACCAGAACTGCTTCTCCCCTCTCCTGGCCCCCGACTTGCCCGTTTCCGCCTTGTACCTCTGTTCAAGGTACAGCCGGTCACCCAGTGACTCAAGCCTCGAACTTGGCGGTGACTCCCAGCGCCTCGCTTCCTCTCATGCCCACACTCATTCCAGCACCACGACCAGGCTCTTCCTTCAAACTAGGTTTGAGTCCAGCTGCTTCTCCCCGTCTTCACGGCTCCAGTCCTGGTCCAAGGTACCACTGGTTCCCACCTGCATCTCTGACTGGTTCTCCTGCTTCTTCTGTGTCTCCTTCTCCCAATTCCATCCTGTTAAAAAGTGGCCTGAGTGAGTTTTCGAAGACACAAGGCTTCCAGAAGTTTCCACTGCTCAGAAGAGAACCCAGAATCTTCACCCTGGCCTTTGTCCCTCTGTCTGTCCCTCTGGCCACAGGCCCCAGCTGTCTCCCATCAGCTGCCAGCCTCATCAAACACACCAAGGTTCTCATCATCGGATCTTGGCACAGGCCCTTCTTTCTTCCTGGATGTTCCTTCCCTGGGGTCCTCACATGGCCCTGGCTCCATGAGCCTTTTCCTGACCGCATGTCCCCATCACTCTCTATTGTTACCTTACCCATGTCCCTTCAGATGCTGATTGCTGTCTGATGGCATTACTTATAGGTCTTTCTGCCTATAGACAGATGGTTGTCTGTCTTGTTCCCTGCTGTGTTTTGGGCACCTAGACCTGTCTCTGGCACACAGTAGAGGTTCAAAACACAGACATGCAAGGGAGGGAAGTAGCCCGCAAAGTACAGTTCAGGGCAAACTCTGGGGCCCCAGAAAACACCCAAGAGTCTGTAACAGTGTTGCCAGTCTTGGTTACATAACCTTAAATAACTCCCTATTGGGGCCATCCGGTCTCTGCCTGAAATTCCTTTTTCTTTCCTCATTCAGGAGTAGTTAGGCTAAAGTCCACCCAAACAGCCCTTAGCCTCCCGGTCTGTAGCCACTGCAGGCTGATTCAAGCGATCTCACAGAATTCTCCAGAATCTGCTCACTTTACACTTGCGTAACTAAAGAGGCCAACATGGAGGGTTCCTGAAACTGAGAAACTTGGCTTCAGGTGATACGGTATTAATAATAGCTACAACCTACTGAGTTATTATTTTGTTTTCTTTTTATTTTTTTAAATGTTTTAAAAAGATTTTATTTATTTATTTATTTATTTATTTATTTATTTGCAGAGAGAGAGAGATCACAAGTAGGCAGAGAGGCAGGCAGAGAGAGAGAGAGGAGGAAGCAGGCTCCCCGCTGAGCAGAGAGCCCGATGTCGGGTTCGATCCCGGGACCCTGAGATCATGACTTGAGCCAATGGCAGAGGCTTAACCCACTGAGCCACCCAGGCGCCCCTGAGTTATTATTTTGTGCCAAACCACACTTTAATTGCTTTGCATGCATATTCTCATTGACTCCTTAGACCCCTGCCTTGAGGTTTCCACAAAACAATCCACCTCAACCCTCCTTGGTTTAACAGAATAGTCATTTTACTTGCTTGCCATTCTGTAGGCCAGCAAATGTGGATGGGTCTCCACTGGCAGTTCTTCTGATGGTCTTGCCTGGGGTCCTGCGTGTGCAATCCCATCAGAGCACAATTGGGGCTACATGGTTGAAGATGGGTTCCCACGCATGTCTGGGGGAGGGCACCGATTGTGGACGGGGCCACTTGCCTCCTGTAGGCCAGCCTGGGTTTCTTCCATGGGGCGACAGAGTCCCAAGACAGCCAAGCCCCATCCTGTAGCTTTCACCCCATTGCGTGAGACATCGAGTCTGTGGAAGTCCCATTACCAAAGGAAGTCACGTGGCCAAGTTCAGAGTCAGCGTGAGAAGGGGCCACATGAGGGAGTGGGTATGGGGAGGGAGAATTCATGAGTGGACCTTATGGAGCAATCTGCCACAGAGGTTAGGATGTTATTACCTGTGCTTTACAGGTGGGGAGACTGAGGGTCAGAAAGGGTAAGAAACATGCTGTAGGCCACTTGCCTGCTGAGAGGCAGTGTGAACCCAAGCTCTTGGCTTCCGTGGCTCAGGCGCTCCACTGCCTTGTAAAGGAATTAAATCCCCACTTTGTGTAATGACATCTTTCCCAGGCTCCCAGCTGTGCTTTTATTACAAGCAGCCAAAATCATAGCCGCTTAAGTCACTTAACCTCTGCTCCTCAGGCTGTTCGTCTGTAAAATGGGTCCGGTAAAAGCGTTCTCTTTTCTTCTTATTTGGTTTATGGTCTGATGATTGGTAGATTGGAGAGAATGGAAACCCCTTGGGGGCTGGTATTTTCACCTGCTTTGTTCTCTGCCATATTCCCAGGGCCTCAAACAGTGCCTGGGATATAGTAGGAGCTCAATAAGTACTAGTTGAATGACTAAGCAAATGGATGGATGAGTGGGGGTTGTGGAGGGGGACAGTGAGAAAGGAAGGTAGCTGTGGCTTTGAGAAGTCCTTCAAAGAGATCTAAAAGCCCCTGGCATCTCTTTTCTGCCAGAAATGATTTGCAAACCACCTCCCTCGTCTTCAAGCCCCCTGGTGAACCCTCTTCTCCTTCATGCAAAGTCTGATGAGGGAGTTGAGTCTCTTCAGGGGCTCTGCCCTTTCCCCGTTTCTCCCCGAAGGGAGCCAGACGCCATCCACCTGCGGCCGTGCTCCCTACTCGCACCCCCCTCCCCCGGTGTCCTCTCCATGCAGCTGGCAGACGGGGAGTAGAAAAACAAGGCTGTGTTCAGGGCACGTTTTTGTGGGCCATGCCTGAAGGAGCTCACGTGTTATTGGCTAGAAGTCGGTCACATGGCCACACCTGCCACCATGCCAGGCCGGGAAATGTGTAGCTATGGTTCTGGAAGAAGAGGGTTTGGTGACCATCTAACCAGTCTCTGCCACCATGGCCATTGCTAGCCCAGAAATTTGACAACCTTAGACTCTTCCATCTCAAGGCACCAGGGGAGGGAAGAGGTACACACTCTCCTTATGCCACTCTACTTTTTCTTTTCTTTCCCATATACACATCACCTTTTCCAGAATTTATTCATTTATTATGGTTCTTATTGATTGTTGGCTGCTCCTCACTAGGATGTGGGCAGGAAGATCTTTGTGTATTTTGTTCACTGTCTCCCCAGCACCTAGGACAGTGCCTGACATGTGGTAAGCACTCGGCATTTATCTAAAGAAAGTTGAATGGAGGTGGGTTATGGATTCCTGGTCTGTAGCCCAATTCCTGGAGCACAGGAAACCTTAGATAGATGGTCAGTATCTCCTCTGCCTGCTGGGAAACCCACAGGGAGGCCAGGATTCCAGGTGGGGGTCCAGGAGGGACCTTGGACAAATCCTCCTTCTCCTCTGGAAATTGGGGAATTGGACCACAAGTTCTAGGGGCCCTTTCGGCTGAGATATCCCAGCACCAGGAGTTCTTGCCAATTCTTCTTGACCCTATTTATTTTCAGCCCACATGTGGATATGCTTAGCACACCTCTGCTCCTTCTTTCCAGACCTCACAGCTAGGAAGAGCTTCCTCCCTCCTGCTCCCTGGTGCTGGGATGTCTCAGCTGAAAGCGCTCTTAGAACTCATGGTCCAGTTCCTGGAGACGTGGTCTGGAGATCTGCATTTGGCAGGGGTTCATTAGGTGCTTTTAAAAACACGAGACCACCTGAACACACACTAACAGAAGATGTGGACTACACTGTGCTTCTATTGAAAGAGAAGGAGTCAGACTCAGGTCGAGGGAACTGGGCGGGGTGGGGGTTGGTGCATGAAGTAAGTGAGAATAAAACTCCTTGCAGAGTGGGTTTGAGAATGACTCCATTTTTGTGCAACCAAATGGCAAAATCGCTATATGCATGTATGTGGGTTTATTTACATTCACAACTAAGGAAAACAGTGGGAGAGAGGAACCCCCGGTCTGTACCATTAGTTATCTAGCAGTGTGTGCATGCTGAGGGCACGGGAATCAGGGAATAGAGAGGGGTTGGGAGAGAATATTAATTTTTTCTTACATCTTTCTCATTTTGCTAGCTTCAAAAAAAAAGTGTTCCCTTTAATAACCTTAGAAAAATAATTTAATTCATCTCTAAGGAGCCAGACCGCTGGGGGACACATCCTTGCAGACATCTCCTGGCCCTGACCACATGCACGGCTCCATGGGCAATACTTAGACCTTGGAAGTCATCTGCCAGTGTGCTTTCCCTAAGGCTAGCGGGAGGCTTCCCAGAGTCCATTTTGCCATCTGCACCTGTGTCTCAGTGGCATTTGGCAGAGGGGTTGATATGATGCGAGTCTCCTGTCCCTTGGAGACTGAGTAAGCGGTAAGTGTCCTCTTTGATCTGACTGCAAAGTCTCTCTCCCCTCCCTGTCTCCACACTCGATGGATGAGATCTGAGGCTGGCTTTAGTGGCTGGAGTGCACTGGAGCTGTCCAGGGCCCGTGAGTAGGAGAGCACAGGTGGGCTTACGCTCTTCCCCATTCCTGCTTTAGAACTTCAGGGGCAGCTCCGGTTGCAAGGGTCTTTGGGGGGTCCCCTCTGTGTGCAGACAGGGGTGCACCACCCATCCCATCCCCCAAGTCCACCCTGGGGGGTGGTGTCTGTGCACACGTGGAGGTGGAGAGCTTATCTTGGGAGCTCCACAAGCTGTTTCCTGGCCATGTGGCTCTCCCCTGCGGGAAATCCCTGCAAATGTCTATTTTAAACCTCCCTTCCTGGGCTCTGTGCTCATTTCCTTTGCTGTGGGCTCCTTCCTGCAAATGGGAGCCTTCAGCCTGGGTGTTGCAGAGTTGCCTCGCTCCAGCTTTCTTGGCTTGGAGCCAATAAGAATGCACCCAGGCCCCAGGCTCTTTTACGGAAGCTGATGCTTTTCACAGCTCTTGGGCCTTCCATCCCATTGGGCCGGCCGCTTAGAACAACCCTCTGAGGCAGGAGCCGCTGGGAGCATCACCTCCACATGACAGAGAAAGTGGACATTCAGAGCAGTTAGAAGGCAGTTCTAGGCTTTTGCTTTTCAGATCAGCCTGCTCAGCCTCGGCTCCACTGTTGGAAGCGAGCCTCCCCAGGGAAAGTCCCCTAAGAGATTTCCATCTGGTGAGCCCACTCCCCAGCTGGAGCTAAGTGGGGGAAGGTGGATTCTCGAACTGGGGGACCATCCAGAGGCTGAGTTGCACCCATCCGCCTCATGCTGTAGCACTTGAAAGAAGGCCAGAGACTTTGATTATACTCAAGTATAACCAGACGTGGAGTTGGGGTCAGAGCCATGTCCTGGTCAACAGCACGGAGGCACGTGAACAGGGAAGGAAGCGGCACCAGAGGAGAGGAGGAGGGAAGGGGTGTAGAGGGTAGCCAGGATGGAAGACCGTGTGGCCCCCAGAGAGGGAAGGGGCCTGGGGACTTAGGGATCTCGTGAACTAGCTGGATGTCCCATAACCAGACCTGACCTGTGACAGACCCTGAAGCCTTTCAAGGATCCCCCTTTTCCAGCATGGGGGACCCAAAGAGAACAGTGATGTCAGGGTCAGGGTTCTCTCTACCTCAAGGGACACAGAGCCCAGCTCACACTGGCCTAAGCAAAAAGTACAACTTATTGGTTTTACGAACTGAAAACACCAAAAGCAGAACTGGGGAGGTGTGGTGGGATCCAGGGACTCAAGCAACGTCATGGGGCTTGGTCTTGCTCTCTCTGGGTACCCCTCTGCTTTTCAGAGTGCTGATCTCTAAGGCTCTCTTTTCTCATGGTGGCAAGATGGTTGCTGGCAACACCGGATATATCCCCACCTCTTAGGAACCCTGGCAGAAAGAGAGTCTTTCCCCAAGTTTCAACAACAAACCCAGAACGAAGTTCTCCTGTCTCTGTTCATGCCCATCCCAGAACCAATCTCTGGAGCTGAGGAAATGGGCTATTCTGATTGGTCAGGCCCCATCATATGACCTCCGCTGGAGCCCAAGTGAGCAAAGTCAGCTCCCCTGGAAAGAACGCCAGGGACTAAGAGTGGGGGATGGTGGTTTCACCGGGAGCCCCAGGGCAGTGGGTCACAAGAAGGTAAGCTATGTGCTGCAACAGCCCTGATAGGTTTGGGGCTAACAAGAAAATGTTATTTCTTCGTCCCCTTGGTGGCAGGGGTGGGGGTCCACTTCCTGCGGTCATTCAGGGGCCCAGGCTGATGGCGGCGCTGTCATCTTCAACACACGGCTGCCAAGGACACCCTGGGTGATGACACCCAGCAGGCAGACAGGAGAATAAAGCAAAGCTTATGTTTTGTGGTCCATCCCCCTCCCAGGTGACAGTCATAAATTGTGTTGGCTAGAACCCAGTCGCCCGACGCCACCTCAGCACAGGAAGAGAGTGGGAGAATTTAGTTGTGTTCCCAGGAGAAAGAGGAAGCAGACTCCACCATAAAGGGGGGCAATGCTGGGCAGGCAAAACCAAGATCTGCCTGTTTTCCAGGACCACCCAGCTCCTTTCTCTCTTTGCCAAGATGTCCCAGCACACAGCAGTACTAGCCCACTCTTCTGAGCTGAGGACTCCGTTATGGTGGTTTGACTGCCAGCTTCCTCTTTAGTGTCTTGCCTGCCCAGCTTCCTGTCCCCTTAGAAGTTGAGGATGATGAAAGTCAGTTATTCCGGGTCAGTCAGCAAACCCATATGGGCTCTTGGACAGGCAGGCGGTGGAGGAGAAGGAGAGGGAGGACCGTTCTGGCTCCGAGACACATGACATCTGCATGTCAGCCCCCTTGATCCTTTCCAGCTGTGCTCTCCTGGGGACCTCCTGGTCCCTCAGCCAGCAGCATCCTCCTCATCTCCATAGTCTGGAGCCAAGGACAAACAGGGATGGGCGGAGGGGGGCGGCAGGGAGAAGCTGAGCCATCACTCACAAAGGAATGACCTCCCAGCTTTCTGAAGACCTTGGCTAGGAAGGATACGTGTCTGCACTGCTGCCTGCAGCTGCTAATCTTAGCTCACTATTCACCCATTCATTCATTCATTCATTCACCTAGGTAGGTGTGCTTTGCTCGGTGTGCTTTTGCAAAAAGAAAAGGATATACAAAAAAGACACAAGATACTAGGTCTACTCTAGCGTTAAGATGATTGGGCTTATGTCTGTTGAACAACTAGAGACAAAAATGAGACAAGCTGTAGTTGAATCTCCTCCCATGATTTAGAGATGATGGGACTTTAGGCTGAGAGCCCCCCTGGGGTGGGGAGCAGGCATCATGTGACCAGGCACCTGATGTCATCCCAGTGCTATCAGTGAGCAGCGTCAGCTAGAATGGTAATAATCAACAGAAAGCAGCAGCTACTGCTTATTGGGTTTGGCGGGCACAGGGCTAAATAAATTACCCAAAGGCAGCGCCTTCTTTCATCCTCCCAACACCCATATAAGACCTAGACTCATCTATCGCTTTTTTTGCAGATAGAAAACCAAGGCTCCAGAAACCTTCGGAAATCTGCCCAAAGTGACACAGCCGTCCAAAGCGCAGCTCTTGGGCTGGCATTCGAATGTGTCTGACACCCAAATCCAGGTTCGACTATCTGTGTGTTAGAGACTGCAGCTGTCTGCACGGTCCTCCAGCTGCCCAACCAGCCAGCCTGGAGGGTCACCACAAGGAGCTGCTCTGTTCTGCGTCAGCCCTGTGCTGGGCGCTGGTCTAGTCTGCAGAGCGAGAAAGCCTAGTCCTGAGGCTTTGGAGCACAGAGCGGATCCCAGGGACGGCGGCTTCTGTTTCCCCCAGTGACCTCATGTCAGGCTGCTGATTTTCTCCCCAAGAATAGCCATCCATCTGAACAGGGCGTCTGAGGATATAGCTCTCCTTCAGCATCTCCAGGCAGAAGCTTGGCAGAAGGAAAGCTTCTCCACCCACTTGGTTTCCTACCCGGTGATGGCTCTTCCATCTGGCTCACTCACTCACTCATTCAACAAATTAGTATCAAGCACCGGCCCTTGCCCCGCTGTGGTCAAGGTAACGAAGGGGGCGGGGAAGTGAAATAGATCTCTATGAGAGACACACAGAAAAAGGGCAATCCTAGGGGTCACGTGATGAGGACCATGCCCTGCGCGAGCTTGAAAGGAGAGCTCATCCCTGGATCTGGCAGGAGGGGAAGAGGGATGTGCATTAGGGAAAGCTTGGAGGAGGTGGGATTTGAGCTGGGCTTTGAAGAGAGGGTAGGATTTGAAAATGTGGAGCCAAAAAGGACATGCCCGGTGGTGAGAACAGGCACAAGCCTCGAGGTGGGAGCACATGGACTTGTCTGGGGAACTGGGAACAGGACCCCGTCCGGAAGATGAGCCACAGAGTCACGATGGGCATTAAGGGTGGGTCAGCGACTTGACCCTGGGATCTGTGGACGGTGGCACAACCCACCTTTGTCACAGCTCAGCTGCTGTGGAGCGGCATCAGGACAGTGGGAAATGAGGCCCAAGAGGTCTTGGGACGACACATGCCGGTGCTGTTTCTCAGACCCCGTCAGCCCAACGGACCTCAGATGCGTGCCGCCTCGGGGCTGGAAGGGGAATTGACAGAGCAGGTCACCCAGTGATTTGAACTTAAGAAAAATCAGGAGGATCCCTTTATTCAAAGGGAATCACAGAAACCCCAAAGAGAAAACAATAGATAAGTGGCTTCAGTTAAAGCAGGTTGGGGAGCCTTCCTATCCCATCTGCCTATCACTCCCAACAGCAGCATCCTGTCCACCCAATTTTCGTTTTACGGATGGGGAACCTATAGCGGCCAGGAGAGAATATGCAGGGGCACCAGACAGCTTAACCAGTGGGTCAGGGCTCCTCTCCATTTTGTATCTAAGATCAGGGAGAAAGCCAAGGTCAGTGCAGAGATGGAGGTCGGAGTGGCCCCCTTCTCTTGGTGGGAATGATGCTCCCAGAGATATCCTTCTATAACCTGATGTCAGTTTGTGCTACACTGTGGCTCATGTCATTGAAGGTGGAGATGTGGCCAGAAAGACAACTTGTAACCACTGCTGTGGGGTTGCAGTGGGTGCTGGGCAAGCATGCTGAAGTCCTAATCTTAAGAGAAGGGCCCTCTGGGTAAAGCAGCTGTTCTTCATATGTGCTGGGTGTTTTATTGTTTACCAAAGTGTTTTGGGGTAGGATTCTATTTCATTCTTTCATTCTTACAATTAGCCTGTGAAGTTGATATGATCCCTTTTTTTTTTTACTGTTAATCAAGAGGAGGCTCAGAGAGGCTGAGTGAGTTGCCCCATGTCACACAGCTGGTAAGGAGTCAGAGTCCCCTAGCCCTGGTGTTCTAACCCCAGGCATAGAGAGTAGAGTGGGAAGGAGGGAGGAGGTGTGTGTGTGTGCGTGTGTGTGTGTATGTGTGTTTTGGGAGGCTCCCAGAGAAAAGCAGAGTAGGAGCTAGGCTGACAAGGTGCCTGTGCATTCTTATGCAGCAATTCTGCTCTTTTAATCATGTGCATCTCACCTAAGACTGTAAGAGCCTGGACTCTTACTGGGACTCCTGGACCCCCAGTGTCCAGCTCAGTGCCTGTCCCGAGACAGGCATTGGGTCAGCGTCACCCCCATGAGTCTGATTAAAGATGGTGCACTTGCAACCTTGTTTCCGGGTGAGGTTGCCTCACACACCAGCAGCTGCCTCGCCCGCAGCGCATCCTGGTCTCTCTGGTCTGACATCTTCCTGGGTCCTCTTCTTTTGCAAATGGAGAGGAACACCAACAGAACCGCTGGTGATGCGTAAGAGGGGAGCCATGAACATGCAGGGCATCCTGGCTGGTGGGTCCCTGTCGTCCCTCTGCCCCGACACGTGCAGTCATCTCCAGCCTCCCCCTTCGAGGAGCCCCGCCCCTGCCTGGGCTCTGCCTGGTGAAGTGGCAGCATTACCCTCTGTTCCCGAAGCTCCAGGAAACAGAACTGTCCTGACGGCCGGGCACTGCAGAGGCTACTCGTCTGGGCTCCGGACTAGTCTGGGATCGGTGCCCAGTTCAGTACAGGAATAAAAAAGATATCCCAGCTCAACACTCACCGTGTCACAAAGGTCTGGGCAGATTTCTCTAGCTCCTCGGAAAGAAAAATGTGCTACCCACCCCATCTCCTTTATGACCCGCTCCCCTCCTCATCCCTGGGGAGACACCATGCTCAGACCACAGGCTTTGACATACATGGGAATCTTCTCAAAGAGGTGGGGCTGATTAGAAGTCCCCACCCCCGTGCCCCCTCCCTGCCAACATCCCAGAGACACTCGCCTCTGAGTGCCCAGACAGACAGACATTCTGGGAGGCAGAGACAGACAGCAGACACTCTTCCAAGGCTTGGCACAGGTGATGTCACACGTGCTACTGTCTCCTTCCCTGACATTAAGGGAACAGCTTCCTGGCGGCAGCCCCTCCCCGCCCATCCTGCCTCTTGGCTCCAGATGCTAAAGGGAGCCCCTTTCTAGGGGCTTGTCCTGTCCCTTAGAGTGCTGATAGTATTTTTGTCCCTAGCAAGCCTGGCATCAAACAAAACACCAGAGTGGAGACAAGGATGAAAAAGCAGGTCCACTTTATTTACAATGATCATTTGGTGACACATAGATCTTTGGGCTTTTTGTGGCCTTCTTGAGACACACCTGAGCAGGGGCCCTCTCCCTCTGCTGGGTGAACACACTCCCCTTCCTCAGCTGGCTATGAGAACCCACCTCCTGTCAGGACCCTCCTGCTCTGACCAGCCTCCACTGCAGGTGGGGGGAGGGGGACATCCCTTCTGTCTCCACTTTCTGGGTAGTCAGTGTCCTCAAGCACCTGCCAGAGGTTCTCCTTACCTCCTTTGAAGACCCCATCTTGGTCCTACTTGGAGGCACCTAGTGGGGAACCCCACACATCGGTCTGTGGAGATGGGGGGTGGAGTCTTCTGGGGGTGCCAGGGACCAGGGCACAATCTTGGGCAGCTGCCTTGGGCAGAAGGCTGTTACCTGGTCTAACCTGTTGTTCGGGTTGGTAGGACCAGCCCAGTCTTCTCCAGAGGCAGAGCAGCGAAGTCCAGAAGTCCTCCAGGGGGCAGAAAGGCCAAGAATAGGGCCTGTGAGTATGGCAGCGGGCTCTCTTCCCACTTTGGACCTGGTCTCAGGTCTCTGGGGCCGCTATTCGTGCTTTGTGAGAATGCCTGCCCAGAACTGGTCCAGTCCCAGCGAGGAAGGCTTGACTGGCCAAGGGGAGGACCACCGCATCCACTTGGCCAACATCCAAGGCCACCCGCCTGGATTTCTGGAAACTCCTTTCCCTTTCTTTGGAGAGGTTGTTTTGGGAGGGAGGGGGTGGTCTATGGACAAAGACCTGTTGTAAAGCTTATGGACAATTCCACGATGGAAGGCAGTCAGAAACTCCGGATGTGGGGGGAAAGGTGAACATCGAATACTTCTGTTGCTCTCCTCCCCTCTGTCCCCCAATAATCAAGGGCTTATCAGGCGTCACCCTGAGCCAGGATGAGACAAGGGGTAGACAATAACAGAGACCACGAGGGAGGCAAGGGGCGGGGGCGGCAGGGCACCAGAGGGGAGCCGAAGCGGGCACGGCCAGGGTTGGAGACAGGAAGTCAGGCCGGCAGGGGCTGGGGCCGCAAGTCCTGCCCCCCCCCCCCAGCGCTCTCAGCGCGCCTGGCCCGCCCGCTCCCTGGGCCCGGCCTTCCAGCGTCGGGGCTGCGCGGGCGGCGGCTGTGCCGGGGCGCCCCGCAGGCTGCACGTCCTCAGCTCCCGGGCCAGGCTGAGCACCTCGGGCCGCTCGCGCTCCTCCGCGTCTGCGTCCTCCTCCTCGTCCTCCTCCTGGATGCTGCTGAGGCGCGGCGCCCCACGGCCGCGCTCGGCGGGCGGCGGCCGGTAGGCGCACTTGGCGTTGAGCAGCCAGCGCAGCGGGGCGCGGGGCACCGAGGCGGCGGCGCCCCCCGCGCGGAGGTGCTGCTGGCGCACGTGGCGCGCGTCGCTCTGGCGCTGCAGGCGCTTGAAGTCGCTGAAGGCCGCCAGCGCGGTCTGGCGGAGCAGGCGGGCCAGGGCGCGCGCCTTGTGCGCCCGCGCCAGCAGCACGGCGTGGCAGCGCAGCACCACGGCCTTGTGGCGCGCCTGGTGGCGGTAGACCCAGGCGAAGACGCGCGGGTGGCGCCCGTCCGCGGTGCAGTAGGTGATGCGCGGCAGCAGGTAGGCGTGCGCCGGCCGGCGGCCCCCCGAGCCCCCCGAGCCTCCCGAGGCGCCGCGCTCGCACGGCTGCATGCGGATGCCGTGAGGCCCCAGCGTCAGCTTCATCTTGGTGCCCCCGCCCGGCCCGCAGCGCGCCCAGATCTTGCCCACGGCGTCGTCGGTGCAGCCGTCGCCCTTGGCGTGCAGGGTGACGGCGTTGCCCAGGTACCACACGGTGTAGGTCGGGTCCTCCTTGTTGAGCTCCACTTTCTGGCGCCGGCTGCGGAACACGCGGCCCAGGCGCTCCAGCGGCCAGTCGGGCAGCAGGTCCGGGCAGGAGCGCAGGAAGCTGGAGAGGAGCGACGTGTAGGCGAGTCCCGGACTCAGGCTCTTCGCCTTGCACTTGGCCTCGTCCTCCACCAGCACGAATTTGTTGCGTCTCCAGGGCAGCATCGCGGCGGCGGGGGCCAAAGGGGCTGGGGGCACGGGGAGCTCACGGGCGTCCTGCCCGGCGGCCGGGGGAGGGGAGGGCGATCAGAAGCCCGCGGCCCCGGGGTCGCCAGCAGCTGGGTGGCGCCGGGGCCAGTCGGTGTCCGGAGATGCCCGGTGCCCGGCCGGGCTGGCAGCCGAGATGCCCGGGCGGCGGCCGAGCGTCCGGGAACAGTCTCCCCCGGGAGTAGCTCCAGCCGTCCGGGAAGCGAAGAGGGGAGGGGGCTGGGCGTGGTGGAGGCGACCCCCAGGCCCGAACCCAGGAATCCGCGGCCCCTGGCGCTCAAATTGCGGCTGCAGGGAAGTCGCGGGAGCTGGGGCTGGCGGCTGGCGGTTCGGAGGGGTAAACCAAGAGCGCGATTGCAGTGGGGACTCCTTCAGGCGTCGCGGCTCCACCTCCCCGGGCTGCCTACATCACCGGGCGGGACCGCTAGCTCTCTTGTCCCCTCCCTTCGCCCTCCTCTCTCTCCTCCCCCGCGCCGGCTCGCGCTGCTCTTCGCCCGGGACCCGGCACAGGCGCGGTGGAACGGGTTTAATCATTCTTCCTGGAGGAGTGGGGAAGGAGGGGCGGTTAAGGAGTAGAAATCTTTTGAAATGTACGGGAGGGCTTTGCTAAATGCACGTTTCTCTGACCTCCCTGGTGGTCTCCACACTCCCCTTGGCGCATTCGGGACCCCCCTCCTCTCTCCAGGTTTCCTGCTGCCTGTCAGTCACCGCGCATCCCTACCCCCATCTCTGAGTGCTTTTGGGTGGGTTCCTGATGGGGCTGGCCTGGCGCACTTTGCCTCCAGTCTGCACAGCAGAAAGCCAGCTGAGGTGGCCGAGTCCTGTAGTGGAAAAGTACTGTCGCTTGGTGAAGCTTTCTCCTCGGTTCTTCCAAGGTCATGGGCCAGGCTGCTGCGCCTGAGCCGGGAGAGCAGTCACTGCTCCAGCGCCTGGTAGAGCCCCTCGCCTGGCCGGAAGCACAGGGATACTTTTTGAGGGTGGGGGAACGTTCCGGAGCAGTCCTGGGTCTGTGGGAATTGCAGCTGAAAAGTTCCTTCTGGCCAAAGGGCTGCCTCTGGGCCCTCTGAGGATTAAATAGGTAAAACTCCTGTTTGGGAACTCGGAACCGCCTGGGTGGGGGGACGCATCTCCCCCTTTCAGGATTTGTTAAACCATAGGTTCTATAGAATCCCAGGTCTGCTCCGATGGGGCCCTTGGGGCTCTTACATAGCTCTTACACAGCCAACATCCAGGCTCCTTCCTTGGCTTCAGAACAGGTCATCTGGGGAGTCTTCTAGGTCAAGAACCAGCTCAGAAGCTTTGCCCTGCCAGGCAAGCCAGGTGACCTCTGGGAGTGGGGGTAGGGGGAAGATTGTTCAACGTTCAGGGTCAGCAGGCAGCAGTAGTGAGTGGCTGAGTTCAGAGTCCTTGGGGGAATCAAAGCCCCCCCACCCAATCTTTCAAATACCCCCCCAAAACAAACAAATAAAAACCCACAACTAGGCTGTATCACGGAATGTTTCTAAAATTACATGCAAATAATGAACAGACAATTACTTAGAATTGCAGACTCTTAGCCTTGGAGGGGCCCTCACAGATGATCTGGTTTATTGTGGCCTCATTTTATTTTCAATATGGAAATGTCTATTGCTTTTTAGTGATTATAAAAGTAATACGTGCTTGTGATCAACAATCATTCAAGAAGGACATGGAAGCCTCCCGCTGTTCCCGCTGCCCTGAAGATGTGGCCTCATTTCTCCACAAGAGAACAGGCTCTGAGAAGCACAATGAATGTTTTGAGTGCTTTTCATGGGGCTAGATTTGCCTCTTGGGCCAGAGGAGACATTAATTCAGCCAACTCCCTTTATGGGAAAAGCTTGAGGTGGTTTTGACCAGAGGGGTAGCTTATGGAGAAATCCTGCTGTTTCTTGCTTTGGGGTCTCCTGCGTAGAAAGCTCCGGGTGAGGGTGCCTTGAGTCCCTCGCTCTGGTGGGAGTGGCCCCAGCAGGGAAGTATTGACTGCAAAAAAGGACATACGTCCAGGCCTTTGAGGTTACTAGGTTCACATACAAGATGCAAGACACAGACTTAAATCTGCATTTCAGATAAACCACCATTTTTTCGCGTAAGTAGGTCCTCAGGATTGCATGCCTTTTGTCTGGTCCCTGAGCCTCGTGCCTCCCAGAGGAGGAGAGATCAAGGAGCTACAGGTAGGTGTGCAGCCTGGAGGGCCTTCACTGCCTCTCTAAGCTGCCATGGCTTCTGTTGCCACTGCCTTTGGGACATCCTCTCTGGAGGGCGTCCCCAGGGCTGTGGGAGATCAGTGTGCAGTAGTCTGCTTTTATGTGAGGTCCCCTGGACCTCAAAGCTGCAATTGACATTGTGAGTTCATTTGTTACCTTGTTCACAACTCACTTGTCCTCATTGGCAGGGATACCCACCTCTCCCTACCCCCCTGTCCCCCCCTCCTCCCATGCCTCACTTCAGGGCTCCTCCTTACACCCTTGGGCTTGGTCTCAGACCTGCACTTCTGCCAGGTTTGGTCCCTTAGCAGGCTCAGCAGCATCCAGAGCTCCGCTGTTCTTTTTATTCAGATTCTCTTCACTCTGGTCCTTGGTACAAGCTCCTTTGCATCAGCCATCGTTGTTTTATGGACTATTGTGCCGTTTGAAGTTTTTTGGGGGGGGTGTCCTTCTTCCGCTCATTTTTATTTCCATCATATTGATACTTGTATTATTTTTATTTTAATTTTTTGATACTTGCATTATTTTTTATTTTTATCTTATTTTGTTTTTTAAAAAGATTTTATTTATTTATTTGACAGAGAGAGACAGCGAGAGAGGGAACACAAGTAGGGGGAGAGGGAGAAGCAGGCTTCCCACCAAGCAGGGACCCCAGTGTGGGACTCGATCCCAGGACCCTGAGATCATGACCCAAGCTGAAGGCGGAGGCTTAACCCATTGAGCCATCCAGGTGCCTTTCTCTCTGAAAGTTTTAATGGTCTCCCAGAGGTATAAGTTTCATAGCGATGTGCATTGACTCTGGGCACTTGGTGAGTCTGTTAATCTGGAAATCAGTCTCTTTTCATCTGGAAATCAGTTTGAGGGACATTTCTTTGTGTTAATACCCTCCATTCTGTTTTCTGTTTTTGTTTTTTCTTTGCAGATGTAGTTTAGTCAGATGTTGGACCTCTTGGACTGGTCTTCTCATTTTTCACAATGCTCTTTCCAATTTTCCATTTTTAAAAATGTTTGTTCTGTTTTCTGGGACATTACCTCAACTTTATCTTCCAACCTTTCCATTAGATTGTTTTTTTCATATCTTTCTCATAACTTTTCACTTCAAAGATTTTATTTATTTATTTGACACAGAGAGAGAGATCACAAGTAGGCAGAGAGGCAGGCAGAGAGAGAGAGAGGGAAGCAGGCTCCCCGCTGAGCAGAGAGCCCGATGTGGTGTTGATCCCAGGACCCTGCGACCATGACCTGAGCTTAAGGCAGAGGCTTTAACCCTCTGAGCCACCCAGGTGCCCCATAACTTTTCACTTCTAAAAGCAATTTTTTGTTCTTTTTTAGAGCATCTCATTCTTGTTCATGTCTCAAAGAATAGTAGTTATAGTTGCTTTAACTGTTTTTTTAGTTTTTAGTTGTGGTAAAATACACATAACATAAAATGTACCATCTTAACCATTCTTTTTTTTTTTTTTAATATTTTTATTTATCTAAGAGAGCGTGCGGGGGAAGGGGCAGAAGGAATCTCCAAGCAGGCTTCATGCTGAGTGTGGGGCCAGACTTGGGACTTGACCTCACAACCCTGAGATCATGACCTGAGCTGAATTCTAGAGTCCGACACTTAACCGACTAAGCCACCCAGGTGCACCCACCCACATCTTAACCATTCTTTTTCTTTTTCTTTTTTCTTTTTTCCATAAGAGAAATTTTTCTTTTTAAATCTGGAAGGAAATAAGCCTATACCCTTTTTTTTAACCCCTGACAGTCCAAGATAAATTTCTTTCTTTCTTTTTTATTAACATATAATGTATTATTATCCCCGGGGTACAGGTCTGTGAATTGCCAGGTTTACACACTTCACAACACTCACCATAGCACATACCTTCTCCAATGTCCATAACCCAACCACCCTCTCCCTTCCCCCACCCCCCAGCAACCCTCCATTTGTTTTGTGAGATTAAGAGTCTGTTATGGTTTGTCTCCCTCCTGATCCCATCTTGTTTCATTTATTCCTTTCCTACCCCCCAAGCCCTCCATGTCGCCTCTCAGCTTCCTCATATCAGGGAGATCATCTGATAATTGTCTTTCTCTGATTGACTTATTTCGCTCAGCATAATACCGTCTAGTTCCATCCACGTTGAGGCAAATGGCAAGATTTAATTTCTTTTGATGGCTGCATAGTATTCCACTGTGTATATATACTACATCTTCTTTATCCATTCATCTGTTGAAGGACATCTAGGTTCTTTCCATAGTTTGGCTATTGTGGACATTATTGCTATAAACATTTGGGTGCAAGTGCTCCTTCAGATCACTACATTTGTATCTTTGGGGTAAATACCCAGTAGTGCGATTGCTGGGTCGTAGGGTAGCTCTGTTTTCAACTTTTTGAGGAACCCTCATGCTGTTTTCCAGAGTACATCTAACCATTCTTAAATGTAAGTTCAGCATTGTGAATCGTATTCACACTGTTGTGCAACCAATCTCCAGAACTTTTTCATCTTATAAAACTGAAATGCTATACCCATTAAACAACAACTCCCCATTTCTCCCTGTCCTAGTCCTTCACAACCAGCATTCTGCTATCTCTGTGGTTCCATATAAGTGAATCATGCAGTATTTGTCTTTTTGTGACTGGCTTATTTACTTTGTATAATGTCCTTGAGGTTCATCTGTGTTGTAGCAGGTGCCAGAATTTCCCTCCTTTTAAAGGTTGTATAATATTCTATTGTATGGATATACCACATTCTGTTTACCCGCTTATTTGTTGATGGACATTTGGGTTGCTTCTACCTTTTGGCTGCTGCAAATAATGCTGCTGTGAATGTGGGTGTACAGATGTCTCTTCAAGGCCCTGCTTTCAAATTATTTGGATCTAGAACCAGAAGTGGAATTGCTGGATCATATGGTAATTCTATTTTTTTAATATTTTGAAGAACTACCTTGCTGTCTTCCATAGCTGCTGCACCATTTTACACCACACGAGGGTTTTAGTTTCATCTCCTCACCACTTGCTATTTTTCTGTTATTATTACTTTAAAAATATGTAGTAACCATCCTGATAGCTGTGAGGTGGTATCACATTGTTGTTTTGATTTGCATTTCCCTAACTATTGCTGTTGAGCATTTTTTTTCATATGCCCATTGGTTATTTGTGTATCTTCTTTGGGGAAATGTCTATTCAAGTACTTTACCCATTTTAAAATTGTTTAATTGTAGGAGCTTTTTACATATTCTAGGTATTAACCCCTTATGCCTGGCAAATATTTTCTCTGTTCCTTAGGTTGCCTTTTTATTCTGTTGATTATGTCTTTTAATGCACAGAAGTTTTAAATTTTGCTGTAGTTTATTTTAACTATTTTTACCCTTGTTGCCTGCCATTTTGGTGCACCATCAAATTCAATGTCATAAAGTTTTCTCCCTTTGTTTTCTTTTAAGAGTTCTATAGTTTTACCCTTACTTTTAGGTCTTTGAAACATTTGGAGTTAGTTTTGGCATATGGTGTGAGGTGAGGATCCAACATAATTTTTTTTTTTTTTTTTTTGTATAGAGGTATCCAGTTTTTCTAGCACCATTTGTTGAAAAGACTGTACTTTCCTCAGTGAGTGATT
This sequence comes from Mustela putorius furo, assembly GCF_011764305.1. NCBI lineage: Eukaryota > Metazoa > Chordata > Mammalia > Carnivora > Mustelidae > Mustela > Mustela putorius. The sequence continues at coordinate 14,484,337 of NW_025422005.1, read as the reverse complement.
TTTGGCACCCTTGTCAAAAATCATTTGACCACATATGCAAGCATTTATTTCTGGGCTTTCCATTCTATTCCATTGGTTTATGTTGGTATTTGTGTCAGTACTGCACTGTTTTGATTACTATAGTTTTGTGCTAAGTTTTGAAAAAGGAAAGTGTGAGACCCCCAACTTTATTCTTCTTTTTCAAGATTGTTGTTACTATCCGGGATCCCTTGAGATTCCATGGGAACTTCAGGATGAATATATTTATTTCTGCAAAAAGTGCCATGGGGATTTTTTTTTAAAAGATTTTATTTACTTATTTGACAGAGAAAGATACAGCGAGAGAGGGAGGACAAGGAGGGGGAGTGGGAGAGGGAGAGGGAGAAGCAGAAGCAAGCTCCCTATAGAGCAGAGAGCCTGATTCGGGGCTCAATCTCAGGACCCCAGGATCATGACCTGAGCCGAAGGCAGACGCTTAACAACTGAAACACCCAGGTTTCCCCTACCGTTGGGATTTTGATAAGGATTGCATTGAATATGTAAATTTCTTAGGGTAGGATAGACACATTGTAACAATATGTAGTCTTCTAGTCCATGAACATTGTCATGTATTTGTGTCCTCTTTAATTTCTTTCAGCAACATTTTATAGGTTTCAGTGTACCGATCTTTCCCCTTCCTGGTAAAATTTATTACTAACTATTTTATTCTTTCTGATGCTATTGTAAATGAAATTGTTTTCTTAATTTCCTTTTCAGATTGTTCATTGTTAGTGTATAGAAATGCAACAGATTTTTGTGTGTTGATTTTATATTTTGTAACTTTGCTGAACTTGCTTTAAAAGTTTTTTGTGGTATTTTTATGGTTTTCTAATTATAGTTGTTTTTATTTTTTATTTTTATTATTTCTTAAAAAGACTTTATTTATTTATTTGTCACAGAGAGAGAGAGAGAGCACAAGCAAGTGTAGCAGCAGGCAGAGGGAGAAGCAGGCTCCCCACTGAGCAAGGAGCCCAATGTGGGACTCCATCCCAGGACCCTGGGATCATAATCTGAGCTGAAGGCAGACGCTTAACTGACTGAGCCACCCAGGCATCCCAGTTGTTTTTATTTTAACATTTTATTTATTTATTATTATTGTTGTTATTATTTCTGGGGACTGTTGTGATTTTTATTCAATTTGGTATCCTGATTAAAATAAGAGCAATAAGAATTACGTTTTATAAACATTGCATTATTACTACATCATTCTGATAAGGCTTTATTTACATTGATTATATATAGAGAAAAAGATAACCTTGGAATTATAATTATAGTTGTTTTAAAAAGCCCTCTTCCATTTCAGGCATTGCTCTGCTCCCTGGGTTCCTTTTTCTTGTTTTTCATTTTTTTATTATTCATTTCTAGAAATATAAATCTCTGATTCTCCTGTGGACAGCTTTCCCGTACTGTCTGGGAATCCTTGTTTCTTGTGTCTGAGAGGCACAAACGCTGTCTGGAAACTCGTTATGTCTGGGGAGTGGAGAGGGATGACAGGACTTGTGCCTGGCCTCAGTATCTGAGGACGAACTCAGCCGTCGATGTTATAGGCAAGCCGGACAAAGGCTCTCCTTGCCAGAGCTTGAGTCAGACCCTTGTGCTCCGTTTTTGCTCTGGCCCCAGTCCTGCATCGCTTGGTCATAGCAAGAAACTCAGTAAGTCACTTTACTGATGAAGTAGGGCCCTGCCCTCCGTATCTGGTCACCCTCAATGTCTGATCCAACTCCTCACCCCCCACCACCCTGCAGGGGAGATCTGATCACCTTCAGCAAGAATCCTGCGGAGTCGGTTTAGTGAGAAGAGCCCCTCATCCCTGTTGGAGCCTCTTAACTCTCCACCCACTGAGTCCACGCTACTCCTTGGCTATAAAGCCCCACTTGTTCTTGCTGTTTTGGGAATGGAGCCCAGTTCTGTACCGAGGTCTCATTTCCCCTGTTGCAATCACTTCTGGATGAAACCTGTTTTTACCACTTTAACAGTCCAGCTCTGGCTTTTCTCGAACAACCCTCACAACATCAAGGTCTGTAGGGCTTTTCTTTTGGGCAAGCCACTGGCCCCAGAGAGAACTTCTAGAGCGGCCTGCACCTGGGGGAGGGCTGCCTCCCTCTGGGGGAGGAGTGGAGATGGGGCCTCCTGCCTCCTGATGGCCAGGCAGGCTGCCAGGGAATCCCTCACCTGGGCTGTGCCCCGGGGACAGTCCCTTCAGAGAGGAAGGCTCTAGTCCACCACCCAAGGGCAGAAGTGTGAATGTGTGCACTTCTCAGGAAAGGGGATGGCATCTGGGGCTTTCACTGTCACCTTCCACCCGACCCCGGTTCCTGCCTCCCCCCAACCCCGGTTTCTGTTGTCCCCACCCTACTGAGCTTGCTACCCCTTCCCCGTGTGCCTTCCAGAATGTTCTTAACACCTCGGAGTGTCTGTCATCCACTTCTCTCTTTTTTTCTTGTCAGTTGATGCCACTTTTGGTCTTTTGTTGTCATCTTGGTGAGGCTTGGGGAAGGACTGGGGAGTTTACCTCAATTTTCCATGTCTACCGGTCTCTCCTCAGTAGTTTCAGAGGAACCATTATTTTATTATTATTATTATTTTAAAGATTTTATTTATTTATTTGACAGAGAGAGAGATCACAAGTAGGCAGAGAGGCAGGCAGAGAGAGAGGAGGAAGCAGGCTCCCTGCTGAGCAGAGAGCCTGATGCGGGGCTCGATCCCAGGACCCTGGGATCATGACCTGAGCCGAAGGCAGAGGCTTTAACCCACTGAGTCACACAGGCACCCCATTATTATTTTATCATTTTAAAAAAGATTTATTTATTTTAGAGAGAGAAAGAGAGAGCAAGGCAGGGAGGGGCGGAGGGAGAGGGAGAATCTCAAGCAGCTCTGTGCTGAGTGCCAGCCAGACCCAGCTCCGTCTCACTCTCCTCAGATCCTGACCTGAGTCAAAACCGAGCGTCAGGCGCTGAGCCGACTGAGCCCCCCACCCCACCCCCAGACGCCCCACAGATGGGTCAATGCTGTGCTTAGGAGTCACATGTCATATTCTCATGACCATTTGTTCCTCGGATCATAAAAGCACCTCGATGCACATCAATTGATTCGTTCATCTGTATTTATTTATATATTCATTCAACAATGTTTTTCTGCCAATTGAGGAAGCTGGACTCATTGCCACTGTCCTTTTTAGTCTGGACATTGTGCCATCATAGGAATCGTTTTACTGGGTTGGTGCTGAGTTCAAAACCAGACACTGCAGGGGACACTGATGAAATGCGTGAGATGTTCCCACTGTCGCCAGCCACTGAGAGGCTCCTGCTGATCCCTGCCTCCCTGGTATTCATGCCTGTGCACTGTCCCCCCGCCCCCACACTGAGGAGTACTGGCGTAGGTCATGGACCAGCCATTGGAGAAAGGACATGGAGTGGTTTCTTTTCTTTCCTTTTTTTTTTTTTTTAAATTTTTAAAGATTTTACTTATTTATTTGCCAGAGAGAGAAAGAGAGAGCATACACAGGGAGAGGAGCAGGCAGAGGAAGAAACAGTCTCCCTGCTGAGCAGTGGGGCTCGATTCCAGGACCCTGGGATCATGACCTGAGCTGAAGGCAGATGCTTAATCGACTGAGCTGCCCAGGTGCCCCATGGTGTGGTTTCTGAGGCAAGGACATTGTGGGTCACCGTCTTTGGTGGAAATCAGCTGCTGGGTCACGAGGACACTCGAGCAGCGAGTGTCTGGAGGAGTCTACATGGGGAGAAACTGAGGCCTCCAGCCAAGAGCTGGCATCAGTTCATCACGCATGTGAGGGAACCACTTGGAAGTGACCTGGCTGCCCCAGTCAGCCCTTCAGGTGACCCTGACCCAGCTTTCATCTGGACTACAACCTCGTGAGGGACCCTGTGCCAGACCACGAGGCTCCCCTGCCCTCCACAAACTGGGACATAATAAATGCTTACTGGGGTCTTCACTTGCTAAGCTTTGGGAGGGAGGATTTTTTTTTTTTTTTTAAGCAGAAGATAATTAAGACAATCCCTACTCTGTCAACAGCCCCCCCCCCCCCAATCTCTATGTGATTGCGCTCCACCCACACGCCTGGCTTCCCTGGGAGACCCTCTCTTGGCCTCAGCCATGCTATGCCAGGCTCCTTCCGGTCCTGCCACCTCCCCAGCCCTGTCCCCTCCTCTCTGCAGGTTGTTCCTGCTCACCCCCGTGCTTCCCCTTCATCTAGTTCTCTTCTAGCCTGTTCATCTTCCAAGCCAATGCTGATGTGTCACCACCAGGGAAACAGTCCTCTAAGCTCTCCCGCCTTCCCTTGGTTCTGTCCCTCACAGCACCCTTAAAGCATTGATCAGAATTGTCATCGTGTCGTTATATGTGTAATCATTTATATAAGGCTTGACTTTCTCTACCCCTAAGACTCGGAGCACGCCGAGAGCAGGGAGTATGTCCATGCTTTACGCTGCTGAACCCCACAGTGCCCCCGAGAGCATCCAGAACCTAGCAGGTTCTGAAAAGACATTTGTTGGACATGAGCGTGAGAAGGAGAGGTGCTTCTGCCTGCTGACTCAGTGGTCATCCTCTCCGCTAAGACAGAAGCAGCTTAGAGCAAATCCCGAGTTCATTGTTCTGAAAGGACAGCACACACACTTAAATTTAAAAAAGAAAAAAACAAAAAGCAAAAGAGAAAAAAAAACCTAAAACACAAAACTCACTTCCGACAATGACTCATTTTGTGACCTTGGGCAGCTTGCCTTCCTTCTCTGAAAAAGGTAGAGAGTAATTGGTGCAATGTTTCTCTTGAAGGCTGGGAACTATTTCATTTAGAGGGCTTTTGGCAAGGTTTTCAGAGCTCTTAAAGTACAGTTTTCTTAATATTCAGGTGGTTGTAAGTGATTGCGTAAATTGTGAATAGAAATGAGTTATGTTCCGGTGTGGAGGCATCACAGTTCTAGGTGTGTGTGTGTGTGTGTGTGTGTGTGTGTAGGTCTTTGGGTGCTAAACTGATAGACCTTTGTGTGTCTATTTGTTTTAAAGAAGAATTTATGTTTGTTCTAGACTGCTCATGAACATCTAAAATTCTACAGATTTGTTTGAAGCTGAATTTTTTTATTAAAAGATTTTATTTACTGCGGCGCCTGGGTGGCTCAGTGGGTTAAGCCGCTGCCTTCGGTTCAGGTCATGATCTTAGGCTCCTAGGATCGAGTCCCGCATCGGGCTCTCTGCTCAGCGGGGAGCCTGCTTCCTCCTCTCTCTCTCTCTCTGCCTGCCTCTCTGCCTACTTGTGATCTCTTTGTCAAATAAACAAATAAAAATCTTAAAAAAAAAGATTTTATTTACTTATTTGACAGAGAGAGAAAGACAGTGAGAGCGGGAACATAAGCAGGGGGAGTGGGAGAGGGAGAAGGAGGAGGCCCGATGCAGGGCTCGATCCCAGGAATCTGGGATCAGTACCTGAGCTGAAGGCAGATGCTTGACGACTGAACCACCCAGATGCCCCTGAAGCTGTGTATTTTACAAAGATTTATTTATTTATTTGAGAGGGAGAGAGAGTATGATTGGGAGGGGGCAGAGGGAGAGAGAGAACATCAAGCAGGCTCCACAATGAGGGCAGAGCCTGACATGGGACTTGATCTCACAACCCTGAGATCAGGCCCTGAGCTGAAAGCAAGAGGCAGATGCTTAACTGACTGTGCCACCCAGGTGCCCCTGTTTGAAGCTGTATTTGAAGCTGTATTCATTTCTCAGTCATTTGGCTCTATTCTTTTGTGATAATAATAAACCCATATTTAGTGAAAGCTAACTCGGCACCAGGCATTATGCAAAACCTTTTCCTTCACCAAGCCAAACCTTACAGTCACTTTTTGCCAGACAGGAACTGTTGTAATCCCCATTTTACAGATGAGGGGACTGAGGCTCAAAGATGATAGATAGCTTCTCTAAGGCCACGCAGCGGGTGAAGAAAGAGCTGAAATCTGTTTGGCATGCTCTTAACCTTTGGAAAAATTGCACATGTGGATTTGTGATTCAGAAATTTTAAAAAAGGAGTGGGGTAGGGGCTCCTGAGTGGCTCAGTCGGTCAGGTCTCTGGCTCTTGATTTTGTTTCAGGTCATAATCTCAGGGTCAAGAGACTGAGCCCCACGGCAGGCTCTGAACTCAGCGTGGAGTCTGCCAGAGATTCTCTCTCTCTTTCCCTATTTCCCTCCCCCTCTGCTTGTGCTTTCTTTCTTTTTTTTATTTTTAAAGATTTTATTTGTTTATTTGACAGAGGGAGAGAGATCACAAGCAGGCAGAGAGGCAGACAGAGAGGGAGGGAGAAGCAGGCTCCCCACCGAGCAGAGAGCCTGATGTGGGGCTCGATCCCAGCACCCTGAGATCATGACCGGGGCCAAAGGCAGAGGCTTAACCCACTGAGCCACCCAGGCATCCCTGCTTGTGCTTTCTAAATAAATAATTAATTAATTGTTTAAAAAGGAAAGAAAAAGAGGAGTGTGGCAAGAATTCCTATTCATTCAGGAGGATGTAAAATGTCAAGGAGCCTTCGGGATAGCGTTGGTCCATGATCAGATGCCTGAGTGCCGAGTGGTATAAAGGTAGGAGATGAACACGGGTGATGGATGAAATGTTCTTTTCAGCGCACCTGTGTTCACGAGATAAGCTCCTGGTGCATCCATCAAATTATAGTCTGGTTCAAAGCAAAATCACGTTTGCGTAACAAACAGAAGAGTCTCAACTGAGGCCCGTGTTTGGGTACAGCTGGCTCTCGGGAATGCAGACAAGAGGAGACAGCTGTGTCCCCCACCCTCCCCAGGCCCTGAGCCCGGGCAGGTGGGAGCAAACACAAGGCCAGAGGCAGGGATGTGGCTCCGTTTTGTCCCGAAGCTGATCTCGACGGGCCCCCCCTCTACTGGACACCCTTCCCTAAGCAAATGTGGTTAGTCTTCAGTCACTTTGCCAGCCTTTCAACAGATGAGTTCTGAGCACTCGCTATGTGGCAGGCACGGGGACAGGAGTCCGCAAGCTATGTGTGGGCCGTGTCTGGAGCTTATATTCTTGGCTGGGAGAGGGGTGTGTGTCCTAGGAATGTACACAAAACGAACGGTTATGCAAATCATTATTTAACTATGTGGTGAGAAGAACAGAGGGCTCTGAAAAGGGTCAGGGGCAACCTGCCTGAGGAAGTCATTTCATTTGAAATCTAGGGGTGTTGGCCGAGGAGAGACTATTAAAAAAGCACAGGTTTGGGGCACCTGGGTGGCTCAGTCATTAAGCATCTGCCTTTGACTCGGGTCATGATTCCAGGATCCTGGATGGAGTCCCACATTGGGCTCCCTGCTCAGCAAGGAGTCTGCTTCTCCCTCTCCCTCCCCTGTGCTCATGTTCTTTTTCTCAAATTAAAAAAAAAAATAAGATTTTTTTTAATAAATAAGATTTCTTTAAAAGATGTTATTTATCTATTTGACAGAGAGAGAGAGATCACAAGTAGGCAGAGAGGCAGGCAGAGAGAGAGGAGGAAGCAGGCTCCCTGCTAAGCAGAGAGCTTGATGCGGGACTCAAACCCAGGACCCTGAGATCATGACCTGAGCTGAAAGCAGAGACTTAACCCACTGAGCCACCCAGGAACCCCGCCCCCCTCCCTTTAAAGCACAGGTTTATTTAGTTATCTATGAAACAATTCCCTTCACAACGCAGTGGCTTACAACAGCAATAATTATTTGATTACCTCTCAGGGTTTCTGTGGGTCAGGAATTCTCAGGGTCTCTACTTAGATCTCAGCCACATGCTGGCTGTGGCTGCCATCATCTGAAGGGTCGCCTGGGGCTGGAGTGTCTACTGTGACAAGGTTCACCCTTGTACCTGGCAAGATGGCATGGCTGTTGGCAGAGGCCTTAGTTTCTCTTCATGGGACTGCTTGCGTGTTCTCGTGGCATGGTGGCTGACTTTTCCTCAGAGAGAATGAGCCTAGAGGCCATCACAGAAGCTGCAAACCCTTTATTATTAGTCTCCAAAGTCACAGAGTGTCTCTCTGCCATGTTCTATTAGTCACACAGGACCAGTCCTGCTCCAGGCTGGGAGGGACTCTATCAGGTTATGTGTGCTGGGAAATTGGACTCTTGGGAGGCATTTTAGAGGCTAGTTACAAATGATGGGTCAGTAGGGGTTGAGCAATGGCGCTCCAATACAACGTTTTCCTGGAGCCCTCGCAATGGGTGGGTGGGTCCTATCCCACACCACTCAAACCACTGGACTTGTGGCCAGGTACTGGTCCTTGCTGTTACCCATTGTTGCTCCCAAATCAAAATCCCTTTCTCCCCCCCTGAAATCTCCCATGTCACCAGACTGTGCCACCCACATGCTGTGGCCATTTACCAGCCCCAGGGACCTTTTCCCCCTGAAAGATGTTAAGTCCTGGCTCATTGTTCTCTGCTGTAGCCACAAACAGGATCCCCCACCATTTCAGCCCCCATGTCCTCCTGTGAGGATCCTGTCTCCTGCCCCAGTCTTAGCACTCATTCCCATGATCCTGAACAACGCAGGATAATCTCTCTGTTGCGTGGTCCACCGTTTGCCAGTCTTTATTCTATCTGCTACCTTAACTCGGATTCCTGTTCGCCTTGTAATCTAAAATATGCCGAGATTCCAGGGATAAGGCTGTGGATATCTTTGGGGAGGGGGGCGTTATTCTGCCTCCCACAAGTCCCCTCAAGTGCTTTGCTCTTCCCCCAGGTTGAGTTACTAACCCAAGCAGAATCCCAAATCTCGCTTCACCCAACCATTCACCTACTGCACCCGCGCAGCTCGGTTTGGCTGGACCAAGACGGAGACCGCAGCTTGGTCTCCCCATTCATGACTGTTCATCTCAAGCAGACATCAGCCAGCCAGCCGGTTCTACTCTATGTCCCAAGTCCATTCACTCTCCCGCTCTCCGTGATGACTTCACACCTCCTCTCCCTCCAGACCCCCACGCCTCCTTCCTGGTCCTCACTCTCAGCTGTGGATCTTGCTTTCTACTTCACAAAGAAAATTGGGGCACTAGGAAGAGAACTTCCTCAGACTCAGCAGCACACCCACCCGCCCACCTGCATCTGTGCTCACATGCTGCTTCCTTTCTGCTACCGTGGAGCAGCTGCCTAGAGCCGGCCCTCCACCGCAGGGAGTGAGCCCACAGCCCACCTCATTCCCCTCCCTGAGAGCCCCTGTGCCCTCTTCTGTGTTCTCAATTCCCCCCCACTCCCCTTTTTTGGGGAATTGTTCCATCAGCATACAAACATGCCATCATTTTTCATCCCATACAAAATGAGAACAAAATAAAATCCTCTCTTGATCTGACATGCCGTCTTTAGCCAGGGCCTACTTCCCCACTGTTCTTTGCAGTCGAACTTGAAAACGTACTCTCTGCTTCTTGGGTCCAGTTCCTTCCCTCCTGGTCTCCTGGATCCGTTCGTTCATATCCGGCTTTGGCTTCCACTGTGCTTCTCAAGGTCACGGCCGACTGCCAAACTGCTAAATCAGTGTCAACTTTCAGTGCGCACCATAACTGAGCTCCCAGCAGCATTTGATACATCTGGTCACCCCTTCCTCCAGAACATTCGTCTTTACATCCTTTTTGGTGTCCATGTCTCTCCATGGCCACACTCTCAAGTTCCTCCACCGGGCTCTCCTCATCTCCTTGACCTTCAGGTGCTGGAGTGCCCACACTCCCTTGGTGATCTCATCTGGGCTCTTAGCCCAAAATACCATTTTATAAGCCAACGACCTCCAAATTCTATCTGTAGCCTGGACCTCTCCTCTGAACTCCAAACTCTTTCCTATCCTAGACTTGCAGGTCACATAAACTTCTCAAATTGAAAATGACCCAAACCAGTGATGACTAGCCTGCCAGTTACTTGGGCAAGAATTGAGCATCAATCTCGACTCTTTCCTTTCCTTCACACCCTCAGCCAGTCCTTCTTCCCTTTTACCTCGGCTCTTACTTCAAGAACGTCGGAGGTCTGACCGCTTCCCACCACACCCACTGCCCCTACCCTACTCTCTGCCCTCATTCTCTGCTGTATTTTTCTCCATTGACGTGTTTCCGTTTGTCTCAGTTTCCTATTGTCACTATGACAAATGACTACAAGCAGTGGCTTAAAACAACCCAAACTTATTATCTTAATAATTCCGGAGATCAGAACACCGTAGGGCTATATTCCTTTTGGAAGCTTGGGAGATAATCTGTTTCCTTCCCTTTTCCACCTTTTAGAAGTTTCCTAAACTCCTAGGTCTGTGGCTCCTTCCTCCACCTTCAAAGCCAGCAGCATAGCCTCTTGTTTATCTGGGACCCACTTGGATAATCCAAGATAAGACCCTCATCTCAAGATCCTTAACTTAATCATGACTGCGGAAACCCCTTTTGCTACTTCAGATGAGATATTCACAGATTCACAGGGATTAGGACATTTTTTGCAGGGGGTGGGGCACTTGTCAACCTACCCCACCTTCTGAAAAACCATCTTTTCCTTCTGTGTTGTTTATCATCTGTCTTCTTGGGGGCAGGATTTACTTTGAGGAAGGTTTTTGTCTGTATCCCCAGTGCCTAGGACTATCCGTGGTTGATAGTAGCTGCTCAATAAATGCTACTGTGGCATAAACACCTGTTGTTTCGGCTGTGGTTGTGTTTGCCTGTTTTTGGGCTATGTGCCCCCAGCAACGTTGGCTCCTGTTGGAAAGTCCCTGCCACCTAGGCAGCAGGCAGTGTTAACAGTGCCCAGCGTGGTTTCAAGGAGGGCACTGGGCAGCCCCCCAGCCCAGCCAGGCTAATGGGAGCTGCACTTCCCTTCCATTTTTTCCTAGGCTGCTTCAGTGCAATTCGATTTAATTCTTTGATGTTTTTTTGAGTGGCGAGGTGGAAGGCTCAGTCCCGCCCCGCCGCACCAGGAGATGTCTAGAAAGAGCCACCGTCTCCCTCAGCTTCAAGCCCGAGATTCATCTCCAGTCTCGAAAACGGTATTTGGTTACCATGGCAACTGAACTTCTAAAAAAACGGATGTCAAGCAACATGCGGATCCCAGTGCTCATGGCAACCACTGTTCTGCATATTTTGGGGAGAAAATGTGTCTTGTCTTCTTCCTGCCTGGGGATTGAGGAGGGGGAAGGTGAGCTGAGCAGCACCAGGTTTCCTTCCAGAATTGATGAGCCCCTGAGGGTATCAGGTTAAGAGGCCGAGCCCCTCCCCCAGTGTAAAAACAGCTCTTTTCCACAGGGTTGCATAACCAATATCTAACACACACACACACACACCCCGCCCCCCGCGACACACACACACCCTGGGAAGGAGATCTGACTCCTGCCCCTCTCTTCTTTGATGCTGTTCAAATCCCTGGGGCCTTGCTTGGCTTCCGCTGGGCATATATACAGGAACCCTCGCCCCCCACTTCCCATGGGCTGAGGATCTGACAGGTGGAGGCATAACCCTATAACGCTTCACCCATTGTCCTGCTTACTTGCTCTTTGATTCATTCATGCATTTCCTCAGTAAAAATTCACTAAGACCCTCCTGTGTGCCAGACCCTGTGCTGGGGCTGTGGGGGCAAGTAGGACACGATTCAGTGATCCTCGTTCTCCAGCCCAGAATCTTGCAGAGGAGATAAGTAAACACTCAAATTACATAGTGGCTTGAAAGAAAGAGGCGTCGTGCATAAGGCACAGGGAGGAAGGGGGTGCTTAGCTCTGGCGTAGATGTAGGTGGGGGGAGGAAATCAAAGAACCCAGCCCTGTTTTAGCTTCTTTTATGGAAAAAATTGGCCCAATTCTTTTCATTCGAGGAAGACTTAAGAAAATACCTCTGACAGCTTTCTTAAAGGCATGTTGGCCCCTCCACTCCCTCAAGGGAAGGCACACATTTTCCCCAGTATAGTGTTTCTGAAATCAAGATGTCTTATGATCAATGTCCCTATTTAATGAAGCGTTTCTTTCCTCACTCCCAATAAAATTGATAGTGTGTCTTATAATCAGTGGTGTCTTAGAATCAAGAAAATGTTGTTCCCAATAGTCATGAGTAACTAAGCCTGAGACCTCCGAGAATCTCCTCCGCCTTGGATTCCTGCTCGTATTTTTTCCCTGAAGAAGTGTAGCCTTTCCCGTTAGAAATCACGTATGAGGGGCTTCGGGGTGGCTCAGTCAGTTTAGTGTCTCCCTTTGGCTCAGGTCATGATCTCAAGGTCCTGGGATTGAGTCCCAAGTCAAGCCCTTAGTCGGGGCTCCATGCTCAGCCAGAAGTCTGTTTCTCCCTCTCCTCTTGTCCCTCGCTCAGCTTGTGTGCATGCTCTCTCTGTCTCTCAAATAAATAAACAAATTAATCAATTAAAAAAAGAAAAGAAACAAGGTATGGTTCCAGTCAGAAGGATTTTGAGGGGTTCCCTGACTTGGGTAGCAGCTAAGTTAGTGTTCAAGAGTCAGACAGCCTGGGTTCCCTTCAGGTCCAGGCTCCTCACTGTGAGACCCTCTCAGACCCTCATCTGTAAGTTCATCTTATTATGTAACTTTATCCTTCCATTTGTTCATTCAACTAATTTTGTTTGAGCATCTACTCTGAGTTGGGCACTATCAAAGAACTAGGAATGCAGGAGTGGACAAAACATAAAATCTCTGCCTTTGTAAGCTTACATTTCATTGGGATGGACCAATGATAACAACACAAATTATTAAAATAGAGTACATTAAATGGTAGTAAGTGCTCTGGAGAAAAATGAAGCAGGAAGGGGTGGGGGACAGCTAGTGCAGGGTAGTTGGGCTTAGCAGTTGTGATTAGGTTCACTTGGGAGTAACAAAAAAAAGTCAAAATGATGGTGACTTAAAAAAAGACAAAAGTTCACTTCTTTATGATAGATGTAGGAAGTCCAGGCTGACTTTATACCCTCTAGGGATCCAGGACCCATTTATCTTACTGCTCTGCTATCCTCAGCACCTGGCTTCTCCCTCATGATCCAGAATGGCTGCTGGAGCTCCAGCTATCTTGACTATATTCTAGCCGACAGGAAGAAAAGAGGGAGTGCAGGAGGATGAGCTTCTTTATAAAATCAGGACGTGTCTTATGATCCAAGTATGTAACTATTGAAGTGTTTCTTTCCCTACTCTTAATTAAACTGATGTTTGTTAAGAACATTCCTTGGAATGTGACATTTCCCTTTCCTCTCCTTTGTATGGAACTTTGTTGCTGAGATGGTTATACCTTTGGAAGAAGGGCCGGGAAATGCCGTTTTTATGTGCCCAGCTGAAACCAGGAGATTTTATGACAAGGCAAGAATGGATGGGACCAATATTGGGTGCGTTAGCGTCTCTGCCACTCACTGTCACACAGATTTGATTAGATAATGCATTCAAAGGATTTCGCATAGAACAAGCACTCGGTAAATATTAGCTATATTTCAGTGCGGGTTTTCTCCATGTATGTGTGGTTGGGAGCTATTTGCGCCTGGTAAACATTGAGTAAACGGGGGTCCAAGGGTCTTAAGTGACTGCCCCATGGCCACAGAATGGAATTGTCGTGGGTCCTGTCTGGGGAGCTTGAGTGGGTCTGCCTGGGAAAGAGCAGGGAGTCATATGGGGGTGAGGGTGTGTCAGGGATGACCCTGTGGAAGTCCTCTGAGTTTGAGGACCCACACGATGCCATAGGAGTTAGGGCCCTGACAATGTGCATTGTGCTCTGTGCCTTCGGGCTACCGGCTTCCCCAGACTGCAGTCCTTTCCAGCATGTGGGCCTTGTTACCTCTCCTGCCAGCCTGATAGGTGTTGGCCATACAGTTTGGTGGCTTTTCAGAGCCATTTCTTTTATTCAGACATGCCTCTGCTCTGCTCAAAAACTCCTTGCTGCTTCCTGAGTAGAGTGCGGATTTCACCATTTGGTGGGCATTGATGTACAAGTTTATTAAATTAATCAGTTACAGAACCTCATTGATCAGGCTTTATTTTCCTAGCCTCTTTCCCCACAATTTCCACACTCCCTGCTCCAAGTGGAATCTTTTCTTTTGTAACTCAATTGTTGCGTTTTTTTTTTGAACATCAGGTCATCACTGTTATTTAAAAATAATTGTTTCAATGGGAAAAAAAAAAACAAACAAACAAGGACTAGACTGTTTCAGACTTACAATACTCGGGGTTGTCTTAGCTTACCAGACAGTTTCCTGGCCTCAACCTGCAGCCCCTGGACCACAGGAACAAATACATGTCCCAGATGATACCACCGTATTATCCCACCCCTTGGTCACAGTGATTGGTCCAGGCATGGACACGTGACCAAAGATAACCAATGCAAGGTCTTCCCTGAGAGTTTTCTTTAATGCCACTACCAGGAAACTCTTCCAGTCCCCTCTCCCATTTTGCACACAAGACAAAGAGCTTAACCCAGAGCTGCTTGCAATGATGATGTAATTGTAAGGAGAAAGATGAATGGTGGTAGGAGAAGGAAGTAAAAAGGCAGCGGAAAAATAAGGAGGAGGGAGAAGAAAGGGGAGAAGAGAAGAGAATGAATAAATACGGGTGCCTTTCAGTCCTGGATCCATGTGCCCTATTGGCCAGCATCACCACTGTACCTTTCCTAGTTAGAATATTGTTTTGTAAAATATTTTTTCCTTTTTGGCTTCAGCTAGTTTGAGTTGAGCCAGAGCCGGGACTGGAGGAAGGCAAGCTTGTTTTTAGAGACCTGAGAATGAGTGCCTCCTTAAATTTGCATCCTAGAGTACAAGTTGGTTCACCTTCATCTTTGGCCCTCCATTGAGTTTCACTAACTTGGAACTGAATGAATTTTTGATTAATAAAAATTCTATTTATATTTTGTAATCACAAGTTAAAAACATATTCGTTGACCAAATTGGCCAAATACATCTAAATATTAATGAGTGCCTCCTGTAGAACATAGGTGACTGGATCAAAGCCCATGGGTATCTAGACCAATAAAGGAAACTGTAGCTCATTTCACATGTGCCAACTACTGGTTGGGCTGTAACACAAGCTATTACATCAAGAATATGGTTGTGTCGGTTATAATGTGATCAGTTGTTGTTGTACATTTCCGAGTTCTTGTTGCTCCGCTATGTCTTATGGCTGGTGGAGTGGACACTGATCCATCTCCCTTTCTTGGGTTACAGTGCCTAGAGCAGTGTGTGTTGCATAGAAGGCAATCAGTAAATATTTATTGGATTGGACTGAACAACACTCTGATCTTTGGCCAATCCTCACACCATAATGCATCTAATATTGGTTACACCATTCCTTCTTGACGAGTCAGTGTTTTCCTTCCCTGTCCTCTGTGATTAGCTCAGGGATGGATATGAAATCCAAGGCAGTCCATGGAACTCAAATCATAGGAACTTTTTTGAAACAATTGTGAAAGGGAATTCCTCTTCTACTGGGGCTGCAAAGCTGTAAAGATATGGGTCTAGGGCTCCTGGTGACTGCTTTATGACCTGGGGACTGACTGCCTCAGAATGGAACAGAGAAGAGAGAGAGAGAGAAAATGAGTCCTGATAACATAATGAGTCCTGGATCCAGCCAACACTGAATGTTTTAGTTTCTGAACTAATGCATTCTATTTTCAAGCATGTTGAAGTTGAGCTTCTGCACTTGTCCCTGAAAGAGCCCTCATAATGCAGCTGTCTTTTTATCTTTGTATCTTTTAGGATGCTCTTGCTGGTAATACCAATGGCCAGTTCACTGGGATTATGCAATAGGGTTTATTATTCCGTTGATGAGAAGTTCAGAGACGGAACACCTTCAGGCACAGTTTGATCAAGGTTCCAACTCCACTTCTCTATGATTCTCTTGGATTTTCCCTTCTCCATGTATTGGTCTTGGTGGAATCAGGAGAGCTTCAACAGTTGCATCACATCCAGATCCATCCATCAGAGGTGGAGCAGGAGCCATCTCTTTTAGCCTGTGCTTCTTAAGAGAAGTCTTAAGAGAAGGCTTTTCTGAAGCCCCTCAGCAGACCTTCCCTCGAGCTTATTGACTAGAACTGGGTTATGAGCTCATTCCTAAGCCAATCCCTGGCAAGGGAACCAGGGTCACCTTCATTGGTTGAGGCTGAAGGCAAGGCCCACCTCCTGCAACACATGGTCCCCCAGAAGTTTCTCTGTTTATCCCTCCCTCTCCAGGGTCTACAGTCTGTTTCCTTCTCAGGGTCCATCCCAGCTGCTTCACACATAGATAACTTCCTCCCATCGTATTCCCCCTTCTTTCCTTTCTTCCTTCCTTCCTTTGTAAAGATTTTATTTACTTATTTGAGGGAGAGGGAGAGAGAGAGAGAGAGAGAGCACAAGCAAGGGGAGGGGCAGAGGGAAGCCGGCTCCCCTTTGCATAGGGAGTCTGACCTGGGGCTCGAATCGGAGAACCCTGAGATCATGACCTGAGTTGAAGGCAGACACTTAACTGACTGAGCTGCCCAGGCTCCGCACCATCTTATACTCTTTCTACCTGCCATAATGTTTCTCCACTTCCTTCCATTAGAGTTAGGTGGGCTCAGGTTTGGCAGAACTCAAGGGAAGTTTCTGAGGTATGCAGAGGGGCTCAATATTCAGTCTCTTCCTCAGGATGGTCAAAGCCTCGGGATGGCAGGACCAGGGCCAAGAAGGTGAAGTGCCAGAGATACAGACGGCTGCCCATAGACTTCTGTGAGGTAGTGAGTTCCCCACTGAGGGAATTATTCAGGTAACGGTTGGCTGACTCTGAATCCCCGAAGAAGGGCTTCTTCTACTGGGAATGAGTTTAGACTGGGTTTGCTCATTCATTTATTTATTCCACAAGTATTTATTGAGCACCTATTGTATACCAGCTCCTGGTCTAGGTACTGAGAATGCAGCAGGTGACAAGAGTGATACCTGGGCTCATTCAGCTTTGAATTCAGCAGGGGAGATGGACCGGAAATGAATCATTATACATGTAAATATAGAATTGCTGGTGTGACAGGTGAGCTCCAGAGTCCCTTTTGACTGCAAAATGGATGATTCTGTACATAGTTGCTTAGCTGAGGGCATGGTACATAGTAGGTGTTCAGTAAATGTTACTGCTATTGTTATTCCCTAACCATAGAAACCCTCTGACAAAGTTTTCCTTCTTTGAACCTCTGTGTCATCTGTGTCTGTGTGTTACTCATTTGCCATTCGGCCACATTTTGACTTTATTATTAAACTGTTAACTTATTTTGTGTCTACAGTACATTTTCTCCACCCAGAAACTACAATATCAACCTACCAAATGATGCCGAAGAGATTCAACTAGTTAAAAATCTCGAATTGTTCAATTTTATCAACCTCCTCGCCGACGTTTTACAAGCCAAGAACACAAACAATAATTAAAAGGAAAACAATTCCTAACATGTCCATTTCGGTTTCCCACGCATCAGCTTATGTGGGGTGACAGCAGTCCTGGGTGGAAGACCAGGGAGCATCACCTGCCTTTCCAGTTAAGAAAAACAGTCTCGGAATGGGGCAATGGTTTGTTTAGTACCTGGGGAGGAGAATGTTTCTTTCTCCAATTTTTAAGTAGTTTGAAATTAACTAGCAGAATCCCAGCTGGAGGATAATCTGGGGACCGTCTACATCTATAGATGAAAAACATTTTACCCAGGACTTGCCGAAGACCACATTGCTAGTAAATGGCAGAGCCTAGGACACCAGTCTTGCCTAATTCCCCCCTTTCCCAATACCCAGGGTGCTGGTCCTTCTAATTGGCCAAGGGGTGCTGTTCATAATTAGGGGGGCTCCTGTATTTTCCAGGTGAGGCTGGTGGTAAAACTAGCAACACGTGAGGGTCACAGGACCTGCCAGCAAATAGGTTGCAGTGGGACCCCTGGATACAGTCCAGCCAGGGACTACAGTTAGCCTGAGCGCTCCCTCCACGGTCCTTGCCTCCCCTCCCTAGGCCCCTGGTCCCTTTTATCCTCTGGCTTTTCGCCTGCTGCTTCTTGTACGCCTTGCGCCTCTTTGTGGCTAAAAGTATCCACTGCACTGGTTCTTGGGAAAATCCCCAAAATCACAGAATGTAGAAATTGAAGAACCTTTGGAGATCGTTTTACAAATAATTTCCATTTTTTTCCCCCTGCAGTGGTAAAACCAACCTGGTTCAGGATTAGAGCTCAGGAGTCCCGATTTCTAGACCATTTCCCCACATGGGCTGTCATTGACTCAATCTTTGAACAGGAGTAACTTGTGGGGTTCAGGGTAGGAAAGGACTGATTGATCACTGAGTTGTTTCTAGGGCCAACAACAAGAGAGAAATGAGTCAGTATAGTTTAGTGCTGAGGCATATAGATCTGGAGGGAGATGAAGTTGGGTAAACCCTATAACTTTACCTCACTGAGCCTCAGTTCCCACATCTGAAAATGGGGGAGGAAAATAGTATGTAACCACTTTGCAGGGAAACGCGAGGATAGCAGGAGATGGTGCACAGAAATCCCAGTGCCTGGCTCACCACATATGCCGAACAGATTGTAGTCAGAATGTAAAACCGAAAACGATAAAACTCTGGGGGGAGAAAAGAGGAGAAGATCTTTGTGATCTTAGGTTAGCTAATGCAACCCAGAAAGAAAGCATGGTCCAGAGAAGAAAAAAACTGATAAATTGAACTTCATAAAAATCAACACTACTGCTCTCCAAAGACAATTTAAGAGAAGTTAAGACGTGATATGGAGGAGATATTTACAAATCACGTATTTGATGAAAGACTTGTGTCCAAAATATATAAAGGACTCTCAGTAATTAGCAGGACAATTCAACAAAAATATGGGAGAAAGATTTGAGCAGACACATCACCATGAACACAGATGAGTGGAAAATAAACACATAAAAACCTTCAGCATCATTAGTCTAATATTAGAGAAATGCAAATTTTAACCATGATGAAATGCCACTCTGCACCTATTAGAATGTTTAAAATAAAAAGGTTGATTGGGGGCGCCTGGGTGTCTCAGTCGGTTAGGTGTCTGCCTTCGGCCCAGGTGATGATCCTGGAGTCTGGGGATCGAGTCCCTCTGGAATCCAGTCCACCATGGGCATAGGGCTCCTTGCCCAGCAGGGAGTCTGTTTCTCCCTCTGCCCCTCCTTTCTGCTCATTTGCTCGCTCTCTCGTGCACATGCTCTCTCTTGCAAAAATAAATAAATAAAATCCTTAAAAAAAAGGCTTATTGTTCCAAATGTTGGTGAGGGTTTGGAAGATCTAGAACTCGCATACACCACTGATGGGAATGTAAAATGGTGCAACCATTTTGGGGAACTGTTTAGGAGTTTCTTAAAAGTTTCTTGAACGTTTATCTACGGTATGACCCAGCATTCTAGTGCTAGGAATTTACCCCAGAGTGGTAAAGTTTATGTCCACACAAACATTTGAACACGAATGTCCAAAGCACAAGATTCTGAGCACAAGAAGTCAGAGACGGGAGAGTACCTGCTGTGTGATTCCATTTACAGAAGATTTCAAAAAATGCGAACTAATTTATGGTGACAGAAAGCAGATAGGAAGTTTCCTGGGGATGAAGGATGGTGGGAGCAGAAGAGAGACATCACCAAGGGATTCTAGGAAACTTTTTGGGGTGATGGGTATGTTTACGGTCTTAATTGTGCTAATGGTTTGATGGGTCTATACAAATGTCAAAACTTATCAAATTGTGGGGCGCTTGGGTGGCTCAGTGGGTTAAGCCTCTGCCTTCAGCTCAGGTCAGATTTCAGGGTCCTGGGATCAAGCCCTGTATCAGGCTCTCTGCTCAGTGGGGAGCCTGCTTCCCTCCCCCTCAACCACCTGCCTCTCTGACTACTTGTGATCTCTATCAAATAAATAAATAAAATCTTAAAAAAAGAAAGCTTTTAAAAAACTTATCAAATTGTACACTTGAAATATATGTCAATAAAACTGTTAAAAAAGAAAATTACAATGTTCAGTTGATAACATACTGTGTTGAGGAATTTCAGAGTGAAGTAGGTCATTCCCCATCTAGGGGCTAGGACTTCTGCCATGGTTTGCGGTGCTGGTGAGGCCAAGGCCCAACCCTACATCCTCACAGGCCATTTTGCCTTCTACAAGACTTCCCATCTGTGTGCTAGAACCTTTGGTCAGTCAATGGTAAGTAGGTGCCATGGGCCCAAAGACAACTGAGAGTGAAAGTGAACCCACTGGGCTTACACTCCCCCCTCCGCTCCCACCCCGAGTGCACCCTCTTTTGGGAAATCCTGAAAGCCTGCATCCTTCCATGAGCTTCTGACTGCAGCATCCTTGGGGATGGACGGTGGATTGACCCTCTGACCTCTAGTCAACTTGGCCCCTCCCTCTTCATCACACTTTTCACCAGCTGCCTTGAATTGATCTCTCAGGTACTCACCCTGTCTTTTGTATGAGATCGTACCCAACACACTTCCTTTTTGCCATGGCTGTTGGGAAGCTCACGGTCAAAGATGGTGCCAACTGTAATTGTTAACTCATTCTAGATGCCCAGTACCTGTTAGTTTCCTGCTCCTTTCAGCTGGGTTTTGAAGATTTTATTTATTTATTTGTCAGAGAGAAAGAGAGCACACAAGCAGGGGGAGCAGCAGGCAGAGGGAGAAGCAGGGTCCCTGCTGAGCAAGGAGCCTGATGCTGGACTCCATCCCAGGACCCTGGGATCATGACCTGAGCCAAAGGCAGAGGCTTTAACCCACTGAGCCATCCAGGCGCCCCTCAGCTGGGTTTTGTTATTGATTGATTTCTATGTTTATTTTTAATATATCTGTTTTATGATATGGTCCATCTTAGGAAATCATCTCAGTTTCTTTTCACAAATAGATGGGGCGTCAACCATTGTAAAAAGAAAAAAAAGTCTCACTTGTACCCCATGAGAGGAGGGGGCATGTCCTGTACATTATCCTTGTGTCCCATATCTGGAAGAGTACATTACATGGGGAAGATGCTTATTAAAAATATTTTGAATACATTATATAATATTATATAATTACATAATTATTATATATAATTATGTAATCATATTATATATACAGCATATAATTATTATATATGATACTTATTATGTTAGAGGCTCCCCCCAAGGGAAAGTAGGGATACTGAGTGACGGATCTTTTCTATTTTCTGTCTCCCATGGCTCCTGTCTGGTAACGTCAGTGCAGGTGCTAAGGTGACTGCTTTTGTATTAATTTGGGGCCTGGACCCTGCTAAGTGTCTTGCTGGATGGATGGCCGAAGAGGGCATTTACTCAGTGATTCACAGGGAGTTGTTGCTCCTCCGAGAGGAAATTAATGGCCTCAACTCTGTGCTTCCAGTGGTGGCGCTGTCCTTGGTAGCCTATCTCTCCCAGGTTTGGCACTCCCAAAGTCTCTGCCTCGTGCCTTGGGAACTTACCTCACTTTCTTGAAATCAGAGGCTCATCTTTACCTTGTGACTCCGTGAGGAACAGCCATTCGGAGCTGGGAATGGCTCCCTAGGGACATCTGGCTGCAGCCGAAACTGCCCATCTCTCATCGTTCCTAACAAGGGCCATTGGATGTGCATTTCAAAATGTTCCAATAGGACCGTGCTCAGCATGGCTAACGAAGGACTTCAGCCTTTGGCAAAGAAATGGCAGGGTTAGTTAAAACCGAACTGTTTCGTTGAGGAGCGATGGGTCTTTTAATGAGCTCCCAAGGAACCCATGAAAGGGTCGGCAGACTAAAAAGCAAGAGGGCCCCAGAAAGTCAGAAGTCATAAACAAGGACCCCTAGTAGTGGAGACACCACACCTGTTTTCATTTTTATGGCCCCTTCTTTGTTCTTTCCCCTGCTGTGTGCTAAGGATATAGGAATTTTGATGATAAGAAAACAGATTAGATCATGCTTTGCTGGTTCTCAAACAGCTTTAGTAGATCTAATCCCTAATATGAGGGAGTTTAAATTTCTGGTTTGGTTTTTAGGATCCTACAGGATCTGCTTGCATCCCTCCTTTTTAATTTACTTGCTCCACATTCTCTGTTATTGCATGTCCTGGGCTTGAATTATACCAGCCAGCTCTCGGTAGCTTCCGCACTTTTGGTCATCCTCTTTCCTCTGCGTGAAAAGTCTTTCCTAGCCCCATCTGTCCACTCCACCCTCTGTTCTGTTTGCAGAACTCAAATTCCTTCCCTAGGGAGGAAAATAAACTGCACCTCCCTACGCCGGTGGTACTTTGCTTGTCCTAATTTCACTAGGTCTGCATAACAGATAACCGTCCATGTCTGTTTCTCCCCAAGATCCTAAATAGCCAGAAGGCAGAGCCTGGCTGGATATGGTTGTATCACGTGGAGTGGCGTGTTCTTATTCTTTTACTTATTTTTTAAAAGATTTTATTTATTTATTTGAAAGAGAGAAGAGAGCGTGAGAGAGAGAGAGAGAGAAGCAGGGGAGGAGGGGCAGAGGGAGAAGCAATTTCCCTGCTGAGCAGGGAGTCCGATTTGGGCTCCATCCTAGGACCCCGGAATCATGACCCGAGCTAAAGGCAGACACTTAACTGCCTGAGTCATTCAGGCAATCCTCTTCTTGTTATTTTTATTATATTATATTTTATTTTAAAAATATTTTATTTATTTATTTGACAGAGATCACAAGTAGGCAGAGAGGCAGGCGGGGGTGGGGGAGGAAGCAGGCTCCCCACTGAACAGAAAGCCCAATGAGGGGCTCGATCCCAGGACTCTGAGATCACAAGCCGAAGGCAGAGGCTTAACCCACTGAGCCAACCAGGTACCCCTATTTTTTATTTATTTTTAAGGATTTTATTTTTCAGAGAGAGAGAACACAAGCCGCAGGAATGATAGGCAAAGGGAGAAGCAGATTCCTTGCCGAGCAGGGATCCTGTAGGACCCTGGGATCATGACCTGAACCAAAGGCAGACACTTACCCGAATGAGCCACCCAGGCGTTCCTCTTCTTGTTCTTTTAAAATCAAGTTTTATTAATTCAAAGTATGCCGTATATGCACACTAAAAAGTATAAAAGAGTGAAAAGTCACTCCGTTCTCTAGCCAGCAGATTCCATTCTATGTGAATAACCAATATTATCAGCTTTTTATGAATCCTTCTAGACATATATAAATGTATATATTTTTCTTCCTCCTCTTTATTTTTTTTAAAGATTTTATTTTATTTATTTGACAGACAGAGATCACAAGTAGGCAGAGAGGGAGGCAAAGAGAGAGGGGGATGCAGGCTCCCTGCTAAGCAGAGAGCCCTATGCGGGACTTGATCCCAGGACCCTGGGACCATGACCTGAGCCGAAGGCAGAGGCTTTAACCCACTGAGCCACCCAGGCACCCTTGACAGTGTTTTAATAGTTAATTTGCTTTGGGAATTTTTTTGTAAACTACTCTATGAAATGGAAAACTTTGGATGAAAATGCTTATTTATTTAATTTTTAGAGATTTTATTTATTTGTCAGAGAGAGCACACAAGCAGGGGAAGTGGCAGGCAGAGGAAGCAGCAGGCTCCCTGCCGAGCAAGGAGCCCCATGTGGGACTTGATCCCTGGCAGATGCTTAAATGAGCCACCAGGTGTCCTGAAAGTGCTTTTTTTTTTTTTTTTTTTTTTTTTTTTTTAATACTGCCAACTGTTTTGTTTTTGTTTTTGTTTTTTTAGATTATTTATTTATTTATTTATTTGACAGAGATCACAAGTAGGCAGAGAGACAGGGAGAGAGTGAGGAGGAAGCAGGCTCTTGCTGAGCAGAGAGCCCGATGTGGTGCTGGATCCCAGGACCCTGGGATCATGACCTGAGCCGAAGGCAGAGGCTTTAACCCACTGAGTCACCCAGGCACCCCTCTTCCTCCTCTTTAAAATAAATGGGATATTTAAATAGTTTTGTATTTTGCTTTTTCACTTTAAGATGCCCACATACATGTACATTTAAAACTTACTTAACAAATTAACTATTGATAATGTGTTAGTTGTTTTCATTCTTTTGTTATTAAAAACAATGCTACAATGAATAATCTTATATATTTGCCTTGTTCAGATGTGTAACTATTTATGGAGAAAGAATCTCTGGAGGTGGCCAATAAGTGTGGGCACTTTTAATCTTGATCATCGCTGCCTAATTGTTCTTTACAAAGAACATCCAGTTTCACACCCATAAGTGATATATGGGAATCTCTTTTCCTTCACTGTTGCCAACATGATCTGTTATTAACTTTGGACAGCTATTTATTTGATTGGTCGCTTGTTTGACAGAGACAGAGGGAGAGGGAGAGAGAACACACGCAGGGGGAGTGGGAGAGGGAGAAGCAGATTTCCCACCCAGCAGGGAGCCCGGATGATGCAAGGCTCGCTCCCAGGACCCTGGGATCATGATCTGAGCTGAATGAAGGCAGATGCTTAAGGACTAAGCCACCCATGTGCCTCTTGATTTAATTTTAAGTGTATGTGTGTGTGTGTAACAAATTTATGATCACTTCTTGGGTCGAAAATCATCAAAATTATCTGGGGGTGTTAACAATCTGGAGATTCTAAACCCATATTCACAGAAAAGTAATTCTTGTTTGACTCGAAGGGTAATTAAGGAATGTGGTAGAAAAATGTCACAGAGAACCTGTTTCTTTAATAAAGAGATTTTACTCTTGTGGAGCAATTTACAGATTTTAGATGCATTTTACATGCATTGATTTCGATTTCGGGCATCTTCTGATTATTTTAGTAAAGAAATTACTAAAGAGGTCAGAAGATAGTCTGAAATCTGCCCCATAGTCGTGTTGTGAGGATTAAATAGGATGTCTGCAAAACTTTTGTCACAATACCCGGCGTATAATAGGCGCTCAATAAAGTAGCTCTAGTTATTAGCCAACAAACAATAGGTTACATGCTGCGATGACAGATTAAGGGGCTGCTGAGGTGGTAAAATCTGCCCTCTTGGCAGTAAGGGCTCTGGAGCCCGATGGATTTCTCTCCGGCAGTGTGACTTTGAGCCCATCCCCTAACTTCCCCCGCCTCAGTTTTCGCATCTGGAAAGTGGAAGAATAAAATCCAAGGCTCGAGGTTTGCCCTGAGTTTCCACGTGCAGTACTCCCAAGGGCTTGCTACACACTACTTCTCTTCTTTCCTCTCAGTCTACTGACTGGAGCTATCAAGAACCCATCCAACAACCCGATAACCCAGAAAACCAGAGGGATCGAGACCAGGGCGACACGGGCACGCCCGCGCCACCAGTACACCGCACGTCTAGCAAAAGGTCACGAGCGACTACCGATCCCCAACGATCCCGGCACTAACAGCTCGCCCCGCCCCTCGGCGAGGGAGACCCCGCCCCTGCGGAGGCTCAGGCAGCTCCGCGGCCCCGCGAGCACCTCGGCTACGCCGTCTTCCGGTCGACTTGGCCCCGCCCACTTCCGGCCCGGCGCGACCAGGAGCGCGTTTCCGGAAGGGCGGGTTGGGTGGGGGGCGCGCTCCGGGGCGGAGGGCGGCGGAGCACGGGGGACGCGCGGCCTGACCTCGGCGTCGCCGCCGGGACGCGGGACTCCGCGCAGCCATGGAGAGCGGAGGGTGGCCCTCGCTGGGCCAGTTCCTCCTCCTGGGCACCAGCTCTGTTGTCACCGCCGTCCTGTACTCCGTGTACCGGCAGAAGGCCCAGGTCGCCCAAGAGCTCAAGGTCAGTGCTGGAGCCAGCCTGGCCTCAGCCGGCTCACCCCTGCCCCCCGGGAGTGGTGTGAGCCCGCCGCTCGCCTCGCGCCGCTCCAGCGTCCGAAACGGCCCTAAAGAGGAAGTCGGCCCCTGAGAGATGTCGCCCCGCCAGGCACGGGAGGAGCTAGGATCAGAATTCGGGTCTCGTGATAACCGCTGCCCGGCCCCTCTTCTCCTCAGCCGCCCCCGTTCCTCGGAATCTCGACTTCGTTACTTGATTGGACAAATACTTAGGGGCGGCCTGCGCGGCTCCAGGCACTGGGGAGCTCTGGCATGGGTAGAAGAGACAAAAGTCCCTGCCCTCATGGAGATTCCATTCCCCTACGGCGAGACAGACAGAGAGTAGCTCAGATGGTATGACAGACGGGGAGAAAAATACTGCAGACTCGGGCGGGGAAGAGGGGGGAATGCGGCGCTGGAGAAAGGGAGGGTTGCTATTTCAAAGAAGGTGACGTTTAACAGAGCCCAGGAGGAAGCGAGGGAGACCGGGCAGGTGTCTAGGGGAAGAGCGGTTCACGCGGGGGAAGCAGCCAGTGCAGGAGCCCTAGACCTTGCCCATTGACGTAACCACTCACGTCCTTGCTTCCACAGACGCTTCCTTTTTAATATTTTAGTTATTTTTAAAAATAACGCTTGCTTTCTTAGGCTGCCCTCGACAGCTTAGCACATTCTCATCTTGTTACTTTTTTCTTCACAATGATTATTTTAAAAGATTTTATTTATTTATTTGACAGACGGGAGATCACAAGTAGGCAGAGAGAGAGGAGGAAGCAGGCTCCCCGCTGAGTAGAGAGCCGGATGTGGGGCTTGATCCCAGGATCCTGGGATCATGACCTGAGCTGAAGGCAGAGGCCTTAACCTCTTAACCAGAGAGCCACCCAGGCACCCCTACAATAATTTTTTGGGGTAGGGAAAACGACAGTCCTCTCCAGATTGCAAATTGGGAAATGGAGACGCAGAGCAAAGGTCTTACAGCCCCTCTGGTTGGGACTTGAGCTTAGGTCTTTTGATTCCAAGTGTAGGCTTTTTTTTTTTTTTCCCCTCCTCATTGATCACATTGCTTTATTGTGAATGTCTGACTGGCCCATGAGAGGTGGACCTCTTTAGGTCAGAAACCGTCTTATTTATCCTCCCCCCCCCCTTTCTAGGTTCTGATTCAGTGGTAGATGCTTAGTAAATGTTTGTGGATTCCTTTTGGCTGAAATACCACAATGTCACAGTAGCACAGTTAGGGCTTCTTCACTTGACATTTATTTGAAGAAGGATTCCTAAACCTTAGTTCATTATCATCATACTGTTTTCAGGAAGGGCTTAGAAACCAGTGTGTGAAGTCCCTGCTGGGGAAGGGAGTTTGGTAACCCATCTGAAATGAAGCAAGTTACCAGACAGTTGGATTTGTGGTGCAAGTGGCCTCCTAGGGAATTCCAGCTGCCCAGTTGCTTGTCTGATTGTAAATAAGCAAGTTTACTACTGAAGTCAGTGACTAGAGGTATAACCGATACTTCACTTTCTGATCCTAGAAGTTTGAAATCAGGCTGGCCGAATGTGGGACTTTTGAAGCAGTGAACTCTCCAGGATCCCATTTTGGGTGACCTTAAAAGTTTTGCCAGTCAGTTTCCAAATGAGGATGAAATAGCCCCTTCCTGGAAAGAGTTGGAATTCCTAAAATTTTAGATGCTAGTTTCTTGATCAGATTATAAAACCTCCAGAGTAGGTTTGAGTCTTATCCTTGTGTAGCTCTCATAGTGATGGGAATGGCTCTTTATGGCTTGCCTACACGTGCCAGCCCCTGGGTTAGATTCCTTCACACCTTATGCATCATTTATTTTTTATTAATTTTTTTTAGGATTTTATTTATTAGAGCGAAAGAGAGCATGAGCAGTGGGAGAGGAAGAAGCAGACTCCCCGCTGAGCAGGGAGCACGTGGGGAGCCATCCCAGGACCCTGAGATCATGACCTGAACTGAAGGCAGACGCTTCACTGACTGAACCACCTGGGTGTCCTTCCGTCATTTAATACACATAAAAATCAGTGACAGTTTCCTCTCCGTTTTCTACAGCTTTGGAAACAGGTTCAGGTTGTTCAGTCATGGTAGATGCACTGAAACTTGATTCAACCCCAGGTCTTTCTGATAGTATTCCCTCTCCCCTTTAAAAAAATTCTAACTGGCTCTCCTGTGGTGGATACTCCACTCGCTGTATGGCTTGGAGCAAAGCACTTCACCTCTCTGAGCCTCTGGTTCCTGATCTTTGATTGGGGATAATGTCTTCTGTATAGGGACAGTAGGAGCATTACATGCATTTATGCTTTTAAAGTGTTTAGCGTAGTGCCTGGTATATGCACTTGACTTTTGAACAAAATGGGTTTGAAATGTGCAGGTCCATTTACATGCAGATATTTTTTCAGTAAATACAGTACTGTAAATGTATTTTCTCTCATGATTTTTTTTTTTAAAGGATTTTACTTATTTTTTTGAGGGAGAGTGACACTGCGAGAGAGGGAACACAGGGAGGGGGCATGGGAGCCGGAGAAGCAGGCTTCCTGCAGAGCAGGGAGCCCTAGGTGGGGCTCAGTCCTACCACCCTGGGATCGTGATCTGAGCCAAAGGCAGATGCTTAACTGACTGAGCCACCCAGGCGCCCCTCATGATTTTTAAAAAGTCTTTTCTCTAGCTTGCTTTATTGTAGGAACACAGCCTATGGTATATATAACCTACAGAATATGTGTTGATTGACTGTTTAGGTTATCAGTAAGGCTTCTGGTCAACAGTAAGCTCCCGAGTAGTGAAGTTTGGGAGCCAGATTTATATGCAGAATGCAGAGTTTCGACAGCGTGGCGGGTCAGTGCCCCTCACCCCTGCGTTGTCCAAGGGCCAGTGGTAGTCTAAGTGATGATTCATTCACTGATTTATTCAACTACATACTGAGTGCCTACTGTGGGTCAGGCACTGTTCTTGGCCCTAGGGGGACAGCAGTGAACAAGGCAAGTGAGCTCGCAGCTGTCCTCCAGTGTAATAGTCCGGGGGAGGGACACAGAACAAAGGAGTCAATAGACCGTAAGTGTTACTGGGATGTTACTGCACTATATTCACACTGTAGGTGGTTCATAAGTTTGGTTTGACCCTGCTCCTGTCATGCACTTTGCAGGTCGAGCTTCAATTTCGAGCGACCTCAGTGACCTTAGAGTACCCATCCCTCTTCACCCCTCAAGGGCTTACTTAGCTGGCAACCTTCAGATTTTTTTTCCCATCCTTCCAGTTTGTCGATGGCAGTTCCCTGCAAGCGGGAAGTGTCCTCGATTCATCCATGAACCCCCCGTGCCCAGCCCACATGGATTCTCAGGAACCGGTCATTGGTTTTATTAATCTCTTTATTTTCGATACAGCAGTGCCAGGCTGGCTTGGTCCCCGTGCACAGCAGGTTGGAAAGTGAATGAGAGCGGGTGGCCCACCATTGCCTGAGCCCCTGCCGTGTCCGAGGCACTGGCGCGGCTGCCTTCCACAGCAGCCCTCTAGGCGCGCGGCTCTGTGTCATCGTCAAGAAGAGATGAAATTGTGTTCTATCTGTGGCATGAAAACCAATAAGTCCCTTTCATATTTTCACTTTAAAAAAAAGTTAAAATGAAGAGGAGGGTGTGTTTCCGTTAACTGGGGAGAGAATGTCCCCGGCACCCCCGTTTGGAGGGTGACAGATGCTGATTATGTGGAGAAACTTCTGGGGCACAGCTTGGGAGTGTGACTCTCCATCCTCTCCTTCCTGCCTGATTTCCTTGTTCTCTTTTCATTACGTGAAAAAAGTAAATAGGCTTTTTTCGTGTTGGGCCTGTCAGTGTGGTAGAACATGGAGTTTTCAGCAGCTGGTTGAATGTGTTGTTTCCATTTAGGGAGCTAAAAGAATCCACTTGGGTGAAGACTTAAAGAACATTCTCTCGGAAGCTCCAGGAAAATGTGTGCCTTACGCTGTTATTGAAGGTATGTTTATTGGCAAAATTAAACATTTCCTCCTCCAAGTTTGATGAAAAATCTTCTTGGCTGATATTGAGGTCCTTTTGTTTGGGGCAGTGGTCCAGAACCTGGACCTTGGGGTCAGGAAGACCTGTGTGATCCTGGTGCAATTACCCAGCCTTCCGGAACCTCCCTTACCCCATCTGAACAAACATTCCAACCTTTCAGGGGGGTTGGAGAGCTGAAATGATGGATCCTTGTAAAGTGCCTGCAGAGCAGAACTTACAGTGATGTCATTTTCCTCATTTTGATCAATGGAACTCAAACTAAAAACAATATTTAAATCACCTTGAATGGAAAGGGCAGAACAGTTCTTCAGAAGTAAGAGAATCTGTTTCTGTTTAGGGGCTGTTCGATCTGTTAAAGAAACGCTCAACAGCCAGTTTGTGGAAAATTGCAAGGGCGTGATTCAGCGGCTGACGCTGCAGGAACACAAGATGGTGTGGAACCGGACGACCCACCTTTGGTACATAGCCTTTCTCCTCTGGCCAGGCCTCCCAGTTGGCCTGCTCAAACGCGGGTGTCCTGGGTGCTGTTTCCATGTCTTCCGGTTCTCCTGAGACAAGGCCTAGACCAGTTCCTTCATGCTGACGGTATTCTTGCGGAAGAACGGTTTTTCCAGCCAATCCTAGTGGGTTTTTGTTTTGTATTTTTTATTGTGGTAAGAACGCTTAACAGGATACCAACTCCCCCTCTTTTTTTTTTTTTTTTTTTTAAAGATTTTATTTATTTATTTGACAGAGATCACAAGTAGGCAGAGAGGCAGGCAGAGAGAGAGAGGAGGAAGCAGGCTCCCTGCTGAGCAGAGAGCCCGATGTGGGACTCGATCCCAGGACCCTGAGATCATGACCCGAGCCGAAGGCAGCGGCTTAACCCACTGAGCCACCCAGGCGCCCTCCCCCTCTTTTTTTAAAAAAAGATTTTATTTATTTGAGAGAATGGGGAGGGGTGTAGAAGGGCAGAGAGAGAGGGAGAAGCAGACTTCCCATTGAGCAGGGAGCCCGACACTGGACTCGATCCCAGGACCCCAGGATTATGACATGAGCCAAAGGCAGATGCTTAACTGACTGAGACCCAAGCGCCCCAAGATTTATCCTTTTAACAGTACTGGGGCATACAGTACTATTAGCGACAGGTGCAAAGTTGTACAGCACATCTCTAGAATATATTTATCTTATATAACTGACGCTTTATACCCGCGGAACAGCAGCTCCCATATTCTTCTTTCCCAGCCCCTGGCAGCCACCATCCTGCTGTCTCCATGAATGACTATTTTATTTTTACTTTTTTGAGAGAGAGGGAGAGCATGTGTGCATGTTCGTGTGAGATGGGGGAGGGGCAGAGGGGGTGGGAGAGAGAATCTTAAGCAGGGTCCACGCTCAGCATGGAGCACAACGTGGGGCTCGATCTCACAACCCTGAGATCATAACCTGAGCCAAAATCAAGAGTTGGACGCTTAACTGACTCAGTCACCCAGGTGCCCCTGAGTGTGACTATTTTAGGTCCTTCATACAAGTATTTGACTTTCTGTGTGGTGGCGTAGTTCCTCTTATCATCCCCCAGGCTCATCCCTGTTGTCACTGTCACATATGGCAGAATTTCCCTCCTTTTTATGGCTGAATAATGTCCCACTGTGTGTGTGTCATATTTCTCGCTCCACTCATCTGCTGGTGGGCGTCTAGGTTGTCTCCACATCTTGGCTCTTGTGAATAGCGCTGCGGTGAACACCGGAGCGCAGATACCTCTTTGAGACCCTGATTTCACTTGGGATGCATACCCCGAGAAGTGAGATTGCCAGATCATACAGTAGTCCTGTTTTTGACTTTCTAAGGAATTGGATAGTTATTTGAAAGTGGCAAGGAGTGGTAAATGGAGGAGGTGGTCTAGGACAGTGCTTAGGGCCTACTGATCGGCCTGAGAACCTCAAGAACGGAGCTTCCCCGTCCCAAGGCACTAGGATAGCAGAGATTTGTGCGTATTCTTCCGGTTAGTGCGGACGTCACCCTGTCCTGGCATTTAGGCCATCGCCTCTCTGCCTAGGCAGGGGGCGTTTGCTGTCGTCTCTTCGATCTGGGATTCTCTCGTTGTTTCAGGAACGACTACTCAAAGATCATTCACCAGAGGACCAACACAGTGCCCTTCGACCTGGTCCCCCACGAGGACGGCGTGGCCATGGCTGTGCGAGTGCTGAAGCCACTGGACTCCCAGGATCTGGGCCTGGAGACCGTGTACGAGAAGTTCCACCCCTCGGTCCAGTCCTTCACCGATGTCATCGGCCACTACATCAGCGGCGAGCGGCCCAAGGGCATCCAGGAGACCGAGGAGATGCTCAAGGTGGGCGCCACGCTCACAGGGGTGGGCGAGCTGGTGCTGGACAGCAGCTCCGTGCGCCTGCAGCCCCCCAAGCAGGGCCTGCCGTACTTCCTCAGCAGCCAGGACTTCGACAGCCTGCTGCAGGGCCAGGAGGCCCGCGTCCGGCTCTGGAAGGTCCTGACATTGGTCTTCGGCTTCGCCACCTGTGCCGCTCTCTTCTTCATCCTCCGCAAGCACTACCTGCAGCGCCAGGAGAGGCGGCGGCTCAGGCAGCTGGAGCAGGAGTTCCAGGAGCACGAGGCGCAGCTGCTGAGCCGCGCCAAGCCCGAGGACAGGGAGAGTCTGAAGAGTGCCTGTGTCGTGTGTCTGAGCAGCTTCAAGTCGTGTGTGTTTCTGGAGTGCGGGCACGTGTGTTCCTGCGCCGAGTGCTACCGCGCCTTGCCGGAGCCCAAGCGGTGCCCCATCTGCAGACAGGAGATCGCCCGCGTGATCCCCCTGTACAACAGCTAACCGTGTGAGGGCCCCACGGGGCGACGTGAGGGGGGACACCCCTTCTCAGGAATTTTTGTCGTGAGGCCTTTCGGAGCGCAGTGGTGAGGGCCACTGTTAGCCCAGCTACGACTGAGGGAGGGGACTTGGGTGGGGGGAGTGTCCTAGTCCCATGCCTCTGACACTGGGATGCTGCCTTGTTGCCGCTGTGAGAGGGGACCCTTCCTCCGCTGGCTGAGCCTCACGCCCCCCCTCCCCCCTCCGGGGGTGGATGTGGTGGCCTTGCATTCCTTCCTGGCACCTGTAGAGAGAGAGAGAGAGAGAGAGAGAGAGTGTGTGTGTGTGAGAGAGAGAGAGAGAGAGTGTGTGTGTGTGTGTGTGTGTGTGTGTGTGTGTGACCTAAGGGCCCAAGTGGGCGATCTCTAGCTCTTCTGGTCCTTTCTGGGGAGTTACTGTGATCTGGAACCTTGAGTGACTCAGCCAGCAGGGTGGCAAGCTGGGCGCTGGGTCTGGTGTATGCCTCACCAAGCTGTCTCTGAAGAGTCGCCTTTGAGGAGACTGTCAAGTCTATCTTTGTTTCACTTATACCCCAGGAGAAAGGCCAGGCTGGACGTGTCACCTGGGTCCCTTTCCCCTCACCTCCTTACCTCTTAAATGCGTGCACGTGTGTGTCAGGACAGAAGGGAGTGAAGCCTGCTGCTTGCCTAAAAGATGGGGCTCTGGTCAGCTGGCTGAAGAGCGGCCACTTGAAGGGACAGTCGGACTGTCACGTCGTCCCCAGTGGTGAAGATGGCAGCTTGGCAGCCGCCCTCCTGGCGTCTCCATGACCTAAAGGGAGGGCCGTCCCAGCACACGGAGCACACCGTGCACCCCGCCGGCCCTGACTGGGAGTTCCTGGGGCCCAAGGAGGCTGAACGCTGGCTCCGACTTACCCTGCCCGAGATGAGCCCGGAAGGCCTCACCTCCTGCAGGAAGCAGTAGGGCCACTGCTCCCCCAGCCTTGCTCTGCCAGCCTCCCTCCCAGGCTGTCACCAAGGCAAGGGAGCCAGCCAGCACCCCGAGCACAGAGCCTTCTCCAGGTCCTGCCTCACATCAAGAAGTGAACGTCCCGTGGCAGAATCGCATTGTCCCTCCCTGGGTTGCTGTTCATCCCCTCTCCTGCCCCGCTCTTGTTTGTGGAAAGAAGTGGGGGAACCCCCCTCGCCTCCGACTAGTCAGAGGTCTTGTGCACAGCTCTCTCCCTTCCCTGGCTTTGAATATTCATCCCCTTTCCTCCTCTGGGGGAGGTGGGGTGCTCTTGGGGCGGATACCCCTTGTATGCAGGATCCAGTGTGGACAGCACAAAATAAACATGTTACAACCAAGTGTTAGCCTTTTGCTTTGTCAACGAAAGTTCGGTGGTTTGGGTGAGGCTTGCCCAAGATGGGATTGAATCCTACCAGGGGTGGAATGATCTAGAGACCTCATAGCCACTGTGTGTGTCTTCCTGGGCGGAAAGGTGCTTTGGGGCTCCTATAGGGGGTGTGCGGCTTGGTGAGGCAGAGGCCTGGGGCGGGCGTCCTGGAGAGCAGCTGGTTGGTATCTCTGGCCTCGCTGAGAAGTCCTGAACAGAAGGGCAGGGGGACAGTGGCACCGGGATGGGGTGCTGGGGGACAGCAGGGGGGAAATGAGCATTTAGATTTTATACTGTGCGCTCTTCTGAGCTTTGATTTCAAGGTCAGCTAATCCTCAGGAAACTGTAGGCTCTCTTGGCATCTGCATCTCACAGATGAGGAAATCACCCCCGAGGGGGTTTGTGGGGCTGGGGGCACATAGCCAGTGGTGGGGGATTTGAACTCCACCCGTGGACCCTCCCGCTCGCTGGTGGTGGCTAAGTTCCTCAGGGTCCATGGGAACCGCGTAGGACACTCCCTCCCGAGTTCATGGAGGGGCGGCCTGTGGAGGCATGGGCAGAGGTGAGAAGCCTCTTGCCAGCACTGAGTCCTGTCTGGGGATGTGGGAAGAGCCTGGGGGCTGGGCGGGTGAGGGGGTGACCCAGTGCCCTGAAAGTACCCGCCCCTTTTTCCTTGTCCTTCAGCCTTGACTTTTTCAGAAGGTCCAGCTTTTATTTTTTTATTTTTAAATTTTATTTATTTATTTTTAAAGATTTTATTTATTTATTTGACAGATCACAAGTGGTCAGAGAGGCAGGCAGATGGGGGGAGAAGCAGACTCCCTGCTGAGCAGAGAGCCTGATGCGGGGCTCCATCCCAGGACCCTGGGATCATGACCTGAGCCAAAGGTAGAGGCTTAACCCACTGAGCCACCCAGGCACCCCAATTTATTTTTATTTTTTAAAAAGATTTTTATTTCTCTGAGAGAGTGTAAAGGCGGGGGTGGGGGGAGCGAGCAGAGGGGGCGAGTCTTCAAGCAGACTTCCCACTGAACGCAGAACCTGATTTGGGGCTCTATCCCAGGACCCCGAGAAGATGACCTGAGCCACCCAGGCGCCCCGGTCCGGGCTTTCAGTACAGGTTGAACGAGCTGCCTATGGCCGGCGTATGTGGCGATCTATCCAGAGTTCAGCTCTCAGCACAGATTTCATGAGTAAGCCGGACCAGAGTGATCGAACAGGGAAGGCCACCAGCTCTATCCTAACCCCACTCGGATCTGGGCAGACCATATATGCCTCTACTGTTCCTCCAAGCCCAGCTGGGGACACAGAGCCGTGCCACACGCTCCCCGCCTTAGGAAGTGACAGATGGCAGGAAACGGACACGCGTGTACCCGGGTTCTGCATTTGAGGTTCCTGCTCAGTCCTAGCCCAGGAGGGGCTGACACTGTCTCCCAGCCTCCTGGCCCTGTGGCAGTTCCCACCTTCCACTGAGGAGCCTCATCTCCAGGAGGGCTGAACAGGACCTACCCTAAGACAGAGGGGCCCAGGCCGGGGAGTGGGGAGTGACAGGGAGGGGAGGACCATAGGACATTAGTGTCAAACCGACCTTGGGGTAGTTGTGAGTTTTCAGTTCTTTGCTAATTCAACCCTCACGCTCCGTCACTTCCATCCTAGACAGACACCTTCAGGGGTCCTCTTGAATATCTGCTCCTGGCTTCTTGAATGTCTGCGAGGCACTTGTGTGCATTAATGCGGTGGGTGGGTAGGGTCCATAGAGTGGACATGGTTATCCCTGCTTCACAAGCGAGGCTCAGAAGGGCTCTGGGTTTGCCTCCAGCCACATACATCGTGAGCTAGCCCGCGTCAGGTTCCTCACAGGCGGCGTTCCTAAGACTTAAGGCAAGCAAGAGGGGGAGACTGTATCACCCCATTTTGCAGGTTATATGATATGCTTGAGGCTACTAAGATCCAACTGGAATGCCTCCACATTTTGTCTTTATTACTTTAAGCCTGAGAGGGAAGGGGAAGTTGTCCAACAGACCCCTGAGTGTGGCAGACCCAGCGTTTTCCTGGCCAGTCAGCACCTCAACAATCACCAGTCACCCCCTGGTTTTACATATCACAGGGAGAGGCTTTGCACTTCCCCACCTTATCCTGATGGAACAGAAGCCAGAAGGCAGGTCTTTGGAATCCTAACTCATTCAGAATTATGATAGAAAATTAAAGAAGCAACAATACAGGGAACATTTAAAAAGCAAACAACACGACAAACTTGGCCAGTCTAGCACCCTTTACAAGGCCGGTCCCAGGCCATGGAAATCCCAACCGGACGTTGGGTCTGAGGCTGATGATCCCACAGGGCCTCTGGAATGCTCAGAGCAAGAGCTGGTCATGTTCAAGCTCATTGATGGGGATTTATTCATCTAACAAATATTTGCTAAACATATATTTAACAGTCTGTGCCTGGAGATGCAAAATGAGTAGGATAGTCTCTGCCCTCAAAGGGCTCCGAGTTGTCTCTATACACCAGCCACCAGCATTGTTTGAAAGGCAGTAAACCTTAGGGGGGCAGTGTGATGTCCCTCAGGGATTGGGCATTTTTGTGGTTCACAGAATACAGGAGCTGGGATGGGCCTTTGAAACGGACCTGGTTAGAGCAGATTCCCATTCAGAATCAACCAACCAAGGGCAGTTCTGTGTTACAAAAGGGGAGCCAGGCAGAGAAGACGGACCCTATAGAGCCTAGAATGACCTAGGAAAACACCAACCTGACCGTGTCCATCCTCTGCTGGAAGCTCTTCCCCAGGCTCCTTGTGATCTCCAGCCCCAGGCCCTGACTCTTCCCTGGCATCTGAAGGCCTGTGTAATAGAGCCCGGGCCACCTGTCCACACCTCTCCACATTCCTCTGTCCCACGCGTGTAGCTCTGGCCATGCAGTCAGTGAGGCTCCTGAGATAGGCTGTGACGGGTCCTGCCCGTGGCATCCTGGCCCTTCAAGTCGCTCATGTCTACTTACCCTTTCAAACTCAGCTTTAGGTGAGTGTCCCCTCCATTCCTAGATGCCTCTGCGGGGTTAGGGCTCCTCCCCTGAGGTTCCATAATACAGTCTTCTCATTCCTGCACCTAATTGTTGGGCTGGCAGAAAGGGCTACTTAAGATGGCGAAAGTTCCTGCCACAAGACCTGAGCTCGGACAGGAGAACAAATGCTCAAGCAGGAATCTGAGACCCCCGCCCCGGGCTCTAGTGGACCAATGGGACCCCTACGAGCAGGGGAGATATCCGAATAAGGGAAACTTGCCAAAAGACCCCTGAGCTCCCCTCAAGACCCCTTAAAAGCCCCCTCCTCCTTGCCTTGGGCGCAACTTCTGCCACTCTGCTTTCCAGAGTCAGGGAACCTCGCCCGAGGGTACCCACCTCCTCCCGGCGCAACTTTCCTGGCTCCCCTTCTTCTGAGCCCGGAAACTTCGCCGGAGAGTGTTTTTAATAAATCTTGCCTTGCACCCACTTTGCCTGGTGTTGTGTTTATCTCGCCGGAAAAACTTCACACTAATCTTGGGAAGGACCCACATCTTATTTTCTCTCAGGTCATCTCTATACACTAATTAGAGCTAACATCAGGGTTTGTTCTTTGCTGGGTACTCACCAAGTGCTCGCCAAGATCCATGTCATTTAATCCGTATCCTGAGTTACATGTTTGTATTAGTCCTTTAAAAGAGAAGGAACCTGGGTTCCCAGTGGAGGAGGGGGGGGTGCTCTGTCGGTCACGTGTCTGCTTTTGGATCAGGTCCTGATCCCCAGGTCCTGGGATCAAGACCCAGTGGACTTCCTGTTTAGTGGGGAGTCTGCTTCTCTCCCTCCGCCTCTGCCCCACTCGTGTTCTTTCTTTCTCCCAAATAAATGGATAAAATCTTTAAAAAATAAATAAATAAAGAGAAGGAAACCAAGGCCCAGAGATGTCAGGTATCTTGCGAGCTCATAGAGAGTCAAGATTTAAGCCCATGCAGTCTGACTCCAGGCCCAAGCAGTGAATGTCCATGGAATGCGTGTTGAGTAGCAAGTGTCCTAGACGTGCGGTAAGTGGTCCTGAAAGGCTGCCTGTGGGTGTCGGTTAACTGGGCCAGAGATGAGAGCCATGACCTGGTTGTATGAAGTGAGGGAAGGACCTCCTCTCTAGGGCTTTGGGCCAATGACGATAAACCATACGAGAGGAACATCACGTCCAGTGAGCTGACCAGAGCATTGAGGACTCCACATAGGGAAGTTGGAACCATATCATTGTGTGCTGGCAGATAGTCTGCACTGGCAGCCCAACCGCTGGCCTGCTCTCAGGTCCTGGCTCTGGGGCTGTGTGATCTTCATGGAGTGATTTGACCTCTCTGGGCTGCAGCTCTGTCTATAAACGGAGCGAGCTGGATCGAAGCCCTCCAAACCTCCAACCAGCTCTGCCATTTTGCATGTCTAAGAGTGGGTGGTGGAGCAATAAAGGGGAATTTGGGGGCCCTCTTTGGGATTGCAGGTCTGACAGAGGAGAGCTGGGCCCTCTTCAGGCTAGCTGCCCACCATAGCTTCAGGACCACATTCCCCTAAAGCCGTGGAGAGCAGCACATTTTCTAATTAGATAGTGTTAACTTATCAATTTTGAATGAGATAAGTTTCAGTGTATGATGTCCTGAATTGCTCCCCGGGATGCTCATTAGTCACGTCCCCTGCAGCTGCCTTATTGTTTTCCAGATGCCAGCCGAGGGGCCTGGCATTTCGCTTCCCCAAGAGCGGGCCGCACGAGGCTGAGCCAGTGACTCCAGCCTTGGTTAGAGGAACTGACCAGGCCTGGGCCAGGGTCCTCCTGTCTTACCCTTCACCCTCTGTCCTTGCCAGAGCGATTCCCTTCCACGACGTTCCTCAAATTCAGATCCCTCCAGGATTCAGCCACGACTCTGGGGGCCATAATTGAACAAGCATTAATTAGGCACCGAGTGTGCCCAGCACCTTGTATCTGTAACCTGAATGTTCTCTAGGCTGGGGGAGGGGAGGGAGGGAGGTTGTATTAATATTAAAGTCCAAACTGCCCCAACTGAAGGCCTCCCAGCCCCTCATCTTCTTTCCTAGTATTTAAGGTTCTTCATAGTTTGGAGATTCATAGACTCTTGCAATAAATTGGCCCATAGTCTTTTTTTTTTAATTTATTTTTTATTTATTTTCAGCATAACAGTATTCATTATTTTTTCACCACACCCAGTGCTCCATGCAATCCGTGCCCTCTATAATACCCACCACCTGGTACCCCAACCTCCCCCCCCCCCCTCCCGCCACTTCAAACCCCTCAGATTGTCCATAGTCTTTATTTCTTCCTACCCTTTCCCACTGCCAGGACTCGCTGCATGGGATCTCTCCTACGGTTGCAGTTCCTGATATTACCTCCAGGTGGCGCTGTGCCCTCACAGTTGAGGCCGGCTGGAGGCCTCAGGAACAACCTAGGCTGTGCTTCTAAAGATCTTTGCAAATTTTCTCTGCTCTCAGGGGCAAAAACAGGCCGGGAAGGATCCCGAACTGCTGATCTCAAGTCTAGCGGGGCACAGCCTGGAAAGGAGAGAAGCAGGGATTTTTCTCTCTGGTTCTTTCCTTTCTCTGCCCAGCTCACCAGGAAGCTGGGTGGAGATGTGAAAGTTTCAAGAAGCCCAGAAAATTCCGGGGGAAAAAAAATCCGCCATTTCTCCCCCGATAATTTTCCAGGCATTCACATCTTTAAATATACTAACCATGATTTCTTTCAACAAAAATGAGATATGCATAATGCATCACATGTTCTTAAAATACCCAAATGACTTCACACTGGTAAAGGATGCTTAAAAAATTGTATGGCATCGATTCTGATTCTCCCCCAAGAAGTGTTTTCTCGGCAGGAGAAAGAAGTGTCTCTTAGCCCGGCCTGCTGTCCTTGCTCTCGGTCTCTTCTGCCCTGCCTTTGCCTTTTTG
The DNA here is from genome assembly GCF_011764305.1 of Mustela putorius furo. Lineage (NCBI taxonomy): Eukaryota > Metazoa > Chordata > Mammalia > Carnivora > Mustelidae > Mustela > Mustela putorius. The sequence continues at coordinate 14,444,556 of NW_025422005.1, read as the reverse complement.
CTCCCTCATCCAAGTGCCCAGCTCCTCTGTCCCCTGATCGGGCTGCCTCTTGTCAACTACTTTACTCGGCAGTCCTACTTCTTATCTGCCCTGTTGCCTCTTGCCTTCCAATGTGGGTAAGAGTTTGTTCCTCTGCGTGTGGATCTGTCCTCTTCCCTGAGGCTTTCTTAGGCTCTCTGCTTCTCTCTGGGGAGCCAGGGGCTGCTTCTGTCTGCTTCTGCTTCTGTGTGGCTCTCTCCCCTCCATCTTTCTCACCTGCGCCTGCACCTGCCCTCGCAGACGGAGTTTCCTCTTTCCCCGTGCCCTGCTCAGGCAGGGTAGGATGCGGAGGGCTCTGTGACCATGCAGTGGCTGCTTCTCACTCTTCTCCCCTTCCTGTTACATCGGGATTTCCATTCCTAGGGAGCAAGGGCCCTTCTGTCCACCCCCGGAGGGCTTTAGGTGGTGGGATTCACAGCATGGGACTATCCCCTGCAATGACCCCACAGCATCTCATCGGATCCATACAATCTCCCTTTGAGGCTGATGAAGTATCCCCCTTTCAGAGCTGTGAAGAATTCTGGCTCAGAGAGGGAAGCAAGGCATCCACGCCCATGCGTGTGGTGTAGGGAGGGCTTTAGGAAGGGGTTTAGGAAGGGGTGCAGCTGGGCGAGGCACGGGTCTTCTGATTTACTCTCTTTTACTTGCTCTTCAGCAGGTCCAGTAGACAGATCTGTGCTGGGAGACCTGGGGTCTTGGTCCTGACACTGTTGTCACAGGAAACTGTTGGGGAATAGCAGTTGTGGGATCTAGTCCTGCGTTCTTTAACTTTAAGGGGCCATGGAGGTTCAGAGATCCCCTGGAAACTGGGTACACAATTTTCTGCTTCTGGGAAAGAGAATCCCCTCTCTTTGATCAGATTTCCAAGTTCTCGGCTTACAAGGGTTAGACTCTTTAAGCTTAGAGCCTCTCCATTTCTGTGGGTATGCCGAGGTGCAGAGGCTGGAAGAGGCTTGTCCTGGGTATCCTCAGGGAGGCAGTGTTGCCCAACAGTTGAGAGCTCAGCCTCGCGACAGACGGCAGACCTGCTGCCTCTCCTGGGCCGTTGCAGCCCTGGGCTTGCCACTCCACTTTCCTGGCTGCAGACCCTTACAAATGGTCTAAGACAGATGAGAGTCACTCCCAAGGTAATGGTGAGCATAGACTGTCTACAGCCGTTAGCATGATCAGGGGCCTGGTAAGCTCTTAGTAGTGACTGGGCAGTAGGAATTTGGGGTCAGGAGGTGGTGGTGGCCCTTTCTGACTTGCTGGGGGTCAGTTCCTTCTTTGTCCCCTTTAGCTCGGCTCATAGCTGTGGTGGGGTCAGGTACCCTTTCGTCAGCAGACTTTGGGCCTCTTGGGAGCTCTGGACAGATGAAGGCAGACACCTAGGTAAAGTATCCAGAGCCCTGGATTCAGAGTCAGACCCCAGTTCCCAGGCTCCTGAGCCCCCCCATGTGTCTCTAGGGCTACCCATCCCTGTCTGCCCCTGGGGTCGTGTGGATGCCGGAGAGCACCATGGCGCCAGGCCTGTCAGCTGCTCTCTTTTTTTCCCAGCCCGAGAGGGGCTATCATTTCCCAGGGTGACACAGAGCCCCAGCACCCCAGGGGCTCGGTCTGGTTTGGGGGTTGTAGGCAGAGCTGCTCTCTTAGAGTTCCAGGACCCCCCGTCCCCCCACGTGTGAGGATGCAGAAGGAGGAGGGTGGGGGTGAGCGGAGACAGGACGCCATACGGGTTGTCCCCTTTTCATGTTCTGGTGACATTTGGCTCCTAAACCCCTCCCAGCTGTCCTCACCCACCGTTCTTTAGGTTTTCCTGAAGAACCTATGGGACTCTTAACTCTGTGGGCTGTGGGCACAATAAAAACTTAAACATTTAAAAAATCACTCTCCGATACGTTTATTTATTTTGTCTGAAACACAGCGAACGTCCTTGTTGAGAAAGGCCCTTTTTTTCTGACTAATGGTGGGTGCTGCACCTCCCGCCCCCGTGCAGTTCCGGGTGGGCTGAGCGATACAGTGCTGATGGAGGGGAGCCCTCCGTTCCAGCAAGGCCTGGCATCGGGGCCCCAGTTTCCCCGTCTGTGCCGGGAGGAGGCTGGACTAGCTGAACTCTGGGTGGTTTCCCACGGAGCTGTCTCGAGCTCTGGGCATTCTTTGGAGACCCTTCGGGGAGGGGACGGTTGGGGGGAGCCAAAGGGTGGGTCTTGAACGCTTAGCTCCCCAGCAGCTTGCCCTTTATCTATTATTTACTTACTGGGGTCCCTTGTGAGATGATTTCTGAAGAAAGGGGCTTGGTGATTAGACAGATGAAGGGAAGAAGCGAAGAGCCCTTGAGCCGTCCTGGGGGAAGGACGGTGCGGCCACCGAAGTCCTCAACACACGTTTGCTGAAGGAGGGAGAGACACACGAATTCTTCCCTTTCTGTTTTTCGATTCAAGGCCTAAGCCACGTCCATGCGTTAACACGCCTCTCTCTCAGGGCGTGTTCCCCGGGCATATGTGCCAGAGCCGGCGGCGGGGGCGGGGGGGGGGGTGCGCAGCAGAGGCCCTGCCTGGCTGCACCCAGGTTCTAGTCCCTGAGCCGACAAGGGTAGGGGTGACACAGGTTGGCATCCAGACTTGGCTCAGAGCTACGATGCCCTGCTGGGAGGCCTCTTAGCCTCTCTGGAGGTGACCAGCTGGCCATTGACCTCGCACAGCATCCTGATGGGAGGCTAGGGTCGGAGCCAGTCCTGGCAAGTCTCCACACTCCCCGCACTCCCCTCTGTGGCAGCATCCCTGAGGCTGAAGTTTCCCCACGGTCTCATTCTTCTCTGAGTTCTGCCATCGCTCTCGGCTGCGGCCACTTGTGCCCTGGTTTCCCCGTCTGGATAGGAGAGAAGGGAAGGAAAGAAAGAGAACCACTGTGTGCCAGGTTTGTGCTGGTGCTGCTGGGGCTGGCTTTCCCTTTATTCCCCCCCCCCCAAACACTGGTGTAGGGCTCAGTGCACAGCAGGGACCTGCCAAGATCTATTACTTCAACCTGGGAATGTCAGTGCCCCAGGGGCCATGGATGTAGTCCAGTCCTGTGGCCCCCAATTCTACAGAGTCCTAGGGTCCCTTGAAGGAGATTTCAGATGAAATTTGAGGGGAATGCCCCCCACTTTTGCCTCAAGGAGTTTTTGTCTATTTGAGATTTGGGAGAACTGGCAGATTTTGCAGTTGGAAAAAAGATGCGATTTTCTTTGTTTTCTATTTTGTGATGTAGAGTCAGCGGCCTAGGGGAGAGCACCAGCTTATTCAGGGCCACAAAGAGAGTCAATAGCTGAGGATGAGAAGTACGTTCATCCAGGACTTACTGTGTACCAGGCATATGATGAGTGTATGAGCTCCTTTCCCGAACAAATAGGAATGATTGTTTATTCCTGACCAAATAGGAATAATTATTAGCCCCATTCGACAGATGAGAAAACTGGGGCACCATGAGGTGAAATAATCATGAAATTAGGAAATGCCAGGTTAGGGATTTGAATGTGGTGCCCCCAGGGAAGGCTGCCACCCACCCCGGGGGCTACTGCACTAGACCGTGTATTGCCAGTCTTCCTTGATGGGTAGCAGGGAGGGCAGCTTCCTCTCCGGTCTTGCTTGGTCCACTCCTCCATCTGGCCCTGGAACCCTCAACACAGCCCTGGGCATCTGGCTCACAGCCAGCCCCTCAGCTTTGGAGGAGAACGCACAAATCCCCAGGCTATGTCTGCATCCAGGTCTAGTGCCCCAGGAATAAAGGGATGCCCCACTGGAGGCTGGACAGAAGGGAGGATGGTTGCGGTATTTGTAACTGAGACAGCTGGGAGGCGTAGAGGTGTGGACAAAATACCACACCGATTCACACTTGCTCTTGCAGCAAGGTCATGTGAACTTGAAGACACCAGTGAAGACACCAGTCAACCTTCAGGTACCTTATCTGTAAAATGGGCCTGACTGTCCTAGTCCTGCAGCTTCTAAAGGCTAAGGGAAGGCTCTGAGGGAGGGTGTAACAGTCATGGAAATGCTTTTCTAACTGTCAAGTGCTGAGTGCCTGGAGGGTGTGTGTGTGGGTGTGCTTCAGGAAGGGGGTGTGTACTGAGCTGGGAAGGTGCAATGCAGCCACCTTTAACCTTATTTGGAACAGGGCAAGGAAAACCTAAAAACAGATGCGGTTTAAAAGCCGGCTTATCTTCTTACTCTCGCTTGCTGTGTGTGCAGGGTTCCTCGGCCCTCCCTGTGCTGCTGTGCTCACCTCTGTAGAGCAGGGACTGGGCTGCATGCTCATTGTGTAAATTGCTTCATATCTCTGCAGGTAACTGGATGAGTAGGGTGGTCCCAACCCTGCGGGGAGTGTCCCCTACAAGGACCTGGAACTACAGCTGGCAAGAGTGGCTTCTCCTGGCTCCATCACTAGCCTGTGACCTTGGCAAGGCACTTATCCCCTTTCTGGGAATATCGTTAGACAGGGATGGGAGGTCTCCTCTTTCTACCTCGGAAGATATTTATTTTGAGAAGCAAGGTCAATCATGGATGTGAAATGCATTGCGGGGAAAACAGAAAAGCAGGATACATTTGTAAGAGCTTCTTGTTGTAACTCGATCATCCTCCTGGTTATGCTTTTGTTTTCTCTTCCAGCATTTGGCCTGATGCTAACCTCAAAGCAGACACTCTGCAGAGCCTTCATGAATGGGGCAGCTTGTGGAGGGGAAGCAAAGGGAAGCTGCAGACCGGCACTGACCAGCTGACTCGCTGGGGGATTTGGGGCAGGCCCCTGAGCCTCTGTCTCGGGGTCTTAGTTGCCCCCTTGTCCATGAGGTTGGGCTGCCTCGTCCCTTAGGGATCCTCCCAGCTCTGACAGCTCAGAAGTGGGAATGAATGAAGCGCTAGTGTTCTTTCTCACTACTCATTAAGCACCAGGAGCCTGATTTCATTTTGTTCTGCTAACAGCCCTGTGAGGCATCCAGGCAGCTAGCCAGCCAAATGCCCCATTTTACAGCAGAGATAATGGAAGTTCAGAGAGGGGACGTGACTTGTCCCAAGCCACACAGCTAGCCAATGACAGGATAGGGATTCAAACCCAGGCCCCCTCCCATTCCCCACCCATCCCATGCATCCCACTGTCTGTGTCTCCGGTTTCTCAGCCCCCTTCCTCCGCTCTCCCCCAGGGTGCCTGGCTTCTGGGCAGGGGTCCCTTTTGCACAGTTGGGAGAGGGCGCTGGTCTGGCTCCTCTCTCGTCGCCCCTCGACCAGATGTGGTGTCCTAAAAACCACACTCCTTTCCCTCCCACCTGCCCCCACGCGGAATTCCAGAAGGAAGGGGAGCGTGAACCTGAGGGTGCTCCTTCACCAGGGGTGGGGCCAGGTGCTGGGGCAGCGGTTGGTCCAGCTGAGGCCTCACGAGGGGGGGGGGGCGGGGACCTAGATGTGTTCCCTGGCTCTGCCTTCGCTGGTGGCACGACCTAGGGACGGTTACCCCTCTCGGCACTGGCTCTGCCGAGTGAAGGCGCTCTCTAGGGGAAGAGCTGTTGGCTTTGGGCGAGGATAACGAGCCCTCCTCACGTCCCTTTCCCCCCTCGGAGTTACCATCTGCTTGGCAGATGCGCCTCCCAGGCCTCTGGGGGCTGCCCCAGTCTCCCTCCCGGGATCGGGAGCCCGCTCCTCGCCACAGAAGCCACAGGGTCTCCCCAGGGCTCGAGGCTGTTGCTGGCAGGGAGGTCCCCCAGGGCAGAGGGCTGCAGGCCCGGGGCGTCCCCGGAGGAAGAGGAGGAGGCGGTGGACGCCGAGAGCCCGGCACCCCGGGCGAGCCCGGCGTAATGAGGCACTCCCCTCTCCTCCGGGAGGCGGGGCTGCCCCCTCCACCCCCGCCATCCGCCTCCACCCAGAGGCCCTGCGGGAGCCCGAGTTCTGAGTCTCGGCTTGGGAGCAGGGCCTTCCAGGGCGATCGCCGTGGGGGAGGAAGGGGGTGAGGCCCAAGGGGCCGGGCGCCGGACGTGTGAAGGGGGGAGCGCCAGTGTGGCGGGGGAAGGGGGCTTCCTGGTTTGAGGCCGGCGCGGGAGGCTGCGTCCTCAGGTCGCCCTCGCGCCCTCCGACCTTTCGCCCAAGCGTCCGGCCTCGGGGGAGACCGGCGTCCATCTGTCCTTCCCGGCGTGTGGTCTTTGGCCCGCGCCCCCCCCCCACCCCTACCCCCGCCTCCCGCCCCACGCCCCGTGGCCCGCGCCCTGCCGAGGCCGAGCGGGCGGCAGGTCCGGCGCTCACCGGCTCGGGGCCGGGTAAACACCCCGCGGGAGGGGCGCGGGGGGAGGAGGCGCCCGGAGGCCGCCGGGCCGGGGCGGGGCTCGCGGGGGGCCCCTGGGCGCAGGCGGGCCGGCGGGGGCCGGGGGCGGGGGCAGGAAGCGAGCCGCGGCCCGAGCCGGCCCGCGCGGCCCGGTGACGTCGCGCGGCTTCCAGGGATCTCTCCCCGCGGCCCCGGGTCCCCTCGTCCCCGCCCTCCTCCCGCCCTCCTCCCCGCGCCTCGCCTCCGCGCAGCGGCCGGCATTTCTCGCTCGCAGCTCGCTCGCGGGCCGGCTTCTCCGTCCCAGCCTCCTCCTCCGCGCTCCCACTCTCCGCCTTCCCTCCTCGACCCTCTTTCTCTCCCCGCCGGCCCCGTCCGCGCGCCTCTCCGCTCCGCCCTCGGCGGCGGCGAGCCGGACCCGTCGCTGCCTCCCCTTTCTTCTCTCCCTCCCCTCCGTCTCTCCCTGCCGGTTCCCCTGCTTCCCTCTCCCTTTCCCCTCTGTTTTTCTCGCCGTCTCCCTCCCGGTTTCTCTCTCCCCTCCCTCCCTCCGGGCATCCTCTCCCCTCCACCCCCGTGCCCTCCCTCTTCCCTCGCTCCCCTCCCCCTCCGCCCCTCGGCGCCCCGCCGCTCGCCGCTCCCCAGTCAGCCTCCCCGAAGCCGCGCGGCCGCCGCCCGCACTCGTCGCAGGACCGGCCCGCCGGGCTCCCCGGGGTGCGCCCTCCTCGGCCCCGCGCCCCGCGGGCTCGCCGGGACACCGCCCCCCCACTCCGGCTCGCGGCCCCGCCCGGCCCGGCCCCCGCCCAGCGCCCGAGCGCGCCGAGGATGTGAGTCCTGCTCGCCGGTGCCGGAGCAGCAGCCACTCGCGCGCCGAGCCGGAGCGTAGCGCAGCGCAGCGCCGGGCGCTCGCAGGATCGCTCGGGCGGGCGGCGCGCTCTCGCCTCCGCGGTGCCCCCCGGCCCCTCGCCGGCGCCACCGCCGCAGCTGCCCGCGGGCGGTCCCCGGCCGGCCGCCCCCGGCCCCAGCGCCGCTGACCCTGTCCGCCGCGGGCGGGGACGCGGGCGGAGGAGGCGCCGCCGCGGAGCCCCCGGACGCGACCATGTCGGAGGTGCTGCCCTACGGCGACGAGAAGCTGAGCCCCTACGGCGACGGCGGCGACGTGGGCCAGATCTTCTCCTGCCGCCTGCAGGACACCAACAACTTCTTCGGCGCGGGGCAGAACAAGCGGCCGCCCAAGCTGGGCCAGATCGGCCGGAGCAAGCGGGGTGAGTTAGCGGCCCCCTCCCCGGACGCCCCTTTTCTCGGGCGCCGAGACCTGGCCGAGGTTTGTGGGGGCTCTTCAGCACCCGGGAGCCGGTTCCGACCGAACGGAATCCCATCGCGCGGAACTGGGGGGATCCCGCACTGCGGGTCCCGCGCCCGCTGGCCGCAGAAACCCCTCCCCCTCAGCCTGATTCCCGCTGGGGTCACCCAGGGGGCGTGGCGGCCCCGAGCTACCGCGGGGGCTTGGAAGGTTATTCTCGGGTCCCCACCCGCGGCAAAGTTTGCTTTTCGATTTCTAGCCCCCCTCCCCTTTTGCGCAGTGTAGGTGCAGCTGCACTCGCTTTATAACCCGGGGGTGGGGGTCCCAGGGCTCCCCCAGGGACGGCGTGGAGAACTGCTTGGGGGGAACCCCACTCCCGCGGGGAAGGCTAGGGGCTTTCGGGGCGCACGGCTTCTCATTGTTACTTAGCACGGGGAGGGGGTGGCGGAGTCCAAGCGCTAGGCGCGGGAGCTGGAAAAACCGGGGGGAGACTGGGACGCAGCGAGGCTCGGAGAGGAGCTCCAGAGGCGCGGGGACAATGAGGGGACCTATAGCTGCCCGGAGATATTGAGACGCAGAGATGGGGGGCTGGTGGGGGAGGCGGGTGGTGGATTGGGGGAGACCGAGAGGGGCAGAGGCCAAGACAAAGCTCGGGAGAGGGAGCCAGAGCGGGAGACAGCGAGCCGGGGACGCCAGTCGGAGAAGGACAGAGAAGCAGCTGAAACAATGAGGGAGACCGACACCCCAGACGGAGAGAGACCCAAAGACCTCGACAGGTGACGGCCACGCCGAGAGACTGCTGGCGGGACCGAGGAAGGCGAGGCTGGCTAGGTAGAGGCGGTGAGAGAGGCGGAGGGGCCGGCGGATGCCGGCAGCGCCGGGAGGCTCTGACCTCTGCCGCGGCCGGCGGAGCGGAGGGGGCGCGCAGGAGGGGTCGCCGGCCCTGGCCAGGCCAGATCCGCGACCCGCCGCGTGCCCCCTTGCTCCCCGCATCTCCGTACCCAGAGCCTTAGACACCCGCGGCGTGCTCGGGGCACCCCCGAGGGTCCCCGAGCGGGGACCCTAGCACCTCCTCCCCTCCGCCTTCTGCCGGCGAGCCTTCTTTCCGTAAATGCGCCGGGGAGGTGCGGTTCGGTGAGGACGCGGCCGGTCGGCGTCTCGGCTGCGGCCGGGCCTGCGGGATTTGCGCCCTTTCCGCCGCCTTTTCTCAGACCCGAACCCGGACTCAGCCTGGGGTCGGGGGGAAGCGGTTCAAAGGGAAGCGGCACAGGGTCCCCCCGGCGGAGACAGAGGAGGTTGGCGCGCGAGGAAAACCCCCCCTCCCTCGGCCTCCCGCATTTCCCAGTCCCCGGACGTAGCGGGCGACATCGGAGACCCCCGGCGAGGCCCAGGCGCGCTCACGTCTCCTTCTCTCCCCTTTTTTTGCAGTGGTTATTGAAGATGATAGGATTGATGACGTGCTGAAAAATATGACAGACAAGGCACCTCCTGGTGTCTAACTCCCCCAAAGACAATGAGTTAAGGGAGAGTAAGAACGGCGGTAACAGTTATTGGCAAAAAGCATGAAAAGAGAAAGCACTTTGAAATTCATGACTAGCTTGCTACCCACGATGAAATCAACAACCTGTATCTCGTGTCAGGCCGGGAGACAGACGAGGCGCGAGAAGGAGGAGGAGAAGGCTCTGGGCTCCTCAGCAAAAATAAAAATTAAAAAAAAATTAAAAATTTAAAAATCACTATATACACACATATAAAGAAATAAAAAAGAAGTCTCAGTACAGCTATTTGTCAAAATTAATATCCATTTCCTTTTATATACAGTGAATATTGCGCAATGATCTGGATTTTGAACCACTTAAATAATGAAGCGGCAACACCGGGTGTTTTGAGGTGTTGGCATTCTTCACTGATTTGGCTGTTCCCAATGTTTACACTATTTAATCTTGCAAAAATGATTCTGTGCACTTGGATGTGAAATGCTGTCCGGTTTTATTTTTTTATGTTGTTATCCTTGGATGTATGAAAAATCAGCAGATGATCTCTATAGATACTATGTTTTATTTTGGTCATCATTTGAAGTTATCAGGAATGTGCTTAAAACAAGAAGAGAACTTTTCTAAGGAATGATACAAAGGAAGAATCCTTGTTTTATTTTAAAATGACTTGTAAAGCTTGTGTTTCTTTGTTGCTGCAAGCTATTTGCCCAAGTTAATGCAAATGGACACATTTTATATGTCAGGAAAAAAACCCAGAAAAACAAAACAAAACAAACAAAAAAAAATGCTTGAGCTCTTTCTAACCTCTTCCTGCAGTCTGTTGTGTGAGCAGCCTGTTTTTTTTCTCTAATATTGTGTCAGTTTATTCTCTTTAATGGGCTGTAAAAAAATGTAATCACAAGAGTGCCAAATATCTTGAAATGCCGAAAGGCATTTTGGTTTCTTTTCTTTTTCCTTGTGCTCTGAGTCCACGTAAAGGAATGCTTGGAGTGTCTTTTCTGTTATTTATAGGGGTTCTCTTAAGGCACACCAGCTGCCTGTTTTGCATGGTATTTGCAAAAAAAAAAACCAACAACAAAAAAAAAAAAACACCTCTTGCGTGAGGAAATCTTTTACCACTTTTTGTTTGCAACTTTGGACCTCAAGAGGTTTCTTCCCTTCCCTGTTCCCTCTTTTCTTAATTCGATATTCTGGATGTCGCACCTGTAACCAGCACACGGGGCTCTTTCTCCAACTTAAAATAAAAGAACTGTCCCTGTGTCTCACTCCTCTCTGGTCTCTGCTTTGGTGTTGGGGGACTTGCTTTTGTCTGCTGGCTGCAGACCAGAAGGAGGGACTGGTAGCTTTGGTCCTGGAGGCAGCAAGGCAGTGTGGAGGGCCCCCAGGGCGGTGTTGGGCTCAGATGGCTGGAAAGACAGTAGACTGACAGGGCCATCGCCGGAGGGAGAGTTTGTTCCATTTGGATTTGCAAAGGGCTCTCCCTGCTTCCCTGGGTTGCTGCCATCCCTTGGGTGCTGGCGATGAAGGTCCCGTGTGTTGGGAGGCAGGCAGTCTTGTTAAAAAGAGTAGTGTTTAGAGGCTGGTGGACTTGGATTAAAATCCCAGCTTCTTCGCGTCCTACCTATATGGATTTGAGCAAGTCACCTTGCTACTTGAAGCCTCAGTTTCCAAATCTGTGAGCTGGGGGTCAGGCAGCTCCTGCCTCCTGGAGTTGTGGGAAGTTTACCACCACACCCAGCAGGCTGTAGCACTCTTACAGGCCGCTCTATGCCCATAGAATGCTTCACCGGGGGCCATCTGTCCTCAAAGGCAGGACTGAGGAGCAGCGACACCCTTTCCCCTGCACCTTGGGCTTCTGGAGTTCACAGGCCATTGCAGAGTTCACAGGTCACTGTGTAAGGGATGGGCCCCGTCTTCTGGGGCCCACACAGCCTGGTAGGTCTCAGGCTTCCCCCAATCACCAAAGAGGGTCCTTATGAAACAAAATCTCAGTCCCTCGCGGGGTTCTGGGGGCAGGTAATGGTGATGGAGCAGGTCGCTGTGGGGGGAGGGTTTGGGAGAAGGGTTTTTGGCTGAAGAAAGGCCTGGAGAAGTTTTTTTTTTTCTTTTTTCCGGGGGCTGTTCTGCATCCAGGAGCCTCAGTGCCTGGAGTTTTTAATGTGTTTGTTGTAAAACTGTCAGCCAGGGAGTCACAACACCGCTCATGGTGACAGGAGTGTGATTGTGACTCAGACATCAGGTAAGACAGGCCCCAGGGTGGTGGCAGTGGGGGTGGGGAAGAGGGGCTCCAGAGGGCCTGTGGGGGAGGGGGTGATGTCTCATCCCCCTTCCCAGGCAGTGGAGGCCTTGAGCCTCAGGAGGGCCCAGCAGAGAGGCTGGACATCCTATGAGCCATTAGTGGGAATGGAGGGCTGGTGGTGGGAAGTGGGAGCTGGTGGTGGCAGCAGGATGCCCGGGGGATGGCAGCTTGAGCTTCCCAGGCGCGTGACCTGTTCCTGAACCTGGCTCTGTGTCCAGCCAACCCCAGAGAATCCCAGTGTTTTGGAGCTGATGGGCCTGTAGGCACCACAGAGCCTGACTCTCTTTCCCCTTGTGCTTTTCCCGTGAGAAAGTGGAAGGTTGCCACGCTGGGAGCGCGAGGCAGGGCCCACCTTCTGCTCGGCCTCAGTCGGCCAGGAGGGGCGGGAGCCATATGAAAAGAGTCTTTCTGAAGACATCTCTTGGTCCATACCAGGAGTAATTACTGCTTAGCTGCTCGATACAGTGCAGCTCTTCTCTCCCGTAATCCACCCGGCAACTCTGGAAACCCACAACGATGAACTCTCTGGTAGGTGAAGAAATGGATGCCCCAGAAGGGCTAAAAGGACCACAAAACAACCACACTAGCTGAGCTTTGACTGTACGCCAGGCTCACAATAGCCCTAGGAAGCTGGCTTTATTCCTATCCGGATTGTGCAGGAGAAACCAGGACTCAGAGATGCGAGGTAAATTGCATAAGGCTGGTGTGCTAGTTGGTCGGCTCAGCAGGAGTAGAACCCAGAGCCTCAGTTCCAGGACGTTGTGGGGGGAGGGGGGGGGCAATGCAGAATCACCAGAGCTCAGTCCCAGCTGCAGCCATTGTCCTTCAGCCTTAAAGACCCTTTAGCTGGTTCGTTGTTTCGAGGTTACGCTCTCTGCCTTCTGCACAACAGACAACTGCATAAGCGGTCAGGAGGGAGGCAGTGCTTGGATGTGTCAGTGAAGGCCTGGAGCTGCCCTCTGCCAGGAATGGGGGGATCACGGTAGCCCTCTGCCCAGGCTCTGGGTCCACTTTAATAAGTGACGTATTAAAATGTTCTCGCCGGAGGCCACCCCGTCAGCCAAGGCAGAATCCTCTGCCTGGGAAGACAAGAGTCGGCTTTTCCGGAGAGCTCCATTCAGCAAAAGGGAATATTAATCTTTTAAATATACTCCAACATCGGGGTAAACATTTGTTGGGAAGGCACTTTGGGGACTGGGCAGATACCGGATTATACAAAGGGCCGAATATGTTTGAAGTATCCGGTTAGGTGGCAATAAATATGGAAAAGGCCATGACGAGTCCAAGGTGGGGGAGGGCCTCCCTGTATCCATCCAGCCACCAGGGCTGCATTGTTCAAACTTCACTAACTGAATGCTTGCAAATAAGCATGCATCTCCCTGGATTCTGCTTCTGTGGCCCATCCAGGTCGACAGTCCGGAGGAATATCCAAAAGCACCTTTAAGGGAGAAATTGGCAAATTGAGTTTTAAAAGAAAGAGACTCGAATGTCACTGGATTAAAGGATTAAATAGGAACTCTTACCTCTCCCCTGCTTAGAGCCTGGTGCATAATGAATGGTAACCACCAATGAATGTATATTAAGTGCCTACTATGTGCCAGGCAGTAGACTTTTAGAGCCTGGAAAACAGATCTTGTTGTACGAAGCGTCTTTGTAGAAGTACCCATTGGGGGTACGGAGGGGGCAGTGGAGGCTTCACTGTGGAGTCTGGGAGCAGTTTGGAGGAGTCCGCTTACCTATTGTCATCAGCTCCTCAAAACCCCCGATAAATTCAATCCTAAGTAAATCTCAATGCTTGTTTTCCAAAGGCCCTGTTCGGAGAAGTCTACCCCTCTAACCATGTTGCCAGAAGTCTTTCTTCTCCGGATGGGGACTTGGATGGGGACTTGCAGGTACTGAACCTCTTGCCTAAGAAAAGGAAGAGTGTGGCTCTCTGCTCAGATCTTCTCCTTTGACAAGTCCTCAAGTTCCATTCATTTTCACAAATATCAACTTAGCACCTGCTATGGGCCAAACACCAAGTATGTAGCCATTAGGAAGTGGGAGTTTTCATTGAGCTTGAAAAGAATGACAGTTCTGTGGAAAGGGGGTTGGGCTGGGGTACCGCTAAAGTCGCAGCCTGGACCCTTGCTTCAGGCAAAAAAGAGGGAACCAAAAAGAACCTGGTCTTAGGGGTTGCCTGAATCCCACTTTTCCAAAAGGTAAATTTTTACTTTAGAATAGTTTTGGATTCACAGAAAAGTTGTGTAGATAGCATGGAGTTTTCAATACCCCTGACTCAGTTTCTCCTATTGTTAATGTCTGACATTACTATGGTACATTTTTCTTTTTTAGATTTTGTGCATTTATTTATTTATTTGAGAGAGGGAGTGAGCGAGCAAGGGGAAGGGCAGAGGGGGAGGGAAAGGAAAAGAGAATTGCTGAGCGCAGTCCAACTCGGGCCTTCACCCAGGGACCCTGAGATCATGATTTGAGCCAAAAGCAGGAGGCAGATGCCTAACCTGAGCTACCCAGGTGGCTGAGCCACCCAGATGCCCCACTTTGGTACATTTTCTGCAACCCAGGAACCAACCCTAGTACACCACCACTAGTGAAACTCCACTGCTCATTTGGATTTCATTCCTTGTTTACCTAATGTCCCCTTTCTGTTGCAGGATCCCACCTGGGACACCACATTCCAATTAGTCATTGGATCTCCTTGAGCTCCTCTGGGCCAGCAAAATTTCTCAGACTTCCCTTGTTTTTGATGGAGGACTGGTATTTGGTAGACGGTCCCTTGACTGGGGTTTATCTGATGATTTTCTGGTGATTCAGCTGGGGTTATGGGTTTTGGGAAGCACAGAGGTAAATTGTCCCTCATTACATCATATCAAGAGCATGACTTACCACTGTTGCCATTGACCTTGATCATTCAACTGAGGCGGCATTGGTCAGGTGTCTTACCCTCCTGTCTCCTTCCATACCGTCCTCCTTGGAAGGAAATCATCATGTGTAGCCCACTTAAGGTGTGGGGAGTTATTCTGTTGGGAGAATATCTCCATAAATTACTTGGGATTCTTCTGCTCAGGTCATGTGAATGACCCACTTTTTGGCCATTCAACTTTGCCCTGTGTTGGACAAGCCTACTGTGGTTTAGATGTAGTCATGAATTCCAGCAAATGGAAAAAAAAAAAAACCAACAACAACAACCAAAAATGTCCATAAGGCCAAGGTGCTGCCTGATGACCGATAGATGGAGTCCTACAAAAAAATAGATTAAAAAAAAAAACAACAAAAAAACCCACACACACAAAAACCCAACAACCTTAATAAAAGCAACTTCCTGTGGAGGGGAACTGTCACCCTGGTTAGAAACTGTGCAGAATTTTCTCTTGGAAACCTCAGGCAGTTGCTCTGGTTTATAAAATCTGCCTATTGGAGGGAAGCAAAAAGAAAAAAAAAAAAAAGGTTGTCATTATTCCAGCAACAGAGATTCTCCCAAACCATATGCAAAAATAAATCCGAGGACCGGGCTGTATCCCGGGAAACCTGGCAGCTGGGCCCGAGCTGGTGGGGTGGCCCCCAGGGACAGAGAGGCCATGCCTATGGGCCCCAGCCGCTTCTTCAGTGCAACCCAAAGTCTCGGGAAGACAGCCCCACCTCAGGGCCTCACCAGCCCCCGCCCCATCATTCTGGGAGGAAGATTTGATTTATCTTGTCACCTCTCACATTGGAGGGTTTGTCCTTAACCCAGGGCTGTGCATGCCCTCGGGCCTGGAGGAAGGTCCTTGACCCAGAAACAGCTGTTCGAGGACAAAGGGTCACCAGAGGGAAAGGGAGGTCAGGGAGGAGACAGGCCGAAGGGAGGAGAAGGATCTGGGAAATGTGCCATGGGAAATCCTAACAGAATGGCCATGGGGGCTGGGCAGATGAGGGGCAGGCGGAGATGGCAGCAAGTTGTCAGGGAAAGGGGTGTCCTGGAAAGCAGAGAGCTGGTAGCCAAGGCCTTAGGGGGCTTGGTCTGGGAGAGTGTTGAGGCAGTGGAAATGAACTAATTAATGAACTAAATCCCTGTTCCTTTAAGACTCCTGTGCCAGGGATGAGGGGTGTGGGCGGGCTGGGTATTGGACTTGGCTGGCACTGGGGCCACAGAACTGGCCTTCAGGGACCTCATTCTCTGGACAATGACCCTTTGACGAGAGGGCAGCTTCAAGAAGTTGGGAAGGGGGGGCTGGTGTTGCAGGAAGCTTAGGAAACCCTTGGGGAACCCCCAGAGCAGACGGCCAGCCCACGCGGTGGGTGTTTGAGAAAGGACTGGTGACTTGTTATTCCAACCCCAAATGTGCTGCCTGTGAACCTCACCGCAGGTCTTTGCCCCTCTGGGTCTCTCTCTCCCCACGCGGAAAATAACGTTTGTGTGGGGCTCACTGTACACCAGGAACCATTCCACACTCTTCGCATTTAATTCATTTAATTTTCACAGCCCAAGGAGATAGTTCCTAGGATTATTATCCCCATTTTACAGATAGGGGAAACCGAGGCACAGAGCCTTGGTGTCTTCTGCCTGCCCCGGCACAGTCAGGAAGTCGTGGAGCTGGGACAGAACCCTAGGGGGCCCGACTCCAAGACTCCCCGGTTTCAACCGCTCCAGGATCAGGAGGGGGTCGGGCTAGGCCCGCGCCCAGCGCCCGGCGCACAGAGCCCCGAAGGCCCATCATCTGGGGCGGGGGTGGAGAGGTTGAGGATCCGGCCGGCAGTGAACCCTGGACCGGGCCAGCGGTTGCCATGGGGACGGCGGGGCGGAGGCGGCGGGCGGGGCTCCGTGCCCCGCGGGGCAGTTCCGGGGAGCTCCCGCCCGTTGCGGGGAGCCGCCCGAGCCGGCACCTGGGGCCGCGTCTTCCCGGCAGCCGGGGCCGCGTTAGCGCTCCCCTCCTAGACTGCGGAGACCACAGGCCCCCTGCCGCGGTCTGCGCCTCCTCCGACCTGAACTCGATCCCCCGCGAAGCCGCACTTATCGCCAGTTCATCTGTGTGAATTATTTACTGCGTCTGGCGGCCTCCCGGGCGGCCTCCCGCCCGCCTCCGCCCACCGGGTCCCCGCGGCCTCTCCTTATCCGGGTTGGCGGGGTAGCCCCTGCCCTCCCGATCCAAGAATTTCAAATGTCAAGCCTCCCCCGGGAGCGCGGCCAGAAGGTTCCCACCTTCTCCCACCTTCCTCGGGGAATCCTTGTGCTGGAACCAGGGCGAGCACTGGACGAGGAGCCCTCCCAGCAGTCCTATCAATCTGGGTCACTGGAGATCATCCCCATTTCACCTGTGGAGACACCAATGTCTGGAGGTTTGCCCAGCCTGTCCTCAGCCAGTCCTTAGTAGGAACCGGAGGTGGCAACAGCCCAAGCCTGGCTCCCACTCTTAATCCTGAACCCCTCCTGAGTGGGATAGCGCCGTTGCCTCCCCAAGGCCCAGGACCTTTTCTCAGCCCCCCGGAGTCAGCTTGGGAGCCAGTCTCCTCTGTGACCGCCAGGTGCACAGAGCAGGGGTCCCGCCTGGTGTCACCAGCCCCTCTGAGGTGCTGGGGACACAGGGGTGAGTCAGGCACAGCCCCTGCCCTCAAGTTGCTTCAGTCTGGAGTGCGGGTGGGGCACACAGACAGGGAGCAGGCAAGGCCAGACATGCTTATGACTAGTTAGGATACCAGCTGGAGAGCTGGGGAGGAAACAGTGAGTTCTGGGCTGAGGTGGGGGAGCCATTCAGGAAGCAGGTGGGCTTGGGCAGGGCCTTGGAGATGGAGGTGGGAGTGGGAAAGGCAGTCTGGGTGTAGGGGAGAGGAGCAGAAGGACAGAGGCTGGCAAGCTGGGGGTTTGCTTGAGAAAGGGCCCGTCCTCTGGGGAGTGGCTGAACAAGGCATTTCGGGCAGTGCTGGCGGGGGGGGGGGGGGGGGGGGGGGGGGGGGGGGGGGGGGGGGGGGGGGGGGGGGCATCTGAGCTCAGTAGCTTCTCCGCAGGGGCTAACTTTGCCTTCCAGGCGACATTTGGCTGTGTCTGGAGACATTTCTGGTTGTTGAAATGTGGGGAAGAGTTGGAGCTCCTGGCATCTGGTGGGCAGAGGCCAGGGATGCTGCTGAACAGCGCCCAGGCCAGCCCCCACCATGCAGAATTAGCCAGGCCCGGATGTGCTGCGGTTGAGGAATCCTGAACTGGAGTCTGTTGAAGACCCTTTTCCACTTAACCAAAATGAGACTGTGGGCAAGTCACTTGGCTTCTCACGCTTCAGGTCCCTCCTCTCTCAAATGGGCTGATGATATGAGCTCCCATTTGAGGAAATGGCTGTTTTTATTTTCCCACTTGCTGTCTGTCCATGTTCCCATAAATGCTGTCCTTACAGTAGCTCATCCAATCCTTATAACCCAGGCACAGATGCTGTTGCTACTAATAACTGTGTTTGGGGGGCACTTTAAAAAAAAAAAAAGATTTTATTTATTTATTTGAGACAGAGCAAGAGAGAGAGAGAGAGCATGAGTGAGGTGGGGAGGGGTAGAGGGAGGAGAGGGAGAAGCAGATTCCACTCTGAGGAGGGAGCCATGTGGGGGTGGGGGTTTCTGTGCACAAGGTGCTCGATCCCAGCTGGGATCCCGGGATGGTGACCTGAGCCAAACAAAAGCAGATGCTTAACTGACTGAGCCACCCAGGCCCCCCTGGGGGGGGCACTTCCTAAGCACCAGGTCCTGCACTAAGCTCTTTACATATATAAATTTTTTTACTCCTCAGAACTCCAGGAGATGGGCAATGTTATGAGCTCCATTTAACAGGGAAAAGGGTGGAAGAGAGGGTAGAAGCTTCCCGAGGGCAATGTCTTGTTTTCAGCTGTCTCCCCAGCATCTAGAGCAGTGTCAAAATAAATGTTCGTGGGAAGTACGTAAACTCTCTGTGGACTTTGGCAGGCTCCCAAGCCTCCTGCAACTGGGAAGACACTGGGGCTCAACAGAAAGGTTGAGGGTCTTGTTTGGAGACCTTCATCCCCTTGCTTTTTGGCTGAGGCCTCCAGAAAGCCCCCGGGTGGTTTCTCTGGTTCCCTGGAACCTCACTAGGTTCCTACCACTGGCAGAAAGGGACCCTGGGGCTTTTCTGAGATGCTCTGAGGGTCCTGGGTCTCCCCAGAGTGCCATGTGAGCCAGGAAGGACTGGCATCTTGGACTGTGACCCAACCTGCGAGCCCGTCAGCTCAGCAGTCCCTAGTATCTGGGCCTGGACTCATCTACTCCTCTGACCAATGTTGGAGAGACTTCAGATATCACCCAACCCTAGTCCTGACCTCGGGGAAGTGGGTGCCTGCCACATGTGCGCATGAGACACCGTGTTTGGGAACCAGCGGAACTGCTGCTCGGTCTACACGCTACAGCCTCTTGGAACACATCGCAGCCCCCAGAGCCAGTGGCACTGTCCTTACTGTGCTGACGGGTGTGAAATCGAGATTTCAAGAAGCGGCAATCCATCCCCAGGAACCAAGGGGGAGACCGCAGACCGGTTATTCCCACCTGGAGGATGCAGGGTCAAGGGTGGGCTGAGGCTTGGGGAGCTGCCCTGTACTGTCTGGGGAGCACAGACCAACCCACCCATCTCCCCCCACTGCCGGGGGGGGGGGGCGGGCTTCCCACAATGCCTTGCTGCCTCTCAGCTGTAAAGTGTGTGATGCTGCTCTGTCAGCTGCCAGTGTGCCTGGTCGAGTTGCCTTCCTGGGGAGTGGGTCGTGTGCTCCCTCCCCATTCCCTAAGCAGCTAGGGGATCACTGGCAGTTAAGAGAGCAGATGGGGGTGTGTCTACACCATAAGCCAGCCCTCTTTCCACTTCTCTATAAACCCGCTTTGCCCTGGTCATGCTTTCTTTCCAGAATGCCATGATTTTTCTGCCTCCGCACTTTTGCATAGGCTGTTCTCTCAGTCTGCCACCCCCTTTCTGTCCAGCCTAATCCTGCTCATCCTCCAGGTTTCAGCTGAGACGCCACTTCCTCCAGGAAGCCTTCCCTGAGACCCCTCCCCTTGAATTAGCTCCCTCACTGAGACTCCTCTGTTCGGTCACTTGTCTTCCTGTGTGTTCCTGCTGGTCTGTGCTCCTCCATCAGACTGTTTTTCCCTCTTGGGTGGACTGGGGCTCTCCTCTGGGTTTTTATTTCCCCGGGGCATCACACAAATGCCTGGTGTGGAGCAGCTCCTCGGGAATGTCGTTGAATTAATGTTACAATAATAACAAGCTCTTGCATATGTAAAGCTTTTTTCCAGTTTCAAAAGCTTTTTTATGGCAATTATGTCATCTGATCCTCGCAGAGAACTTGTCATTCGAGGTAGGCAGGGTTGGGCTCGGTGTTTCTGGTTTATAAGGCAGAAAACAGTAAGGTGTATTGCCCAGGTGGCTGGCGGGACAGGTGCACTGCCCACACTGTCTGGCAGGCGTGGATCTCTGTGCGATATATTTGGCCCACGGTGGGAGCCTCCTCAGAGTTCTGATTCCAGGCTTTCGGTTTGGGGGGCGGGGCGGGGCAAGGAGTTGGGGGCTTAGGGGTGGCTGCTGTCAAGTCCTTGGTGCGGAGTTGGGGCCGGCTTTGTGTGGTGGTGTTGGGGTGGGTGTGTGAGTCCATTCTCGGGAAGGGGAGCCAGTTTTCGCCACTGTGCTGCTGATGCCCTAGGAACACCCAGCATTCAGGAAAGAGAGATCCAAAATAGGAGGATGACTAAGTAAACTGTAGTCCATCCACTTGGAATATTTAGCAACCATTAAAAATGATGTTTCTGCAGTTTGTGTGCTGACATGGGAAAGTGCGGATGTCAGGATGCTCAAGGCGAAAAGGAGATTATAAATTGGACCCACAATAGAACAGGGTTGTGGAACCGTTTGGAGCCAGCTCTGCCCCCTTAGTGGCTGTGAGCTCAGGCAAGCCAGCCTCTTGGTGCCTCAGTTTCCTCATCTGTAAATCAGGTATTTACTAGTCGTCCTACCTCGGAGGGCCGTTGGGAGGATTAGATGAATTAATACACAGATAGCACTTAGAACAATGCCTGTCACATATTAAGATATGGTTATTATGGTAATTATTATGATCATCTCGGCTACTGCAAATATGCAGAAGAAAAAATAAGAATGGAAGAAAAGATCAATGCTGTTTTCTTTCAGATGAGGCTTATTGGATGATTTTTACTTCTTTTTCCCCCCACTTCCCTGAATTCTCTAAATATTTTACAGTAAGGGTGCATTACTCTTATTATCACTAGAGGATAAGCTATTTCCCCCCAAAACCACAATAGTCACGGGACAGACTCAGGCCTTTTGGATTCAAGAGGGGGGACCACAGGGAGTTGCCTCCATAATTAACACCTGGGATGCCCTGAGAACACACTCATGTCAATATTTTTCCTCTGCCTGGGTCAGCAGCTCCCGGGTAAGCGTTCCCCAAACAGCTCAGGCTGTCTGTCCCTTTCGTCTCTCATCTGCTTGGTTAATAATTTTTTATGATGCTTAGCGAAACAAGGCGCTGAGCTGTTCAAATACTCACAACCATAAACTGTCACCACCTGATGACAATGAGAATTCCCCAGGCAGGGCTCATCAGAGCTGAAACTAAATCATTCTGACCACCCCTGTCATCATCACACTCTCCCTCCATCCAGGGAGACAAGGGCATTTACAGTGAAGGAAACACCAACTGCTGTGTAAGCTGATACGGGCTCTGTGAGCCGCCTGGCCCAGCCCAGGCTGCCAGCCAGCCAGAACGAGGGAGCCAACCAGCTGGCCAGCTGGTCAGCAGAAGACTGTGCTGAGCACACAGTAGGTGTGCAAATATTAGTCCTCATCAAATTCAGTTGGAGTTGTGTGAGGTCTGGCTGATGTGCACGGCTCTATCTGGGCACTGTCCTGTGTCCTGGTATAGACCAGGGGTGCTGAAGGAGGTCTTTATCTTTAGGGATCAAAGGCCCATAGGTCCTTTCAGGCTCTTCTACTGAGGATGGCTTGAGTTCTGGGCTTTGGGGATGGTGGTCTATGCGAGACCTTGATTCGGTTTTCTCCTAATCCCTTTTGGGCTCTGACTTTAAATGATCATGACTGCCATCATTGCAACATCTTACCACCTCTCACTTCCCCATCCTCCTATTTTTTAAAAAATCCTTCCATCCATCATCTCTCCCTCCCTCCATCCCTCCCCCCATCCATCTAGCCCTCCACCCATTCATCCACCCACCCAACCACCTAAACATCCATTCATTCAGCCACCCACTACGAAGCAGTATAATGGTGGGTAAGGGATTAGACCTTTGGGGTCCGACTGCCTGGTTTTAAATCTCTTTGTGGTCTGGGAGGCAGGCAGGTAACCAAACAGTGAGGTGGCATGTGAGTTCAGGGGTCTGTGACTGCAGAGAGAAGGGGTCTGACACCCAACTGGAGCCTTGGGGGTGAGAGGCTGCTCCCTGGGTAGCGCTATTGCCAACATCATCACCCTGAGATTCCTTTGAATCACTGGTCAAAAGGGAATCACTGGCTCGTACACTTTGGCTGGTTCCTGGCATGTGTCCTCCCCTGGCACACCAACTCTCCCCTCTCCCCAGCCCCTATTTCTCCCCTCTGCTGCCTTTCCTGGCTCTGTTCCCCACTCTTCCCTGACCCCTCCAGCCCTACTCCCTACCTGTCAAATCCATCCGTTTCCAGAGCCCCAATTCTTGCTGGATGGCAACTATTTGGGTTGATAATCCAGCTTGTGTAAATGGGCTGATACGGGTGTTAACATGTTCCTGCGACACCCCCCACCCACCCGGGCAACATGTGCCATCACCATCGCGCATCTGATCAGCGCAGTCCGTGCTGGATTGTCCGCATTATTCAACACCAGTCGTGCACAGATGGTCCGGATGCGGAACACCAGAAGTGTGCCCCGGCCGCCTGACCCAGCCTCGCCTGTGCGCTTCTCGGGTGCACTGCAACTGGGTCCGGACTTCCGCTGTCTTCAGAAGATAGCAGCCTGGAGTGGGAAGGGTGAGGTTCCAGCCAGACGGGCCTGGCTGCAGATCCCACCAAACCTCTTTGTTAGCTCTTGGGCAAGTAAGTCACTTACCCTCTCTGAGCCTCCGTTTCCTTATCTGTGAAAGGGAGATAGGAGTACCTGCTTGGATGATGGACACTAGGTCATTGCAACACGTCAGACACCACATGGGTGCAAGAGTGAGGCCAGGAGCTCTACGGCTCTGCAGACGCTCCCCCTGCAAAGGCAGAGGTGCTGCTGGCTGGAGATCCAGGGAACATTCCTTGTGGGCTGGCTGTGACTTGGTGTCAGAGTGGCCTGAGACTGGTTGGTCCTCCCCTGGGTCTAACCACTCAGGGCCTCGCAAGGAGTCTTACAAGCTGAGGGTGAAGACTTCGCCCACACCAGTGTCCCCCACGGAGTCTCGGCCACCATCCCTGGGTGCTCTCCTTTCAGATTCCTGACGTCCTGTGTTCATGCATGAAGGGGAGCATTGGTCTCCCATCAAGCGCTCTGATCTCCTGCCTTGGGGTTTGAATCAGCGCTTACCCTCCCCCAGCCCAACCCATTCACACGTTAATTCAGTAGGTGTTTATTAAGTCTTACCCACCTGCTGAAGGCTGTGCATGAAGCAGGGTGCTGTGGGTGACCAGTGCTGAGTGGGGATCACTCACCTGGTGCATGGCTTTAGGCTTTAGGCATTCCTGTCTCTCCCCAAGGGTCTGTTCACCTAGCTCAGTGGGCTCCAAGTCATCGAGGCGGGCTGGGACTAGTACTTGATAATAAAAAGGATACACTTAAAATTGGCCACAAGCACTTTGGTGTTTCTGGGTCCATACACCGTGTCAGGTCACAACTCTCCCAGGCCATTGGACATGGGGGCGTCAGGACACTTCTTGAACTGGGATGTGAAGGTTCAAGTTTATGACCTTGGTGGTGATGGGTCAGATGATGGGGGGATGGTCTTGCCTAGGCTGGGGCCGGGTGCTGGGGCCACAGAGAGACACGTGGGGTGAGGAAGAGAAGGGAGAGGAGGCTGAGGACAGAATCTGGGTAACAGGCAATGGGAAGACCAGGCATGCTCGGAGAGGTGGGAGCAGAAGCCGCAGGACCAGACCAGGAAAAGATGGTGGTCAGCATCGTCAGAGGAGATCCAGGGCTTGGTGGTCTCCTGACACTGGTGACCTCAGGTATGGCCACTTCTGTGAGCATAAGGTGAGAACCAAGAGTCAAGAGGTAGGGGGCTGTCGCCATTCTTTGGAAGAGGTGGACAGTGAGGGGGGATGCTATTGGGGTGGGAGACAGCTTTGGGTGGGATGCAGTTTGAGACAGAAGGGCAGGGTCCCCTCGGTGCTGGACATATAGTAGGTGTGTGGCCAGTGTTTAATGGCCTCTCATCCTTTTATGTCTCCAGCACCTTCTTATTCCCCAAGCCCTGCCAGTTAACGGTAGCTAGTCCACCCCTCAGTAACCCCTGAGCACCGCCCCGTGCCAGATTCTGTTCCAGGCCCTGCAGATGCAGCCATGAAAAGATGAACTGGATCTTAGCCTTCCAGGATCTTCCCAGGTAGGGTGGTGAGAAAGAAAAGGGCATATTATAACTAAACTAAGCTTCAGTACTGACAAGGACTAAAATGGAGAGAGTATCCTTTGGGCTTTCATCAGAGAAGCAGCATCATTACAAAGGGTACAGAAGAAGGCTTTGCTCTAGGGGTCAGACCTGGTGCAAGTGCGGAGACTCATGGGCAGGCTGTGGCCCCCGCATCTGGGCTTAGGCGTGAGTCGCTCTAGGCTGCTCAGGCTGGCAATGGGAAGGAGAGCTGCCCATGGACTTGGGGAAGGATGAACTGGGACCTGCGTAGGACTCCCCCGACCTCCAGCCTAGGTTGGGCTGAGCTCCTGGACAAGCCAGCATCCTTCACCATGGAGCTGATCGCATACCTGCCTCGGAACTCGGCGAGCTTCAGGGGAGATCTGGGGGAGCTGGAGTGGCTGCAGGCCTGGGGGCCACCCCTTGCCAACAGGGGGCAGGAGATGGGTGACCAGGGCACACCCTGCCCTGGACCTTCAGAGCATAGCAAACATGGCGGTGGCTGCTTCCCAATGTCACTGGAGAGGTCTCTTGCTGCCTAGTGCTTGCCAGAGGAGGGGGTTTGGGGAGAAGTCATCTCGGCTTCAGGGCACAGCAGCTATCCTGAAGATGAAGGGGATCCCGTGGCAGGGATGACGGGGTTGGGAGGGTGGATGGGTAAAGCCCATCTGAGGAAACGGCATTTGTGACAAGACCTGGAGAGGAGAGCTGCCGTGTTCTAGGGTCAGGGACAACGCTGGGGTGGCTGGGACCTGCAGGGGAGGGCAGAAGCCAAGAGGGGTCTGAGAGGGAGCGGAGCCCCCCTTCACTGTGGCTGGGGTTTGACTCTGGTCTCGGTGGGAAGAGGGGGCAGTGGCGTGGCCCAGCTCAGGCTGGGTGGAGGGTGGACTGGGGTGGGGCGGGAAGGACTGGAAGCTTGGGGCGGGGTGCTGGAATGGGGGGCCACCATGGCGAGCTAAAGAGGAGGTAATGTCCACCAGAATGGAGGTGCCGCAGCTGTGAGAAGAGAGAGGGGTGCTTGGACTGTGGATCCCTCTGGGGACAGAGATAGGACCGAGGTGGCCTTGGGATAAAGGACGGGCAGGAGTTAAGAATAATACTGATTAAGAATAATACTGATTCTGGTCCTTGCTTCTGGGAAAGGCTATCCTCTCTCTAGTGACTTCCTTGCTAGTGGCCCCTGTCCTCAGTGCATGGGAGAATGCATCCCCTGTGCCCCCTCTTGTTTCCCGTCAACACACGGGGCCACCAACTCCATACCCCACCCCGCAGCCCCCTGCCTCTAGCCTCCAGTCAGCTGTCAGCACCCTGCCTCCTCTGCCTTTAAGATCAGGAGACAAGAGCCCAGTGAAGTCTGTCTCCTCAAAGTCCTGCCCGTAATGAGAGGCAGAGGGAGAGAGAAGATAATAAAAGCAAGAACCAGCCTGGGGGGAAAAAGAAAAGATTTTTATCCTTCCAACCCTGCAAGTTCCCCTCTGGCTCTGAGAAACCTCAGAAGAGTTCTCTCCGAACCTATGAGTAATTCCCAGCAAAAACGCTGTCCTCGGAGCAGAGGGAGAAGACAGAATGATTCTGGCTTTGATTAGAATTTATTTCCAACCTGCAGCCTCCCTGGTGCCAGCTTCTCACATTCCCACCCCTGCAGAGCTGCGGGGGGCCAGGGAGGCTGGGGGTGGGGGAGGGAGGGGGGATAAGGGACCCGCCCATTCCGGAGAACTTCCAAGTGTCCTGCTGGTGGCAGGGACAGGGAGAAGGGATGTGTCTTGCACTTGCTGTCCCCAGAGAGTGGAGCCAACGGGGCTGCAGGGTTAGCCCAACAGCGAAAAAGAGTCCATGGGATTTTCTGAGGCCGAGGGAGGGCTGGGTGACTGGACTACCAGCTAGCTGTGTGGATAGCTTATGTCGCCTCTCAAGGGCCTCAGTTTCCTCATCTGGCTTTGACATGTTTTTAAGGACCTTCGTGGCTATGATTTTAGGACAAACGCAACATGCCTGCCTGGGAGCCATTTGGGTTCTCGCTGTGTAGGGCTGGGGAGGGTTTCCTAAATGGGTGTCAGATTTTGGAGTAATGTGGGGCAGAGGGGCAGGGTGAAATTGGGGTGAGTGCTTTCTCCTTTTTTGGGTCCTCAGTGGGGGACTGGGTTAGATCATACCATCACCTCATTCATTCATTCACTCACTCACTCACTCACTTACTACTTATTCATCACAGGCCATGTGCCCAGTGCTGTGCTGGATGCATCGAACAAGACATGGTTCCTGATCTTCCAAGGGGCCCAAGGTGGTGGGGGAGGGGCAAACACAGGATGCTGGGGGGCACTGAGGAAATGCCCCTCACCTGGGCCTTGGAGGTCAGAGGCTTCCTGGGGGAAGCTGACATCTAAGCTGGGACCCAGAGGGGAAGCCTGGGGAGGAAGTGGGGAGGGGCAGCACCGGGAGAAGGAAAAGGAGGAAACGGTCTACGCCAAGGTGCAGGTGGGAGTAAGCAGGCTGTGTGGAGGGTCTGGAACATGCCAGCATGATGGAAGGGAGGCCCAAAGTGGGAGGGGTAAGTCTGGGGTGGGTTCGGAGCTCCCACGGAGGGCTCTGAGCAGCATCTTTCTGGAAAGGCGTCTGGCCAAGGGCATTTCAGGGCCATGGGTGTCTTTCTGAGACTTGGGTCTCATAAGGCCCCACCTCTGGAGCTCCCTTCTCTTACCCTGAAAGGGGACAGTTATGGTTGAAATATGAGCTAGACTATTTTAGGATCTAGTGCTTGAATGGTTAAAAGCTTTGGAGAGATGAGACAGACTTTGGCCCCAACACGGAGTCTTGGTGCTGGATCGGGGTGCCCTGGAGGGCGTCAGCTCCTGTTCATGGACTAGCTGGGAGGCCATCTGTCCAGCTCTGGAAGGAAGAGTGACTGGGATAGGCAGACCCTCGTCTTGGAGTCGAGAGGCATGAGCACTCGTCACAGACCCATCTGGTTTTCCAGTATTGGCTCTGTTATGTGGAAGCTGTGCGTCTTTGGGTAAGTCAGTTAACATCTCTGAGCGTCAGTTTCCTTAGGTGTAAAATGATATTCAGACATCCCAGGGTGGCTGTGAGGGTTAAACAAGGTAGTGATGAGAAGGAAGATGATATTAAGAGCTAATATTTGTTGAGGCTTAAATCCTTTTAAGGGGGTGAAGCAGTGCCCTGCTGAGGTCCCCCTTCAGGACTGAGGCCCTCGCAGCTGGTTTCCAGGAGTGTTGCCAGCTAAAAGCTCACTGCTGGGCCCCTGGCCTCAGTGTGGGAGAACTCAGGGCTGGCTAGGGGGTGGGTGGTGATCCCCGTCTCCCTGCCCAGCCATGCCTCCTGCACCCTTCGCGGGGCTTTCCCCAGGCCTTCCCTGGCTCCTGTGTCCAAATCTTCATCTTGGAGTCTGACGTAGGGCAGCCCTTTATCCCCTGTCTCATGCAATTCCCCCAGCAGCCCTTTGAAGGAGACACCTCGATTAAACCATTTTGACATCAAGAGAAACGCTTAACTAGATGAAATCTGTGGCCACACAGGTAGGACGGAAGCGGGGGGACTTGGTTTGTGAACCGGGTGACTCTGGACCACTGCCATTGGCTCTAAGACCCCCCACCCACTCCCTTTCCCTGCCTTGCTGGCAGCCCTCCGCTGCGTGCCAGCACCACACGGTGGAAAGCTACACCTTCTCGGGCCACCCACTCCCCAGCTGCTGATGGATAACCATTGTTACCAGTGCGAGGCAGGTTGGATGTCCTCACCTGTGCAAACTTCATGCCTCATGCTGCTGGGGAAGCTGCTGGAAGAGATCTGAAATCTGCTCTTGCCTTCCCCTGAGATCTGAGACCCTGGAGGACCCAGGCTCTGGCCAGGCCCGCACCTGTGATGAGCAGAGTCCTGGTCGCGAAGGGACCTGGCTCTAGTCCCAGGAGAGGTCCCCACCCAAAGGTGGGAAACCGGCATCTAAGGCCCTTCAGAGTTAGTGGGACATTTCACTTCTTTTGCTTCTTCCCGGCTCACAACTCCGAGTGTCCAGAAAGAAGGGATCCTCCCATTCGCTGGTGGAGAGCTTTACAGTTTGTCGATGCCCGCACCAATGTGGTCACGTGTGAACCCTGCAGCCCTGCTGGGAGGTTGCACGATTACCTTCCTGGAGCGGATGCTAATTCTGGGGAGGGGGTGGGAGAGAGGCTTGCTCCTTTTGAAAACTCTTGAAACTCCCTAATTTTTAACCTACAAATAAAATACACGCGCGCGTGTGTGTGTGTGTTGCTCAATAGCAGAACGGAGAACTCAGAAATCATTCTGTTGGATCCTTCTGTTAGACAGATGGGGGACCTCATTCACTGCCCCCCCCCCCCAACCCCACGCTCTGCACAATGTCCATTGACAGAGCTGGGACAAGGGCTGAGTCTGGGGCTCCTTCAATTATTCTTGGCCAGGTATTTTTCAAATTTTGTGCCGTGAATGAGTTCCCATTTAAGACTGAATCTTAAAGCACTACTGGGAAAACAAGCTCTCGGCCCTTTGATCCCTGTTTCTGATGGCCTGTTCTGGGGGGATGCATGCAGAGTTGTCAGGGTGAGGACTGGATCTGTTTCCCCTTGTAACACACAGCGGCAGGCAGGTGGGCTGGGTGGAGAGGGCTTTGGGTATTTATTTTCCTATCACAGTAGCGCAGGCGGACCAGCGAGGAGGTGAGGCTGAGCAGCAGGGACAAAGAAATGTGTGTGTTCTGGCAAATTTGGGGAATTAACTCTGAGGCTGTTCCAAGGAGAAAATGATGTTTTGAATCAGGATTTATTATACATCTGAGCTCACTGCCTTTTAAAGAACACCTTGTTTACTTAACTGTTCTGTTTAGAGATTTATTTATATCTGGCTCAGTTTCAAAAAGAATCTGAAGTGGCTAATTATTTAATTAGACTGTGAGCTCCTTGAGGGCAGGAGCTACCATTGTTAATTCTCCTCTTCTTCTGACAGGCTGACTCCTGGTTGCCCCTACCTCCTGCACACCCCTGGCTGGATTTTCTGCCTCTCTGTTGTAATAATCTGTTTCTGTCTCTTTGGTGTCAATGAAACTGTGAGTTCAGTGAGGACAAGGACTACATATTTCACACTTCAGTATCTCATGCAACCATTTATCCATCTAACAAATTAAACATCCATCCAACCTACCATCCATTCTTCCATCCATCCATCATCTGCCTATCCATCCATGACCTATCCATTCATCCAACCACCAAACATTCATCTGTCCATCCAACCATCCCTCCATCCACCATCCACCTATCCATTCAACACCTGTCCATTCAATGCCTATCCATTCATCCATCCAACCATCCACCCATCCTTCTATCCATCCGTCATGCACCTTCCATTCAACACTTATCCATTCATTCATCCACCCATCCGTCTCTATAATCATTCATTTGTGTAATCATCCATCTATCCATCATCCATCCATCCAGCCCTCCATCTATCTATCATCAATGCACCCACCATCCATTCTTTCAAAACCAAGGAAGCTGCACAAATAAAATCAAACAGGATGAACTACAAGCAGTTATCCTTCCCCCAAGGCTCATTGACTGTGCCAAGTGCAGCACATATATTAACTAATTCAGAAACTAAAACCTCCGAAGACTCCATGAGGTAGAATTACTATGACCACATTTCAGATGAGGACAGTAAGATAGACAGAGCTTTAGCAACTTTCCCAAGGTGACATGGTTGGCAAAGCATCAGTGAGATTTAAGGCTGGGTGTCTGACTCCAGAGCCGGTATCTTTTGCTTCACTGTGATGGGAAATATCTCTGAGGAATGATTTAAGCTGACCTGTACACCTTCCCATCAACAACCTAACATTTCTCACTCCCAATCGTCATCTTCTCCACCTCTGACCATCTGCCTGCCTTATCTCCCCATTGTAATTCCTAGGGATGGGGAGAGAGTGAGAAAAAGGCCTGAGTGGGCATTCCATTTGAGCCAGGTCTGGGGTGAGGAAGAAGAGAACATTGTACAGGCAGCCCAAAGCCTTCTTCTTATATTCCCTCTGCTGGCGGAGGTTGGAGTGGGGGGTAGGGGGGTTGGAGCTGCATGAGGTGTGCAGCTCTGGTGTGAGTGGGTGGTGATGAGTCAATGTGTCCAGGAGGGCCAGGAGGGCCAATCAATGCTAAGAGCACTAGGCCTCAGAAGCCCTTGGGGCTTTGGGGACAGGAAGTTTGGCTGTTCCAAGTTTATAGGAAGCCAAATGGGGTTCCCAGAGAGGACTCCTCCTGAGCCTGATGCCTCCCTGGCAAGTTACAAGGCTTTAAAGATATGAGTCCTGAGCTCTTTGCAATTGGATAGACACCAAGACACCAGGAGAAAGAGGGTGTCCTCAAGTTGCCTGAGGCCAGGTTCCAATTGTTCCTGAAGTCAACTCCTTCTCTGGCTTCCCTTCGGTTTGTTTTCAGGGCAGGGCCGTTTCAGGGCAGGGCCGAGTGGGTGGCTAATACATTTGTCCTTTTCTCTTAGGGTGTTTCTGTCACTTGCAATCAAAGAATGCTGGTGATTCCATTGCGCAAACTAGCAACTCAAGTGTCTTCTTTGGTTCAGCAACCCCCTTATCTTCTCATCCAAACAAAACCAAATTTCTTTTTTTCAAAGATTTTATTTATTTATTTGTCAGAGAGAGAGAGAGAGAGATCGAGCTTGTGCACAAGTAGGGGGGAGTGGCAGACAGAGGTAGAAGTAGGCTCCTCACTGAGCAAGGAGTCTGATCCAGGGCTCGATCCCAGGATCCTGGGATCATGACCTGAGCGGAAGGCAGATGCTTAACCCACTCAGCCACCCAGGTGTCCCAAAACCAAATTTCTTAAACTCCACATTCTGATGAATCTTCAGCTCTGCTCACTCCTCTCCAGCCTCACAGCCTTCTGGATTATGGGTGAGTCTCTCACTGGGTCTAGGCTTGGCCCCTTCAACCTTTGGCTTTAGCCAGAGTGCTCATATTGGGTTATTCCATGGCTATAAACCCTTCATTGGTTTTCCCATTATTCCCAAGATAAAGTCCTAGCTTTTCCAAATAAAACCCCCAAACTTTTCATTTTGAAATAACTTTTGATTTATGGAAGGGTTGGAAAGATATTGTAGAGAACTCCCATATATCCTACACTCAGCTTCCTCTAATATTAGGCTCACGTAACCACCGTATGTTTGTTAAAATCAAGGAATTAGCATTGTATGACACCGTTAGCTAAATTATAGACTTCATTCTGATTTCACCAGTTCTTTCAATATTGTCCTTTTTCTACTTCAGACTCTGGTCCAGGATACCAGGTTGCACTGGGAACTCCTAGCTTTTAAACAGGGCATAGAAAGCCTTTTGTGGTCTGTCTTCTGTTTACCTCCAAGCCCATCTCTAGCCCCTCACCCTAACCCTTTGTGCTCAAGCCACCCTGAATTGTCTGCACTTCCTCAAAAGGCCAGGCCTTTTCTTCCTCTAGGACCTTTGCACATACTATCTCCTCTGTCGGAGGAGTCCCTATTCCCTTTCGTGGACTACTGCTTACTCATGTTTTAAGACTATGTTCAGTTAGCTCTCCTTCTAGGAAGCTTCTTGACCAAACACAGCTGACCCCTGGGCTTCTCCAGCCCTCCCCACTCCTGTCCCTCACTCTCTCCGTCCCCGCACTCGGGATTTGATGACCTGTTTCCTCTTCCTCTCCATTAGGTAAGTGAGCCTTGGGGACAGTGCCCTGCTTTGTTGATCTCTGTGGGAACTCAGTGTTCACTTGTAAAAGGGATGAAGCTAGGAAAAAGTCAATACCCACAGGAGTGTTGATAATCGCTCAGAGGGAGAAATTGGCTAGCCAGGGGAGGCTTCTTGACTTGAGTCATGTAGGATGGAGTCATAAACTAACATTTACTCAGTGCATACTATGTGCCGGGGACTATTCTAAGAAAGTCAGACATTCTAACTGAATTGTCACAGAAACTCTATGAGGTAGGTACTACTATTCTTCCCATTATACAGATGAAGGAAATGCAATGAAGCAAGAGGCACAGGGATTAGAGATAGAGCTGGGGTGCACCCCGAGCTCCTTCTGCTTTGCTAGGCTTTGGGGGGTGTGTCCATGGCATATGGAGGGGGTAGGAGGTAGATTCCAGGCTGGGCAACTGGTAAACCAAAAATGTTTTTGAAGGTAAGCGTGGGTGACCCAGATTCTTGAAGAGTTTCTGTTGAGGGGGATGTGTTGTTGCCCCTGAGGGTAACAGGTGGGGGGGGGGGACATCTGCTTGGGGATGCGGGCCTGGAGAAGGGGAGTGGCTGCATCCTGATGGCAAAGACCAAGAGGAGAACGTCTCAAGGAAGGAAAACCTAGAGGCCCAGAGAAGGCAGAGCCACCTGGGCCAGGGTGGACCCAGAGTCAGGAAGAGCCTCGTACCAAATTTCTGCAAGCTGGGTGATGTGGCTCCTCAGGACGCCTATGAGCTACCGCTGGGTTTATCATTTATAACCCAAGCGTTCCTCCAGCTGCACGCATAAAGCTTTGTACCGTAAATGGCAATGCAGCTGCTTACATTAACGACAACTAGTATTTGTGCAGTGTTATGAAAAAGGCCTATTGTTTTCAGTTCAGCTTTCCAATGCCCAAACAAGGTAGGCAGGCATTATTCCCATGCCCTGTTTACTGCTTAAGAAATGAAGACTCACTGAGGAAAATGACTTGCCTGGGGTCACGCAGTAGAAAGGGATGCAGGAAATACTGAATTCAGAAGAACTCGAACCAGAATGGGTCTCCTGGCTGGCTTGGTCGGCCGAGCACACAACTCTTGATCTCGGGGTTGTAGGTTCGAGCCCCACGCTGGGCATAAAGATTACTTAAAGGTAAAATCTTAAAAAAAAAAAAAAAAATCTCAAAATCAAGAATAACAACGACAACCAAAAAAAGCTTAAACCAGGATGATTCGAGTCTGGTTTCTATTCTTTTTCTAGAACTTCTGAGAGAGGGTATTTACTGCCTAAAACCAGAGTACCTGGCTCAGAATGGGGGTTGAATGAACGAATGAAAGTGGTACCAGAATGAAGTAAGAGGTGGGAGAGAAAGGGCCAACTGGTGTAAAAATCTACCTTATCAAACTCAGTTTATATCTGGAATGACGCACATAATACGTCACTCAATCCCTCTTCCCTACAACTTAGCTGCACAAGGACAGTCCTCTTCCCGTTTCATGGGGGAGGGAGGGAGACCCCAGAGATTTGGCAACTCCGTGAGGGGTCCCACAGCCATGGAGCCTTTGCACTTTCAGTAGTCAGATCAGATGCTCACTTACCCAGCCAAACACACATGCGCGTGCGCACACACACACACAGAGTCACACACAGACATGCCCACAGACACACACAGATAACACAGGCAGACACAGTCACACACAAAGACATACAGACGCATACAGGTAAACAGGTACACGCACACGTGTGCGTGCACACACACACCCCTAGACACACACATGCATGTAGACGGACACATTCCCCTGAATTGTGGTCCTTGGAGAAGATTGCCCGACGCCTTGGCTAGGGTCTTCACATGAGTAAATCCAGAGAAATCTTCTTTTTGGGTGTTCCCTGGCCAGTTGCAATCCAATCCTTCTCAAGAATACAAAGAATTAAGCTTTCTGGAGAGGGGAACCTCTCCTTTCCTCTACTTCCTTCTTGCTCCTCTGAGATGCTGGGAAATCCAGCCGGGGAGGGGCAGGAGGTAGGCAAGAGGGTTGGAATCGCAGGGAAACTGGGGGTCCAGCCGTTCCCGCTGGAATCAACTGCTCGACAAGTTTTTCATTCTTTCTTCCACAAGACAGGTGACCCCTCTGGCTGGCTGGGCTGCGGACTGACTGGTCCTTGGGGGTCAGTCGACCCCTTGTCCTGCACGGTATTATCACCTTCCAGCCTCCACTCCCCCCAGGACCCCCATTCTCTGCAGAAGCCAACAAAACCGTGGGTTTGGAGTCAGTTTCCAATGAAGCTCAACTCCTTTTCGACTGCGTGACCTTGGGCAACTCACTTTCCTCATCTGTAAATTATGGGGAGGATGAACCCAGGTCATTTTGCTAAAATGCCGGGAACTGAGCCCAGCACAGAAGGGTTGCTCAGCCCATACGGTGCTTCCTTTCCCCTTCCCACCGAGCACTCTCTCTTTACCCTTCTGGTGTGGCTGGTTTCTTGACAGTCACCCTGGGGTCATGTTCACACCGCCAGCTTCTGGCCTAGGCACTGGAACACAGCAGATGATGCACAAATGGGTATTCAATCAATCTTTCCAAAATCCAGATCTGCTCTGGACTCTCTTGTGCCCCCAGAACCCGTCAGTCGGTGTTCATTTCTGTCAGACTTGCAGGCTGAGGGCTTTCGCCTAACATTTGAAACCTCTCGTCATCTGATCCCAGAATCACCACCTCCCAGTACTGCCCTTAGCCCTCAGACCTGGGTGACCGGGGCCTCTGCCCTGGGCCTGTGCTTTAGAAGGTTCCACTCTGGGGGTGTCTGGTTGGCTCAGTTGGTTAAAGCAGCTGCCTTCAGCTCAGGTCATGATCCCAGGGTCCTGGGGTCGAGTCCTGCATCGGGCTCCCTGCCCAGAGAAGAGTTGGCTTCTCCCTCTCTCTCCGTGCCTCCCTGCTGCTCGTGCGTGCTCTTTCTCTCTCAGACAAATAATAATATAAAATCCTAAAAAAAAAAGAAGAAGGTCCTGCTCTGGCCTTCCTCTGGCCTGGCCCCTCCCCCTGGGGCAAGTAGTCTTCAAGGTCAAGGGGACACATCCATCCAGAAGCCACACCTTCTCCTCTGGACTACGCTTTGGGATCCCCAGTTCCCAGCTGAATGGCCCTAGGTTTGCTTTCTTTGTCTGCCTGGGGCTCTTCCCAGGGTCATCTTCTCTGACAGCTGGACCACACTTCCGGTGTGTGCGTCTCTACGTCCAACGGGCAGCCGCTTGTCGGACCTGTGGATGGTGCTTGGCCCTATTCCTGTGAGTCCCCACCTGTGCTCCTGAAACCCTTTGCAGAGTGAAATGGAATCCGTGTTGGGAAGAGAGGAGGTCGGGGGTGCTCCTGACTTGACCTCCATTGGTATGCTTGCCCTGGGGCCTAGCCAGTATTAGGTGAGGGTCCAGTACCCCCAACTTTCTGACTGTCCTGCAGGAAAGAGGGTCTCCTCAGGTGTGGAGGCAGGGAAGTGTGAGCGTGAGTTTGGAGGCCTCTGTGTTGCGGACTCCTCTCTTGGCTGGGTCTGGAGCTGTCTTACCCGCTGGAACCATGACTGGGCAGGGATGGGCCATCCTGTCTGTGGGGAGGAAGCGTAGCAACAGGGGGGACAAGGTGGCCCTCAGTGATGTCAGGAGGTTCTGAGGAGGCACTCTCTGGCCTTGGGGTGAATTGAGTGCCACGTGTTGCTCTGTTCCAAGTTGTGGCCCTGCCCAGGAGCCGGTGAGGGAGGGCCCCACAGAAAGGGAGAGCAGGGACAGTGGGAGCCCCGAACCCTGGTCAGGGCCAAGTGCACTGAGTGTTGTTGGTGGAGCTCGAGAGCAGCGCTAAGGACGGGCCAGGCCAGCTCCCATCAGCTCCCATCAGCTCCCATCAGCTCCCAGCCAGGCTTTGCTCACTGGGTTGCGTGAGATCTTTGCACCGGGGAGGCCCGGACTCAGTCCCTAGGCAGACTCATAGCATGAGGGTGGCATGGCGGGCCTGGCACGTGATCCAGACCTCCCCCTTTTCCCTTGTTTGGGTTCTTTATCGAGGTATAATTTATATGTAAGAAAGCGTGCCAACTTCACGTGTACAGTTTGATGATTTGTGACCAATGCCTACGGCGGTGTCACCGTGACCACAGTCGTGATGGAGAACTTGGTCATCTCCCTTGTGCCCCCTTGCGGGTGTCCCCTCCCTCACCCCCAGGCCCAGGTAACCACCGATCTGTTTCCCGTGTGATCTTGCCCTTTGCCAGATTTCACACAGATGGGATCATACAGGATGTGTCTTCTGTGTCTGGCTTCTTTCACTCAGCACAGTTACGGTGAGACTCAGCCGTCCCGTTGCTGTGTCTGTGCATTCCTTCTCATTGCTGGGAGCGTTCTAGGGTCCACGCACCAGTTGTCCACTCACCGGCTGATGGATGTTTGGGTTGTTTCTAATTCGGGGCGATTGCATATAAAACTGTGGTAAACAGTCACATCCAGGTCTTTGTGTGGATGTAGGTTTTCATTCCTCTTGAGTGAAATTGCTGGGTCACATGGTAAGTGGATGTCGAGTGTTCCGGAGAGTGGCTCTCCTGTTTTGCCTTTTCTCCAGCAGGGAATGGGAGTTCAGGTTCCTCCATATCCTTGCTAAAACTCTTCAGCCTGGGGCTCCGGAAGCCCAAGCAGCGGAGAGACAGTGAACTGAAGAGGGCAGACAGGTGGGGAACGCTTGGCTGGGCTGCTTATCTGGGTGAGGATTTAGACTGTTAGAGTAACAAGAGTCGCCAGGGATAGGAATCTCAGTGTTGTCATTTTACAGATGGAAAAACTGAGGCCTGGAAACACTGGGATGGAGTGGGACGAAGAACAAAGATTTGAGCTGGCTCGGCCCCGAATCTAGTCTTGGCTTGCTAACCTCTCTGAGCCTCCACTCTTGCTTCTGCAAAATGGGGACAAAGACAGCCTCATAGGCTAGACTGGGAGTATCAAGTGCCTGGAGCTTGGTGAATTCCCGAAACATTTACTGAGCACCTCGGATATGCCAGGCACTTGGTACGGGGGATAGGAGTCCCTGTGCTCCTGGAGCTTGCAGGACCGGGGGAGGAGTAGATTATGAAGAAACAAACAGATAAAGTCACTAATTATGATTTGTGACAGGTGTTACTTGAAGGAGCCAAATTTTCATCTACTTCAGAGAGGGCGATCAGAGAGTCTCTGCAAAGAGGTGATACTTAAGGGGAGTCCTGATGATGGGGGCCGGGGCGGGGGGAGTTGACCACAAGCACAGGTGGTGTTCCAGGCTGTGGGAACAGCAGAGGCAAAGGTGCAGAGGTTGGAAAGGACTGACCACACGCCACACGCAGGAGGGGCGGCAAGACGCCAGCCGAGATCCAGGAGAGAGTAGTGTGGGGACATGAGCGGGATGTGGCGAGTTCCCGGTTGTGCTGAGCCTTGCAGGAGTTTGGATTTTACATGAAGAACAGATTTATTTTAGACCCAGTGAGTGCTGGCTGTTATTATGCTTCCTCTTATTTTCCATCACTCAGGGGCCCTAATTCCCGGTTCAAGCCTTTTTCCGAAAACCCGATGCGGGCAGGTGCAAGGCTGGGGTCTGCAGCCAGCTGAGCCCGGGGCCCCCCACCCCGACCTCTGCGGCAGTGCTGGCAGGCTGAGTGGCTCCAGCTGGCAGTGGGGTGGGTTGGGGAGACCATCTGCTGTTCTCCATTGTCCATCAGCCCATTGTCTGGTCTACGCCCTCTGCTCTGAGGACAGCGGGGACAATGGGGGAATGCAATCCGTGGGCTTCTGTATCCTGGCCTGGCCCCTCGCCCCCACGATGACACCAGGAGAATGCCCCCCTGGGGGTGGAGGCAGAGGCTCTGCCAAGCAGGAGGCAGCACCACACGCAGCCCTCACCATCTCCCTGGTAACCGCAGCTGCCAAATTGTTGGTTGGAGGGTTTTTTTTAGCGTTCTGGGTGGGGGTTTTCTTCTAGCATCGCCCCCCAAAAGGTGGGTGCTCTGGGGAGAGGATGGGCTCATGGCCTCCTAAGGGCCCCAGCTCCCAGCCTGGTGCCTACGGACTCCTCAGGCCCTCTGAGAGTCCCGTGCAGGAAGGTGCCAAGTTGGAGCAAGCACTTCCTCAAGATGCCAACAAGATGGAGACAGGAAAATAAACTCAAACGTTACCCCCCGACAAAGCACTCGCGGGCTCCTCATCCCCCAAGTCAGGTCTCTGGTGAACTTCTTTGTGCTCCTTCTATCTTATGGTGTTGTTTTTATTTGGACTGATACAGCATGGGGAGCCCCACACTCTTCTTATGGCACTGGAGTCTCCGAAAGTCGGGACCTGGCCCTCAGGGGATGTGAATGCAGAAGAGCAGAGCCCTGGACGACTGCCTCCCAGCCCTCCTGCCGAAAGATTCGAGCCCCGCAGGGCAGCTTGGGGACCTGACACATTAGCTTTGGTTCAGGCAGTCAGTCTGGCATCCCGGAAGCCAAGAGGCTTAGATAGTGATGTAATAGGCAGATATCATAATAGACGATGTTTATTGAGCATTTACTATGCGCTGCTAATTGTCTTCTATATAGTAACTCATTTAATCTTCACAAGCCAGGCCGGGAGATGAGTTTGAGTATCATCATCCCCATTTTATAGATTGGACCATTGAGGTGCACAGAAGTTACATGTATCATCCAAAGTCACACAGCTCTTGGGCGACAGAACCAGGATTTGACCTCAGGTGGCTGAGCTCCATGTGCCAAGCTCTTAGGCTCTCTATCTCCTTGCTACCCCGATTCCATGTGGGCTGGTGCATAGCTCCTCTTCCAGCCCCACTCCAGGCCAGAACCCTGGAGAGATAAAAATAGGAGCCGGGTACCTCTCTGCCACACTGATGACTTGGCATAGACTGTGGTCAGATGCTAGACTGACCTCGGTTTGTATCCCCGCTCCCATACTTACCAGCTATGTGGTCTTGGTTAAGCCTCTTCACCTCAATGAAACTTTACTCTCCCCATCTGTAATTCGGGAATAACAATCATGCCTTCCTCCGCGGGATGAGTTAATATATGCCAAGCACCTAGAACAATGTGTGCCCCTTAGAATGTGCTTGGTGAGTGCTAAGGGTGGCTGTTATTCTTGCTTTGCCCCCCCCCTTTAGGGTGATCGTGAGGACTGAGTAATGGGTGAAGGCACTTTGTACATGGAAGACAATTACACAAATGTCAGGGCTCGGTGTGACTCACTGGATAGCAGGAGAGGGTGGGGGCTGAGATGGGAACCAGCCTCCCGGGTGCCAAGCACCAGCTCAGTGGGATGGTAGCGAGGCCACCAGCAGCTGAGAGGCACAAGAAGGATGCCAGTCTGCTCTGCTCCCTGAGCCAAAGGAAAAGTGCAGGGGACGCCAACCCCTGGCATAGTTCCTTCCTTCTTGGGACCTCAGGCTCCTCATCTGTAGAATGGGTGACTGGGAACGAGCTGATGTCTAAGCTCCCCGGTCCCAGCTCTGATTTTCTATGACTCTGATAGAAGGAGCAGGTGTGTCACAATAAAACTGGAAAGCAGACACGTGGTGTAGCGGATGGATTGTGAAAGTGTGCCCCGTTCTTGCCTTCTGTCTGTAAGCATGCCTTTGACAAATGACTCTTCACCTTGTCCCTTCTGGAGGTGGGGTCTCCATCCCTAGCCCATGGCTCTGGTTGTCCTGATGCTTAGCTTGGGCTAATGCAAAGTGCACGGTGCTGGCCCCAAGCCTGCCTCCTCTCCCTCCCTGTCTAGTCCTTCATCTCACTCATGGTCTCTCCCTCCCCCTGACCCTTGAGACCGTCCCGCTGGCACTTCTGGGCTAGCCTGTGAGCCTGCTGGAGGATGAGAGACAGGTGGCCCAGTCACTTCTCTCATCCCCACTGACAGCCCACTAATTGTCAGCCAGGTGAGAGACCTGGACACGCCAGCCAGGTGAGAGACCACCCTGGACACGCCAGCCCAGCCCAGCCGCCAGCAATGGACAGGCCCTCCCGGAGGCAAGCCGACGGGGGCCCAGCCTGGCCCAGAGCAGCAGCAGCACCCGGCTGTCTCATGCGCTGCTGAGAGAGGAGATAAGTGTGTATTGTTTCGTGGTTGTCACTCGGCTTTACGTTAGCAGATAAGGGATACCCAGGGCCAGTGGGAAAAGTGTGGCTTGACCCACTGCTCAACCTCTGCTGGGGACTGTCTGTTGCTCTGACTGCAGGGGGTGGGGGGAAGGGGAGGATGGGCTCCGTGCCACGCTTGAGGCCTCAAGCTCTAGACGGACACTGTCATCAGTGCTTTTTTTTTTTTTTTTAAAGATTTTATTTATTTATTTGACAGAGATCACAGGTAGGCAGAGCAGCAGGCAGAGAGAGAGAGAGAGAGAGAGAGGGAAGCAGGCTCCCTGCTGAGCAGAGAGCCCGATGCGGGGCTGGATCCCAGGACCCTGAGATCATGACCTCATGACCTTAGGAGCCCATGGCAGAGGCTTTAACCCACTGAGCCACCCAGGCACCCTTATCCGTGCTTTTGATTCCAGCTTTCCCCCTTTCTAGCTGCATGGCTTCAGGCAAATTGCTTCACAGGGAGGCCTCTGTTTTCTCTAAAATCTAGCGAATCATAGAACCCATCTTTGGGTTTGGCCTGTGGATTGAGTTAATGCATGTAAAGC
Source organism: Mustela putorius furo (assembly GCF_011764305.1). Taxonomy (NCBI): domain Eukaryota; kingdom Metazoa; phylum Chordata; class Mammalia; order Carnivora; family Mustelidae; genus Mustela; species Mustela putorius. The sequence goes on along the minus strand of NW_025422005.1, from coordinate 14,404,202 downwards.
ACTTAGAGAAACTGTGCCTATGGTATAGTTTTTAGGGGTTTAAGGTCTGCAGTCAGGTAAGGTGAGACTGAGCCTCTCTTCTGCTATGGACTGGGGCTGTGACCTCGGTCCTTAACTAAGCTGTCCGGCCCTGATCTATAAACTGGGGCTCTGACGAGCACCTTCCTCAACGCTGAGGTGGTGGCTACAAAGGCCTTGGCCTGGGGCCTGCCTTAGGGGTGCTTAGGAGGCCTCAGTATTGGGGAACCATCTGCTGCTCATGGTGACATGGAATGGATGTCCCTTGGAGACCAGTTTTGTTTCTTTTTTTTTTTTTTTTAAAGATTTTATTTATTTGACAGAGAGAGAGAGAGAGAGCACGCGAGTGAGCGATTACAAGCAGGGGGAGCGAGAGAAGCAGATTCCCTGCTAAGCAGGGAACCTGATGGGGGACTCGATCTCAGGACCCTGAGATCATGACCAGAGCCAAAGGCAGATGCTTCACCAACTGAGTCCCCCAGGTGCCCCTTGGAGACCAGTTCTAAGTTAGATTCCTCAGATTAAAGACAGCAGAGCTGAGACCAAGTGTGGGACTTGCTCAAGGTCACACAATGTCTGTGGCCAGAACCCACGTGCTCTGACCTGTAGCCTGGAGCACTTTCCATGATTCAAGGGGGTCATGCCCCTAAGAGGTATGTGTGTCCTTGACCAGGGGGCTCAAAAGAGCAGACTCAGCTGGTTCCCACACCCTGTCCTGCCCAGGCCACACGGAAGGGGCAGGCTCCCTCTCCCTGGGTGGCAAAGCCTCTCAACGACTCTCCCATGAGCCCACCCAGGCCTGGTGCAGAAGAGCTCCCAGAGAGATGGGACCGGGTCCCTGGCCATGGAGGACCCTGTGTACTGGGGTCAGGATGTGCAGGTGGCAAGTGACTCCCTATGACACAGGTTTCAGTATTCACAGGGGGCAGCAGGACCTAGGGTCCCACCCTGGGTATCCACGGGGACATCGGGGCAGGGCCCAATGGGGCAGAAGCAGAGCCAGGCCTAGAACCCAGGCCTCCTGATGCCCCATCCTGGAGCTTTTTGCTTTGATTTCCTTCCCGCCTTTCCCCAGGCCCTGTGGAGCCCACCCCACCCTAGGCCTCAGCCTGACTCCGGGAACCTCCCTGGCAAGGTCCTCTGGCCCCACCTCTGTGCCTGATGATTACAGGACTGCAGGGCCTGGCTGTGGCCCAGACACTGGCTCCTGGGTCCTCTCCAGGGGAACTGGTCGCTGACCTCATTGTGTATAGGGGCTGCACAGATGCTGAGTCAGAGATCACCTAGGCCCCAACCTGCCTCTGTGGATGACCCTCCAGGTCTTAGCTTGTCTCCAGGGAGGAGACAAGGGGTGGTTCCCTGCGCCGGCCCTGTGCGGGTGCTGGGGACGCATGCACGTGTTGTTTGTTCCATGCGCTCGCTGGGGACATGGCCGGTAGGTGTGTGGGTGTGTTCTCCTAAGTTCTCACCGTACCCGTTTCTGTCCGATGTGTGGGCCTCCCACGCGTGAGGTGTGTGCACAAATTATGCACCATGTGTGTGCATGCATTGGTAGGTAACAGGGCCCTGGGGCAGAGGCATGCCGAGCTCACACCCTGAGCACTTACTATCCACTCTGTGTGCACTGTGTGTGAACTGAGTGCATGCACATTGGGTGTGTGTGCAGGTGTGTACATGTCCAACACAAACACACCGTTTATTATACATGTGGTAAATGTGCAGTGGTCAGTGTTCAGAAGTGGGGGGTTGGCTCTGGGGTTCGGCTGGGGAAGTTCCGGTGCCTGATCTCACCAGCCTGCCTCAGGGCCTGCGTCTGGGGTTCCTGCCTGCACAGCTCAAACAGGTCCAGGGCATGGAGATTGCCTGGAGGGAGCTGGAGGGAGGTGGCGTCCCTCAGGCTGTGTCCTGCACTGGAGGCTGGTACCGCTCAGCGACCTGGGCCCCTGCCTCTCCTACTGGCAGAGATGGAGGAAGCAGGCCCTGGGGGGCTTCTCTTGGCCAACCTACCCCTTCATCTTTGGCCCCCAAAGATTTTTAGCCTCTGGGACCCATGCTGTATTTGAGGGTCCCACAAATAAGAGGTCCTTGAACCTCCATGCGGGGGGTGGGGTGGGTGTGGGCTCCTGGAAGCCCCTTGGTTGCATTTGACCTTACAGCTGGCCTTGTTCCGGCCAGGAAGGAAGGAGCTAGGTGGCCTGGAGTCCAGGTGTGTTGGCCTCTAGGTGCTGGGCCCCCAGCCACTTCCCCATCTTGCCAGAGACTCCAGCAGCCATCTGATGGGGTTGGGGAGGGAATGATAACGGTGGAAACTTGAATCAGTCCACCCATGTGCTCTCTTGCAATCTAGGGCATAAGACACAGCATGGTCTCCGCACCCCTATTCCAGGGCTGCCATGGCAACGCAGAAGTTGGCTCGCCATCTGCTGCCTGTGGGGACCTCCGTCAGGCCTTTGCCACACTAGGAATGAGTGTGGGGAGGCACCTGACAAGATCCGGAATGGCTACTGGCCACATCTGACACCTTGCAGCCCTGGAGAGTTGGGCGACCATGCAGCCTGAGATCCCTCTGGCCACTGGAGAAGAGTGGACATCGAGAGAGCCCATGGGCTTAACCTCTCCTGGTCACATCCTCTCCCAGGGAAGGGTCAAAGATTTACTCACAATACAGTGTAAATGACTGACCCCTTCTGCGAGAGCAGTGGGTTGAGGGAGTGCAGATAGTTGGGCTTTAATAGGAATTAGAAGCTTAAATAAACCAATGATCAATAGAGGAGATTTGGGGCATGAGAGGGACGTGTAGGGATATTAGACATTTAAAAATCTGGTTGTGGGGGCTCCTGGGGGCTCAGCTGGTTAAGCGTCCTACTCTTGATTTGGCTCAGGTCATGATCTCAGGGTTGTGAGATTAAATCCAACATCAAGCTCGGTGCTCGGCCTGGAGTCTGCTTGAGATTCTCTCCCTCTGCCCGCCTTTGCTTCAGCTTGTGTGCTCTCTCTCAAATAAATAAATAAAATCTTAAAAAAATATTAGTCGTGGAAGTGGTTCTGGGTATGTGGTTGGGCACTGCAAGTCTAACTTGTCTGCGGGAGTTGGCGGGAGGAGGGGAGAGTCCCATGTCTCCCGTGGCCTGTGTCTCTGAGGCCTTTGCCTCTGTGGGGAGCTGAGTGTTTTCTGCTGGGCTCCAAGATCCTCCTACCCCCACTTCTGGCTCCTCTACGATTGTTTTCCTTGGAAAATGTTCTCATGTTCTCCCTTGGATTCTCTATGAAGTGTGAAAAGAGCAGTGGAGAGGAGGAGGAAGTCAGGATTCCAGGAGAGGAGTGAAGTGGGGATGGGGGGGAGCTGGCGGGGGAGGGGTGGGTGGGAGGGGGCGACTGAGAGGGAGAAAGAGAAGGCAGGTCTGAAGGAAAAGGGTACCAGTTGCAGGGTCTGTTTGAATCCCTAGTCTGTCCCTAGAGGGCATGTGAGTGTGGGCGAGTGGCTTCTCCCCACCTCCCCGTGCCTCAGTTTCTTTATCTGTAAAATGGGTACACTCCCTTCCTGGGGTGGCTGTGAGGACTGGGGGAGATGCCCGTGGAGGCCTGGCATGGTGAGAGCACACAACGTTGCTTGGGAAACCGCAGTCTTGACCCCAAACCCCTCTGCCATGAATTCTGTCTCAGACAGGGAACTTTCCAGACCCTACCCCAGGGCCTTCACTCTCAGGAGGAGGGTGAAGCCTGAGAGCCTGTCTGAGCCTGTCTCCTGCTGACCTGGGTTCCACAGTCAGCCTGAGTGAGGAACCCCCTCCCACAGGCCCTGGGCAGGTCCCACAGGCCTTCTCCTCGCCAGGCCACAGATCCACGGGCTGGGAGTAACCCACATAAATTGAGGTCGGTGTACTGTGCGGAGCCAGGATACAGAGGAGTCCTCCACCTCAGGGGCCCCCAGGCCCAATCCCAGGCCCAGGAACTGGGACAAACCTGGAGATAAACAGGGGAGTCATTCTCAGAGGTGGAGCCCACCTCTGGGCCCCGCCCAACATGGGGGCAGCCAGGCCCCAACAGCACCCCGCTGGGCTCAGTAGGGAAGACCGGAGGGTAGAGTTCCGAAGGGGAGGGTGGGGGGGGGCTCATATTAAACCCTCTCCACCAATGAGCTCCTTTCTGTGAAATTCTAGCATCTGCAAATTTATTTCTGCCAGCAATTTACCTTTTCTGCAAGCAAGAGAAATCTGTTCTTGTTTGTGAGTCACTGCCTTTTTTTTTTTTTTTTTGAAAGATTAGAAAAAGAAGCATCTGTGGTTGGGAATGAAACAGGGGGGGTGAGGGGTGAAGTTCAGTGGCAGGGCCCGTAAAAATAAGCTCCGGCATAAAGTCTAACGGTCTCAACCCCCTTCAGCCAGACAGATCACTTTGTTGGCTGGAGGTACATGGCTTTATTAATATCCACACAGCAGCATCCTTTTTTGATAAAGCAAACTACGTAAATAAACTTTGAAGCTTAAAATCGAAAGCTCTACTTGACACGATGTAATAAACTGGAAAATGTGCTGTCTGTAGAAACCTATTAGAATACAGAGAATGGTCTGGGTCGGAGTTCAGTATGAGATCCACAGAGGGGTGCTGGAGAAGGTGGCTGGCCCCTGTCTCTGGGGTTTAAGGCTGGGCCACCATCCTGTCCTCTGAAGGGGATTCCACTACAAGACCCCCTTAGGGGGTCCTTAGGGGTCCTTCTAGGGACTGTACTCCTTCCCCCTGGGGGCACATTGGGCCACATTGGCTGGTGTTGGAGAGTCCACCAGTGGTCTCCAGTGTTTCTGGTCCCCCAGCTCGAGACTACATTTCCCAGCATCCATTGCAGTTAATCCAACCATGTGACTGGGATATAGCCAATGGGAATGGGAATGAAAGTGCCTTAGGCAATTTCTGGGTGTTCCCTTAAAAGGAGTGGAGTTCCCTTCTCCTATTCCTACTGCTGAAGACCCCTTAGATCCCAGGAGAGAAGCCACATGTGGAGGCTGGCAGAGCTGTCCTGGATATGTACCTGTAAGCTGTCATATGAGAGAGAAGTGACCTTTTATCTTGTTTAAGCCAATGTATTTTGGGGTCGATTTGTTACAAAGGCTTATTTTGTACCTTGCTTCTTCATGAGGCAAGCACAACTTGACAACCAGCCCAAATCCTGAGTTCTTGTGTGTGGTTCCGTGGCAAGTTGTTTAGTGTTATGGTTCAAAGCCCATGAGACCTGCCTTTAAGCCACTGTGCTCTTACTTACAACTTTGGGCAAATTACTTAATCTCATGGCACTGGGAAGATTTCAGTAGGAAGTGCCTTTTACATGGTGACCCTGCGTCCACACTCATAAGTCACTGGGACAGAGGTTAGCCTTATGACATACAGTGGCCTCTGATACCGTCTATCCCGGTGGTTCTCAAAGTGTGGTCCCTGGACCAGCAGCATGAACATCACCTGAAAACTTGTTAGAAATGCAATTTCTTGGGTGTCATCCTGGACCTGCTGAAACAGAAACTCTGGAGTAGTGCCTACCAGTCTGTTTTTTAACAAGACTTGTGGGTGGTTCTGAAGCAGTTAAAGTTTGAGAACCACTGTTTTACTACATTTATTTAAAAAAGTCTAGTTATCACCTAATATATGGATCTCATAAACCACTAATAGGAGTCAGACTCATGTAGACTTAACAGACGTCATTATGGCTGTTATCCCTGGCTCCAAGGATAGGTCAAGACCCCTGGTCAGCTGACGCAGCGAGCATGGAATCCTTCTTGTCCAATGAAACCCGATCCTAAGACATTTGCTGCCTCTATGGGGAAAGACAGGCTCCATCCCCAAGCCTTGCTGAGCTGTAGAGGAGAGCCCAGGACTGCCCATGTCAGTGTTGCTGCCCCTGGGGGAGAGTATGCCTGATGCTGCAGGGATCTGAGGAGGGGAGCTGAGAAACCAGGAGGTAGTGGGCAGATGCTCCCAGCTCCCAGCATCCACCTCGAGCATCTCAGGAGCCGAGGAGCCCGCCCAGCCAGAGCACAGGCGCAGCCCTGCCTCTCGGGAGGTTAAATCCCTTCCGGGCCCCTCTCAGCCAGTGTAGTGAGGGGCCACAGTGTCAATGCCCCCCACTCTTGCTCTTCAGAAGGACAATGCTGGGAGGCAACACGCTTCTCAGAGACTGCAGAGCAGTCCAGCCCATGTTGCCTATCACAGCAAATGTGGAAACACACTCTTTCTCCCCACTTTCCTTCTTGCTTGTCTCAAACCCCTCTTTCTCCCATTCCTGCTTTCTGTAATTCCCTCCCAAATAAACCACCGGCATCCGGGTCCTTGTCTCAGGCCTGTTCTCCTAGAAACCCAAACAAAGATGGATGCCTGTTGACATTTGAGCCTTCGGATTCAGCCATACATGAAACAAACTCCACTCCTAGACTTTCCAGTTAAATGAGCCAAAAAAAAAAAAAAAGTCTCCTTTTTTGTTAGGGTATCAGTTATCTGTTACTAGATGGATAATAATTCCCTGTTACCGTGTAACAAATTGCCCCCAACCTTAGTGGCTTTCAACAGTAACATTTAGTATCTCACAATTGCTGTTGGGGAGGACTTATACCTGCATCCTCTCAAGGCTCAACAGAGAGAAGACCTGCTTCTGAGCCCACCTGTGGTTGTAGAATGCAGTTCCTTGGGGGCTATCGGATGGAGGTCCTCAGTTCTTGGCCTTCTGTTCCTTGCCACGTGACCTCCGCCATGGGGCTGCTCCCAACATGGCGGCTGGCTTCCAACAGAGCGAGCGTGGCAGGGAGCCGGAGAGGGCAAGCAGGCAGCATAGAAGGCAGTCTTTTGTCATCTAGTTTTGAAAGCAACATCCAATACTTTTGTTGCCTTTTTTTTTTTTTTTTTTTTTTTTAATGTTAGAAGCAAGTCACTAGGTCCAGTACAGCCTCAAGGGGCAGGGATTACACAAGGACCCGAAACCAGGGAGGGGGGATCATTGGGAGCCAGCTTGGAAGCTGCTACCATGGGCCCAAGGAGCACGAACCCTTGCTCTTCTCTTCACATAGGACTTTTCTTTCTGCTTGATTTACACAATGCTGCGATCACACCAGCTGACCTTTATTTCACGTTTGTCCTGTGTCCGTCCCTGGACTAAGACCTTGACCTGAGTGATCTCATCTCATCCTCCCCTATGACATCAGACCAGAAAGCATCCTCATTTTATAAGATTAGGAAACTGAGGCACAGAGAGGTTAAGTAACTTGCCTGAAGACACATAGCTTATTAAGTAGAGCCATTGGAATTCATTGGAGACAAAGTCTTTACTTGCCAGGTGATGAAAACCGTCCCCCAGCCTGGTGAACATAAAGGCATTCAAAGAGGTTTGAGCGAGTTCATTCACTCAGAACCTTCATCCCCTGCCCTTTCACACGGGTCTTAAGCTCCTCACCGGAACAGTCTCCTGTTACTGAATTTTCATTACTGCCAGCATTTGTAAACCTCCTTTGGGTCAGGGAGGCACTGGGGAATGTACTGAGAGCTGTGGACCTTGCCCTCCACCCCCGCTCCAAAAAAATATACTCCTGTACTCAGATCCATACTTGCCTTATGATTTCCTGTGGCAGCTGACTTCCTGAAGGGCCCCAGGGTGCCAGGATGGATTCTCATTGGCTCACCTTGAGTCTCGTGCCCAGCTTGGAACCAGTGACTGCAGCCCTGGGGATTTGGTATTCTGGTTGGCCAGATCCTCAGAGACCATGACATCCCATCCTCTCATTTTATCAATGGAGAAATTGAGGCTTAGAGGGGAAGAGTGACTTGTCGAGGTCACATGGCATTGGTGGGCCCTGGTCAGACTTGTGCAGTCAGGCATGACTGTCTCTCAACCTGCAGGGTCCTCCCAGTCTGGGAAATGGTTGCCCATTCACTCATTCTCAGCCCCTTGGTCTGGGCCTGGCATGCAGTAGGCATTTAATAAGCACTAGGGAAATTGATCTGAAAAGTACCCCCAGAAGGCATAAAGGCAGAATCCATGGAAGTTGAGGATGAAGTAGTGTTTACCCTGTAAGACCCCGAACACTGTCCTGTCGGGGGTTATTAGGTATCCCACGAGAAAAGAAGGAAATAAATTTGTGAAACACAATGTGAATTTTTTTCTTCACATTAGAACTGAGAATTCTTTTTTTTTTTTAAATTTAAGCTTTTATTTATTTATTTGAGATAGAGAGAGAAAGAGAGACAGTATTAGCTGGCGGGGAGGGGGGGAGTGTGTGGAGGCGGGCAAGGGCAGAGGGAGAGGGAGAAGCAGACTCCCTCCCAAGGAGGAAGTCTGATGCTGGGCTTCCTTCCAGGACTCTGAGATCATGACCTGAGCCAAAGGCAGATGCTTAACTGACTGAGCTACCCAGTTGCCCCTCAGAATTCTTAATAGGCTCAGGACAGCGAATCCCTCAGAAGGAAGATATAGCATGCAGTGTTTCCCAGGCTTGTTTGACCATACAATCCTTTCATTAAGTGGGATTTTTAAAGGATTAATGTTGAGAAACATATATTGAGAAATTCCAGACACAGAAGAATCAGCATGGACCAGGATGGTGATGGAAGGCTTCTTGGAAGAGGAGGCACCTCAGCTACATTCAAAGATGGGAGGATTGGGAGATTTCAGCTGAGAACAGGGAAGGCATCTTAAATGAATCACAGGAGAAAGCACTAAATATGATATAATACATTTGAGTGGAAAGACTTATACCTGTCAAGATTCCATTGGAGACAAGCATCAGAAGTGCAGTTTAGACTGGCTTAGGCAAAGAGGGAAATTTATTAGCCCATGTAACCAATTTCAGGCATGGCTAGATCCAGGTACTTGAACCACATCCTTAGGGATAAATATTGGCTTCGTTCTAAGGCAGACTCTCTTCCCAGGTGTACCTGTTATCTCTAAGCTCACACGCTGCCAGCCAGCAACCTCAGCAGCAAGGGCGATGTTTATTATAATTTCAATCAAAGTCCCAGGACGGACTCTCATTGGCTCAGCTCGGGCCAGTCTGGGACCAATCACTGTATCTTAGAAGATCTGTCTCGTGCTCTGATTGGCCAGATCCTTAGAGATCATTGCACTCCATCCTTTCCTTGATAGATGCAGAAATAGGAAACAAGAGAGAGCAACTTCCTCAGGGCCACACAGCAAGTGGGTGGCGAGTGAGAGTAAGAACTTTCGGTCCAGGGGCCCTTTCTGCTGCAGCTGGTGGGGGAGGGGGGGCACTTAGACCCCTGTGGACTGGTGTCTCTGTATTGGGTGCTGTGGGAGAGCGCTGCCTGGAGAAGAGGCTGGAAAGGACAGGAGTTCAAGGCCTTGAAGGACCAGCTGGCTGCAGCAACAGCCTTGTGACCGAATTGGCTCTGAGCTCATGTGGGATTGGCCATGGCCAATAAAAGTGAAGAGAGTAGACCAGAGGCGAGTAAAGGGAGTGGCTCCCTGGCTTCTGATGGGGATGGGTGGGGCAGGGTGAGGAGGATCTGTCAGAATGGGGGTCTGTCTGAGGCGAGGGGTGTCTCACCAACTCTTCCTTCTCCCTGCATTTCCATATCTGAGCTGCCTCTTGATTCTGCCTTCCAAATACCTCTAAACTGTCCACTTCTCTCTGGTTCTACTGATCCCACCCGAGTCCGAGATACCATCATCTTGCACCGGGCTGCTGGCAACAGTCTTCCAAATGGTCTTCTCGGGGCACCTGGGCGGCTCCATCAGTTAAGTGGCTGACTCTTGATCTCAGCTCAGGTCTTGATCTCAGGGTTGCGAGTTCAAGCCCCACATTGGGCAGCACACCAGATGTGGAGCCTACTTAAAAAAAAATTACCCCCCACTTCCATTCTTGTTCCCTTGCCCCCCACCCTCATCTGGATTTAGTCTCTTCATAGAAGTCTGGATGCCCTTTCAAAAACGCAGATCACATATCACTGTTAAAATTTTCAAGGACTCTTCATCGGTCCCAGGATGAAATCCAAACTGTGGCCCCTCAGCATCAATCCTGCCTCTTCACGGAGAATTCTCCCCACATTCCAGACATATGGGTTTCTCCTTTGAGTGGGTTTCTTCTTGAAAAAGCCCTTCCCCCGGGCCTTTGCACGTGCTGTTCCATTTGCCTACCGCTCTCCTTTTCCCTTTCCTCCTGGCTAAATCTTGTTCCTCCCTCCAATTTCTACTCAATGTCCCTTTCTTTCCTGGGGGAAATCTTTGGTGCCTTCCTAATGTCTGGACTGGACCCATCAGCTCCCAGTGTCATGTCCCTGGGAGATGAGGAACTCCAGAAAGGGAAGGAACCTGTCTGAGGCCACAAGACTGGGAAATGGCAGAGCGGGTGAAATGTAGTTCAGGGAATATATGCTGAGTGCCTGCTGTGGGCCAGGTCCTGTACTGTGTGTCCGGCCCTAGGGGAGCCCTCAGAGCAGCTGAGGAGACAAACCTGCGAACAGGGGTGAGGGTGGCAGCTTAGGGAGCTGGGAGGAGGGGCTCCAGACCTAATCTCAGGGAGACAGGGAGGGCTCTGGGGGGAGGTGGGGTGATGTCTGAGTTGAAATCTGATGGACAGATGTCCAGGTGCAGATGAGATCCTTCATTTGCTCACTGAGTGAAGAAGAGATTCTGCACATCTGTGTCTCGGGGGATGTAGGTGTCGGGGGTGTGTGCGTGTGTGTGCTGGTGTCCCTGTGTGGGAGTAGATGTCAGAAGGGACTGTTAGCCGTTTACGTGCCCGAGTGTCGGTATCGTGCAGAAAACGCCGTGTGTGTGTGGATGTGCACACAAGCAGGCGTGTTCACAGGAGTATATGCATGTGAGTACAAACATGGTTGACATGGTATAGACACGCGTTCCGGGGCGGCCTCATGCAGCGGAACAAGGCTGCTGGTTCATATTTTCTCTCTGTTGCTTGTATGTCCTGGGCAAGTTAACCTCCTGGTCCATCAGTTTGTTCGTAGACTGGGATAGTAGCTTGCTGGCTAGCTAGGGTGTCTGCAAAGCCCCTGAGACAGGGACACGAGGGGCTCGTTTAGGGAGAGATGGTAAGGGAATGAGGGAGGCAGGTGGAACTAGAGGAGGTGCTAAGCTGCCAGGTGGCTTCATCTGACTTCATCCTGACGGTTGCCTGGGCTCAGCCGGTGTGGAGTCCTGGAGCCTGAATGATCCCCGGGGTTAACCCAGCCTGGGGCAGGGAGGCCAGCCGCTGCCTACCAGTCACTGGGGTCATTGGCTGTGCCTCCTGAGCCCTCCACTAGGAGGAAGAAATAGTCTCACAGGCATTTTCTGGGGAGATCCAGTTGGGCTGAGGGAAGCATTCCAGAGCCTGGCGGCCCAGCAGCCTTTATCAGACCTCTGCTTCTCAAAATGAGCTTCTGGGGCCGGTAGCATTGGCCTCCCCTGGAAGCTTGTGTCACAGGCACTTCCCCAGACCTACTGGCTCGGAACCTGCATTTTAACAGGATTCCCAGACCTGAAAAGGCAAGTTCAAGAAACACTGTAGGAGGCAGTGACTCGTAGGGTTTGTTGTGAGGATTCAAGGGGGTTAAAGTATAGAAAGCATTTACAAAGCGTGTGGCGCAGGATCGGATCTTATATTAATGTTCTTTGCACTGAGGTGTATGGTGCTCCTTTGCTTATCCGGATCCTTCTGTGCAAATAAATGCACGCAGGAGGGAGGGCTGGCTACGGAGTTGGCCGGGTTCAGTGCAAAATGGAATGCGGGCCCCCTGTTAAAAGAGAAATTGGTGGGGGGCGGGGCTTCTGAGCGTGAGGTCTCCTGTGAGCGTGCAGGTGGCGGGAGGGAAGCAGGCCCTGGATGGATGCGCCCGAGGCCTTAATTGGGGCGAGGGGTTTGGCCTCCCCATCTCCCCGGGTCGCCCCCCCCCCCCCGCCCCACCGCCCCTGAGCGGCACGTGCGTGTATGTCTGAGGCCGCCTCGGTGACTTGGGGGAACCGTGAGAACTCACGGCTGAGAAATGTTCTGTCACGTCTGCACACTGCGAACAGAGTGTGTTCCCCCATGAATCGTGGGCCTTCGTTCCCAGGGAGCTCTGACTGCTCAGTAGAAGGGGTGTGAAATTTAATTTGCACTAATTACACCGAAGTTGGGGGGCGGGAAATGAGCTGGCGCCTCGCACGTTTGGCCTCTTCTTAGGTGCTAGGGTGGGGGTGGGGTGGGGGGTGCTGGTACCATGGCAACCGCAGCTGCTGGGATTTTTGGGGGAGGTTGATGGGGGAGGGGAGGCAGTGGGCGGGGCTGGGGCCCGACTTTTGTCCTTTGTCCCTGTGACTGTGGAGGTCTCGATGCGGGGGTGGGGGGGGGGGAGAGGGAGGCCGTGCCTCCTCTTGCAACAGCTGAGTGACTGAGTGAAGTCTTGGGAGAAGGTCAGCAGCTCTGTCCCAGGAGACAGAGGGACTATCCCAGCCTGGAGGGAGAGAACGGAGTTTCAACCATTTGCGTGGGGCAGGGGTGTCCCTCTGAAGTCCCCAGGGCTTGAAGTGAGCCGGAGGGCAGAAACCCAGAGGGACCACCTGCCCAGCGAGCACTGCAAGAGGAGGAGGGACTCTGGAGCCAAGAAAAATGCCCTGCTGGGTCTCCTCTGGCTCCAGCCCTACGCCTTCCTTAGCCTTAATTCTCCCTCCTCCTCTTCCTCTGCCCCCCACCCCCAACCCCCGTCAGGTCCCGTCCTGTCCCCTCCCCTACCGGTTCCCAGCCACTTCCCTCCCTTCCTTCTCCTCCCCTCAGCCGCCCTTTCCTGCCACCGCTAGAGGGCGCCGAGGCGCCACGGTCGCCCTTGACTTACCTGCTAGGTCGGGCTGTGCATGCCTGGATGGGGTAGGTGAGGGAGGCCCCACAGCAACTGGGTCCTCGGAAGAGCTGGGCTGATTGTACTCTGGAGGCTGGGGCAGGTCTGGGCTGCCCCCAGTGGCAGAGGCTGTCGCCAGGACCTCTCCCTTACAACCTCCAGGGGAGGAGGTTTTGGAGGAGAGGGTGTTCCCTTGGGACCTGGAAGGACCCAGCCTGGATTTCCATCCCAGCCCCCTTCCTTCCTCCTGCATGGCATCACCTTGGGTAAGTCACATCACCTCTCCAAGCTGCAGTTTTGCTTTTTTTCTTTCTGTAAAACAGTTGTGAGAATAGCACAGAGTTAAGTACAGGCACTCAAGTGGGAGCTTTCCTTTGACCTTAGTAGGTCAGTTAGTCAACAAATTAATGTTTGTTGGGCACCTACTAAGTGCTAGGAACTCTGCTAGGCATTGGGGATAACTGGGAACAAGGTGGACACAGGGCTGATCACCATGAAGCTTTCAGTCTAGCAGGGATGAGATTATTATACATAATTGCAAATTCTTAAGTCATTATAAATGTGTGTAATGTGTTGCAAAAGAAAAGTTCTGCATGCCGTGGGAATGAGGATCAGGGAGCCTGACCCCGTCTGACATTCAAGCTGAGCTTCCTTTAGAGCTCAGTCACAAGGGAGACAAGAGGGAAGGGTTCCAGGCAGAAGGAGCAGCAGGTGCAAAGGCCTGGAAGGGAGGAGGTACGGGATGCATTCCAGGCTGTCCCGTGTGGAGGGGGGTGAGAGGGAATGGGGTATGAGATGAGTTGGAGAGGGGGCAGGGCTGAGCACCTGGAGAAGATGAGTGCAAGTACGGCAAAGTAGAAAACCTGTTGGCCCTTTTGTGACAGAGGAGGTGGGCGTTTTCAGAGGGATGTCAATGTGTCTGAACAGGAGAGCGGATTTTTTTTTTTCTTCCCTAACACTCTTATAACATCTAAAAATAAAATAGGCATGGAGAGGACATCTCGGTGATGGCATCGCCACACTGGATCTCAGATGTGGGTAAGAGGGGAGGCCCGAGGGGACGCCCAAGCAGACCAGGAGGCTAAGCTAGCCCCGTGGCATCCGGGGGACGACTGAGGGTCAGGTCCCTGGGCTCTAGGATGCTGTCCCTGGAGGGTCTTTGCATTATGGGCTGACTCCCTGCCCATCTGTGATAGGAAGAGAGCCAGTCTTGACTGTGTCCCAGCTAGCCTGTGAAAAGCAACCGTGAACTCCTTGCCAGTAGGAGGTTTGCAGGTGCCATAGTCAAGGTTTGTCCCCATTGCCCCCAGTCCTGAGCAACCACAAATCTACTTTCTCTCTATGTTTCTCTACTCTGGACATTTCATATCAATAGGTCTTACAGCATGTGGCCTTTTGTGGCTGGCTTCTTTCACTTAGTGTATGTTTTCAGGGTTCATCTGTATTGTAGCAGGTGTCAGTCCTTTCTTCCCTTTCATACCTGAATAATGTTCCATTGGATAGATAGACCACATTTTGTTTATCCATGAATCAAATGATGGACAGTTGGGTCCTTTCTACCTTTTAGCTCTTATGAATAATGCCTCCATGAATATTTATTTGTGTGCAAATTTTGTGTGTGGACCTAAGTTTTCATTTCTGTTGAGTGTATCATACGTAGGAATGGAATTGATGGGTCATAAGATAATTTGATGTTTAAACAGTTGAGAACGGCCAGACTCTCTGCTAGGGCCGCCGTACCATTTTGCATTCCAATTAGCAATGTGTGAGATTTCCAATTTTTCCACAGCCTTGTCAGCACTTGTCACTATCTGACTCTTTGATTATAGCCATTCCAGTGGGTGTAACATGGTAGCACATTGAAGTTTCAATTTGTATTTCCATGATGGCTAATACTGTTGATTATATTTTCAAGTGTTTTTGGACATTTGTATATCTTCTTTGGAGAAATGATTATTCAGATTCTTTGCCCATTTTTATTTTTATTTATTTATTTATTTATTTTTTAATTTTAACTTTGCCCATTTTTAATTATGATTGTTTGTTTTTTTTGTTACTGAGTTGTACGAGTTCTTTAGATCATCTAAATACAAATCCCTCATCAGATTTATGATTTGTAAACACTTTTCTCGCATTTTGTGTGTTTTCTTTCCACTGTGTTGCTAGTATCCTTTGAAATACAAATTTTTAAAATTTAGATGAGCTCCAGTTTACCTGCTTTTTGTTGTTGTTGCTTATAGCTTCAGTATCACATCTGAGAATATATTGCTAAATCCAAGGTTTTATTTCACCATAAAGATTTCACCCTTTCTTCTAAGAGTTTTTTTGTTTCAAATATTACATTTAGATCTTTGATCCATTTTGAGTTATTTTTTTGGCATGGTGGGAGGTAAGGGTCAGATTTCATTCTTATGCATGAGGCTATCCAGTGGTCCCTATACTGTTTGTTGATGGGATGGTTGTTTTCCCATTGAATGGTCTTGGCACTCTTGTCAAAAATCAAGTAGCCGTAGGTTTTTGGGTTTATTTCTGAACTCTCAATTCCATTCTGTTGATCTGTATGTCTATCCTTATGTCAGTACCACACTGGTTTGATTACTGTAGCTTTGCAGTAAGTTTTGAAATTGGAAAGTATGATTCTTCCAACTCTATTCATTTTAAAGATAGTTTTGACTTTTTGAGGCCTCTTGCAATGATATGTGAATTTTAGGACCAATTCTTCCAATTCTATAAGAAATGCCATTGAGATTTTTATAAGCATTGCACTGAGTCTGCAAATCAGTTTGGGAGATATCGCCATCTTAATAATATTAAATTTTTTTGAGAAAGAGAGAATGGGAGGGGGAGAGAGAGAGGTAGAGAAAGAATCTTTTTTTCTTTTTTTAAGATTTCACTTATTAATTTGACAGAGAGATACATAGGGAGAGAGGGAACACAAGTAGGGGGAGTGGGAGAGGGAGAAGCAGGGTTCCTATTGATCAGGGAGCCCGATGTGGGGCTCAATCCCGACCCTGGGATCATGACCCAAGCCAAAGTCAGACACCCAGGAACCGAGCCACCCAGGAGCCCTGAGAGAGAATCTTAAGCATAGAGCCTGATGAGGGGCTTGATCTCATGATCCTGAGGTCATGACCTGAGCTAAAGTCAAGAGTTGGATATTTAATCGACTGGGCCACCTGGGTGTCCCAGTAATATTAATTTTTATGATCCATAAACATAGGATGTCTTGTGTTTAATTTGGGTCTTTAATTTTTTTCTCTTCTCTTAACGATTTTATTTATTTGAGAGATAGAGACAGAGCACGAGAGAGAGAGAGAGAGAGAGAGAGTAAGCAGGGGTGGGGTGGGGGGGAAGGCAGAGGGAGAGGAGCAGACTCCCTGCTGAGCAGAGAGACTGACACAGGGCTTGATCCTAGGATGTCAGGATCATGACCTGAGCTGAAGGCTTAATCAACTGAACCACCCAAGTTCCCCTTTTCTTTTCTTTTTAAGCTTTTTTAAAAAAAAGTTTTTATTTATTTAAATAATCTCTGCACCCAATGTGGGGTTTGACATGACCCAGGACCAAGAGTCACACATAAGGTGTTGTGGTTTTCAAAGTAGAAGTTTTGCACTGCTTTTGTCAAATTTATTCCTAAGTATTTGATTTTTTTGATACTAAATAAATGGAGCCATTTTCTTAATTTCATTTTCTTTGCAATTAGGTAAAAATACAATTGGTTTTTGTATATTGCTCTTATATCCTGCAACCTTGCTCAATTTGTTAGTTTTCAATGAGATGCTTAGAATTTTCTAAATATATGATCATATCATCTGTAAATAGAGGAATTTTACTTTTCTTTCTTTTGTCTAAGTGCCCTGGCTAGACCTCCAATACAATGTTGAATAGAAGTGGTGAGAGTGGATATCCTTGTCTTGTTCCCTATTAAATTAAATTAATTAATTAATTTGGGTGGTGTGGGGCAGAAGGAGAGAGAGAATCTTAATCAGACTCCACACTCAGTGTGGAGCCCAATGTCGGGCTTGATCTCATGACCCTGAGGTCATGACCTGAGCTGAAATCAAGACTCATACACAACCGGCTGAGCTACCCAGGTGCCCCTGTGTTGTTCCCAAATTCAGAAGAGCAATCCAGTATTTCACCATTAAGTATGATGTTAGTTGTGGATTTTTCAATGATGCCCTTCATCGAGTTGAAAGAGTTTCCTTCTATTCCTGGTTTGTTGAGTGTTTTTTTTTTTTTTTTTTAATCATAAAAGGGTGTTGGATTTTGTCAAATGTCTTTTCTGTGTTTATTGAGGTAATTATGTGACATTACAAAATCCCGTTTATATGGTGTATCACATTGATTGATTTTCAGATGTTAAACCAACCTTGCATTCCTGGGCTACATCCCACTGGGTCATGGTGCATAATTCTTTTCATATATTGCTGGATTAGGTTTGCTAGCTTTTATGGAGAATTTTGCATTTATATTCATAACAGATATTTGTGTGTAATCTTTTCTTGTGATGTCTTTTTCTGGTTTTGGTATTAGAGTAATAATGGGATTGTCTTTATTTCTCCTTCTTTTTTGAAAGATGGTTTTTCTGGGTTCTTGGTTGGCAGAATTTTTCTGTAAGCATTTTGAATATGTTTTGCTGCTGCTTTGTGGCCCCAGTGTTTCTGGTGAGAGGTCAGCTCTTAATTTTATTGAGTTCCCTTATAAGTGATAATTTTTCTCTTGTTATCTTGGAGATTTCCTTCTTATCTTTGGCTTTCAGCAATTTTGCTGCTTTACGTTCATCCTTCTTGGAATTTTTTGAAGTTCTTAAATCTATAGATTAAAGTTTTTCATAATTTGGGACATTTTTAGTCATTATTTGATTTTTTTCCCTGCTCATTTCTTTATCTCTTCTCTTTTTGATGTTCCCATTATGCATGCGTTAGTGAGCTTAATAGGGTTCCTCACTTCCCCAAAGTTAATTTTCTTTTGTGCTTTTTTCTGTCTGTTCTTTGGCTTGCATAATCTCTACCAATCTATCTTCAAGTTTGCTAATTATTTCTTCTGCCAGTTCCAATCAACTGGTGAGCCCCTGTAGTGAAATTTTCATTTCAATTATTGTACTTTTCAGCTCCAGAATTTCCATTAAAACATAACTTCTGTCTCTTTTTTAATGTTCTGTATTTGATGAGACATTGTCATTATACCTTCTTTTACTTCTTTAAGCATGACTTTCTCTAGTTATTTGAAAATATTTATAATAGCTACTTAGAATTCTTTGTTAAATCTGACATCTGGTTACTCTCACAGGCAATTTGTTGCTTGCTTTTTTTCTTGTGTGTGGGCCAAAATTTCTCATTTCTATGCATAATTTGTAAATTTTTTTTGTTGGAAATTGAATGTCTTAAATAATATATGATAGCAATTCTGGTCTTCTCTGAGGATATAGTTTTTGAGATTGTTGCTTGAGATTTGTTCTGACCCTAAGAGGAATCTTCCTATCTGTCTCCTTCCCTGGTTTTCTCTAATACACTGATCAGTTTAGGATTTCGCTTAAATGTCAAACGAACCCCTGGTCTCCTCTTAATTGTTTTTCACTGCAATATTTATTGGTTTTGAGAGTGTCCTTAAGCTTCAACTTCCCCAGCCTGTGTTGCAAATGAATTCAGTGCTTTTGAGACAAGTTTTGGACTTCTCTATTTATGGTTTCTCTCTCTCCATGGGCAAGGTATCTGAGTCAGGGCTCTGGAACTGGGTGTGGGGACAGTGGTGCCTTCTCTTTGAGTGATGTTCTGCTTTTAGGAGCTGGGTAGTTGATGGAGTGGGGGCTGGATGTGGCCTTTGGTCTTCTCAGTTTGCTTCTCCTGGTATGGAAACTCTGCCTTATAAATGAGCCAGTATGAAGGTGTTTGGGACCCCAGCATGCCATACACAAAGGAGAGCCTTCATCCCACTGTGGGTGTTGGAAAGAAGAAGGGAGCCCCCATCTTTCAGTTGTACTCACCTAGACTTAACATGTGCAATACTAAGCTGAGGCAGGATGAGATATACTGATATCCTCCCCTTCCTGGGAAGATACTGTAGGCCTCCAACTGGGAACTGGGGGGGAGAGAGCCCTGGGCTATTGGCTCTGCCCATCTAGAGTGGAGTTTCCATAATGCTGATCTGAGAAGGAAGAGGGAGGAAGTGGATCATAGTTCAAATGCTGCAGACTCTTGCTGTTCTTATAGAGCTTTATTAGGTTTTCTTGAATGAATGTTTCTTCATTTGCTGTATGCCCTTAGGAACATTTCCACAGACTTTAAATGGTTGTTTTAAAATAATTTTCAGCAGTTTCACTGGGAAACAAATCTGCAGAGCTCCTCACATTCCCATGTCAGAAGTGGAACTCTAGCTATCTGGCTGTACACTAAGGAAGTTGAGGATTTGGCTCTCTTCGCTCCCTCCCCCATCACCTTGCTCTTTCCGTTCTACTAGCCTCCCAATAATGCAATGACTTTCCCCCTTTTCTGTGCAAGTTTTTGGCCAATAATGTGAGTCTCCTCTCAAGATATGTGCATGCATCCATTTCCTATCAGTTTCATCTCCCTCATAAGTCTTCCAGAGCCCCTGACCTTCTTCCTGTTGAGCTGGTTGCTTTCTGCACTTGGTGCACAGTTGTTATCCCAGGATCCTTTGCTACCAGCCAAATGGATTCCTCTGACTCTCTCTTGTGTTGGGTCTTTAGCTTCTTGTATTGCCTGTCTTCTTTTCTCTTGGTTTGTTCCTTTGTTTTAGGGGAACATATCTACCACTAGCCCCCGGAAAAAGATCCATGAGATGTTAATTTTTTGAGACTTGGCACATCTGAAAATGTCTTTATTCTATCCCCATCCTTGATTGGCTGTTAGTCTAGGTATAGAATTGCAGGTTGGAAATTATTTTCCTACAAAACATTTGAAGGTTTTGCTCTATTGGCTATTCCAGAAGAAGGAAGTTGTTCTCATTCCTTACCTTTTCAGTCTGGAATCTTAGTGAATCTTCTCTTAGGGTCCCAAGATAGTGACATTTCATGATGATGTACCTTGGTGTGGGTCTATTTTTATGTATTGTGCTGGGGCCTCTCTGAGTCCTTGAGATTTAGAAAGCTATCTTTTGGATCTGTGAAATCTTCTTAATCTATTTTATTGACAATTCCTGTCCCTCCTACACATTTTTCTATTCTTCCTAGAATTGTTATTATTTGAAGATGGAACTCCTGGACAAGTCTTCCAATTTTCTTTTATTTTCTCTCCCCCCCCCCCCACTTTTTTTTCTTATCTGTCACTTTGGAAAAGCTGAACCTTATTTTCCAATTTTTTCCTTTTCCTTTTTTGCTGTTATATTTTTAATTTTTAAAAGCTTTTTTTAAATTTTGTGCTCTGTGTCTCTTCAAAAAAAAATGAGAATCCTATTTTAATTTCACCTCTGCATGTCTTATGATGATACTAAGACATGTTTTTTTATGTTGGTGTTTTCTGTTTGTTTTATTTTTATCTTTCAGGTTGAAGGCATTCTTCTGATGTCTGGCAAACCTTTGTTATCTATGCATATTTAAAAATAGTAAAGTAGGAGCTCATTGGAAGCTCTGTGTACGTGGGTAGGTCTTGTGGGCTATGGGCTTCTTCATAGGGTGATCTGTCAGAGCTATTTGGTTGGAAGACCTCCACTGTTGGTATCTCTAGGGTTTCTCGGGGTCTTCTGTTCTTGGTTCATCATGTTTCCCAGAAAAAGCTCTTCCCGTTGTCTGCCCAGAGGGTGTAAGTCTGGCTGCGGGTGTTCTGAGAGCAGAGTGATGGGAGGTGGTTAGGGTCTTGACATCCAGCTTCTTCATGGATTCTCCCTGTTGTCAGTGGAGGACCATCCTGGGCACTGTGCCTGGTGTCCCCGAATCTACAGGTGTCTGTGGGCTGGGGTGATAACAGCTTCTTAATCAGCCTTTCAAAGAATCTTCTTTATTTAAATTGCTCTTTACTCCAACTTCCAGAGGTATCTGATATGGTCAATCTCTGAGTCTTTGGGGGATGCCCCCCTGCCCTGATTCCTTTTCCTCAATTGTCCATTTATTTTCTAGCTCTTAAACTTTTGTTGCTGTTGTTTCTTCCCCCATTTTTTTCCCATCCTGTGGGCTCAAAACTTTCAAACGTTTAAAGAAGCCCTTTTACTATTGTTTTAGTACCTGAGAGGTGGGGGGAACCAAGGTGATTGTGTGTGTTCAACCTGCCCTCTTTACATGAACATCCTCTCACTGCCTTCCCCAACCCAGTACATGGGGGCTCCATACTTCCTGTGGCTGAGGTCAAAACTCTGCAGCCATCTTGGCTTCTCCCTTTTCCCTACAACTCACATCCAGGCTCTCAGCAAATCTCTTGAGCTCTGCTTCCCATGCATATCCAGAATTTACCGCCTCCACTGCTACCATCCAAAGCCAGACCACATTGACTCTCACCTGGGTGCTTGCAGGAACTTCCATGCTGGCCTCTTTCTGTCTTTGTGTTCCCTACTGTCAGTTAGCACAGTAGCCTGTTCTTGCCACATTCTGTCACTGTTCTTCCTGAAGCTCTCCTGAGTTACTCTTTCACCGTGCATAAGAGCCCAGATCCCAACAAAGGCCAACAGAAGCCTGTGTGATCAAGCCCTGCACACCTTCCAAGCCACACTGGCCACCTAGTCATCTCCCAACCTGCAAGCCTGCTCATGTTCTGGCTGTTATTTTCACCTGGAGCATTCTCTTTGCACATACCTGTGGGGCTCATACCCTTCCCGTCTTTCTTATCCCACTTCATCTTTCTCTGTAGCAACTACCGAGGCTAGACATATTTATATCTGCTTATTTAGTTATCCTATGGAAGCAGATGCTTCCATCCTCTACTGTGGATGGTTTTGAGGGAGGGATTTGGGCTCATTTTGTTCCCTGCTGTATCCCCAGCACCTAGGACAGTCCTTAGCATCTAGTAAGTGCTCAGCAAGTCTGTGTTGCCTGCATGCATTCATGAAGGAGTGAATGCTTGCTCAGCCCTGGCTCTGTTTCTGGGACTCACCTTGTTCCAGGCAAAGTTGTTAAGGAGCTCTGGGTCTATAGCTCTTCCATCCATCCATCCATCCATCCATCCATCCATTTATCCCTTTATCCATCCATGCATTATCATTGTCCTTGTGAGTGTTAATATTTTACAGGCAGAAAGTGGCAGAGGGTGCTTTGGCTCCAGCCTGGCTCCAAGAGCCTTGGCTCCTGGCCATGCTGTTCATAAGGCTGGAGGAATAAGACTAAAACCCAGTTTCTTGTCTTGGGGAAAGAAGTTGGAGTGGTGCCTACCCCTAGGTTGCCCATGCCCATAAACTTCTCCCTGCCTATTGTTCAGGCCCTTGTGGGAATCCTGCAAGATCCAGCTCCAATGATGTCCCTTCAAGGAAGCCCCCAGGACTGCCCAGGACAGAGGTAGCTGCTCCTTGCCTGCTTTGTCAGAGCTGGTTACACCTGCTGGCAGGGGGAGTGTCCGATTCCTTATTAATGGCTGCTACTCTCTGTCCACCCTCATCTGCAGGCTCTTCCAGGACAGATTGAGTCTTGCTCTGCTCAGTGTCCCATGAAGCTTGCAGCCTGGGGGGGCGCAAAAGGAGCAGCTGAATGGAATGAAGGATGCGGACTAGGGGTGTGGTCAGAATGGGCACCTGGACAGGAAGTCAAGGTCTGCCCCTCACTAGCTGGGGAAGTTTCGCAACTGTCTGGACCTCAATCCTTTTTTCCTACAGAATAGGGGGAAAAAGAGTTCCCGGTTCCATGAGGATTCAATGAGTTAATGAAATCACTTTGCAGGGCCTGGCATGGAGTAGGCGTGGGATAGAAATTGCTGTTCTTATGAGCCAAGCATCGCTGGCCCCCGCTCATTGGCTTTGCACATCCAACAGCAGATGCTTCCACCTGACTCCTTCCTGGTGCCCAGGGCAGCTTGGCTGAGTCCCTGGTCCCCCCCCAGGTTGGCCCTTTGCCACTTAGGGATTGGCCCGTTTGCATGTGGTGCTGGCTTCTGAACAGCCTGGCCCTGGCACTTGGAGTCCTTACCTGCTGGCCATACTGGAGACAGTCATCACTGGGATAACTGGTGTGGCACCAAGGTGGGGGGCAGCAGAGGCAGACTGGAGCCTGGGGTGCCCATTGGACCGGAGCTGCTGCGGCAGCGAAGGCAGGCAGGGATGCTGGGGTGTGTGTGTAAGGGAAAGGAGGAGGGCGTCTTTGCTTCTGTTGTGTTTTTAAAAAGCCGAAAGAGTTTTTCTCTAATCAAGGCCTGCAGATTTCAAATACCAGTCTTCTCTGGCATGTTAGTCCGACTAAGCTAGGATCCCTAAATGTTGAGGGGGAGACCCTACAATTCCTTTCTTGAAGCCTTGAGATATGGGACTGGGGGCCAGGCACGGGCACTCTGACCGAATAGATGTTTCCATAGTCCTTCTCTCCTTTGATGCACTGAATTGTGAAAGGCCCGACTTCCCTCCAGGAAGATGTCAGGGTCAGGTCTGGTCAAGTTCGTGCCCCTTTTGTGTCCAGCTCAATGTGTACTGTATCAGAATGATTATCAGTGTTCTTTTTTTTTTTTTATTTTTATTTATTCATTTGACAGAGAGAGATCACAAGCAGGCAGAGAGGCAGGCAGAGAGAGTGAGAGGGAAGCAGGCTTCCCGCTGAGCAGAGAGCCCGATGTGGGGACTTAATCCCAGGACCCTGAGATCATGACCTGAGCCGAAGGCAGTGGCTTAACCACTGAGCCACCAAGGCACCCATCAGTGTTCTCTTTAAATGAGCATTCACACCAGGCCTGACGTAGGTTCTACTACTCTGCCCTCTTTGGGATGAGGAAGTGGGTTTGGAGACGGTAGGCGGCCCAGCCTGGTCCTGGTCTCACACCTCCCCGCTGGAGGCAGCAAGGCTGAGATCCGACCCCTCCATGGCCTGCCCCCTTGTTTTTTCTGCCCTTTGCCATAGGGGGCAAAAACTTGGTTGAACCCCTGGCAGTAAAGTGTGCAGTGGGGGGCGGATGTATCACCAGGGGAGGGTTGGAGTGACTACCCTCTGCCAGCTGCAGCATTCGTCAGGGACAGGACAGGAAAGGGTGATCTGGGGCTGACCCTTGGGCTGATTGGGTTCAGGCTGGAGATCAACCAGGAACACAGATGTCCTGGTGGGGACTCAAGCTGCCCAGGTTGTTCTCAGCCTCCTCTTTGGATGGAATAGATTGTGCTCTCCAAGGCGAGGGCTTCTCCAGCCTCTGTTGGAGCCTTTCCTACAGTGGGGAAGCACCCTTTGCAGGGGTGAATAACCCAGATTGTTAGGGAACCTCTCCTCCCCAGGCTTCCCTTCCTTGCTTGGCCCTCATTTCTCCCTGGGGGGTTCTGCAGAATTAAGGGGGGTCGGCCTGATGCCCCTCTCCATATTTGTTGAACAAATAATACAAAGATGCCAGTCTGGTCCTTGGGGAGTTTCATACGAGCTCAGATTTCCACCCCCTCCCCGAGTCTGCCCTGCTGTTAGCACCATACCTGACTGTGGTGTATTTTGTCAAAGTGAAGAGACCAATTTGGGTACATGATGATTCACCCAAACCCAGACTTCCTCAGAGCTTCACCCATTTCCCCACTGATGTCCTTTTCCTATTCCAGGAATGTGTGCAGTGTGTGGCTGGCCTGTGTCCTTCACGTCCTCCGGTCTGTGATACTCTCAGCCTTTCCTTGCTTTCTGTGACCTTGAAAGGGTTGAAGAGTAATGGCCAGGTCTCTTGGAAAACGCCGCTTCATTTGGGTTCGTCTGATGTTTTCTCATGACGAGACTGAGGTTATGGGGCTTGGGGAAGTGTACCACAGAGGCCAAGTGGCCTCCTTGTCCCATCACATTGGGGGTGCACGGCATCACTGGTGACATGATCCTTGACCATCAGGTGAAGGTGACATTTGCCAGGGCTCCCCACTGTGAGGGGAAGGGGCTGACATTGAAGTGCCTGATGTGTACCGAACACGATCACGGGCGTTAGCTCATTTAATCCTCATGCCTCCCCAGGAGGGACACTTGCTTACCATGTCCATCTTAAGATGGAGAAAGGGAGGCACTGAGGTAAAGTCATCTAGGCAAGGTTCCCCTTGATCCCAGCAACCTGACCAGAAAGTCCATGTTTTACCCACCCCTCAGCACGTCTCACCTGGTCTAGGTGTCTCCACTGGCTGCCTGCTGTGGGGATTCCTGCAATGGCCTCTTCTTGTTTCCCCTCTGAGCTCATCTCCTACCCCATATTCCTTGGCCACTCTGTTCCAGCCACACTGGCCTTTCCATTTCAGGAATATGCCAGGCACACTCCTACCCCAGGGCCTTTGCACATGCTTCTCTTTTGTTCAGAATGCTCTGTGTTACCCAGCTGGTTTGGCTGGCCTTTACTGAAATGTTGTCTTATCGGCGATGCCTTCCCTGGTCATATTTAATTTTTTTTTTTGAGTTTTCATTTATTTATTTTTGTGGTGCAAAAAACTGGTTTTATTGAAACATGGGGACAGGACTCATGGGCAGAAAGAGCTGCCTTCCCCGGTCATATTTAAAGGCATCCCCCACCTCCCAGCACTCTGTAGCCTCCCCTTGAATGTTTCTATAGTATCTACTAGCATCTGGTCTTCTCTTTCTTTTACTTATCGATTGGTTGATTATCCGTCTCCCTCAACTAGAACATAAGCCCCACGAAGAGATGTTTTGGTCTGTCTTGCTCATCGCTGTGTCTGCAGTGCCTGGAACAGTGCCTGGCCAAGAGGAGGTGCTCCGTGAATATCTGTGCATGAACGCCCAAGCTTGCTGGCACCCAGGACTCCTCCATCATCTTATCCTTGATGAGAACGTCCGAAGAAAGAATCATGTTCCACGTGGGCAGAGTCTTCCTGCAGGCTGCCATTGATTCATGTACCAGGACCCCTTGAACTGGGTCTGTTTGAAGCAGACCAGACTGTTTCTGGTTCTACTTAACCATCCAGTCCCTCAGCCCTTACATGGGCTGCTTCTTCTGAAAAGAAAGGGGGTAGGTCTGATTTGTTTGCTCTTGTAAACAAAATATATTTAATGCTTTGCCTTGTACACACTAAGTGCCCAATAGTTGTTTGGGTTTGTTTTTTTTGTTTTGTTTTGTTTTTTCAACAAACATTGAAAAGAGCCAGCAGTGACTCGGTCTCCTTTAAAGTGACGTATAAACTATCTTGTTTTCTTATGGTGCAATTCCCATAGGCCTTTTCTAAGGGCAACATGGACAGGAGAGGGTAACCTTGGCCTTGGAATCTGCATTTAACAAAGTTTCATACATACCTACATAGGCTTGGGTGATCACGAAGGGAAATAGCATCTGTTTCCAGATCAATATCCTAGTGCTCTGATTGGTCTGAAAGGAAACCAGGTGATATTCTCCGGGGCGAGCCGTGAAAATATTGTACAATGGGATGTATTTGTACACAAATAGTTTACTATGATCAGAGGCTCAGGGGAAGCTGGTGTGAGGCTGTGAGCGGGGAGTGCAAATACAGAGAGGCCTCCCCTTGCCCTCAGAGGAAAACTGGAGCTCTAGCATCTTTGTTTGATGCCAAATGGAGGCCAGAGCTTTCCCCGGACAACTCTCACTTCATCCTCGTACTGGCCATCCCTCCCCTTCTGCAGCCGAGGACATGGAGACACTTGGTGCCCAGGTAATGTGCCAGAGGCTGCAGGGCTGGTCAGGGCAAGAGTGGGGACAGGACCCCTGCCTGTCTGGCTTCTCTGGCTTCTCCCACCATCTCCCCACCTGCCTCGCCTTTGCGGCCTGCTGTCCTGTGCGATGGAGGTCATCCAGCCCCAAGCCAGTGGGATGGACTCGGTGACTTCTCAGACACTTCCCATGGGTCCTTCCTTCACCGGAGTCCCTTCCAGGTCTCTGACCCCTGGGCAAGGTGTGGGCGGCCCTGAGGAGGGGGATGGGGAGCCCTATGCCCAGGCACCTGCTCTACAGGCAGGGCTGAGGGGGCCCGGGGAAGAGGGTGAGGAGAAGCTGGGGAGAGGTATGTTCTCCATGTACGTCTGTCAGCCTCCACTCTGGAAATGAAAAGCCTTTTAATTTCATCGTCTGCTCGTCTGGTGTTTCCTCTGTGAGGCTGTCTGTGCCAGGAGGCCCTTGGCCACAGGACGCATGTTTGACAAATCCAATAAAGCCTTTATTTGGCCGGCTGCTTGTTCCCCGGAGCTCCCCAGCCTGGGAGACGTTACCTCATTCATGCTTCTCACCTGTGGTGCGGGGCAGGGACCCCGAGCAGGCTCAAGAGAGAGGCGGAGGCCAGGGAGGTCCATGCTGCCCACAAGGGGTGACAGACGGTGCCTGGGGCAGTGTCTTGCGACCTGAGTGTTGGCCTCAGCCTGGCCACCAGTTCTCTGCTGGACAATGCCTGGACATGCTGGACCTTAGTTTTTCTCCTATGAAGCAGCAGGATTAGATGAGGTCAGTGGGTTCGATGTGTTTTTTTTTTTGAGCAGTGAAACCCACTTTCCCCAAATGGAATGGGCTATGGAGGTCTCACCTCGGATGTCTCTGGCTCTTGGTCACTATTGCCCTGAACTTTTTCTCTTTTTTAAGATGGCGGGCTTGTTTCTGCCTCAGGACCTTTACACTGGCTTTTCTTTTCGCGTGAATATCCTGCTCCTAGAATGATCTGTACATAGGTGGCCCTTGTCCATTCAAGAGTCAGCTTGGATGTCGCTTCCTCCGAGCACCTTCTCTGACCCTGGTTAAGGATGCTCTGCCCTGCACCACCCTTTGTGGCCTCCCTCCTCCCAGTCTTTGAAGCTCCTCCCCGCCCCCCAGTCGGATGCCACGGAACCCAGCTTGAAAACCACTAGGACTTATCTCTACGGCCCCTTGCAGCTCTGACAGTCCACAGCCAGCTCTGTCTGCCCCACTGCCAAGCAGGGCTGCGGCTTTAGAGAACCATGGGGAGCATCTCCAGTCACCTCCAAGGAGGGGCCCTTAAACCAGTTTGCAGGTTTAGAGAGGTGCAAAGAGCTTTTGAGGAGGGAAAAGAGAAGAGAAGCAGAGGCCTGGGAGCTCGGCCTGGGCCTTCTCTAACAATAGCGAGCCAGCCGGCTTGGCAGAGGTCACGGCAGGAATCGGGACTGTAAATGGGAGATGGGGAGGTGCAGATGCGATGCGAGATGCGAGATGCGGGGTGTGTCCAGGCCTCAGGGGGCCCAGCCGATGTGAGGTGTGCGGGTGGCGCTTTGGGCTCTGAGCAGGATGGTAGGATGGTCAGGCCCTTGGGAGAGAGCAGCAGAATGGAGAGGGGAGACGTGGAGGCTGGGAGGCAGGGAGAAGGGAAGGCTGAGAGCCTGTAGGGCCTGGGCTGTGGAGGAGGGGCGGAGTGAGGGGTGGGCTCAGGGAAGGGGAACGGAGGATGGAGATGACCAGCGGCAGTGAACAGTGTGGTTGGAGAGGAAGAGGGAACAGACTGAAATAGACGGGAGCTTCCAGCAGCTTGCAGAGAGGATGCTCTGGTTTACCCATCGCTCTGGGAGACAGTGTTGGCAGGTGGTGGGGGAGGGCTGGCTGTGGACTCCTCTCACCCATCCCCCAACCTCTCTCACCCTCCCCACCCCCACCCCAGGCCAGGAGGGAAAGGCTTCATAACTCAGCTGCCCCCCATCTCAGGCTGCCTGGGCCACCCTCCGGCTTGGTTCCTCCTGGAAGGGCCAGGGTTAATGTGCTGATGGTCACCCAGGGGCCTTAGTGAGAGTAGGGGTGACTCCACATCGATTCATCCCCACTGTGGAGAACAGAGTACACCGTGGAAAGTGCTACGAGCACCGGGCTGGGGGAGCTGCCCTTGACCCTGAGGCCTGGCTGGCAGGTGCCCACACGTCTGGGGCAGGGTGCGCTTCCTGGGTATGAGGACAAGGTCAATTTTCTCAAACCCTAGGCTCATCCCTGGATCCTCCTCTTTCTCCAGCACGAGACCTGAGTGCTCCATAGTCCTTGAGGTTCAGACAGAAAACCTGCCCCTGGGAAGAATCGACTCAAGAGGGAGATGAGAATGGAAGGGTATGTCTGTCTAGGGGTGTGTTTTAGAGTTTGGTGGAGCTGCCTGCAGGCATTTCTGCCCTGACTGCCAGAAATGAGGGGGATTCTTTGGATAGCTAGAATGTGTTCTGGGCCGTGGGAAAAGTATTCTGGAATTTGAGGACAGATTTTGGAATTCTAGGCTTGTTCTGGAACTCTGGGCTCCAGTTCAGAATCTCAGGGATGGTTGAGAAGCCTACGGTGTATTCCGGAATTCCAAGGCAGATTTCTGAGTCCTGGGGGGCCCACTGGCGTCCTGGGCAAGTTCCTCATTATTCACCTGCTAGACCTGTCTTATCTGCTGCGATCTGCGGGGACACATGGTTGCAGGGAGGTGGTTGCTATGACGACCGCAACCATGGGGTGTATCAACTCCTAGAATTTACTCTAAGCCTGTGACATTTTAGCTGGTGGAGAAGCGCAGTTAGCTCCCAAGAGCCTGATGAGCAGGGATTCCTGCCAACCCTTCCTGTGTGCTCCCCTTCCCCCCAACCTCAGATAACCTCCCACTAGGACCCATGGATCTGGCTGCCCAACACTCCCTTGGGCAAATGAATATTCAAAGGCAGCCAAAAAGTGTATTCAAATCCTATAAACTTCCGCCTGCCTTGATCCATTTAAATGCATCAGTATCTTCTGTTTTGCCCCATTTATCTGCCAGGAAAATGAAGGGTGATTCCAGGAGCCCAGAATAAGTGCTTTTTCCCAAGTTGCTTTAACCTCCTAAGTGGGGTAAGAGAGGGCTGGGGCTGGGCTCCTCACTCCTCCCTCTCCTCACCCTCAGACAAAGTCTCACAGGGTCCTAAAATCCTGGAATGCATCTGCTGAAACTGGGGTCTAGGGAGAGGAGGTGATAGCAGGAAGGAGCAGAGGCTGGCTGAACCCTGTCTCCCCTCCCTGGGGCTGTCAGGCTCAGCCCCTGCAGCCAGCGCCCCTCACCCCCACCCTGAACTCTGCTTTTGTCTCCAGAATCACAGACTGTCATGTGTGGAAGACCTTTGAGAATCACCTGGGCTCTACAGATGGGGAAACTGAGGCCCAGAGACATTCCTTCAGATGGTGGCAGGAAAGGGACCTGAATTTCAGGCTTCCAGTTCCCAGCCCAGAGCTCTTGCTGTCATATTTACCTCTATCTCATATAATTCATTCATCTGTCCGTCTGTCCATCCCTCCCTCCATCCATCCTGCATCCATCCCTTCAGCCACTCAGAAAGATATTAAGTACCTGCTGAATGCCCTGTACCATCATGGGATGAACAAGACAGAAAGCTCATGGTTGGGGTCAGCTGGTCCCTACCCTTCCCCCCGCCCGCCCCCCCACCCCCCGCCCTGGTCCCTACCCTTCCCCCCGCCCTCCCCCTCAACCAAGCAGATGTTCTCCCATTGAGATCAACACATGTCTATCTCTGCCTCCACCCCGCAGTGCCAACACCCTAAGCTCCTAGTTTCTGCCTTTTTGCTCATCATGTCCCCCTGTCTGGAATGCCACGGTAACTCACAATTTATCCAAACCCTACTCCTCCTCGTCCACGAAAAACTCCCCCCATCCTCCACAAAGAATTTCCTTGCCATCAAGGCCATCCGAGCCCTCCTTTCTCCCATGACCTTTGGAGTAGGAACAGCACAGATGAGCCTCCATTTTCTGCTTTTTGATTTTGTCCTACATCGCTCCTGGGGAACAGACCCCACGTTATTTGATTGCTCATTATTACATTTGGGCAGTGCCGTGATGCAAAGAAAATGCCACGGGATGTGGAGTCAGACAGGGGGTCAAGTCTTAGCTTTACAGATGAAATACTGTGTGGCCTGGAGCAGGTTGCTGAACCTCTCTGAACTGCAGAAGTGTGCAATGCAGTTCTACAAGCTGATGCCTTTGAATAAAGTGCTGAATAAACAGAAGTCTTCCTCATTTCAGGATCTTTTTCCCTCTGTGCTGCTTGGGCTTGTAGGCTTGACTAATTATCAGTTGCTTGAGGCACAGATATCCCCCCTCCCCTATTCCTCACACCCCAGGAGGTGGGGAGGCTTCACTTCAGGGCAATTTCCCAAGAGGGGTCTTGCTAGGCAAGCTTTTCTTTTAACTCTCTTCTCTCCCAGTAAGACCCAAGGCAGTGGTAGACGGGCTGGAAGACGGGCTTACTGATTGGTTGAGGTGGGGGGGGGGGTCTGGACAGGTGTTTGAGGATTTCCCAAGAGGATGTGGCTATCTCGGGGACAGTCTCCTGGCTGGGAAAACAGAAGCACTTGGTGGCTTGGCTCCCCCACTCTGGGCTCCTCATTTTCATCTTCACCAGGTTCTCTTCCCTGATGGTGGCTTTAACACTCTGGGTGTGGGGGGGACCTGTGGGAGGAGGCTTATGCCCTGAGCACCTGTTTCCCTCACCCCCCAATCCATCTGTGATTTCCAGAGCTAAGATTTGTTCGCATCACAGTGGTTCCAGGAGAAAAACTCAAAACCCATCTATGTAATACATATCAACCTCCACTGTGCAACTGCGTGTGCCTGCTGTCCGTGCAGGCCCTGGGGGTGCACACGAGAAGGCAGGTGTTCACAAGGGGATGGGCCATGCTGGACCTTGCATGGGCATGCCTCCCTGCAGGCGTGCAGCTGTTGTCTGCGATCCGAGCCTTTGTGCTCGGCTATCTTTCACACGCCTGGTGGGTGTCCCTTCAGGTCTACCTAAAGGGGTAGATGTACACATGCACCGGCACACTGGTATACAGTGTGCACAGGCCTGCACACCCTCATGCACCTGTCTGTGTAAAAATGCAGACCTGTTTTGTGTCCGTGTGCTAGAGATAATCACAACAGCTGACAGTGAACATGCTAGGTGCTAGGTGCCGTGAATGGGGGGGGGGAGGGGTGTAGACTCACTGAGCCCTTCCAACACACACATATGTAGGTCTGTATTATTATCCCCATTTCACAGATGTGGAAACTGAGGCTCAGGGAGTTTCCATCCCTTGTCCAAGTTCCCATAGCTAGGACGTAGGAGGGACGGGCTGTGGGCCCAGGCTGTCTGCTCTGCGGTCTGTGCCTGGAACCACTG
This sequence comes from Mustela putorius furo, assembly GCF_011764305.1. Lineage (NCBI taxonomy): Eukaryota > Metazoa > Chordata > Mammalia > Carnivora > Mustelidae > Mustela > Mustela putorius. Next base: position 14,372,236 of record NW_025422005.1, on the reverse strand, counting down.
CACTAACGTGTTAATACAAGGTGCTGAGGAATGAAGTCAGACCTTTGCTTGGGCCTTTCTTTCCTTCCCTAGAGTGTGAAGGTGGGCTCCTGGTGAGTTGTGCATGCCTGCTCCAGGCTGCCCCCTTGGGAGCTGCCAGGGGTACTGCATTGTCTTCAGGGGGCCGGTGCGCTGTGGCTCCTGAGCCAGGCTCTCTGGGCAGACCACATTCCGCTGTGCTTTCTTTTCTCAGGTCTCCCAGGTCCCAAGTCCCAGCTGAGCCCCACCAGGCAGCAGGAGGCAAACCAAGCTGCTCCTGCGGTCCTGGCTCTTCCCCCTTCCCCCCACAGTCGTGTAGTTCTTAGGGCCCCACCATACTCCTGTTCCTACCCTCCTCTCCTCTTGTGGAGATGACTCTTGAGGACAGATGCTGTGACCGACCCTCCTGGACCAGTCTGATGGGGTTGCCTCCCACGCCCCCCCCCCGCAATGTTGAGCACCTGCAGTGTGGCTTGGGATCTCCCCGAGTCCTACTTCGGGCCCTGCTGCTTCTCCGCTGTGACCTCAGGCAAGTTTGTTAGCCTTTCTGAGCCTCAGCATCCTCATCTGTGAAGGGAGAATAGTGACCCCTGCTGCAAGAGTTCATGGGAAGATTATTTGGGTCATACATGGGAAGGGCCAGAACTGCACCTGGCATTCGGCTACGCCGTCCCTGGGGCTGTGGCAATTGTCACCACCCCTGGGAGGGTAGGGAGCTCTCTAAAGGCAGGGACCATGACCATGACCTCTTCTGTCCCAGGGCCTGGCTTGGTCCCTGGTGCCTCCTTGATGTGGCTTGGCTGTGATTGGATGTCTGAGTGAGGGAGTCCAGTCCTTGCCCGGTGGGACCAGTTGTTCCCTTGTGTGGGATAAACCCACCTCTCTGTCTTAGGGGGGTGGGGTGAGGCCGCTAGCTCAGCGCCAGGGATGCAAAGTAGGACAGGCCTCCCCAGGGGGGTTGCCGTGGCAACAGGGAAAGTTCTGCTCAGAGGCAACCGCACACAGGGTTGGCTGGGAGGGTTGCTTGCCTGGAGTAAGGAGACAGGCTATCAAAATGGCTTTTGGGCCTCAGCGACTCATCCGTAAAATGGGGGCTGAGCTTCTAGCTCATGATGAGGGTCAGAGGTAAGGGGTCGTGGATGCTGGATGCTGTTGGAACCTGCAGAGGGGCTGCCCAATCTCGGCTGCTTTACGACTGTCTTCCCTGGCAGCATGGAAATGTCCCAAGGGGATGGACATTGTTTTATTCACTGCTTACACCCCCGGCACCCAAAACAGCGCCTGACACATGGGAGCTGCTCATTAGTAGTTGCTAACCAAAGAACTAGATAAGAAGATGGGGACAGGTCAAGGTCCTGGCCCAACCCCGGAACATCTAGAATTCTACCAGGTCCTGATTCTGAGCTGTTAGAGACCAACATTAGAGACCTCCTCGACACCATCTCTGACCTACTGCAGACCCCCACGGACCCCTAAGGATCACCTCACCCCCAGGTGGGAACTCTGAGCACAGGCAGGGGACTAGGGTCTCCCTGGCTTTGGGAGAATTGTCCCAGCCTGGGATTCTCAGAGTTGGCTGAGGACAGGAGTTTGGGGTGGCAGTGAGGGGTGCGGGGCATGGGAGGGAATCATGGTGGATATAAAGAATACAGGTTCCCAGGCCCCTGCCCATCCCTACTCAATCAGACTCTGGGGTGTGGCCGGTGTTTCAGGGTGTGACAAGTCCCCCCGGGGCTTCTGGTGAGTGGCCAGGTGTGGGCTCTTCTGCTCAGGACAGAGCCTCCTGTAGTTAGGCTTTGAGGGGTGTCCCCAGCCCATCCGGGGTCTGGTGCTTCTTCTACCCTTGGGGAGCCTGAGGCCCAGAGAGGAGCATGAGTAGGCCCAGGCCCAGCTCCGGCAGTCCTTCGCCCTGTGACGTGGGCAGTCTGCCAGGGCTCTCTACATGTACTTTTGTCAACACCCCTGGCGTCTACCAGGCCTGGCTGACTGAGCGCTGACTGCATGGCTCCCACCTGTGCCTCCTGGTCAAGACACAGAGCGGCCGGGGAGAAGCAGATGCTGAGTCTGTACTGGCTCTCATTTTGGGCTTCTTGGGCAAGTGCCCTAACCTTTCTGACCTGAGAAATGGGCATCCTGTGGCCTTGGCAGCTGGGCTGGCTTAAATCTCTGGTTAGGAGTTTGAACCTTGCAGCCGGGGTGCACAGATTTGAATCCTGACTCCGCGGAGGTTGACGGCTGTGGGACCACCACACGTGACTTCACCTCTCTGGGCCTTAGCATCCTCCTCTGTGCGAGGAGGGGGATGAATCCCAGCTTCCCAGAGGCCCGTGGCGAGGATTCAGTGTGAGGGTGCCCCGAGAAGATCGAAGCAAGGAATGCTCTTTGAGAGAAAGCCAGAAAGGGGGCGACTCACGTGTACAGCCTGGTCTGCCCCAGCGCGCGAGAAAGGCCAGAGAACAGACCGGGGGCTTCGCCTGTATCGAAGGGCAGCCCGGAGCGGGGGCAGTAGAGGGGAGAGGTGTTTGTTTGAACAGCCAGAGATGCTGAGAGGCCCCTGGTGTCTGTCCATTAGCTAGTTCCTGCTGAGCCGGAGGGAGCAGGAGGCTGGGGAAGTGTTGAGCTGCGCAGCTGTGCCGGCTCTCTCTGCTGAAAAGCAGTTTCTAACTCGTTGTCTTAATGTGTCCTCACCATAACCCCGGTAATGGTTAGCCCAGGGATGGGGCTTGCTTCAGAGGGGCCATGAGAGCCCAGAGAGGTCAGCTGGCTTGGCCAAGGTCACGGGCATCACGGCAGTGGCAGAGACAGGGAATGGGGAGGGTGACTGTGTTTCTGAAGGAGAGGACAGCCCTGGGGGTCATCACTCCCGGCTGCTGTCTTGCTCACCTGCTGTCGACCGCTGTGCTCTGGAGCTCCACGTCCGTGTTTGAGTCCTGGGTCTGCCACCAAATGGGTGCCTTGTCTCCTGTAAGCCTGGGTTCTTCCTCTGTCAGATCGGAGGAACAACGGGACCGACCCCACAGAGCTGTTTCGGGGAGTAGCCCAGTCTCGGCAGAGCGTGTGCCTGGCACGCAGGGGCTCGCTCGCTTGTGCATAGCTCTGCTGCTCCCAGGTGAGATGTCACCTGTCTAGGTCTCAGTTTTTTCGTCTGCCAAATGGGCATTTATTTTGTGCCAGGCATTATGTGAGTCGGGACGTTGTTTAATATGAACGGTAACCAAGGAGGTCAATTTCTTTTAGTCCCGTTTCTCAGATAAGGAAACCAAGATGCAGAGAAGTGAATTGATGTGTGGTAATTTGGCTGATGACCGAGATAATCCAACGCGAACGCAGACCTGAGATCCTAGAGCTCATGGCCCCTCAAAGTGTCCGCCTTAGGTTTCCCTCCGGGGAGTTCTTCAGGCTGATATGCTTGCCTGGGGCTGTGGAGTCTGGGGGCAAGAGCCTGCTGGACTGCGTGGAGGCTGGAGCAGCAGGACGCAGCCCCGGGTTGGTACCCAGCCCCACACCCCCACTGCCAGGGACTGCCCTCTGCACTGAACCTGGGTATGGGGCTTGGGTCCTCCCTGGGCCTTCCCACTCCCCGGAGCCTGGAGGAGGTTGGCAGGCCCCAGGCCGTGGAGGGAAGGCCATCAGCTGGCGCTAGAGCCTGAGTGCTGGTAATGACCCGATTTTCACACGGAGGCGCTCAGCCTCTCCCCACGCTAGAACCCGCTCCTGGAGCTCCCATTCTGGAATGAAGCGGCTGCAGATTGTATAACTCGGAACAGGTTATGTAAGGGTGTAGCAGGCCCTGGTGGGATTGGGGAAGGAGCAGTGCTCTCAGCCCTTGCTCCTGAACCCCCAGCTGAAGTCTGGGGGGGAAGGGTGCGGCAGCGGGGCTCCTGCTCCCACAGCTGCTCAGCTGCCTGCCTGGGGCTGAGACCTCCCGCTGGGACCTGGCAGGGGAGGGCAAGGCCATGGTGTGGAGGGGGGCAGCACCCGTCAGGGCTGCGGGGAGCCTGGGTTGGATTCCCTCTCTGTCAGAACTGGACAGATCCTTTCCCCTCTCCAGGCCTCAGTTTCCTTTTCTGGAACGCTGAGGAGGAGTGGCTTGGGGAAGCTCCAGGGGCTCTCACAGTTCCAAGGGTGCTAAGTCCCTTTCACCTTGGGGGCAAGGCCCAGATTTCTAGGGTCTGACGTTCCCGTGGTTGTCCATGGGGGCCGTCTCCCTCTGGGCCCTGACTTGCCTGTGTGTCTCTAGGGAGGGGCGCTCTACTCTCAGCCACCCGCCGGTGCCAGACGTGCCTGGACTTTGGGGGTGTTCCGGAGGTGGGCAAGACAGCGGAAGCCGGGCGTTCTGTCCCTTCTCTCTCTTTGGCCCCCTGACTGAGTCCTTGCAGAGAGCGGCCACAACACAGATGCAACAGTCACAATCAAGAGAGCTACCGTCGCTCCGCCAGGCCTGGGCCTGGTTAGCTCTCCCGAAAGACCCGTGAAGTATGTACGCACTTTTATGACCGCTGTTTTACAGATGGGGCTGAGGCTCCGAGGGGACAAGGGACCTACCCCAGCTCACACAGCCAGTCAGTGGCCACACCGGGAGTTAACTGCGGGTCCGTGAGACGTTCGAGCCCATGACCCTGTGAGTCTGCACCAAGCGGGCCTGCTTCTCTCAGGACACCAGAGAGCTGGGAATGGCCAGATGGCGTAAACAGCCCCGTTCTGTGGTCTAGGCTCTGAGGAATGTCCGTCCCCCTCACTAGCCACCCCCGGGCCTCTCTGGACTCCCCACCCCTCTTTGTTCCCTTTGTGCCACCCACGGTGGCCACCGCGGCATCTGTGAAGTGGGCAAGCGCAGGCTGCGTGGGCGGTCAGCGCGGAGGGTGCGCGGGCACTTGTATTTTTAAACCCCGGCTCTGGCCAGCCTCCGAAGTCAATCGAGATGGGGCTGGGGGTGTGGTTTCCTCTGGGCACTGCGGACTCTCAGTGAGAGGGCTGGGGGGCATCACTGGCATCGGGAGGTACCCCGCTGGTAAGTGGGGGCTCTTCCCTGTCAGGGAGAGGCTCAGCACTGGCTGGGGTCTGTGCCCCTTGGAGCCCGGGAGCCCCAGGCAGCCTGAGCAAAGCCCATGGGAGCAAGGGGCCAGGTCGGAGGCCTGGAAGGATGAGCCTGGGAGAGCAGGAGAGGAGGGATGGGCTGCAGGGTGTGGCTGAGAGGGTCCTTACAAAGCTGAGAGTCCAGCCCAGTCCCTCTGAGATGGGGAAGCTGAGGTCCTAAGAAGGAAAAGGTCCAGGTCACACTGTGTTTTAGAGGCAGAGTCTGAACTCGAACCCGCAGTGCTTGATCCAGAAGCAAGAGCAAGTTTGGATTCCCTATTTCATGGAGGCTCTGCTCCTGGGTAGGGGAGCTTTATCTGCCCTGTAGGAAGGTGGGGGAAGGGACCCCTCCTGTGTCCACTGATGCCGTGTTGAAGGAATCAGGGCAGGGTTTCATGATCAAGGCCAGAGGACAGCAGAGGATATTGAGTGGGGAGGAAGGGAGAACCTGCCCGAGCCCCAGGGCCCCCACCGGCTCCCCCCTACCCTCTCCCTTCTGATTCTTGGTTCATCGGCCACTTTTCTTGCCCTGACTGATGGCACCAGGGAGGTCCCTGATCCTATTGTACGGAGCAGGAAATTGAGGGAAGGCCATTTACAGAAAAAAATGGGATAAAACTGAGACACAGAGACTGGGAAGACAGCCTCTGCCCCTGGCTTGAGGCTCTCGGGCTGCATAACTTTGTCACGGCACGTTTCTGGACTGCGGCTTCTTCCTTTATCAAGTAGGGGACAATCATGAGCGTTTACCAAGTGCTAGACTGGTCATTTTCATATGTTATTCTACTCAACCTTGTGACGACCCAGTTTTCGGATGAGGAAGTGGGAGGGTCAGAATGGTTACGTGGCATGTCCAAGGTCACTCAGCTGCTACGTGGCAGAACCTGGGTCTGTCTTCAGAACTCAGGTACTGAGCCAGTCTCAGAGGTCCCCCTGCCCCAGGAGGAAGGGTCAGGTTGCTGAAGGAAAGACAAATAGTGGGAGGAAGAGCATTGCAGAGAGGGATGGGGGTACATACAAGCCAGCGTTTTCAGCCCTCTTCTCTCACCTCTGTCCAGGCCTCTCTCCAGATGCCTTCTTGCCCACCCCTGCCTAACCCCCTCTCCACACCACTGCTGCCAGCACTGGTCTTCAGAAGACACAAACCTGATCTTCCCGCTCCCCAGCTGGAATCTTCATGGCTCTCCCCATCTCCAGGGAAAATAAAAATCGCCTCAGGTGGCATTCAGGGCCTTTTCCCTTTCATAAGCTGCCGCCTTCCCTCCTCTCCAGGGTCCCTCGACTCTGGCCACATGGTTCTCTGGACACGTTTTCTATTCCTCCCTCATGCCTTCGCTCCCTCAGACACTCACTCTATCCTCACACTTCGGTTCCTCCCTTGAAACCGGCCCAAAGTCACTTCTGTTGAAGCTTTCCATGCCTGTTCCTGGAGGAACAACAGTCCCTCTTGATGCTCCTATGGCCCTGAGAGTGGTTCTCGTCACCTAGTTTTGTGGTTAACTGTTCATGCAATGCTCTCCCCAACTCACACCACGTGAAGGTCCCTGGGAGAGTGGGGGAAAGAACTGTGTGAGCCACTCCGGTGTCCCCAGCCCCAAGGCTGAGCGGATGAATCAAGAGCAGATCAGGAAGCTACAGAGAATGGAAGATCAGAAAAAGTTCTTTCTGCGTAGAGGCCACGTCTTGGGTTCTGGAATAACTTTGTCTGCCTCCCATTCACTAAGGATGGCTCAGCTCAGGTTGAGAGCTAATGTCCCAGCATTGGACAGACCTGGAATTGCAATGTATGGTCCTGGGTGAGTCACTGAACCTTTCTAAGCTTCTGTTTTTCATCTGTGAAATGGGCAAACAGTATGGTTCAATTGAGGATTCAGTATGATAGTGTCCAGGAAAGTTCTAGAGCAGAGCATAATCTGGAATAAGGTAGGTGCTACAGATCTCTTCTCTCTTCCTGCTATCATCACAACATCATCATCACCACCTCCATCGTTACAACCAACATCACCATCACTTTGACCCCAACTCATCATCACCTTCATTCCAACATCATTACCACCACTGCCACCATCGTACTCATCACCATTGTCATCACCATCACCATCTTTACCATCATTCTTCAGATCTCTCTTCTTGCCCAGATACCTGCCCCTGTACTAGAGATTCTGCAAGTAGGAAGTGCCAGCCATGTGCCAAGAATTGAGCTAAGTGCCTTCCTTTCATCATTCCATTTAATTTCCACCCTGAAATAGAAACACAAGGAAAATCTCTTCCCTTCCATGGAGGATCTTCACGTGCACCACATGGGTTGCTACAATGATCCCCATTTTGCAGAGAGAGAAACTGAGGCTCAGAGAAGCAAAACAACTTGCCAGGATCATCCACAGCTAGTAAGCAGAAGAGTCTGGTTCAACTTTGGTCAGCTCTTTTAGCAACACCAAGCTGCTTGGGGCTTCCAATGCACTTGCCCTCAGGGTTTTCCACATTTGCTTCCTGCTGCTAGTGCTCCCTGCAGAGGGTATTAATTTTCAGCTCTTTTTTGAGTTCCCCTGGCCCAGAGCAGAGAAACAGCTGCATTTACCACTGAGAGATTTACTCAAAATTTAAGAAAACAAAATTGGGCACAAGCAAAGATGCCAGGAAGCTGGGTGAAGATTTGCAGATTCAGAAGTCAAGGTCTCGGACTTGCTTGCTCACTCTGGACATGCATCATCATTACTCTGGACTTGTAGACCTTGTGGGGGGTCTTCCTTCCTGAGGATCCAGTGCAAAGGAGCCACTCCAGAGAAAATCTACCCTCACCCTGATCTCATTTCCACTCCCCTTCTCATCCTTGTCCTTTCTGGAGAAACGTAATTGACATCTCTGAAGTTGGAATAAAAATTCCCATGTTGGCTTTTCTTAGGGTGGGTCTGGTAAAATTCAAAGGAGAGAACTGTAGGTTCATTCATTCTTCAAATCTGTATTGAACACCAACCATGTACCACAGTGTGCTGGGTGTGAGGACCTGGCCATGACTCAAACATAGCCCCTGCCCCAGAGGAGCCCCTCCTGGATCACTGTCTCTAGTTGTAGCTGAGACTTTCTCACTGCCCTGCCATTGTTCTGTGAGGGCCCATGGGCAGGACCCCTTCTTCTATCCCACAGAAATGGGCACAGAAAGGCTTTCAGAGGATGTTTGTAGAATGGAGCCAAACTGAACCTGGTGGGAATCAACCTCACCTTGTGATTCTGACCTGACTCTTCCTGTAGGTCCACCCAACGTCTCTGGGTGGAGGGACTCTCACTGGGGTTGGATTGGGGGAGGTCTAAGTGGGATGGGGGAGGGAGGCAAGGGGTTGAATATTTTGTATAAATGTGTAAATCCAAACTTCTGTGTGAGAACATGTAGGTCTTTTGTTTCTTCTGCTGACCCTGGTCAGGTGCCTGGAGTGACCAAGAGGTTGGTTTATTATTCTATGCCTAACTGAGTACCTAGTACATAGTAGGTGCTCAATAATTATTTGTGGATTAGATGAATGAGTGTTTATCTGTATTATCTCACTTATTTCACTAGATGCTGCTGACTGGAGGCTCCTCATTGATGAAGAAACATTGGGGCTTTGGGTAAGTGGCTTGTAGGAAACCCTCAAGGCAGTAGGTGTTCATGCTTAGAGGGGTAGGCCGACTGAGAGAGTAGAGGAGCTCAGGGAGTCAACAGTTCATACACTCATTGGCCCATCCATTCTCCTACCTATCCAGGGTTGGGGCCAGATATTTCAGGTTTTTAGGACCAGAGACATGGGCCCATCAGAGGTGAGGAGAGTGTTGGAATTTCATCCATTCATCCGTATACCCATCTACCCATCTATCCATATACCCACACACCCGTTCCTCCATTTACCCACCCACCTGTCCATCCACTCACCAACCCATCCATCTATCCACCATCTCTCCATTCATTCATGCATCCATCCATCCATCCATCTATCCATCCATCCATCTATCCACCATCTCTCCATTCATTCATGCATTCATCCATCCATCCATCTATCCATCCATCCATCCATCCATCCATCCATCCATCAAGGGTTGGAGCCAGATTTTTCATTGCTATTGAATGCCAGCTTAGGACTTTAGACCGAAAACCAACTTTTGTGACAGCTGTCAAGGAGGGGAGGTTAATTTGCATGAATAGCCCAAGTGCATGCTAAAAGCTAATTAAGGCTTAAGCAGGGATAGTCTGCAGATTCTGGAGTAAGTAGGACCTAAGCATTTCAGGAGGAGACCTCTCCACAGCCTCATGCCAGTTTTAGAGAGAGATGGGAAGCAGATGGGACATAGAGGCTCTCATGAGCAAAACACCTGGGGTATGTACTTACTGACCAGTTTATACTAACTCTAGAGTATAGGACAGCAGATGGAATGATCTGAATTGGCTGTCCTTGAATGTTCTTAAAAGGGAGAGCAGCTAGTTAGGCTTTCTGGCATTCCTGTTGGGTTCAGGACTGGGGAACAAACACTTTTTGAATGGACAAATAATCTGGGTAGGGTTGACTTTCAAAAGCACCTGTCTTGGAGTAGAGACCACAAGTATCTCTTCAGGGTCAAAGCCAAGACTGGGCCTGTGAGAGTGGTCAGGCCTCTTGGAGGAACTGTCACCTTATACTTTCTCTCTGCCGCCATGTTCCCCTCTCCCCATACGTTGTGCTTGATTTCTGTCCACACTCAGCATCTGAGACACAGTAGATGCCAATAATGTTTACAGGATGAGTGAGCAGACAAATGTACCTATTAGTCAACAAATATTTGTTGAGTGTCTCCTGTGAGTCAGCCACTGTCCTAGGAGCTGGGGGCACAACCATAGACAGAACAGATGCCCCATCATCATGGATCTCAGTTTAACGATCAGAGGGTTTAAAAGACAGAGGTGAGTCGTTTGTCTTATAGGGTAGGTGCTGCCACTGTTTTGTTTCTTGAGTCTGTGCTGGGTCGTGCTTGTAGGGGCCAGTGGATGATGGTTGACTTGGAGCCTAGGCTCAGTGGTGTTTCTGGGGGGGAAAAACAAAAGGCGAAGATAGGGCAGCACCTAACGAGGAATGCAGAGTGGTGGAAAATCCCAAGTGCTGTTTATTGAGCACTTGTTAAGTACCAGCCTATAGGCTCTTTTATTTGCTCTGCTTTCCAGAAGAGGACCTGAGACCCCTGAAGCTGCTGTGCCTCACCTAAGGCCGCATGGGGAGAGGGCGAGAGGTCAGGATTTGAATCCAGGACTGCTTGGTTCCCATGCCCAATTTCCGAACCACTTGACTTGACTGCCAGGGAGGAGGGAGGGGGTAGTGAGAGGGCTAGGCAGGAGAGTTCTGGAGAGGTAGTTTGGATGCTGTCTTGGCCCTAATCCCTCTTGTCCTTGACTGTGAGGCTGTCACAGGGGGACTTCAGGCAGACCTCTCAAGCCGGGCTCCTTGCTTGCCTGCCCACAGAGAAGGCCATTCTGCAATGCAGATTGTGTCTGCCCAGAGCTAATATGGATCCTATACGTTTATACAAATCACTGAATACAAATTACAGATTGTTGTAATTTCTAAACACTGCCCTGCCACTTGGAGCTGCAGGGGGAGGCTCTGAACCGCAGGGGACACTGTCAACAGCTGTCAGCCCTGCTGGGCACGCTGCAGCTCTGGGAGGGTAGAGTAAGTTGGCGCTGTGGCTGCTCCCACCTCCATGGTGGCGGGAGGGAGGACCTGGTTCTGCGGCAACATCGTAGGTTGACCGGGCCTGGCTCTTGGTCCACATTTGCACGGATTCTCCCCACGCCATGCAGAGTCAAGAGATGCTTTTTGCGATAAAGCAGTGTGCACAGGCAGCTCTCACTGAGCCCTTTCTGTAGCCCACACACTTCATTCTCACTACAGTACTGGAAAGTAGGTATAGATCATGCTATTTTATGAAGGTGGAAACAGGTTCAGAGAGATTAAGCAACTCGCTTGAGGTCACAATGCTCGTCATTGTTGGAGATGGTCCCAAATCTAACTTCAATGGATTGAAACGTCTGGCTCCTTGCTGTGATGTGGCCTTGTCCTTGAGCTGCCTCCTCTCTCTGAGACCCCTCAAGGGGAGCTTACTCGGGGCAGCATCCCACAGCAGTGGGCACAGAGAGGATCCATGGGGGGGCTAACTTACCGTGTGTGCAAAGGGCTTGGAGCCTGTGTCCATCTGTGTTCACATACCTGTGTTGTGTGAACATCCTCCAGATGTCCCATGTGCCTGTGCGCTCCAAGTGGTGGTGCGGCTTCCGTCCATGTTTGCATCCTCATGTGTATTTGCAGACGTGGGGCTGGGGGCTTTTGTGCCCTTGTCACAAGCGTCAACATAAATGTTGTGTTCATGCTATAACATGCACAAAGTGGATATCTAATTCTCATCAGGTGCTTGTTGTTCCAGGCACGAGCTGAAGTGCTTAACTGGTCTCACTAATTTTGTCCTCACAACAATGCAGCGAGGCAGGTGCTATTGTCCCCAAATCACAGATGAAGAAACTGAGGCACGGGGGGGGGTACCAAGTTGTCCAAAACAAACATGTCACGTGATTACAGAAACTGTGTTTATCCTTGAGGCTCTCCTCCCATTTTGGGTCTCCATGGCTTAGGTCTGGTTCCCTCTGTCTCCCAAACACGAGGATTGGCCATGGTACCCACGTGTGGCAAATCAGAGCCACCATGATTGGTTCAAGTGGCTGAGTCAAGGGGCTCAGGTGACGGCACTTCTGTGTTCCTGGAAGCGTGGTCTGCAGGCGGAAGCGCCCATTCGTGGACCCAGCCCACACCTCCGGGCTCTCAGGTATCTGCTTTCCCAAGCCACCACCTGGGTGGGGGCTGGAGGTCCAGCTCCGCCATCATGAGCCACGGACCAGCTACAGAACTTACGGTAGATCCATCTCGTCTGCGGAACGGCAGTAAGAGCAGTCCTGGCATTTCTGAGGACGAAGGGGTTTATACGTATGAAGTGGGGGTGCCTATGTGGCTTAGTCGTTAAGCATCTGCCTTTGGCTCAGGGCATGATCCCAGGGTTCTGGGATCGAGCCCCGCATTGGGCTCCCTGCTCAGCAGGAAGCCTGCTTCTCCCTCTCTCACTCCCGTGCTTGTGTTCCCTCTCTCGCTTTGTCTCCCTCTGTCAAATAAAGAAATAAAATCATTTAAAAAAATATATATATATAATACCAAGTGTCTAGAGCCATCCCTGGCATGTGACCAGTGGCTGGAGGGCTCATTGCCACCCTGCCATTACTCAGGGACAGGCATGGGACCCAGTATCGCCCTGAGAGCTTTTGGGGGCGCCATCAGGAAGTCTCTTCTGAGAGAGGAAGTTAGCCTGTGGCGGCTGCTGTGACCAGGCTCCTCCTCAGGGAAGAGCTTGCCTGAGAGGAAAAAGAAGAAGACAGGGGAGGGGAGTCCTTCGGGGATGTTGCCTGGTCCACACTTGAATTTACTGTGCTCTCGATGTCATACATTTAGTTTATTTAATACATTTCAATACATTTAGTTTTGCCTTTAACTGCTGTGAGCTGGGCTCCTGTGGCCTATGTGTGAAGGACTCCCGCCAAGTGCCTTCCCTAACCCAGACATTTTGTAAAGTGGCCACTGAAGTGAGCCCACGACTGGGCCGAGAGTTGGGGCAGTTCCTGAATTTCTGACCTCAGCCTGGCACCTCTTCTGGGCTGTCTCACGGCCACAGAGCGCCGCCGGGCCTCCTCGCCTGGCCTGCGTGGTGGCTGTCTCCGGCCGGCAGTCCTCAGGCAGCCCCGCGTGCTGAAGGCCCAGGGCGTTGCGAGGCCAGCGGCGCTTTTGCCTGAGTCCGAGCTCCACGTCACCCTCGTCCCACACCTGGGCCCTGAAGCCATGAGGGGGCTTTTTGATGAGGCCCCCTTTCCTTTCAGAGGTCAAGCAGATCTCTCCTCTGTGGATGCTGTAAGGCCCTAGGCCCCAAGCTAGGAGAGGGGCTGAGGTCAGAGACAGAGGGACCTGGTGGGCAGTGGCCGTGTCCCTCTCTTTCCTTCCTTATGTAAGGTATGTGCCGGTGCCGGCCAATCGGGGGCCATTTTCTGCCTTAGCTTCCCCAACGTGCAGTATTCTGGTTTCCTGCTTTTTCCTCAGCCCACTCAGGCTCTCTCTGTTTTCTGTCATCCCCCCTGGCTTTCTGTCCGTCTCACCCAGGCCCCCCTCCCCCAACCCCTTCCCAGATCCCTTCAAGTCCTACCTTCTCATCGCCCCCACCTCCCTCGGCTTCCCCCCATGCCATCTGACCACTCCTGGGTCCCGCGGCCTCCCCAGCTCACCCCCACTCACCCCCGGGTCCCTGTGACTTGGGCCCTTCCCTCTTCCCAGGCCTCTCCTGCGGTCTCCATCCTGTCTGGAGCTCCCTCTTCCTCTCCCTGCCTCAGGCAGCGCCCCACACCTGTCTCCCTCCTCCCTCTCTCTGCTCCAGGTGGCCCACTGCCAGTTGGGTACCAGTTGGGTTGCCATGGGAACCACTGAGCCGCTTAGAAAGCTGCCATAGATCTAATCACAGGCTGTGAGGTTTCAAGGAACAGCTCACTTTCTGGACGGAGGACGGGAGGACCCGCGCCGACAGCTGATTAGGCTGATGCTCGGATGGGGCGAAGGGGGAGCCATGGAAGGTGTCAGCCCAGGCAGGGCCAGGTCTCAGTGGCCCCTTGGGGCAGGAGGCCAGACCCACCCAGCCCACAGTTTCCTGCCTCACTGGCGCTCTCAGACCTTCTAGGATTTTCCTGAAGAGATCAGTGAGGCTCCCTTTCTTCTCTCCCTCTTCCCCATCACTCACTTTCAGTCATTCACTCAGCACATTGCCCCCCACTTTAGGTCGTGTCCTCCCCAGGCCGTCCCGGTGCAGTGGGAGAGACAGATCCTTATGGAGCGAGCTTCCCCGGGGAGGGGGAGGGCTATGTGCTGCTGGATGGCATCCAGGGAGACACAAGGAGGGTGGAGGTCCATGCCAGCTGGGGACAGTGAGGGGCAGGGGAAGATGTTTCACAGGGGATCCTAGAGCTGAGTGTCGAGGGACAGAAAGGCATCAGCTAGGCGGAAGCTGAGGACCCTTTTGGACCTGCAAGTTCTGTTTCTGAAGGTGGGCCCTGGGCTGTGTTTTGCAGGACACCAGAGTGAAGCCACGAGGAACCACTATGGACTCCAAAGGGTGCTCCCTTCAGAACAGACCCTTCTTACAGCTGTGCTAAGGATGGGTGGGCAGGGGACGACCCCATTCCTAGAAAAACAGCCCGAAGTTCCCAGCACCCAAGTCCCCCAGGGCTGACGGGAGGCCAGGAGTGGGGATTATCTGGGGGAAATGCTCCCACCTGCTAATGCCCCGGCTCACTTGTGTGGCCCAAAGGCTTGCGTCAGAGTTTTATGGCCTTTATGGCCAGAAGGGCTGGCCAGCTTGGTCTGATCTCAGATGGCTCCCCCTGGTACCAGGCTTTTGGTTTCTCTCATCCAAGCCAGAGACTGTGTTTGCACATAATTTGCATACATTTGCATGTGGTGTCGGCAGGGCCCAGCATAACATGGGAAAAACACATTTTTCTCGCCAGGGTGATTGCAGCCTGGATTAGAGCCCAGGTGTGCAGAAACCAGGCCTATAAAATTCTTCCCTTCTTTGGCCCTCTTAGGCAGTCTTCCCCACACCCCCTCCCCATCCCCCCACTCTGGAGCTTGGACTCCCAAGTCAGCAGGTGGCAAGGGTGTCGCATTCAGGAAGCCTGGATTCTCCTGGTCCTGGCTCAGCTGTGTACTTGCTCTGTGACTTGACAAGTCATTTTTCCTCTCATTGTCTCCACCTGACTTTGTAGAAGTCTAGGGTTTGCAGAAGGTCAGGGAGTAGAGGGTGTGCACCCGAAGAAGTAAGTCATTCATTCACGCATGCATTCATTCATTTGATTTTATTCATTGTGTGCTCACAATATACCAGTGCCCTCTGTTCTGGAATCAATAAAACCAGCCACGAGGCCTGCCTCTGGGGAGTCCCAGTGAGACTGGCATTAATCAAATGACCACACAAATCGATGTACAATTGCAACTGTGATAAATGCCCCATAGAGACGTGTGGTGCTTTGTGGGAACCCAGAATTAGTGTGAAAAGTCACAGAAGACTTCCTGGAGGAAGAGTCTTCCAACTGAGATGTTAGATATACGATGCTAGTTAGGTAAAGAGAGGCTAGAAGAGCCTTCCAGGAAGAAAAGAAAACATGTGCGAAGGCCCTGGGGTGGGAAGGAGCAGAGCAAGTGTGCAGAAGGGAGAGGAAGGTACGGTATCTGAGTGAGGGGTTGTAAGAATAGATAAGAAGGTGGGGTCAGCCAATTTGGGGTCTTTCTGACCCATTAGGGAAAATTGTCTTTAAAGCAGTGGTGCCAGGGAGTCTGGGTGGCTCAGTGGGTTAAGTCTCTGCCTTTGGCTCAGGTCATGATCTCAGGGTCCTGGGTTCGAGCCCTGCCTTGGGCTTGAATAAAGCAATGGTGCCAAAAAAAAAAAAAATAAGAAGCAATGGTGCCTTTATTCCTTTTTTTTTTTAAAATTTTTATTTATTTATTTGATAGAGACACAGTAAGAGAGGGGATTCAAGCAGGGTGAGTGAGAGAGGGAGTAGCAAGCTTCCTACTGAGCAGGGAGCCTGATGCCGGACTCCATCCCAGGAACCCGGGATCATGACCTGAGCTGAAGCCAGTTGCTTAATGACTGAGGCACCCAGGTTCCCCACTGGTGCCTTTATTCTAAGAGCAGTGGGAACCATCAAGCCAGGAAGTGACAGAAGCAGGTTTGCATTTTGCAAGGCTGGACTGTGGTGTGATGAATGGGTGGGGTGAGCACAGGATCCCCAGGTTACCAGACAGGAGGGGCATATTGTCCTGAGAGAAGGCTAGGGCTTGGCTTAGGTCACAAGGATGGAGATGCAGAGGAGGGGAGGCTGTGAGACCTTGGGGCGGCAGCACAGGCTTGTGACAGTTGAGGAGGAGACCAGTAGGGGGAGGGATGCTGGCAATGACCTCTGGCTATCTGGACTGCCTTGGAGCCATGGACTGAAGTGGTAAACATGGGGCTGCAGGTGGGGGCAGGTTTGGGGATGAAGAGCAGGAGCTGAGCGTGGGGGTCAGGTAGAGTGTGCATCGCCTCTGAGGCATCTTCATGGCAGTTGGTAGAAGCATGTGGAGCTCCGGGAAGGGGTGGAAAGAGGTGTGGTGTCCTCCCAGGCCCCAGCCTCAGGTTAAGGGGACACATCAAGGTTTCCTCTGCATCCAGCGCCTTCCAGAAGCAACCAGCCTCATCTGTCCTTAGTACTGCAGACTGATTTCTAATTCAAGGTAGACAGAACATTGGGGAATGTGATAAGTGTCTTCCCATGTTACCTGTGTTAAACCTGCGCCCTCCCTATATGGGGAAGGTATTTTCTGAACCCCAAACCAGCACCCACAGAGGATTTCCAGGATAGTTCTAGGAGGTCTGCACGTTCTGGAAGACATGTTGGATGCAGAAACTTTAGGATCTTGGGGATGTTTGATGATGTGTGGGGACAAGAGAACAGAATATTTGAAATCAGGACAATCAGAACATTGAGGCTCTGTACTTTCCATGCTCTCTAGGAATGGGGGAAACCAAAAGGGAAGGAAGTGGAGAGAAAGTAAAGATTTATTATTTAGGAACTACTGGATGTCAGCTCTTAGTCTAGTCTGCCTGCCTGCCCACCTGCCTTGCTTCCTCCTCCTTCTCTCCCTTCCTCCCTTCCTTTCTTCCTTCTTTCTTAACACTGTCCTGCTTCTCACAAAAGTGAGGTAGGTATAAATCAGCCCATTTTATAGGTGAGAAAACCGAGTCTCAGAAAAGTTGGAGCACCTGCCCCAAGTTGCACAGATAGCATGGGTTGGAGGTGGAATTCTAGCCCAGGCTTGTGCTCTTTCTACCACATGAGCTGTATTTGAAAGTGGAATTTTAATCGGTGCCCGGGAAGGATTTGGCTTTCTTAAGGACCAGGTGCCTGGAGGTCAAGAAGTCACTCCTGGCTCTTGTACTGCCCAGCAGGCCTGCAGAGCTCAGCACAGGCTGAGACTCCCAATAGTTCAGCTCTCAGTCCAGTGGTCTGCATCAGACCCCTACCCCTCACTTAGCAGTCTCAACTCCCCCTTCCCCTGTAGGAACTTTCCATCTAGCTCCTGGTTCTTCTCTTTGTCCCCTGAGAATGCCACATGTGTTCTCACCTGCATGTGTGGTTCCCTCTGTGGCTACTTCTAGAATGCCTTGATCTGCTCACACCCCGTCTGCCCTCTGCATCCCAGCTCTTGGCATACTCCTCCTCTTCCTTCATGGCCCGGCTCAGGGGTCTCCTCTGAACCCCTGCCTGGTCCTCCAAGGAGCATTGGCCCCCTATCTCCTGGACCAGGAGGGTCCCCAAGAGTCCCAAGGCCAGGCTCCAATTCTGATTCCTCCACTTAGGAACTGTGTGACTTAGGGCCAATGACTTACCCTATGTGGCCATGGGGCTGCTCCTCTGTAAGGTGGGGATCCTAATGGTTCCACCTTCACAGGCTCATGGTAAGATTAATTAAATATGACAGAAGTAAAATGCTTTGTCCAGTGCCAGGCACATAGCGAGCCTTGTGTGAGTGATGGCCATTGTATCCGTTGGAGCCTGCTTTTTTGTGAGTATTTGTTTATTCATCTGTCTTTCTCCCAAGCTGGGAGCTCCTTGAGAACAGAGCCTTCTTTTATTTGAGTATTCCCAGTACATGCCACAGGCCTGATACAAGCTAGGTATTTAGTGCTTTTGTTGAATGAATGGACAGATGATAGCATCGCTATTCTATGTATTGTGCTTCCTTTCTCCATACCTAGATTTTCAGGGTAACAGCTGGGTTTCATACTCAGTGGTACCCCTTTGTAGAGCCCAGCCTGTACACAGCACACGGTAGATGCTCAACAAATGTCTGTGGTTTATTTCCATAGGTAGCCCTTTCCCAGACAAATGGAATTCGGCTCCCGACCCACCGGCGTCAGCCGCCCTCTAGGGTGTAATGGATACAGATTCCTTATTGCCCGTGTGTCTTGCCTTCCCTGCTGAGCACTGTGTTAAATGGCTGTTCGGTAGCTCAAGTGCGCAAATATTACTTTCAAAATTATTACATTCACCTTTTGTTGGCAGAACATGCCATATGAAACATCCCAACCTCTTACTGAGTGTGGGTGTGTACTTTCTGCTACGGCCTCTGTGGCAGTACCTAAGGCCAGAAGGACTTGTCGGGGTTTCAAGTGCCTTGCTTTGCCAAGTATTGTCTGGACTCAAAGGACCAGAGGGTGGTGATTCTGGACTAACCTGAGCTGACCTAGGCAGGGCTGTCATCACCATCACTATCATTATCTTTATCATCAGCACCACCATCAGCACCATTACTGTTTTCACCACTGCCAATGCCACTGCCACCACCACCAATATCACCATCAATATTATCACCATTGCCACCAACATCACCGCCACCACCATCACCACCGTCATCATCATCACCATCAACATTATCACCATTGCCACCAACATCACCACCACCACCACCAACAACAACATCATTACCAACATCACGGCCACCATCACCACCACCACCACCACCACTATAATCACGACCACCACCACCATCACCATTACCACCATCATCCTCACCACCGACATCACCAACATCATGACCACCATCACCACCATCACAAGCACCATCATTGCCACAACCATCATCACCACCACCATCACCGCCACTATCACTACCATCACTACCACCATCATCACCACCACTACCACCATCCTTACCAACAACATCACCACCATTACCACCGTTACATCACTGTCGTCACCACTATCACCACCAGCATCATCACCATCACCACCATTATCACCATCACCACCAGCATCACCACCAATATCATCACCATCATCACCATCATCATCACAACTTTATCACTGTCAACACCACCACACCACCATCACCACCATCCTCACCACCATTATCACCATCATTACCATCTTACTACCATAATTAATACTATTAATTATTAACATTTTTGAGAGCTTTCTCTGTGGTGACATAGAGCTTAGCATCTTACATGCATAATTTTATTTAATTCTCAGAATGACCTCATAGGTATGTATATTGTTTAGTTTCTTCCTTCAGGTAAGAAAACTGAAGCTCAGAGAGGTTAAGCACACAGCCAGTAGGCAATGAAGCCATAAAAAAAAAAAAAAAAAAACTCATCTCAGCAGACACTTAATGATTTTCCATTAGCACACATGGTATGGTGCCCCCCATTACCAGGGACACAAAAATGTGTGTGCTTCTTGACCGTGGGTGCCTTTACAGCCCTCTGAGGGAGATTAGATGCAAATGTGTCTTAGGCAGACTGAGGGTGATGGGAAAGAAATGTTATGTGTGATTCAGACCCACACCTAGAGGTACTCTTATACCATATACATTTTGATAAAAGCTGACCTGGGCTTTTTGGTCACTTAAGAGCCTTCTTGTCTTTATGACTGCCCCAGGAAGTCTCCAGGGAAGACTTGGCTCTTTCTAATTCCATGCCTTAAAGCCCTGGACCAATTCCTTTTGCTGTTTTAGATGTACCTGAACCCTGGGTTGGTTTCCAGCTGGAAGGGAGTCTAGCAGCCTCTCATGGATGGGGAAATGAAAACTCAGAGAGGGGAAGAAACTTCCTGAAGGCTCAGAGTATATTTCCTTTTTGTCAACTCCCTGACAGCACAGACATTCTGTGAGGACTGTATGGACTCTATGTTTATCAAGAATGAAAGGTGATGAAAGGCACCCACACTAAGAATGTCTTACCTCATTGCTGGTTTATAGTAAATGGTGGAGGAAGGACCTCCAAGTCCCTTCCAAGGGGACCTCAAGACTGGCTGGTTGGGCCTGGAGTGGGGAACTGAGAGCTCTTTGTCCATCAGTCCTTCAGGGGTTTGTATGTCCCATGGCTGGCCAGGGAATTCTTCCCCTGGAGAAGGAAGGTTCCAGAGTACATGGTATGGTCTTTAGATCCCTCCATGAGAAAGATGACCAGCAGCATTTCAGTCTGGGCTTCTGGCCTAGAGTAGCAGACTGTCCCCTTTTCCTGAGAGGCTAGAGCAGCCCAGAGGCAGAGTTGGAGGGATTTAAAGATGTTTGGTCTGAGCAAAGATTATAACCCCCACTTTTGGCATTCTCTCAAGAGACTAGAGAAAGCCTTCAACTTGCCTTCTTATGATTTCTGGGTATAAGACAAATGTTCCTCTGACTGTGACTCATGCTTGATGTTGATTTCAGGGAAGAGGTGAAATGGTCTGGTTTGAGGGGGACAACGCTTGATTCTTTGGTTTGCTCATACAACAGATTCTTGTACCTCCCATGAAGTGCCAGGCATTGTGCGGGACCAGTGGTGAGGACAAAGTAGAAGTGGTCCTTGCTCTTGTGGAGAAGACAGACATGACTCCAATAGTTTTACAAACAGAAACCTTATTACAAATACTTTAATCTCTACCCAGAAGAGATGGGGACGGTTAAGAGAAGTTATTAACAGGGAACTAGAATTGGTTTTAGGAGTCGAGGCTTCCTCGAAGAAGTAATGACCATTATTTTTCATACCAGGAAACTGAGGCATGGGAAGATTGAGTAGAATCTGATATATACAGCTGGTAAGTAGCGGTATGGAGATTTGAACCCAGGCCCTCTGGCTCTGTAATCCAGATTCTCAGCCATTTTACTCCCAATGTTTCTGGCAGATGAGAGAATTTAATGAGGCAGAGATGGGGTGTGCGTGGGGATAGGGGTGAGTTCCAGGCAGATGGAATAGAGCTGCATGGAAAATGCTGGGTGGTAGGAAGAATGCAGAGTGTTCAAGGAGCCAGATGAGGGCCAGTGCAGCTGGCATGAGTGGTCCAGTGGTAGATGGGCCGATTGCATGGGTCCTACTAGGAGCATTAGGGTTTAGGTCAGGATCCTGGCAGAATGAGCTCTACAGGGCAGGCACTCTGTCTGTTTCCACCCATGAGTACCCACTCTGAGCACACTGCCTGGCATGTGGTAGGAGGTGGTGAATGGCTAACTCAAGAGGGAGAGAACTCCCCTCTCTGCAGATCTCACCTTGGTTGGCTTCTTCAGTTGCCACTTTCTGTCAAAATCCCCAGCAATCTTATTAAAAATATAAATCCTGGGGCTGCAGCCCTGGAAAATTCACTTCAGTAATTCTTGGTTGAGTCTAGGGATCTCTATTTCCAATAAACTGCCCAGGTGGTCTGAACTGGCTGTCCCTTAGGGACTCCCGGAAGCCAATAGTTTGGTTTTCAATCAGCCACATGAAGGTGGGATGTTGCCCTACGACACTTGCTGGGGAACACACCTCACTGTCTCCCATCACAGGGTTTATCTACAGCCTTCTGGAGAGAAGCACTCTTGGTAGGAGGTCTTCTGATGGTGGGGCAGTCGGGGCAGTTGTCTTCCTTTGGGAATACAAACATCGGTTCCTGGACTGAGCCTGACCACCTGACCACCTGAGACCCCTGGACTGGATCATTGTTGACCTCGAGTTTCATGTATTCCTAAAAGTCTGCCAGGAACCAGAAGAGAGAGAAGTTAGCCAACCAACCAACCAACCAACCAACCAACCAACCAATGAACTAGTCAATCTAGATGAGATAGGAAGAAGATGGTGGGATGGAGACAGGGAAGAATGTGAACTAGGAGAGGAGATGGAGAGAGATGGAGTATGGATGCAAAGGGAGAGGAGAAAGAGAAAATGGACAGAGACAGAGCGGGGAGAGAAGGCACCGGGGAGAGGGGAGATGGGGTAGTTCTGTGGGAACAGTCCTGAGCAGTGCCAGTTCCAAGAATCCCACAGCAGGGGCACTAGCTTTCCCAGACATTCTTGGAGGGGCTCTGAGGGGTCACCAGGAGATGTGAACACAGCTTGCAGGTGTTGAGGGAGGTGATGGGAGATCTCTGAGCCCCCAGGGCCTTTGCATATGCTCTTCCCTCTGCACAATGTCTCTCCTGGTCTTTACATGACTGGCTCCTTCTTGCCATTCATCCACAATCACCTGTCTCAGGTAGCTTCCCAGTCATTTGCAATTCTGTGACCCAGTTTTATACTTTTTGGCACTCCACTCTTGGCAGCCCCAAACATGTGCAGTCTATTGAAAGAGGGACCTTGTCATTCTTAGTCTTGAGTATTCTACTCTCATCCCTGTGTCTTACTCGGTGCCCGGCATACATAGGCACTGTGTGCCTATTTGCTGAACAAAATCAATGAGTGAATGAACGAATGAATGAATGAAATGCAGCTAAAGCACTGGTGCTTAATTGGTGTTATTTCATGTAGGTATTATGAATACTTACTTTCCCTGGTACTGGGGGGATATCACTGTCAGCCTCCTGCACATGAGGAAACCTAGGTTCTCAGAGGTGAGGTCCCATAGCTGGGACCCAGGCCAAGGACTCTGCCCCCAGAGTCCTCAGTCTTTCCATTTCCCCAGGTTGCCCCACCGTTTGCTGAGCTAAAAAGGAGTCCCAGGCAATGAGGAAGTAGGAGTTGCTATTTGCATTTAGAGGGAGGTGGTTCAGGGTCAGTCACCGGCTCCTGGCTGGTGGTACTCAGCACTGCCACCCACAGGCCTTTGGTGGTAATGACCTCCCTACGTGTTCTGGTTCTCACCACCTGCAACCCTGTGATTTCAGGAGGCCCAGGGCAGGGCTGGGAGACTGCTGTGTTGTCCACCCACCGCCCCCAGCAGCTGGATCCTATAGAAGCCAGGGACAGATGCCCAGTGTGAATAAGGTGCTGGGGCGTTGGGGAGAGCGCTGTCGTCAGAACCGTTTGGGCTCACTCACCAGCCAGACCTCTCCTGGAGAGATGGGAAAGGGGCCAGGGGAAAGGCCTGTCCTGATTTCTTCCTGGTGGTGCAGGACAGCTTGAGGCCTCATGCTCACAGGACAGAGGCTCCTTGCCTTTGTGGGCAGCAGAGAAGTACCACGTGTGTTCTGAGCTTGCAGGGATGGGCCTCATGGGTCCCCTGTCGGGAGTGGCCTGCACCTCTGAGAACCATTGAAATGAGGCTTATCACGGTCGAGGAGCAAGGTGATGGCCTTTAGATCTACCCAGGTATGGATTCACGTCCTAGCTTTGCCACTTACTGGTGGTGTGATGTTAGGCAAGTCATGCAACTCTCTGAGCCTCAGTTTCCTCTCTGTACAGGGAGAGCACTTAGCAAAGTGCCTGGTCACAGGAAATCAAGAGGCACCATCTTCTCAGCATCTGGCCACACTGTGACACTCTGACTTTGGCCCACTGTTGGCCTCTGGGCCCGCAGTCCTTGCCTTGCCCTCCCTTGTGCCCTGGACGAAGGCCTCATCCTTCTGCATGGGGAACACCTCCTCAGGGAAGCCTTCCCAGGTACCCCAGAGGGCTGGTTAGCCCTGGTTTCTCTGGCGGGAGCTCTGGAGTCTCTGGAGTGAGGGGGTTATGAAGGTCAGGGTGTGTGCCCCGAGGACCTAAGCTGTGTCTCTTTCATCCATGTCCCCAGTGCCCAGCACAGGACTCAGCACAGAGTGGGAGAGCAGAAGGGAGGGCACTTGAACAAATAGATGGAGAAGAATTAAAAATAGGAATGAATTAATGAGGAGGAGAAGAGGGAGGGGGACACACGAACACAGAAGGAGAGGAAGGGAGGAGGAAAGGAAATGGGAAAGACGAGAGATGAAGGAGAGAGAAGGCAGATGGGGAAGATGGGGTTCAGGGCTGTGCCCCCAGGCCCCCACCCCCTGCTCAGCACTGACACCTCGGAGCCTGTCCCTTCTCCCTTGCCTGTCACTCCACAGAGAGCTTCCCTTGCTTCTGGCTCCCACGAAATATTCACGGTTCTCTTGCCTGCTCTGCTCCATCTCTCCCTGACTCTTAGGCGCCAGAAATGGTGGAATTATCAGAGGTAAAACATGTCTGTCACCAGGCCCGGTGAGTGGGGCTGCTGCCACCGGCTGATTCATCGAAAGACGCTCCTATCCCCCGGGGCAGGGCTTTAGGGTACACAGGCTGACTCAGGCCTGACTGTGTCTCCCCCAGAGGACTCAGGGAAGGTGACAAAGACTATGGAAAGGAGCAGCCCCTGGGGCTGGAGTGTCCTTGGCTGGGGTGGGGGGCTCAGAGTGATGGAAGGGGCGTGGGAAGAGTGTGCACAGTGAGCTGGGCATCCTGGAGGAATCCTTTGGGCAACTCTTTGAGCACGATGTGGGGCTACTGGGCTCTTGGCATGGGGTTGTGCTTGGGGCAGGGGACAGACTCACCAAAGGGAGCTGGACCTGGGCTGAGAGAGCAGGAGAGAGTTACAACTGTAGGCTAAGGGACAGAGGCCAAGAATCTGAAAAGGGGCTGAGGACTGAGCCAGCCCGGGTGTATGACGATGGCCACAGGGAGTCCAGCAACTAGATGCTGTTTACTGGGTACCCACTCTGCCAGGCTGTGCTGGGTATTCTAGAGGCCCTTTCTTATCTTATCTTCAAACTAGACATCATCCCCATCCCTGTTCGAGGAAACCACAGCACAGACAGGTTAAGGAAATCATCAAGCCCATGAGGACAAAATGTCAGAGTCAAGATTCGAACCAAGGACTGTCAAACCCTGTTGCCTACCTGTCAAGGCTCACTTAAAAAAAATGATGAATTAATCTTCCTAGAATATAATAATACATGCTAGCTGTAAAGATTTGGAAAGTAAGGTTCAAAAAAGAAGACAATTTATCCTGAGCCAAGGTTTTATTGTTTTTCCTATGCTCTAAAAACAAAAGCAAAAGCAAAAACAAAAACAAAAACAAACCATACAGCACAGACCAGTTGGCAGCTTGTTTTTCCTACTTAGCACCAGAGCATAAGCAATTTCCTAGGTGAGAAACAAGTCCCAGTAACTATAATTGTTAATGATTGTCGCAGTATTCTGGTTGGGGACATGTGCCCCAACTTCCTTAGCCACTCCTTCATAGCCAAAACACGGACTCCCAAGTTTTCCATGTTATAAGCAACATGGATGCACTTCTTTGAGCTCAAGCTTCCTCCTGACTTCAGGTGATTGCCTGAGCCTAGATCTCTGGAAGGGAAATGATTAGACCAAAGGAGGGGCTGCTTCCAGGGGCAGGTAGATGGGAAAGGGACTGGGGTTCCAGGCAGTCTGGCCCAGGGAGGGTGGTTTCTTTCCAAGGGAGGCCAACTCCTGAAGGAGGCTGGCTTCCTTTGGACTAAGGTGTTCCTGATTTCCGGCCGTGGGAGGGAGACCTAAAACAGAGGTTTTGCTGATACTCCTCTGACCGTTTCTCCATTCTCTCCGTGGAGCTGGTGGGTAGTTGTTTGGGTGGTTGCGGGGGGATCTTCATGTAGTCACTTAGCTCCTGGTGGCATCCAGCAATTCAGGGATTTTGGGGATCATCTCATCCAGCCCTCCCCACATTCACACAAGCATGTGTGTGTGTGACAGGTGGGGTCCCAGCAAAGACAGGTAACTTGGGGGTCCCTCTGCCTGATAGCAACTTCGTCGTGGCCAGAGGTGAGCCCAGGCTGTTGTTCTTCCCGTGATGCTAGATGTTTCTTATTTTGTGATTCCAGGCCATGTAATTCTACACCCTGAACCTAATGAATAAGAACCGCTGGTATCATGGTTACCATGGCAACATTAACCCAAATGTTTTCCCAGACGGGCTGGGAGTAGGGTTTGGGCTGGGAGAGACCTAAGGCTGGGTGGGGGCTGACCTGGATGGGGCCAGAGTCCACTGGTATCTCAGGCCTGTGGGATGACATCACCCTGATGCCTTCAAGGAAGCCCCAGGGCTGGGCCTGGAGCAGGGACTGTCACCAATGATGTTCCAGTTCGGTGTTGATGTTACCCATGGCAAGAGAAGCAGGACCCATGTTTCAATTCTTTTTTTAAAAAAACAGAATATGAGAAACACAGCTGAGTCCTAGAGCAGATGAGCCACAGAAGCAGGGAAGGGCCGCTGGAGAGAAACTGTGTCAGGCCCATTTGAAATTCCAGGGAGGGACAGGAGTGTTGGTGAGTGACAGGTGTCGGTTTGTCCTGGAGAAACAATGCAGAAAAGTGTCCTGAGAGAGAGAGAGCTAGACCCAGAATGGGGTTCCAGGGATGGAGGGGATCCCAAGACATAGTCCTGGGGATCCCAAGGCAGGCAGGACCAGCTCCAAATCCTGCCCCCCCCCAGGTGTCCCCAGAGCCCTTATGCATGGCGGGAGGGGGACTCACCTGGGCTGAGGCTACAGAGAAGGGAGGTGCCCTCACGGAGGAGGATGGGGGGTAAGTGAGGCCCTGAGAGGAAGGTAGGGCAGAAGACCCCAGGGTCTGGGGACTGAGGGGAGGTGGTTCACAACTTCCCACCATCCCGAGTTCTTCCTCTGCTCCCCTCTTCCCTGCTCCCTGCTCTGTTCCCTCTTCCCCAGCCTATCCCCCACCCCCCACACCCTTGCTTTCTTCCTTCTCTCTCCCCCTTCCTTCTTCTTCCCCTGCCCCTTTCTCTTGTCTCCTTCCGTTCTCCCCTGTCTCCTGTTCCACCACCAGGTGACTGGAAATGCAACAGTTCTCAGCACCCCCAACAGCAGGCCAACCTGAACTTTACACATACACACACAGACACACATACGTTTAACCATACAGGCTCTTCTTGCCTCCCAGTCATCACCCAGGCCTGCCACGGTTTGCTCAGGGAATGTAAACAGCAGTCCAAAGCAAACAAAAGTGGAAAGGAAAATCTATTGCTAAAATCCAAGGCTAAATAGACTTGCACGTGGGGACAGCATTTCCCAGACTGTGGCCTGTGAACTCCAGGTCCTCAAGGTGGGAGCTGCGGTCCAGGGACACAGCTAAAGTGCAGCCTCTGGAGCACACCAGCCATGTGACTGGGCAAGTATGAAATCCCATCTGTGCCTCAGTTTCTCTTTCTGCAAAAATGGTCATAGTAAGAGTATCTGCTTCATAGATTGTTGTGAAGTTAAGTGCCCTAAAATGGGAAGATCTTAGAATAGCTCCTGGCATGTGAGAAGGGCTATATATGTGGTGTGTGTATTTATAAAACCATTAGCTGTTCCTATAGGTGTTCCATGGAAGGACGTTTGAGAAACACTGAGTACTTCTTGCTCACCATCTTGGAAATAACACACAATAGTGCATTAGAGGGCCCAGAAGTCCTACAGCAGAGAGGCTGCCTTGACCTTGTTTACCTTTGTGATTCTCAAACTTGTTTTTTCTATCGTATTTCTCCTTCCTTCTTTGGAGCCATGAAACACCTGTCCTTTGGAACACGCCCACTTTGGAGG
The DNA here is from genome assembly GCF_011764305.1 of Mustela putorius furo. NCBI lineage: Eukaryota > Metazoa > Chordata > Mammalia > Carnivora > Mustelidae > Mustela > Mustela putorius. The sequence goes on along the minus strand of NW_025422005.1, from coordinate 14,344,778 downwards.
GTCACACTTTGAGAAACACTGGTTTGGGATTATTCACTGTTTGGAGATCATGATGAGTGAGGTCGAGGTAGAAAGCATTATCTGAGTCAACAAAAAGATCTAGGGTCAAACCTCAGCCTTATTCTGTCAGCCACAGAGCCCAGGCAATGATGCTGTCAGGCCCAGAGAGAGAAGGTGGCTTGCCCAAGGGAGAGACTCAAGACTAATGCACAGGACTCCCAGTCCAGGACTCTTCCACTTCCCTCTTGCTTCTCCCTCATTGCCAAGTAAAAGCAGGAAGTCCTTTACTGGGGCGGGGGGGGGGGGCAACCCTCATCTTTGAGACTGGTGTGAGTCTCCACCCTGCTCCACATTGACTTTTCATGTCCTGCAAAGCTTGGGTCACCGCGGCCATGAAGAGCATATGCTTTCCTCCCAACCACAAAGGAAGGGGTAAGAAGTTCCCACTCTTCTCTCCCCATGGAAAAGAGTAAGAGTAAAATTGCTTAACTCCCCACATGGGCATAGTGATTGCCACTTTTGCAAGCTCCTGTGCATGTGCCCCTGTCCCTGGTGCTGAACCGTGTCTGGCATTTGGGGTTGTGGTCTCTCGGCCCCAGACCCGGCTGGAAATACCGCTGCATCTCCTGGGGAGAGTCCACCAATACTGTGATTCCCAGGTCTTGCACCTTATTTGCTCCATCAGGATCTCCTGGGGCCAGGGGTCAGCCTCCTCATGTTTGGAAATCTTCCGAGGGGTGGTTGGGGACCCCACAGCCTTAGGGAGCATTTGTGTGTCCCAGCCCTAGTCTGCTTCTCCATGGATCAGTGTTTTTCAGGGATATTATTTTCTGAAAGCAGTTTGTAATTTTGATACTCTCACAGAGAAAAAATTTTTTATATGTTTTCTATTAATGGGGCAGATTTTATGGGTGGTTGGCTCTTCTATATTGTTTACAGCATAGCCATTTTTTCCCACACTTGGAGCTTGAGGGTGCATACTGCCTCCCGATTCCATATGAAGTCCACTCCATTCTTTCCTTCGGCCTGCAGGCCTGGCAGTTTAGGGTGCTAGAGCAGTTTTAATTATGTTTCTGTGTTCTCTGTCTCCACATTGCAATGCTCCAGGAATCAGTGAGATGTCTCTATTGTGGTATTTTCTCTTTTAGATGCTTCTCTTTCCTTCTGGGACCCTGAGGACGGTCCTCAGTAGAGAAATGGTTGCATTAGACATTCTACCAAGAAAGATGCCAGCAGGATGGGGCGAGACAGCTTCCCCAGCCTCTAACGACCCCCATGGGCTCTAATGCTGTGGGGAGGGTGGATCTGACCCTTTAAGCCCTCATTACTTCTTATCTAACTTCCAGATGCCAGAGAAGCTGGCTTTGAGGCTGTGAGGAGGTATAGAGTAGTGATCACAATTAAAGGCTCAGAGTCAGACTTGGGTTCAAAGTCTGGTTCTGCTTTTGCTAGCCATGTGATCTTGGACAAGTTGCTTTCACTCCCTGGGCCTCAGTTGCTGAATGTGTGAAATGAGGACAGCTCTAACCATGCCTTAGCAGGGTTGGTGTAGAGATATGGGAGAAAATGGACATCAAGGTGTCATCCTTTAAGTAACCTCAAGTTGTTCTAATCATACAAATGAATCTACCCAGATGATGGCAGCAAACTTAAGGAGGACATTTGCATGTTAATGTGATATTCTTCGTGGACTGCACACTTCCACTTCTCTCCCCTTCCCCTGGAAATTGAGTTCTAAGCATGATGTTTTGGGGCATCTGGTGGCTCAGTGGGTTAAAGCCTCTGCCTTCAGCTCAGGTCATGGTCCCAGGGTCCTGGGATTGAGTCCCACATCAGACTCTCTGCTCAGCGGGAACCTTCCCCCCAACCTCTGCCTGCCTCTCTGCCTGCCTCTCTGCCTGCCTTTGATCTATGTCTGTCAAGTAAATAAATAAAATCTTAAAAAAAAAAGAAAGTAGATGTTTGGGTTGTGGAAGGGTAGGGTTGTGTGTCCGGTCAGGGTATTGGTCACTGATCCCCTCTAAAGCATCTTCTTGAGCTAACTCTAAAGGGAAGTCCAGTCCAGAGGAAGAAAGGAAGCTGTCCTGGGGGTTGGAGAAGGTCACTGAGATTTCCCAGGCCGTGGGTGTTGAGGCCTTGGGCCACTGTGGGCCTAGAGCAGCTCAGGCCTTAGGGTTGGGTGGAGGGGAGAGAATCCAGAGTCACAAACTGGGGGCCCCTTTACCTCATTTGCATAGATGAGAACATGGAGGCCCAAGGGCATCCAACGACTTGCTCAGGGCCACAGGGTTAGTTGGCAGCAGAATCAATGGAAAGAAACTGATGTCCTTTTCATTGTACCACATGATCTCCTGGGCAGGTGCAGAGTCCAGCCACTGCTTCTGTCTAGAGTAAAAACGACTAGAGTCCTGGGGATCTGGGTTAGTTTCTGGGAGGGTGAATTGGACTGGTTCTGTGTGGCCTCAGGGAGAAGGAGCAGAGCTTACATGCTGGGAATATAGACTTTGGCATCAGAGAGACTGAAATGTGAACCCAGACTCTGCTCTTCTCCATTGCTCTGAGCTTGACCTCTGTGAGGGTCCATTTCTTCATCTGGGCGGTGGGACTAATAGGACCCCCTATGTTAGTAGTGCTGTGAGCCAATAAATCAGTCCGTGGCAATGCATGTGATGGTGCACTTTACTCCTTTTCCAAATGGTACTTTAGTTCTCTGTTTGTGCATATGCTAAGATGTTCAATGAGAGCACAGAGGTTATGGTACGGGCAGAAGTAGCTGAAATTGTATATGTGGATATCCAATGATGGAAGGAGCTGTCTGTCTCATCGTCGGAGGTGAGCAAGCCCCTGGTGGGAATGCCACTGAGAGGACTCAGGCACCTGCTGGAGAAACGAACCACTGCCTCTGATGTTCTGGGAAGCCCACTCTCCCCCTTCTCCATTCCCTGGCTCCTGCTCACCAGGGACCTCTGTTTTCCAAAGCAGCAAGCAGCCTGCATGGTAATTACTTTTGGACTTATTAAGCATAATTATCCCCTAATCGCATACAACCAGTAATTACTGTGGCTGTTACTAGGGGCCTGCCCATGCAGCACCACCCGCGGCCCCAGGGTCCAACACCCAGCTGGGGCTGGAGGGGGGGTGCTGGTGCTCCCTGCCCTAGGGTTGGGGGGGCGCTGACCTGAGATGGGACTGCTGCACCCCCACCAGGTACTCCTCCAGCCTGGGCACCGGCTGGCGAAGAATGGCTCACACATGACAGTCCCAGGGCCACTCCAGCTCTAGTCCAGCTACATGCTCCCCATCCGGTTAATGCTTGCCCGAGCAACCCTATATCTGCCTGGGCTGTTCCCTCCTCTTTTATTCTGTCATTCCTCTTCCTTGCCTCCAACCAACCACCTGCTCCTCTTCCCTTCCTTCAATTATTTTTGAGACTTTTTTATGCTCCTACCCTATTCTAGGTACTAAAGATACAGCGGTGTTGTGGCAGCGGGGAGGGCGGTTGGACAAAAGCCATGCTTTCTTGGAACTCAGTGTCCATTTGGGAGAGAGAGAGATAAAGAATAAATGGGTAAGTTATGCTCTTAGAAGAGGTTGAGCACTGTGAAGAAATAGAAGGCAGACTGATAGGCGGGATGAAGGGGAGGGAGAGGTTAGAGAAATTCATAGTTCTAATGGGACAGCCAGAGTTGGCTAATGGGGAATGGTACACTTGAACAAAGACTTGAAGGAGGTGATGGGTTAACCTCTGATGGTATGTGGGGAGAGAATGTTCCAGGAAGAGGCAGCAGCGAGTGTGAGCAAGTGGGGGGTGGGGGAGGTAGGTGATCAGCACTGGGAGGGAGCCGGGGAGGGAAGGTTGCTGAGGTCTGGTGAGCCATTTAAGGCTGGCAGTGTTCCTCTGAACGAAACATCTGAGCAGAGGAGTGGCCTTATCTGACTCGTGTTTTTGTGTGGCTACTCTGTCCACAGAGAGAGAGAGACGATGGGGGCAGGGTTGGGGAGAGCCCCGGGGGGCGGGGCAGTTGCAACAATCAGATGGTGGGGGCTTGGCCAGGGAGCAGGGAAGAGTGGAAGAATTCCAGAAATATTTTCAAGGTGGAGAGGACAAGATTCCCTCATAGGCGGGGAGAGAAGTATCCAGGATGACACCCAGGTTTTTGGATTCAGCAGCTGGAAGGAGGGAGTTGCCACTTAGCCAATGGGAAAGCCAAGGGTGACTCAGGTTTCTGAGGAGGGCGGGTGCTCCCTTGTGTTAAGGTCTTGGCCATGGGAGAGGGGTGCTAGTCTGGGGTTCAGAGGAGACAAGTATGGCTGGGGCGGTGCCCGTGGAAGCCCCCTCCCCCACCTGTGCACGGATGACATTTAAAACGTCTAGATTAAATGCACTCTTCTAGTGAGTAAGTGGGGACAGACAGGAAGAGGCCTGTGTCTGAGCCTGGGGTCCCCCAGGATTAAGAGACTAGGGAGGTAAGGAGGAGAATCCAAGGAAGGAAGCCGGTCAGCAGGAGGGAGGGAGCTCTCCCCTCTCTATCCTGGGGCACCAGATTCTGCTTTTTCCTCTCCTCTCTGTCCACACTCCCCTCTTGGGGTTTATCCCTGTCCCTCCCTGCCCCCACGCTCACTTTCTCTCTCCCCAGGGCTTTTTGTGTCTCCAATCTCTTCTCTCTCCCTTGGCCCCCCTTCCTGAGCTTCGGCTTCCACCCCTCCCTGCTCAGCGCCTCAGGGGCTGAGGCCCTGGGGTGCGGGGATCTCCTGCAGCCGAGGTTCCAGCCAATCTCCCGAGGTCTTGGAAGCAGCTTGTGGGCCAAAAGGCGCGCCTCCTGCCCGCCTAATGCGTTCCAATATTTATTTACATGCGGGTCAGACTACTATTTATTAAGGTGTCGCTTTCAGCTGTGCGTGGGCTAATCGTTCTTAATGTGCCCCGTCCCGGTTCCCACGGCGACGTCTTCCTGGCCGCAGAGTCGGCGCCGCTTGGAGAGGGGAAACTGAGGCCGGAACGCGCTGGCGGGGGTGGGGGGGAGGGAGGGTGCCGGGAGTGCTGCTGACCGCTGGGTGCGGGCGCCGAGAGAGGCCAGTGCGCAGAGGGTGCTGGGAGTGCGCAGTCGGGAGGTGGGGAGGCGGGAGCGCGGGTCCGGGGTCGCGAAGCTCTCGCCTGGAGCGCGATGCGAGTCTTGGAGCGGGCGGGGGACTATGAGCACAAGGAACTCAGCTTCCCCGAGCAGGGAAGACGGGGGGGGGGGGCTGGGGGGGGGTGTCTTCGAGCAGGTGGGGGATCCCGAGAGCGGGAGGCCGGGCAGGGGGACTCAGGTGGAGGTCTAGGAAAGATCCGGGATCTCAGGGGGGAGGGGCGGGGGAGGGGACGCAGATGGGGGTGTCTTGGAGCGGGTGGTGGGGGAGGACCCCGAGCGCAAGGCCTGGCGGAAGTGAGTTTTGGACTCCGGACGCTTGGGCCTCCGCGCGGCTCGCCTGGCCGTGGGCGGACAGACGGACCACCGCGGGGCCCCGGGAGGGGGCCGTCGCCTCCCCCAACCCCAGCGCGTAGGCTGGGGCTTCGCCTCGCCCGATTCTCCCGACGTCAGCAGCAGCCGCCGGAGCCGGAGGGAGCGGTTTAATTGGAAGGATTTTGGGTTCAGGACAGATGTGGCTTCGCCGGGTTTGGAGGCAGGGCGCGCGGGGGCGGGGGGGGGTGGCTGGACGGAGTGGGGAGGGGGGCGGGGAAAATAGACCGAGAGACACCCCGGCTGGGCGCCCCTGGAGAGAGGAGACAAAGGCAGTTGTGGGCGACAGTTGGGAGCGAGAAGCAGATAAAGAGGGACCTCGGCAAATACAGCTGGGGAAGAACAGAGGCGGCGTGGAGGCTGCAGGAGACAGCCGGGAGAGGGCGCTGGCGAGCTGGTTTCTTCCCGAGGGCTGCCTCCCTGGCCTGGGAGCACCCACCTCTCCGTATTAGCGCAGCCCTTCCCAGGCGGCGGTCCTCCTCGCGGGAGGGGCTAGCCTGGGGACACTGATTCATTTTATTACTGGTGATGTCGGTACAGTGTCTGCCCACTCCCAGGCCTTGTTGGTGTTACCCTGAACGTTCTCTCCTGGTTGGGAATTGCAGCTTGAGAAAACCCAGGGAGGGGCGCCTGGGTGGCTCAGTGGGTTAAGCCTCCGCCTTCAGCTCAGGTCGTGATCTCAGGGTCCTGGAATGGAGCCCACATCGGGCTCTCTGCTCAGCAGGGAGCCTGCTTTCCCCCCACCTCTGCCTGACTTGCTGCCTGCTTGTTATCTTTCTCTCTCTCTGTCAAATAAATAAATAAAATCTTTAAGAAAAACAAAAAACAACCAGGGAATTGAGCCCAGCCCCCCAGCTCCCCAGGCATCCCCGCCCCAGAGCCCTCAGTAAAAACTGACTTCAGGCTGGCAGCTTAGCAGCCCTGTGGGTCCCCCTCTGAGCTGCATGGGGCCAAGCACATTTCTTCCTTTGAACAGCGCTGAGGGGGGCGGGGGATGGTGACAGGCCAACGCTGGATGGAGTAGCCTAGAAGCTTGTGTTTTCCACCACTCAGGGCCAAACACTCCCTGATAGTGGTTGTAATTTCATCAAGCCTCTGGTCTTGAGGGACAGTGTTGTGGTGGCTGTGGAACTTTCTGGAATGGTATCCGGTGGATCCGTGGGATCGGTGGTGCTCTGCAGGTTCCCCAGACTCCCAGAGCTCATGTCTCCACCCGTGGACCAGCTGTGGCCATGCATGCCGGGGCCTTGTGGCCCAAGGGAAGAGTCCTTGTCTTCAGGAGAGTGGATACAACCTCATGGGCATCCCCACCTATGGATGTTCTGGAATGTTCTGAAGTCTGGAACCAAGATGGTAAAGTCACTGCCTGGGAGTTATCCACCCTCATTTGCCAGATGGGGCACCTGAGACCCAGAGTCTGTGTCCTGGAAAGACCTGGGCCTTCACGGCAGGGCAGCTGGGGGAGGGTAGGTGAGCTGTGGAAGGTACCTGTCCCCTTTTCCTTATTTCAGCATCAGGGCAGCTGGGTTTTTATCACAAAGTGGGGAGGGTGGCAACGTTCATTTTCTGTGTGCCCGGCCTTCTGCTCCCGCTAGAGCACCTAGTGCTCTCTCCTGCCCTAGGACTTGACTCTGCCGCTTCAGGGTCTAGCTTGTGGGAACGTCCTTACCCACACACCTGTGTCCCCAGGAGCCTTTCTGAAGACCTTCTCTTAGAGTAGCCATAATGTAGGCTCTTGAGACCCAACAAGGGTAGGCCTGGGGGAACCTGAGTGGTCCAGGCCACATCCCTCCTTGGGACTCAATATCTCCATCTGTATTATGGGGCAAAGTGGGCATTTGGAGGATTCTGAGCACCCGTTCAAGCCCTGACAGCTCAAGACTGGCCACAGTAGGAGAAGCAGCTGGGACCTGGGTCACATGGGCCAGGGCCATCTGCTGCTTCGCTTCCTTGGGGCCGGAGTGGCGGGGGTGATGGGGACAAACAGCAGAGAAGAGGCAAAGCTCTGTGGACGTGTTATGCAGGAGGAGGACTTGTTACCCATTCCCATCCTGTGCCTGGAGACTCCTGGTCCTCTGCTGCCTTCTGGGGAGGGATGGGAAGTATGCAGCTGTGCTTGCCTTCTGGGGGGGGGGGTGGAGAGGAGGGGACTTAGGGGGCAAGAGGGACAGCGAGCCTGTGGTCCCAGCAGCTGAGCTCAGTAGCGCAGGAGAACATGAAAAACTTGTAGCAAATGCTCCCTGCTCCTGCGTGGCCCAGCATCCAGGAGATGTGGGGTGAGGGAACCAGTGGGGCAGTGAGAACTGGCCCTCAGGTTGCCGGACGTGGGTTTGGATCCTACCCCACCAGTTTCTGGCTGGGGGACCTTGAGCAGATTAATGAGTATCTGTGACCTGGAGTGTTCTCACTGGAAACACCAAAAGGGTACTTCATAGAGTTGTGAGGAGCCCATGAGAGACATTGCTGGAACGATCTTAGAATATGGCTGACATTTAGGACTCCCCAATTTAAAACTTCTGATCCTTTTTATTAAAGAGAGGAGACTGGCTCACCCTCTAAGCGAGCACTTCAGCTTATATGTATGGAGCATCTACAAGCCCAGTATCTGCTCTCAGATTGCTTGTAGTCTGATGGGGAGACACACAACCCTGAAATACCACACCTGGAAAGTGCTGGTAACAGCTGTAACCTGGAGTACAAAGGAGTGTGGGAGAGGTCCAGCCGGCCCTGAGGGTACAGGTCAAGGAAGACTTCCTGGAGGAGGTGGGCTGCCCACTGGGCTCTTGATAAATGTCCAACTTGGTCGAGAAAACATGGCAAGGACATGAACGTCTTGCTTGGGGGACACTTGGAATCCAGTCTCTGCTCCTCTGTCATCTGTCCAAAGGTCATCTCTGTCGACCCTCGGAGAGCATCCTCCCCTCCTTGACGCTCCATTTCTCCTGATATTGCTTCATTTTTCTGCCTCGTCACTTTTTGCCTTAATGTACATTTCCTTGATTTTGTGTTTCTTGTCTGTCTCTCTCCATTAGACCATCAGCCCTATGAGTGCAGCCTTGTGGGTGCACTTGTGTCCCCCACCCCTCAAATTCCTATGTTGAACTCTGAACCCCTAGTACTCAGAAGGTGATCATATTCGGAAATACAATCTTTCCAGAGGTAATAAAATTAAAACGAGGTGGTTGTGGTGGGCTCTGATGCAATATGACTGGGGTCCTTGGATAAAGGGTGAATTTGGAGACAGTTGCGTCCCAGAGCAAAGGCCATGTGAAAACGGGTTGGCTGCCACAAGCCACGAAAGCCCCAGCAGCTGGGAGAGAGGCATGAACCAGACCCGTTCCCCGCAGTGCTCAGAAGGAACCAGCCCTGCCCACACCTTGATCTTGGACTTCTAGCCTCCAAAACAAGAGACGTGGCATTTCCCGATTTGTGGTCCTTTACTGTGCCGCCCTAGCCTGTCGCCCAGGGGAAGGCTGTTGTGTTATTGCGTGACCCAGTCACTAGGGGGCACCAGCCACAGTTCTCGAATAGACTGCCCTTGTTTCTGACATGCGGTGATGAGGGACACATCCTGGGTTGCAGCCCCTATGGAATGGGGGGAACCTGCAGCATCTGGGCCAGTGTGTGGTGCAAACAGGGGGTTTGCTGTCTTTAATCCCTCTCGAGTCTCGCCTGCCTGCTTTCTATTCTTTCCCGGAGTGGCGATCTTTCCTCTGATCCAACCCATCTTTCTCCCTCCCGGTGCAAAGCTCAGGGGACTTGGGAGCATCACAGATGTCCCCGTGGGGGAAAGGGGGAACGCTGTCTTCAGACTGTTACTGTCTGCCCACAGAGTCCTGAGACAGGTGTCCCCAGAACTGTGCAAGAGTTGCCTCAGAGAGCACAGTCTGATGGAGGAGCCAGACCCTATTTGGAAAACCCGTGGTCAGATGGAGGAGATAAGGTCTGTGCCCCTGAGGAGCCTCCGATCTGATGAGGGCTACATAGTCCTGCCCTGGGAGAGACCAGCAGGTATGGTGGGGAGCTCCCAGTCTGATGGGGGAGACAGAACACACAAACATTTACACTAGTAAATATCCCGTAGGAAGCTGCTGCCTGGAGGCGGCCTGGGAAGGCTTCCTGAAGGAGGTGGGCTCTCACTGAGTCTGGAGAAGGAGGGGTACTCATAGGGTGACCAGGAGGAGGAGTGGGCAGAGCAGGGAAGGCCCAAGTGGTCACCTCCTTTCCAGTTCCAGGGGAGCGAGCCCAGGGCCTGGACTCACGGGTGAGTACGTGGCCGGCACAGCCTTTCAGTGGGCTTCCTAGCCATCACGAATCACCCATTTTTAGCAGGGAAAAAAGGCTGTTGACAGGGGACAGGAATAGCTTCTGAAGCCTCCCCTTCATCCCTGCCGCGGCGCTCCTCTTTCCCCAAATGTCTCTGCAGGCCCAGACCTGGAAGGCAGTGCACGCCCACAGCGCCCTCTGCCGGAAGGCAGCAGAACGGCACCGCAGGCTCTGGGCGCCAAGGCCTTTGTGCAAACAGTCCCGGTTCTGGCTCTCTGGAAGCCCCATTCAGAAGCCAGGAATGAAGGATAGGCAGGAACTGGTTCAGTGCCTGGGATGGTCCATATATGCATCCTGAAAGATCTTGTTGCTTAAGAGGAGTGTAGGGGGTGGTCAGTTCTACTTGGAGTGGCTAAGGGAGCCATCATAGACAACTCCCCTTGCCCATTCCAGATCTTACTGGAGAGCAGGAGCTCTGAGTATCCAGGACCCACCTACCCCCAGGCCAGAAGAGGACCTCCTCCCAACAGATGACTTATGTCTCATTATATCAAAGCGGATGTGTCCCTCTCTTTCTCCAACCCTGGATCTGGAGTGGCTAGACTTCATGTGGGTAGTCTGGATGCTTCCAGAAGGGCTTCACCATTGGGAGACTCTAAGTGAGGCTCAGATGAGAAGGAGGGTAGTTGCTGCTGGATGGCAGAACGAGAGAGCTTGGCAGAGCTAGGCTAGGACTCAACATACTGTTTTCTCCCCATTTTGGACAAGGAAGCTCAGGTTCCCAGGAGGCCAGCAGTGCCTTGGAGGGAACTGGTAACCACAGGATAGAAGACCCAGGAGACCCAAGACCTGAACCACTGGGATCCCTTCATTCTCTCCTTCCGCAGAGTTCCTGGAGAGAATCCAAGGGTCGAGGGTCTGCTTTCCTGAGTATGTATTTCATAGCACAAGGGGCTAGGAGATCCTTATTGCCACCCTACCAGGACACACACACACACACACACACACACACACACACGGTGGTTTTTACAGAATGCACAACTGGAGAAGAAAACAAAGAAGCAGGTTTCTTATAAAGACGGAGGTTGTGCCTGTTCATAGGTCAGTGAGGTGTTAAAGGAGTTTTCGGTCCCCCAGCAGCCTAGAGCGGCGGTGGGAGGTCAGAGAAAAGGCTTGTCTAGCTCAGCAAAGGCCCATTACCTAGCTGAGAGTCATCCACGAGGGCCAGGCCAGTATGCAGCATTTCTGTTGGCCTCGTCAGTTGCAGCCTGTTGGAGCCTCAAATGGTTCCTATTAGGGCAGTTAGCACATCAGAGCGATGATTTGGGTCTATTGCGAATTCCTATTTTAGTTGCCTGTTCTCCCTGAAGGCTGTAGAGGGATGACCCACGGTGTGATGAAATAAGGTAAGATGCTAAAGGATTTCCAAATGACTTAGGTTTGCTTCTGGGGGCAGTTTGTGTGGGTTTTAAGACAAAATGACAGCTGGTGATGATTTTCAAATAAATATATTTTGTGACCACTAATTGCTTTGGAGGGAAATCTGAAATGTGGGAGGCAGCCGTGCAGACCTGTGGTGACAGGTGCTGTCTGGGTGCAGGCGTGCCCCCACAGCTCGTTCAGGTCCCGGAGCTCCTGGACTGGACACCTGCCTATACCTGTACGTCTCTGACTGGTGGTTTTCTCTACTGCAGAAGTGAGCCCAGCCGGGACACCGGTGGTGGGCCGGAAGTGCTAAGGAGTGAATGGCATTTCTTGGGAGAGACCCTCAACCAGTGGCGGAGTGGAGCTGGAACACACTGGAGATGTGTGTCTACTCTCGTTTCCAGAGGGATCAAAGTCCACACTCACAGCCGTAACCTTCCCTTTACTGGTGCCCTTTTACTTCACTTGCCTTAGGGTGTTTCTGGGGATCACACAAATACATTCTCTGCACTGAATCCTTATCTCAAGCTCTGCTTCTGGGGAACCACCATGACCAGCTTGTTCTGATTTTCCTGGGATTGTTCCAATTTTAAAAAGTCAAAGTCCCATATCCCAAGACTGTCCCGCACCTCAGCACCAGACAGACAGGGATGATGGGTCACCAGAGGGGGGAGTCCCAAACCAAGACAGATGTGAGCACACTGAGCAAGGCAAACAGACCACTGAACCACTAGTTTGAAAGCCAAGTAGACACAAGTATCATTTTGTCAAAATGAGAACAAAAGAGCAGACACAAGTATCATTTTGTCATATCAGTTTCATTAGTTGTTACGAGCTAAAAACGCTTCTAAGAGAACAGTAGCCACCAATGACAAATAAGCCATTCCTTTGAAACCAGACATGGTCATACAGCCCCCGGGTGTGGTTTGCTAATTGTTGGTGGATAGAAGACAGCTGCCATCCAGGACTCTCGCAGGGTCCATGGGACTGGCCACTGGAAAAAGGCAGCGGGTATTCTAAGAACAGCAAGTGTCACAGGCACTGGAGGGACATTATAGGTGAGCAGGCAAGGGAACAGGGCAGCATGTTGTAGGCACTTAAGGCTCCGAGGGGGACAAGCACCGGCCATGCCGCTTGAGCCAAAGCCACCAGGACAAATAGTGAAACTATACTGGGTGTGTCGCTACGTTCGACCGCATGGAGCCAAGGTGCTTTGCCATGGGAAGCAGCTGTAAGCTCAAGGCAGCTGGCCACAAGCCAAGGTTTGCAGCATGAACAGGAGGAATCCCACTTTGTCAGGTGATCTGGGAGGCAGTTTGGAGGTCAACTTCAACAGGTGGGGGGTGTGGTGGTAAACACGCAGGTCAGGGAGCTCCATGGTAGGGAGTGCTAGGGAGCCTGGCTGGGAGATGCTGCCAAGGTCCTGACTTTAGGGACCTGTCTCTGCAGATCAGATGTTCCAGCTGTGAAATACCACATATATCCCCTGCCCTGCTTATTTTTATATGACGCTGGGGGACATGCTCCCGCTGAGGGATGCACCCATGGTGGTGGTGGGGGGGTTGATCTCCCTCATCCCTGCTAGATTGGTGGAAAAAAAACCTTGCAAATACCATGGCAATGAATACACAGCCCATTCCTGGGGTAGAAAAGCCCTTATCTCTCCCTTTGCAGGAAGGATGCAGAAGCATTTGTGTCTGGGGACCACTTGGGAGAGGTTCCAAGATGCACATAGTGAAAAGCAGCCTTTGTACCCTACACGAGCAGGTCCTTGTGTGGTGGGTTCTGGCAGAGCCGGTGAACGGTGGAGGCTGCACACAGATCCGGGGAGACTCCTTTCCTCACTTCCTTTCAGTGGGGGTCCCTGCCAAGGGAGAGAGGAGGTTCCCCTCCTAGCGAGCAGGTGCACCCCCCTCCAACCCACAGCAGGTAGTTTGAGAACTCAACTCTCTATTCCTTCGGTCACAGCAGCAGAGGACAGAGGACGTTGTTTGTTCTGTCCGCGGGCAGGGACAGATGGAGAAAACGCTTATTTTCAAATCCAGGGCAAATCTGCCTAAGGGTGGGGTCCAGTTTCCCGGGATCTGGAGTTGATCTCAGCAGAGGGGGGCCCCAGAGGGATGATGCTGCCCTGTGTGTGGCGGGAGGTTGGCCCCTTGGGACACATTGTGGCAGACTCTCCCCCCTACCCCAAACCCCGGGGCAAGGAAGCCTACCGCAGGTGCTCTGGCCAGGGTTCCACGCTGCTGCTGGGAAACACTCTATCACAACACCCGTGTCCGAAAGCTCAGGGGCTAGCCTCTAGTGCCAGGGATGCCCGGACAGCTCAGTCTGAAGCCACCCTGACATATGGCAGGTTCAAAGGTTGGGGAAGCAGCAGGCGAAGACATGCCCTCCCTGGCATGCCAGGGAGGGGGTTAATGGTGCGTGGAGCAAACTCGCTTCTGATGCTTCTCACCAAGCTCGGAAAGGACAGGAACCCCCAGCCGATGTGGTGCTCACTCTGCTGCCCCGGGACACCTGGCATGCAGGAGGCTCTCAAAAAAGGCTCTTTGAATGTCAGCGCCAGTAGATCCCTCAGGGAGATCTAGACCAGCGTTTTCCCAGCTGAATGACCCTGGGGAGAGCAGCCTTCTGAATCACCTCATGGGAGACTGACAATACACATTTACATATTCATGACTCCGAGTCTGTCTTGACCTAAATAAATCTGTTTTCCTTGGGTTTCCCCAACATATTTGCCTGCTGGACCGTTTCTCATGAATTGCTAATTCACATATCAACCAAAGAATAGTGTTGGAAATGCTGATTGAATAAGCCTCTTCATTCTACAGAAGATGAAACCGGGCCCAGAGAAAGCAAGCAACTTGCCAGAAGCCACACAGCATACTGATGGGAGTTTGGACAAGCACCGAGATTTCCCAGCTCTCCTCAGTGTTCTTGCCCCTGGAGGCCCGCCTCTGTTGGAGGGGACCACTGGGCAGGAAGGATGCAGATCAGGGTACTCATTCATTCAGGCATGGCATAAACGTTTCCTTGCATCACCTACAAAGCAAGGGCTAGTTGAACAAAAAAATCCAGATTAATCCAAGTTAATCCCAATTGCCGGAGCAATGTGTCCCTCCTTGATAATTTCTGGAATCACCTTAGCTTCAATGCCTGCGCTAATTACCTACGGTTATTTTTTCCTTAAGCCTTTTTCTCTTTGACCTCAGCAGGACCGGTGTGGAGAAAACCCCTCCTGGGAAACTTCATAGCACAGGGGGAGGGTAGAGAAGGGCCCCCAACCCACAGGACACCATATCCTATCCAGGCTGCCTCTTCTCTCCGCCTGAAGGGAATTCTGTTGGAGCCCCTCTCCACCTCTGCCCCTGAGAAAGAATGGTCATTTCTCAAGGCTTCGTGAGGCTGGGACGTGTGCCAGAGCCCACAGCACCCCCCACAGGTCACTTTGCTCTGTGGGGACCTCCAGATCTCCCTGGAGAGGGACTGGCTTTGTGCCAGGGCCCTGGGGCCCGAAGGGACCACTTGGTGAAGCGATGTTAAGGCCTTGGAGAGGGCATGTGAGGGTTCAGCCTGGGGTCCCGGACAGCTCGGCTTCCAGAGGAGTCTTCAGGGCAGAGGTGACTGGGCCCCCAGGGTGTCCGAGGCTGCGCCCATCACCCAGGCTCCAGGTGAGCTTGAGGGGGGGGGAAGTTCCCGGGCGGTGTCTGCTGGACCATTCAAGTGTCCTTCATTTCTTTGAATAAAGCCCCTTCCCAGCTAAAGCTGCTTGTCCCAAACGCACAGCCAGGCTCTGTCTGGTTCTCTGTTGCAAAGAAGGCCCCCGGGATCCCAAAATAGAGCTGACGCAGGGCCCCCTCGTGCCTCTCAGCACCGGCGGAGTTTGCCTTGCACAATTCCTGAAACTGTGCAAATTATTTAGGTTGTCGCCTGGTTTCTCCACCGGCTTCTGTGACCATGTCTATTCTGTTCAGACTATTTAAGCACAGACTGAAGCTTGGTTTTAATACCTCAGCAGCAGGTGTCCCTCCTGGGTCTCCCTACCTCCTCCTCTTAGACTGGAGGTCACCAACCGTCTGCAAACTGACGTACACTAGGGCTTCCAAGCCCCGGGAAAAGGCCCCCGAGTGACTCTTTGTAGCACGTTGGGAAGGGGGATTCTCCCGTGGGTTTGTGAGTGGGATTTCAGGGTGCTGGACCGTCACCACAGACACAAGACAGTGGGCAGCGGTGGTCTCCCGTGCTTGGACGAAAGCTTGCAGGTCTGGTTATTGGCAGTCTTTGGGTTCACTCATCCACCCTTTTATTGGGGGGGGGGCGTTGCCCATGGGACCCTTTTCCAGAGAGAACTGGGGTTTAAGCTGTATTTTCTCTCTCCCCACCCCACAGCTGCCTGGGCATTCTTTGGAGCTTCTAGAGATCTCGTCCAACCTCCCTTACCTCACGCACTTATTTTACAGGTGGGGAAACTGAGGCCCAGACAGGGGGTAGGAGCTGGCTTACAATCGCACAGCTAGGTGGTAGCAAAGTTGGGATTGAACTCAGGCCTCCTGACTGCCAGTCCAGGGCTCTTTCTAGCAATCAGTATATTAGCTACAGCTGCAAAAGCTCCCCCCGTGCCAGGCCCCCACCGTCCCCTCCCTCTCCGCTCTTCCCACCCCTACTACACGTAATTCGGGTTATAGCAAAGCATGTTGAATTCCAGGTTCTCGTCCCAGTGCCGCAGGAGCACAAACAGCTGGCGGGCAGCTGCCTTGAGGGTGCCCCGTGTGCGGCCCTCGGGTACCTCCTGCTGCTCCAGCCATGAGTTCGCTTTGGCGGCCACCAGCTCCCACTCCACAAAGTAGGAGGCTGAGCTGTGCTCCAGCCACGCCAGCGCCACCACGGTGGCCCACAGCTTCCCCGTGTGTTCTACTACAGCCCTGGGCTCCCAGCCTGGCTTGCCCTCTGCCAGGGGCTCCGGGGAGAAGCTGTCGCAGGAGGGGAGCCGCACGGAGGGGCTGGTGCACCCCTGGGGACTCGGGGTCTTAGACTCTGGCTGGCGGGCGGTGAGGGACACTCGGTGACAGGTGAAGGGTGAGGTCCACTTGAGCTTCTCCATGGGGATGTGGACGGCCTCGCAGAAGGCTTGGTTGAGCAGGAAGGCTCCGGAGGCCAGCTGCAGAGACACCTGTGTGTGGGGCAGCCCCTCAGTGGGCCTCAAACTTTTTAGACTGTGGAGCACCAGGCCGTGCAAAAGCCTGGGTCCACACAGCCCGCCCATTCATCCCCCCAGATGCCCCTCCCACCTTGGAGATCTGCAGGGTACTCCAGCCAACCGAGCATCTCCGAGCATCTCCGAGCTTACCCCATGGGCACCTCAGGCTGGTCAGGCCCAACCCAAGCTCTTTACTCCACACCTGCCTCTTGTCCTGTGTAGGGGGGCCCTGCTCTGGCTTTGGGGTCATCCATTGCCGTTCGGCAGACTCAGGGCAGCTCACCTCCCTGTCCCTCCCTCCACACTGATCAGTTTCCAAGTACCGATGGGTATACTTTCTACTCTGCTCAGCAACCCGACAGCTGCCTCCACTCCCCTCCCCTGCCCGCCCGCTTCTCCTCTTTCCTGCCTTGGAGGGGTTCTAGTAAGGCATAAACCATGGAGCTCTTTGGAAGCCATCAGCTCAGTGACTTCAAGTTTCTCTTAGAATCCGCGATTTCCAGAGCACTGGCTCATCCTCTCTCTGCCCCCAGCCCCCAGTGCTCTGGTCACCAAGCTCTCTCCTCCCCACACTGCCGGCCACGACTCCTCACCCTCTGGTCTCGGTCTGACCACTGCCTGGAGTCTGTGTCCCTCCGCAGCCACCACACCTCAACGCACCAAACCCGACCTCTGAGTTCACAGCACCCAAGCATCAGGAATGTCTGGTTCCTTGTCCGTGCCCCCACTAGACACTGAGAGCCATGAGCTCAGGGACTCTGTGCATCCAGTTCAGGGTCGTCTCCCAGGGTCTAGCATCATGCCAGGCTCCACAAACACTTAAGCACAAAGCTCTGTGGCCCAGGTGCCTTGGAAATTCAATGTGACACTATGCCTCGGGCGTATAGGGACTCGGACTGTGTGGGGCAGCTCACACCATGGCCCCTCCCCCAGCACCCTCTGATCCCCAAGCCTCACTGGGCCTCCCATGCGGTGGGGCCAGGCCCCCTTGCTCTTCAATGCAGAGGACCCCCCCCCTCCACCAGCTTCCCTGCTCCAGACTTGGGCTTCTCACCCTGCCACAGCATGCCGGGCTGTCTACAGCGTCACTTGCTAAACACAGTGTGTGTTCCTGCGGTGTTAATTTTACTTGCTTGTGAGCTATTTCAAGGCTTATTTTTATGTATTGGAAAATAAACACACATAGATGGTGGAGTAGAACGCAAAATTCCTGTGAATTTTTAAAGCCAAGAGAGCAGATTGCAAAGAATATTCGTGAGCTGGCGCTGGCTTCTAGCAGCACTCTTAGGCCCCCCGGCTCTTGCCCTGCTGCCTACTTGGGGGGGAAGGTCTCAGTCTTCTTCCCTTTGGGAAGGGGGACGGGTGGGCAGGAGGCTCCCAGGAAGGCCCCTCAGGGAGTGTTAGAGGCTGAGGTCTGGGGTCTGGGGCACTCACCAGTGGGATGTAGTCGAAACTCTGGGTCCCTGGGCTTGACTCTGGAGCCTTGGTCAACGGTTTGTTCAGGAAGCCCTTGGCTGCCCGAGTCAGCAGCCTGGACTTGCTCAGACTCAGCCTGTGTGGGCGGAAGCGGGGAAGAGTGGCCAGAGCTGTCCCCTGGCGTCCCCGGTCATTCCACCCCACCCAGTGCCCGCTTAGCTGCCCCCAAAAGTCAGGGCCAGAAGGGACATGAAAGATGGCTTCCTCCAACTTCCTCATTTGGTAGCTGGGGAAACTGAGGCCCAGGGAGGGGAGCTTGTGCTTCCTGAGTCACTCAGTGAGTTAGCGGCAGCCTAGATGACGAATAGGTGAGGGTTCTTTCTGGGGCCCTCTTCCAATAGCATGCTCTCGTTCAGCCCAGTGGCCAGAGAAGCTTAGGCTAGCTCTCCCGGGGGATTTGCACCTGCACAGAGACCACAGCGGTGGAGGCGGGGGGCTTCCACAGTGTGAAGACCGGAAGGCGGTGTATCTGGGTAAGGGGGCCTTCTCAATACCCTTCAGATTGTTCATTTTTGTCTAAATGTCAGGTTGGACCTGCTTTCCGCCTTCCAAGCAGGAACGGCCCTGGGGAAGCAAGTGGTGGCACAGCCTACCTTGAGGGGAGACCCCATGTACCTGGATCCAAAGAGAGAGTCTGAGGTCTTGAAGGAAGAAAGGGTATTGGTGGCCAGACTGCGCAGGGGACCTGGAGAGCCATAGAATGACAGTTGGGGCATGACAGACGACCCTGTCCACAGGCTTCCTGCCCTGGAGTCGGGGGGAACAGAGGCCCAGAAAGGAGCAGGGGCCTGCCTCCATCCCTGGGGGATCCGAGCTAACCGTTAGACTACAGGATTGCTTTTGGTCCAGGTGGTGTGGGGAAGGATGAAATATGTATGTCCACGTGTAAGAAATAGGCCTCTGAGTTTCTATGGCCAGTGGCTGTTGGTATCTTCTGGAAGGTTACCCGTGGGGGACAGTGATGGCTTCACATCAGCCCCTCCCCCATCCCTGAGAGGGGGACATTGAGTTTCCTTCCCTGGCACATTGTGGAGGCTTCTGAGCAGGGTTAGGTGGTAGAATGGTCCCTCAGCTGGGAATCGGGAAGTCCGATTCCAGGCCTGGTGTTGTTACTAACTTGCTGTGTGACCTTGGACAAGTCCCTTGACTTCTCTGA
The DNA here is from genome assembly GCF_011764305.1 of Mustela putorius furo. Lineage (NCBI taxonomy): Eukaryota > Metazoa > Chordata > Mammalia > Carnivora > Mustelidae > Mustela > Mustela putorius. Next base: position 14,325,754 of record NW_025422005.1, on the reverse strand, counting down.
GTCTTAGTTTCCACATCTTTAGATTGAGGGTACTCCTCTATTAATCTCACGCAGGGGTGTTTTGAGGAATAAATGAACCACTGAGGACTTTGTTGAGCTAAGACACTCTCTTGGCCAGTGGGTCAGTCACTGTCCCTACCTTAACTAAGGACAGAGTCAGCTGACCACCTACTCACCTTCGGAAGCAACGTACTTCTCGCGGCCCGGGGACGTGGTCTCACCAAAGGGTGCAGTGGGGCTTTCTTCCTCATCTACAACAGATGATGAAGCCAGTGAGGCCTGAGCTCCTCTGGCCCTCCCTCTCTCCTCATTCTCCCAAGGAGAGTGAAGGTCCAAATCCACACTATGTGTGGGGTGGGCTGGGAGAGCTTGCTTGCGTGCGCCTTTGTCTTCCAGAGATAACACCCCTGGTCTACCCTAAGAGTCCCACGCTTGCTCTCTCTCTCTCTCTCTCTCAAAATAAATAAATAAATTTATTAATTTAAGAAAAAAAAAAGAAAAGAAGGGATTTGTGATTTTGAGGGAAGCCATGGGCCACCAAGAACTGAGCTATGGAGAAATGAAAAGGTAAACAGAAACTTCCTCTGGACGGGAAGCCCAGCTTGCCTCAGGACTTACAGCTGCCCCTACCCCTTCCACCGCCACCACAGCCCCATCCCCAGTTTGGGAGGCCCTGAGGGACCAAAGAGCTGGCAGAGCTTTTTAATTCTGGAGTTACACATTCTTCTACCCCTCACACACTGTTCCTTTTTCACCCCATCAATGTCTGTGAGAACTTTCGCTTTCCTCAGGTAAAAACTTAGTACGATCTGGGTGTCTGGCCTCGTGGCCAGGTGGGACTTCTGATGTACTTCCCATGCACAGGAGGAGGCCGAGATCCTCACTGAATGTGAGAGGGCGTGAAGGAAGCAGGGGTTAGGACCCGTGCAGCAGTTAGGCTGTCTTTGGAGGGACCAAAAGACAGGCACGCATCCAGGACACAGAGAGTTAAAACTATTCCTGTGAATGAGTGCCAGGTCACAAAAGGGTCAACTCATAGACACTTAAGGACCTGACAAAATCAGGCAAAGGCAGAAAGGAAGCTTCGGGAATCCTGAAAGGAGCAGATGGTGGGACCCAGACAGATGGAGCTGCCTCTCTGTTCCTCGCTTCCCCCCTTGCTTATTAGGTTTCCTGGCCTTTGGTGCCTGAGAGGACTCAAGAGATTGCAGCTGAGAACAGCCCCCGGGCTGGGCAGACTTTGAAAGGGGGGGGGGGATTGGTGCGGGCACGTGGGCTCCCGGCAGCTCTCTCAGCAAAGCTGTGTTAACGGTGGTGGCGGCACACTGAGTCTTGTCTGGGAGGCCTGGCCTCACCTGGGCTCTGCAAGGGGACCCAGAGCGCAGACTCAGAGCCTGGCTTCTGGGAGCCTGGCTTCTGGGAGCCTTGGACACCAGGGTGCCTCCCAGGCTTAGGCATAGAACACACATGAGGCAGCTCTTACTTAGGTTCTGGAATTTGCCATCTCCTGCTGCCGAGTCTTCCCCGAGCAGGGTCTGAGACCGTCCGAAGCCAGCAGCTGGGCCTCTCCTCTGTCGGGTCAGGACCTGAGAGTTGACCATCCGCCATGCGGCACCTTCACAAGGATAAGGAGAGGGGGTCAGTTGGGTACAACTGTGTTCGTCTTTGCCTTTCCCCCGGGGTCAGTCACTTGTCCAGAGGCAGAAAGACATTGTACAAGGTAAGACCATGAACTTTGGAGCCAGAATGACCTGGGTTTGAACCTCAGTCCCATCTCTTAGTAGCTGGAGGGGGTGCTAGCCCCTCTGTGCCTCAGTTTCCTCATCTGGAAAAGGGGGATAATAACCTTGCCAGGTGCGTGCTATTGCCAAGACGATGCTCAGGAAGCAGTAGTGTTTTCTAGTTAGTTAAAAGGCTGGTTTTCTTAGAACATCCCATTTTTCATTCTCTCCTAATTTGTGGTCTCAGAGACCAAGGTTCCCCTTCCCCTCCCACAGGGCAAGCCCCTGGAGTCACAGGGCCTCAAACAGCACGTGGATAAAGAGAAATGAAGCTATAGCACCCTTAAGTGAGTTTTTGGGAGCTCCACTCTTGGAGAACAAAAGTCTGTAAACTATTCCTTAAAAAAAATGGGGAGTTTGGGGCGCCTTGGTGGCTCAGTGGATTAAGCCTCTGCCTTCGGCTCAAGTCATGATCTCAGGGTCCTGGGATCAAGCCCCGTATCGGGCTCTCTGCTCAGTGGGGAGCCTGCTTCCCCCTCTCTCTCTGCTTGCCTCTCTGCCTACTTGTGATCTCTCTCTCTGTCAAATAAATAAATAAAATCTTAAAAAAAAATAAAAATAAATGAGTTCTTCTACGGGGAGGTAAGTTTGGAAGAAGCTGCAAACTAGAGTCCCTTCTCTGAGCCTCGTGATGTATGTTAACATACTAAAGGCTCTGACAAGTTCTGCAATCAAGGAAACTGTTGAACTTTATTTAATCCAGTGCTTCCTAAATGTATTTCCTAAACTGGGACTTCCTAGTTTGCGCAGAATGGCCGTGCTCAACACATGCACTTTGGGTCCTGGTTTCCTGAACTACACTTTGGGAAGTACTGATCCAGGGTGCCTCCATCCCAGGGGGCTGTGGGACTTAGGTTAAGACATGGACCAGCTCTCTGAAACTTCCAGGCTGTGTGTGCTACAGACGCTAGGGGGATGGTCTGAGACGGGCAGGGAGGGAGAGAATGTCATTTGGGTTGACAAAGCCCAGTGAATGAAAATATGCCTAGTGCAGCAACAGTCTGGGCCGCTGGCCAGAGCCCGAAATGAGAGCAACCCAAGGAGGGAACAGGTCATCGATGGTTTTGGTGCCATAGATAAAAAGCAGCAGGAGAGGAGGGAGACGGGAACAAGGAGAGGCACATTTTGTTTTCAAACATTCTTTCAGGAGATCTGCTAAAAAAAACAAAAAAGAAAGAAAAAGAAAGGGGAAAAAAGGAGCTGCAGAGGGTAGGAAAATGTAATTCAGGAAAGAAAAAGTACATATAGTTTATGTACCTATGAAAAGTATCTCACCAAAAAAAAAAAAAAAAAAACACAAAAAAAAAAATTCCCCAGAGAGAGATTCTTCCCTTGCCTACAAGCCTGGCAGCATTTAGAAAGACAAGCAGCGCACAGTGTTGGTGCAAAGCCGACCCCCTGAACAACCTTTGTAGTCAGGTCACTTTGAAAAACTTTAAAACTCATCCCAGTTTTAAACAGGCAGGCCTTTTGATTTGCAATCTTACTTCAGAGAGTTAATTAGCCCCGAGGAGATAACCTGACAGGGGCATAAAGATGTTCTTTGGGGGCGCCTGAGTGGGTTAAGCCTCTGCCTTTGGCTTGGGTCATGATCTCAGGGTCCTGGGATCGAGCCCGTATTGGGCTCTCTGCTCAGCAGGGAGCCTGCTCCTCCCCCCGCCCGCCCCACCGCCCCTCTCTGCCTGCCTCTGCCTACTTGTGATCTCTGTCTGTCAAATAAATAAAATCTTAAAAAAAAAAAGATGTTCTTTGCACCATAATTTACAATAACCAAGAGGGGAGTAAAATGAAGGTCTAGTATCTGGGGGGCTCATGGAAAAGGTTCTGATAAACGTTAACTGGTAATTGAGAGGATCAGGAGGGAGTATAGACTCTGCAGCCAGGCCACGGGATTCCAAGCCTAGCTTTGCCTCTCACTGCTGTGTGACCTTGGGCAGGGAGCTTAGCTCCCTCTGCTTCTATCTTCTCACCTGTAAAATGGGGGTAATAATAGCATCTACTCTGCAGAGCTGTGTTGAGGCTTAAGACATTCGATGTAGAGGGGCGCCTGGGTAGCTCAGTGGGTTAAGCCACTGCCTTTGGCTCAGGTCATGATCTCAGGGTCCTGGGATCCTCTGCTCAGCAGATCCTCCAGGGTCCTCTGCTCAGCAGGGAGCCTGCTTCCTCCTCTCTCTCTGCCTGCCTCTCTGCCTACTGTGATCTCTCTCTGTCAAATAAATAAATAAAATCTTTAAAAAAAAAAAGACATTCGATGTAGATAAAGTGCTTTAGAATCCTGTCTAATTGATGATGAACATAGAAAACCCTGTAGCTATTGAAGTGGTGATAGACATTCACCTTCGTGGAAAGATTTTTTTCCACACCCACATTTGGTAGAACACAGCACCTATCGGTATAATCCAACTCATGAAAAATTATCTGTCTTTTGACTTCATAGAGAGAAGTCTGGAAAGATGGTCACGCCAAGGAGGTAATGAGGTACTCATTTCTGGATGACTGTCAAGTCCAGGCATTTTTATTTATTTTATGTCTTTCTGTATTTTAGAATTTTCTATGGAGAGCGCACACATTGTCCCAATTGGAAGAATACAGTCAAGTCCTATTCCTTTGGTGGGAAAAAGGGAGTGGGGGTGGTTTCATTGTCCTTTGCAGAATAGTGGGTAGGGGTTCATGTACCCACCACCCTGTGGTGACTGAACCATTGGCCAGGGGCCTTTTTGCTTCTGGGCCATTCTTTGTACCCCTCTCTGCAGGTCTGCGCTCCTTTGTGTCCCAGTTCCCCTCTGCCAGCCAAGGGGGGCTGCTTGGCTCTCAGAAGAGCCCATCTGCCTTACCAGAGTTGGGGTACCCCACCACGGTGGGCAGGTACCGGCTCTTGCTCACGTCCACAGGCATGAAGACTGTATACTTGCTGATGACGTTGCAGGCTTTGCTGGTGTGCACAGCGTTCGCCTGATAACGGCGGCTGGACCCTGCGGAGGGAGAGGCTGGGGGTCAGTGTGTGGACCCAGAAAGTCCCAGCTGACCCAGGAATTCTGGAAGCTAAAAGAAGGACTAGACCAGTGGTCTCTGTCTTTGGGATTCCAGAAGCCCTTCAAATCAAAGGGTTTGTGCACTTGCCCCCGCCCCCAAGATTATTAACCTCCATCATCATTTCATAAAATGAGGACATTTTAATGTAAAAGAGCTAAGACATCTAGGACAAAAAGATAGTTACACCCCTTAAATAACTTGAGTGTTATTTAAAAAAAAATCCTCTAGGGGTACCTGGTGGCTCAGTCAGTGGCCTGAGTGTGCCACCCTCAATCTTGGGGTTGTGAGTTCGAGCCCCAGGTTGGGTGTAGAAATTACTTAAAAATAAAAGCTAAAAGCAAAAAAGCAAAACCCCCAAACCCTCTATGTCACCCGTATTGTCTATTTTAATTTTGCAGCTATCCGATAAAAACTATGCTGCAGGATTTCACAGGTCCCCTGGCAGGGTGGGGACCACTGGTCTGGCCCATTGGGACAATCTTGTAGAGAAGATTGAAAACCAGAGAGGGATAGCAGAAAACACAGGGTCACACAGCGAGTTAGTAATGGCCCTGGGATCAGAACTCTCAGGATGCTCTGACCTCCAAACCCAAGTTCTTCCCACAAAACAGGTGAGCAGTCTCCAGAGGGTTGTGTGTTCTCTGTATCTATACCCATCTATTCTCAGTGTGCACCATCGTGATCCCAGGAATCACGGTCTTAGGAAATTTTGCCCCAATTCCTGAACTCCGTTAGTTCCCCGCCATCCCTGTTACAGGATTTCTTGGAACCCTGTATTTCTTAATAGGACAGTTAGGCCAAATGCAATCAATTAATTGTGTGCGCAATTATTTGATTCATGTTGGCTTCCCCGCTAGTGCGTGCGTTAAGGATTGGAATTGTGGTGGTCACTGCACTGTTCAGCCTCGAGCCTGGCCCCGAAATGATCCAAAATCAATAAATGGCGTTGAGGAATGAGTGAGTGGACCAACTAGGTCTAGTGGGTTCTGTAATAAGGTGTGGTCCCAGGGGAGCAGGTCAGGGGCGATCCGGCTGGCCCCGTTGTTCTGTCTCTGGAGGCCTACGGGGGGCGCTGCAAGGAGACGCCCTGGGAAGTGAGAAGGAATGGGTACTGCAGCAGCCGGGGAAAAGGAAAGAGAGGAGAGGACAGGACAGATCACCGGATCACCAGATCTCCAGATCCCCGGATCACCGGAAGGGATGGGAGGGGTGAAGGAACCCAGGGCTAGCGGGGAGGCATCTGGGGGCTGGGTGACCCGGCGGGGCGAGGGGTGGCGGTGATCAAGGAAGGGATGGAACCCTAGGCTCAGTGTGTGTGTGTGTGTGTGTGTGTGTGTGTGTGTGTGTGTGGTGGGGGGCAGGGGAGGTGGAGGTTGGGGCTGGTTGTGCTGGGACCGTGGGGAGTCACCGGGAGGCAATGGTGCGGGGTGGGCGGGCGGTGGAGGTGGGGGCGAAGAGGTGGAGCACTAGACAGTGGCGGGCTGTGGGAAGAAGGAAGTTGCTGAAGCCTGGGGAGGAGAGCAGATCACCCTTGGGTGGGCCAGGAGGAGGGTGGGGCCTTCCGCGGGACCTTATGGAGGGGGTAGGGCCCGGGGTGGGGAGGAGGAGAGAGGATCACGGTGGGGGCTGTAAGATGGGGCGTTGGGCGGGGCTGCGAGGAGGGGGCGGGGCCCTGAAGTGGGGAGGGGTATGGGGCGGGGCTTCGAGGAGGGGCTCCCGGAGGCGGTCAGGAGCCCGCTGGCAGCCGAGCTCACCTGGCTCGATCTCGCCTTCGCGCTGCGCCAGCTGCTCGAAGTCGCGGATGATGGCGCGGGCCGCCAGGTGGTGGAAGGTCTCGCTCCACAGGTCGGCGTCGTGTGCCCCTCCCCTCTCCGGGCCGGGGGGCCCCAGCTCAAAGGTCACTTCCCACTGCAAACGTTGACTGTCCCGCAAGCCCTTGACCACGGCCTTGCCTAGCACCGGGCCTGGAGTGGGGGGCCTGCCCGGATTGATCCGCTCCTCGGACTCTGAAGGGGGCTCCCAGTCCGAGGACGTCTCAGTCTCGAAGGCAGAAGGGTGATGGGACGGTTCTGCGGGCAGAGGGACAACCAAGCGGTGCTCTGAGCTGGGGCACAGAGGGTCAACCCTCAGGGACGTCATTCCTCCCCGGGCGCAGACATCGCGAAGCAAGTACAGTCTTCTTCCCCCTACCCTCCACCTCGAGGAACACACGACTTCTTCCCTAGGGCAGCTGGATGGTATGGACCTGTCCCCAACATGGGGCAGACCCACCTCCAGGAATCCAGTACCCGAGGTGGCCAGATAGGGTGGGCAGTGAAGAGTGCAGCCACAGGGACATCTGGGAGCCTCACAGCCAGCCCAAGGGCCAGGTTGGTCCAGGAAGATCAGGATTTGTGAGGTTCTCTGGCACGGACGGGCCTCTCCACCCCCCTCCCCGCCAAGGGCACAGACAAAGGCGTTTGCCCTCAGTCCTATCATATGAAGCTGGGCTACAGTCAAGAGTTCGTCCCTGTCCCCGATCAGGTCCTAAACCCTGTAGGCACTTACCCAGGTCCCCAGGGCTACGTCTGTCTGAGGCAAGCTTCAGGCTAGACCCAAGATCTTGCTCTTTCATGGGGCTCCAGGTCTGGGTCTCCTGGCTGGAGGGCAGGCTGGGTTGGCAGCCTTGGGGCAGCAGAGAGGGCCTTCGGGCCCCTGGGCCCCGGAGTTTGGGGCCCTGGCTCAGGTCCAGACCACTGTTCAGCAAGGGCTAGGAGTGCAAGAGGGAGGGGTGGAAGCTGAGATCCTGGTGGCTGCCCCTTCCCTCCACCCCTAGCCACAGCTCTTTCTCAGGGCACCCCAGGTCCTATAGTACTGCAGGCCACATAACCTACTCTCCACTACCCATGAGAACCATCAACACAGATAATCCCAAAGCATGGATACAGCCCAAACCATGGAAAACTGTGAAAAATCACATACCAGGGATAATATTCTAAACCCACTCTTTTTTTTTTTTCCATAAAGTTTAAAACTTTGTGTGTGTGTTGGAAGGAGGCTAAAATTATCAGCCTTTTCCTTATGTCTTCTCATATGTCATGCTTAAAAGGTCTTTCCCACTCAAAAAAAATTCTAGAATTTTTATGATTTATTTTTGTTTGCTTAAATCTTTGACTCACATGAAATTTATTTTAGTGTAAAGAAATAGGAACAAACCTTTTCCTTGGTTTTCTCAGTAGTACAGATCTCAACACCACTTCTTAAATATGGTTCATTCATTAAGTTTCTAAGGTTTATCAATCTCCCACCTGTATCCTGTCAAAGCTCACATGTACATTGGTTTTATTTCTAGACCTTCTCTTCTGTATTGTGGATTTAATCTGTCTGTTCTTGTGCTGGTACAAAAAACACCAAAAGGCCTGGGATAAACTGGGAAATATAGCTGCAACACACATGACAAAGATCATTTTCAAGAAAAAGGTCTTATAAATCACTGGGGCAGAGAGGCAGAGGGAGACTATGGATTCAGGGTATGAAAAAAATGCTCTGCCTCATGAACATTGCTCTAAAATAAAATAAGTTATATGATTTTTTTCCATCTTCCAGATTGGCAGATATTTAAACATTTGATGACGTCTACTGTGGCCAACTGGGAGATAGGGTTTCTCTTGTGGACTGTTGATGGGAGTATGAACTTGAGGCACACCTGTGGGAGGACACTTTAGCTGTGTGCTGTCTAGCAACATTAAATATGCACAAGCTCTTTTGACCAAATGATTCCATTTTTAGAGGTTCTGTGGAAATGCACAGGAAGTGAATATCTATGTGCATGTTTGTAGATTCGTTGCAGCATTGTTTGTAAAAGTGAATCTTTGGACATTCTCAAAATGCACATCTAATGGGGGTGACAAATGAGTTATGGAAGATACATGCAATGGAATGCCACACAACAAACACTGAAATGAAAGAGTCAGATTTCTTCATACCAGGGTGGGAAGATGTCCAAGATCAAACATATCTTAAAAAAGTAAATTGCAACCGTTCTGTATTTTGACTGTGGAGATAGTTACAGAACTATGCGTATGTCAAAACTCACAGAACTGTTCACCAAAAAGAGGAATTTTATTGAATACCAAAGAGAGAGAGAGAGAGAGAATTAAAAAGACATTAAAAGAGTAAATTAAAGATTTGCGTTTGGATTTTGGAGATATCCAATGATAATTGGATATAATTGGAGATTTGCAATGTGATTATGCAAAACACATATGTGTGTTTTGTGTGTGTGTGTGTGTGTGTGTGTGTGTGTGTGTGTGTGTGTGTGTGTGTAGTATTTTTGGAAGGAAACATTGAAAATCAGAGGGTTTGGGCACAGGGAAGGGATAATTTTTTTACTTTATACCTGCCTGAACTGTTTGAGGGTTTTCATTGCAAACTCTGAGTAAGTAATACATACTTACTTACATAATTAAAGAATATTAAATTAATTAAAAATGAATTTTGTGCCTCCGGGAGCACATATGTTTGGTAGGGGGAAGGGGGTGGGGCAGGGGCAAAAGGCACTTGCAGGGTGAAACAGAAAAAGTGCCTCTCAGGTTTTTAGGTCAACAGTTAATCATCGAGGTTTTCTCATCTCTATTAGGTATTTACTGGGAAGAGGATTGTGTCTCTCCATTAGATAGGGGCTCCTTAGGGCAAGGGCTGGGCTCCTCCTTCCTGTCTCCTCTGGGCCTGAGGTCCTAGAGATGGTACAAGAAGAAAGGGACTGGTCACTGGTTGGATGGCCTTGGTAGGAGCTGGTATTCAGCCAGATCCTGGGTTCCAAGGGGTACTTAATCCCTGTCTCCCATCAGAGGCTGGGATTCCCCTCACCCCTGCCCTACCATCATCAACACACTGAGAAACAGACGCTGCTACAGTTTCCATAGCAACGGATTAGTCTAAGATTCAGCCTTTCACCCAGCCAGAGGCTTCAGGGAGGGTGTATGTGTGTGCTCATGTGTGTGTGCGTGTGCTGGCATGTGTGTGTGCGTGTGCAGGGGAGAATTAGATTGGAGAAGAAGCTGAGCAGGCGATCAGAAAGACATGAGCAAGGATGGGCCAGGAGCAAGCAGTAAAGAACAGATGCTAAACTGCCCAGACCTCTCACCAAGGAGAGTTGCATTTAAAGGACACCTACTCTATACCAGGGGCTGCACCAGGCATTTCCTCTCCTATCAGCCATTGCCTGCAAGTCTTCCACTTAGAGTTAGCTCCCAGTCAATGCCTGCTGATGGCAGTTAGCTCAATCCGCTGTACAAACGACTCTCCCCATTTCCTAGATGGAAAAGTTGGGGCTCTGAGAGGGTAAGCAACATGTGTTTGAAGAGCAGAGTCCACCTGACTCCAAGGTCAGTGTCTTCTAGCTGCATCAAGTGATTCCTGGTTAAGCACAGAGAAGGGCTCACAGGGACAAGGTGGCAATATCTCTCCCCTTGGGAACTAGAGGAGCTTATGGAAAGGCAGAGAGGGATGGCGGTGGTGGGTGGAAGGGGGAGAGCGAAGGGCTGCTTTTATGGAACCGTCACTTACAATGACAAAGCTACATGAAACCCATTCTTAAGAAAGTGGATAATGTATGCAGATAATAACAAACACCAATTTGGTTTAGGACCATGTTTCTCCATCTGGTGGTTTTACCCTCTTCCCCAGGGACATTTGGTAATGAGTGCAGACTGGTTTGGTTATCATGGATGAAGGTGGTATTCAGCTGATCAAAGCTAGGGATGCTGTCAAACATTCTAGAAGACACAGGACATAGCCCCTTCAAATGAGTGTCAATGGGGCTGCTCCTGGCCAGCTGGGAAGTATTGTGTGTGGAGAATGGGTGATGTCACTGAATACTGGATACCATTATTATAAAGAGGCTCAAGCAGATCAAGATCCAGAAAAATGAGGAAGAAGACACTCATTTTGCAGTATAAATAGTGGACCTTGTGGCTGAAGCAGGAGACAGCTCTCTCCCCAGCTATGGTCTGTCCAACTCCAACCCGCCGTGCTCAGGTACCTGCAGATCAATCTGCCACCAAGGGTCATCTGTGATGCTCTGGTTGGTGAGGTCCTGCAGCTTGGCTTTCCGAAGTGGGTATCTCTTGGCAGGCACTGTGGGGTCGCTTGCTGTGGGAGCCCTTGGGGAGGGCTTGTGGTGGGTGATCTGGTTGGTGCTGTATGCCCGCCGTCGCTGGGAGAAGTCTAGAGCTGAGTAGGGTGGTGACAAGGGGAGCCAGCAGGGTGGGGAAGAGTGGAGAAAGAGAGAGAGGCCTGCATGCTCCTTTCCTGCTTGGAAAATTCTTGCATTACCCACTGTCTGCCTGATGAAATATTTGTAGATGTCTCACCAACCCTGGCATTCAAAGCCTTACATAAACTGGGGTCCTAATCCATCTACCCAGCTACTGTCCTTTCTGCTCCTTTTTCAGTGTACCCTGTGCTTCAAATGTAAGAGATGAGTAATCAATTGCGATATGTTTTCTAGGTGTCACATTTCTACATCTTTGCTCAGCCAGTTTCTGCGGCCTGGAATCTCCTCTCCCTTCCCACGTCTAAGAAGCAGTGCCCTCATTATGTGTCTGTTGATATCGTCTAACAATGTGTCTTTTCTTGGGACCTCCCACAGCTTATTAAACTTCACTCTGGTCCCTGTCACTCTGCTTCTATCAATATTAGAGCCAATTGTATCTCTTCCCCTAGGCAGAGAACTTCTGAAAGACAAGAATTCATGTTTGCATCATCTTTGTTTCCCATGCTGTGTTTGGTACTTAGCCTTAGTAGGTGATCAACAAATGCCCTATGAATGGAAATTAACACCATAAAGAGTGCAAACAGCTCTAGACCTGTCTGTACCTTCCTTCTTGCTGGGTTTCATGAGCTTAGCCAAGTTGCTTAACACGCCCAAGACTCAGTTTCATCATCTGTAAAATTGGTGAACTAGGACCCATCTTCACAGGTGCTAACTATTCAGTGAGATGGGTTCTATAAAGTGCTCAGCACAGAGTAAGTGCTCAGTAAAATGTAGCAATCATGGCCTCCCTGGGAAAAGGAGTGAAGACAAGGAGCAGCAGACTAACCAGGATTAGTGGTGGCATCTCCAGTGGTTGGCTGGGCATCTTTGGGTTGTCTGAGGTTGAAGTGTGACCCCATGCTCTTGGCAGAGTTTCTGGCGTCTGGGCTGGGCCCCTCATCCTGGGATTGGTAGAAGACAGAGCTACTGGACCCCTGGGAGTGAAGCATGCTGTATCGTCTCCTCTTGTCCTGGAAGGAGGCAGAGAAAAGAGGGCTGGGAGTAGATGTCAGAAAGAGCATTTGTAGGGGAGGCAGGGGTAGGACAGGAGGTGGGAGACATTCTATCTTTGAGGATCTGGAATAACAGGAAAGTTTTTTCTTGCTTGAGTCATTTGGGCAGACTTCCATTTAAGAGATGGTGAATGGAACTGACTCTTCATAACATTTATATTGTTTATATTTTTAATTATCTTCTTTATTTAAAAGAATTTTTAGTGTATTCTAAATGCCACTGCTGTCTCCAAGTAGGTAACCAAAATTAACAAAATGAACCATCTGTTCCTTCTCTTCCATTCTCCATGATATAAACACACACATATATAAAACATAAGGGCTTGGGGGTAATTTTTATTTTACAAGAAGTGGACTATATTGCCTGCATTTATCAGTATCTTGGATTTTGCACTGAAAACATTTTGGAATTCCTGTATATCAGCCATTCTTTTAAACCTTTGACTGTACAGTATTCAACCACTCCTTATTTTTAAACCTTTGCTTTGGGATCCATTGTTTTTGCACCATAAAAAATTGCTACAGTGAATCTTTTGACATAAATCCATTGCATCACTTTTATTTCTAGGTGTTAGTTTCTTAGGACAGATTTCTGGGCTGAAAAGTTATGTATTTCTAATTTCATTAGTTATTTCTAGATTGCTTTCCAAAGGAGGGAAAGTCATACTTAAACCACAATAGGCAAGGATACCCTTCCCCAAGAGCTGTGTGGTATCAGGAGAAAACTTGGCCAGTTTTATGGGTAAGGAAAGGAGAAGGCTTTTATTTGATGGTTCCTTCCAGTGATAGAGTCTGTTGATGATCGGATGCCTCCCAGACCTCCAAGAAGGGTCTAGATTGTTCAAAGACTGACCAACATTCTCTTTAGCATCTTCTCCCTGCTTTTGAACTCCCCGCTCTCCATAACACATTAACCATTACCCCGACCGTGATTCTTAGGAGAGTGTATAACATTCTAAAAGCTGGAAATATCACACACCCATTCTCGCTTCTCTTGCAAGATTGAAAACACCTTTAATACAGAGCCCACCCTGGGGAGGGGGTGCCCAGTTGAGATGGCCGTGTGCCATCCCGTTCGCCATATTCCTCATCACCCCTCTTGCCTCTCTATGGACTCCGTGATAACGGCTATCCTTCATGGTGTTTTCTACTTTTATTTTTAGAAGTTCATTTTATTCATTTTATACCTGCCAGTCCCTTTAGGCAATGAGTTGGTGACTCCTGCTTGAAAATGAGGCAAGATGACAAATCCTTCAAGCAGAAGTGGAGAGACTCGCTAAAGAGGAGGGATGGGGGAACTTCAGGCAATCCCCCACATTTTAGCATGAATTCCACCTTCCTTTGAGAAGTTCCTCACTTTTATCTCACTTCTGTCACCACATACAAGAGAATGATTCGTGTGAGTAAAACACAATCTCATCTGAGGAGACGTGACCTGAATAGAGCTTTTAGGGAAAGAAACCTAAGTGTGGTTGTTCTGAACGGAGTTGTTTGTCAAAAATCAATTTGGGGAGATTATGTCAAATGTGGGGACCTGGGCCTTATGCTCAAAGACTTTTATTCAGTAGACCTGGGTTGGAGCTTGGGTTCCGCATCTTTTTTTTTTTTTTTTGGTAAGTATTTTTTAAATGAAATTAAAATGTATTTAAATTCAATTAACATATAGCATTAGTTTCAGAGGCAGAGTTCAGAAACCCTGCATTTTACTTTATCTTTTAAAAAAATTTATGTATTTATTTGAGAGTGAGAGAGCGAGCTGGGGGTGGGATAGGAAGGGAAGAGAGAATCCTGAGGCAGACTTCCTGCTTATCATAGAGCGCCTTGTGGGATTCAGTCTCGGGACACTGAGATTAAAAACTGAGCTAAAATCAGGAGGTGGCCACTTACCCAACAGAGCCAGCCAGGCACCCCTTGGGCTCTGCATTTTAGACATGTTCTCCCAATTTTTCTGCTACAGGGGATCTTAAGAACCACGTGTTGTGAGGATAACATTGACCCAAGCAGTGTCATCCTGACTGCGTGCCTACAGTCAGGCAACCAAACCCCACAACTGTAAGCCTAGACCCAATTACTTTCTAGAGGCTACCAATAGCCTTTCCAGCTAAGGGTGGCTTTGTGAGTATGGTTCCGGAGCCCCACTGTTACGGAATGTCTAAGATACTTACAGATCTGGGATGGGAGATGTATAAGGAGGCATCACACACAATGCCATATCCCACCAGCCGCTCTCCGGGGAAGAGGGAGCTGGTGCTCACAGGTGAGATCAGGACCTCGGTGGTCTCAGGGAAGACCCACTCCACAGTTACATCACTCAGGACTGGGGCCATGGCCTTCTTCAGAGATTTGATCATCTGTTGGGCAGGGTCAGAACACAGGTTGTTGAGCAAGGACGTGCACAGAGGAAGAGTACAAAGACCATAGGGATATGAGCATGAAGGGGTGTGAGCAGAGAAGAAGACACACTAGGTCTTGTCCAGCAGTGAATATGCCTCTAGCTTTTTAGACTACTAGAATGTCAGAGTTGGAGCAGATCTTGTTTCTCTAAGCTTAGCATTTTATAAGGAGGAGATCTAAGACCTAAAGAAAGGTTGTGACTAGCGTGGGACCCACAGAAAATTTGTGTCAAAGCATGGGACTGGAGAGTGATCTTGAGCAAATTAATTTGCCTTGCTGGGCCTCTGTTTCCTTGTCTGGTAAAGTGAGTAATTTTCAACTCTCAGTGTAGTTGGGAGAATTAGCTGAGATACTGGATTTGAAGTCGCTACCTCATGATAGGTGTTCAATAAATGACAGCTGTGGTTAAGCATCACCTAGGCTGATTTCTTCAGATATACTGCAAAGTTGGGGGAAAATGATTTGGGAATTGTGAGAGCCATAAGGGTGCACTCCCACATCTCCTTGAGGAAGACTATGGTCTTTTGCTGCAAGGAATGCAGTTAGGTGATAGTCTCCAGATGCAATGCCCCAGCATTCAAGCCAAGACCACACCTCCCTGTGGAAACCCTTCCACAATGACTGAGCTGCCCAGGTATTGGTGCAGGCATTTCAGCCTGATTTGACTGCCTAAAGGGTAATCTTTGCTCCCGAGGTCCCTGTTGGGTTGGCTGAGACCTTGCCAGACTTGCAGTGTGAAGCTCTCCCTGCTCAGTCCTGCTTCCCTCCTTTCCTTTCACAGGTATGCATGGGTATTACAGGCTGAAGAATTCTCCTTCCTGCTTCTTCCTCTTTTTTCTTTCACAGATATTATCCCCCAGTGAACTTCTTGTAGTTATGAACTTCTTAAATCCTGCTCTGTCTGTGGTTCTCTGGTTCCTGGAGGATCTGGACTGACCCAAGGATTTTCAAAGAGTTGGGTTATTTGTGCCAACTGTGCAGAAAATGGAGACATGACTATAATTTCCTTGATTTCTGGGTCCTTTAAATGCTTCTGAGCCACCATTTGTCATCATCAGGAATGTGGCCAGAAATGACCCCAAACACAACTCCATAACCACAGACGCAGTGACTCGGAAGCCCCAGTCCTGCCCATCCGGTGGCTGGAGCATGTGATCCAGTGGCTGGAGACCTGTGGGCATAGTGTCCTCTACTGACTCCAGTACGGTGATCCTGGGGACTATCTACTCTGTGGCCTCTACCTCTCTGATTGTCACTGGGGTGTATAATGGCCTAGTGGGGAGCTCAGACTTGGGTGAAATGAAATCCCAACCAATGAGTTGTTGTATGGCCAGTCTGGGCTTCTGAGGTACTGGCACCAGAACACAGTGAGCTCCTTTTGCCTACCTTGGGTTGGAGCCGTTCCCCCTCCACCAGAAACTCAGCACTGCCCTTGGATACAGTTGCCAGCCCTCTCACCAGTCTGTGGCAGACGTTGGGTCCAATTCCAAAGCTATAGCACCTGGGAGAAGGGAAAGAAAGAGGAGGCTACTTCCCATCCTCTGTGTCCTCTTTGTCCCTTTTGTGGGGAAAGGGACCAAGCATGAGTGAGGAGAGCAATCTCAGAGCTGATCCTAGCATCAGGCAGAGGGTGAAGAATAAGGCAGAGAGCCATCAGTTGGCACCAACATTCACAATAGCCCATTAAATCTCACCCCAGGACAGAGTCAAAGGAGCAGGAAGGACATCGTCCCCCCTAGGCTGCCCTTTGGGAGCTATACGCAGAGGTGAGGTGCTATCGCATCCCATCTGAACTCTTGAGGGAAAGAGGCAAACTTTGAAGTCAGTTACACCAGCCACCCTGGAAACAAAGCACCGTAGGAACTGGAATTCTCTCCTTTCCTTCTAGCATCCTCCATAATGCCCCAGTTCTGGCACCCCCCAGCCCAGGACCGCCCAGGATAACCAAGGCCTAGACCTTCAGGCTGTGCCCACCTGGTGGAGAAGGCATGATTTCGCAGCAGTTCTAGCACCTTGCCGGTGTTGTTGACAGCACCATCGGTGATCAGGAAGAGAAGCCGTGGGTGGCCTCGGCGCACTGGCTGACGGATGATCCACTTGAGCGGGGAAAGAATGTTGGTGCCCCCCATGTCAGCACGCATTCTCTGGATGTTATCACAGGCCATGGCCACGCTCTCCTGCAGGGAAGGGCCATGGAGAGGGAAGATAGTCCTCA
This sequence comes from Mustela putorius furo, assembly GCF_011764305.1. Lineage (NCBI taxonomy): Eukaryota > Metazoa > Chordata > Mammalia > Carnivora > Mustelidae > Mustela > Mustela putorius. The sequence continues at coordinate 14,309,023 of NW_025422005.1, read as the reverse complement.
GGATCACCGTATGACACCGAAACTGTAAGTCCTTGGAGGATGAGTACTTTGTTTCCCTAGATCTTAGCCGAGTCTCATTGAATTGACTCATGTTCCCGATTTCATCTCTGTCCCATGCACAGGAAGAAGGATAGCCACTCATTAGGTTGATTCTGCCCAATAGCAACCCCTACGAATGCCCTAAGTGCTGTTGTCCATGGTTTGTTAACTTACTACTGTCCTTTCTTTGTTCCTCATTAAAAATATAAACACCCGTGGAAAAGGTAGAATGACAAGCCCTGACTGCTTAGCACAAATGAGGTGTCCTTTTCTGACGAGCGAGGCAGGTGGTCTGTAATGGTAAGACCATTACACTAGAAATCTTAAGACTCAAATTCTAGCCCTGCCTGTGGTGCTAAATCCCTAGATTTAGCGCCCAATGTGGGCTTCAGATTCCCTTCCTCCTGGATCAGCATTGCGGAACCCAACTGCCCAAGGACTCCTGGCACTAGACGGATATCAGATGTTCTGCTCCTGAGTCATGAAGATGCTCTTCCAACATCTATGCTTGGGTTAATGGCATGTATCAAAAGTCTTGAAATGGATATTTACCTTCCGAGCCAATAAGACCAAGGAGTTATCCCAAGGGCATCATTAAGGATGGGTGTGGAGTCTTCGCTACAAAGATGACTGAATAGAAAAATATGGAAACAACTAGCGAGCTCAAGTAGGGATTTAGTTCAATACATCTCAATTTATCTGTGTAGTGAAATACTAGGCAGCCATTGAAGTTATTGTGTAGATTAATATTACTTAGATAGAAATATGCTTATGATAGACTGTTGTGTTGGAAGGTTACAGAATGGTATGGCAGATCGAATACTGTCTTTATTAAAAATGCGTGTAAACACACAGAACAAAGTCTGGAAGGATTTATACGGAGCTCTTAATGGTGGTCTTTCCTTTTTTTCCTGATGTGATCATGGGAGACCTTTTAATTTTTCTTTTTGATTATCTGGTTTTAAAAATTGTGGGATAATCAATATATATTATTCTTGTATTTTAAAAACCTCTGAAGTTATTTTTCATGGAAACATGTTCTTCCTTTCTCCCTCCCTTCCCTTACATTCTTTCTTCCTGTTCCTAGACCTGGACAGGATAGGCTCCAGTTTTGAATGTGCTGCTAGGGCCTCCATCCTCTTGTTCTAAGTTGTCATTGGAGCCTTGTGAGTTCTATTCTTAGCCCCCCTCCCCGCCTACTCACTCCGTAACCCCTTACCATTCACTCCTTTAGCTCAAACTTGCGTGAGTGTCTCGTTCTCTTGAAACAGAAGCAGGATATATCCCCTCCATACCCCTTCCCTCTGCCCTCTCTCCGAGCACACCCATAATATCCCCCCCAATGGTCCTTATTATAAAGAGGAGGGATGTCAGAAGATGAGATGTCAGCTAATGGCCTACCCAGAGAGAACTTCTTGAGTTCTCTGCTGTGGGCATCACTGAGTTTCTACAAGGCAAGGGGTGGGGCGACAGCTGAGGCAGTCCCCAGTGTTACCCACGCTTTCTTTTTCTTCTTTCCCTCTGCTCCTCACCACCCACCCATTCTGGACCCAGCCCTGCCCTTGCCTTACCTCACTGTAGGTCTGACTGGAAGGGAAGAGAGTCTTAAATGTGGATCCAAACCCAATGACATTGAAGAGACAGGCTGGCATGAGGCTCTTAAGAGCTACCAGCATGGCATCCTGGCAGACAAGAAAGGGATTTTCAGAGTTTGGGAAGGAGCTACTGGTATTGCCACCACCCAGCAGCTAGAAGCAGCCTCTGCATGGGCTTTCCCCCCTCTGCCCACACCCAACAGTGCCTTTGCCCTCAGATCAAGAAATTTGCTGACAGCAACCCGAGGCTGGACCAAAGCCATCATCATAAAACTTCTCATCCGTGTGGCAAGTCTGACTTCTCAAAGCCCTTCTATGATGCTTGCCAGTTCCATTTCACCTCCTGCGGACCCTGAGAGGTAGGGAGAGCAGGGAGCACCCGCTTCCTTCTGCAAAAACGAAATCGACATCCAAGGGGGGCACGTGGCTGGGTCCGGAGCACACCGTGGATGGAACAGGCTTTCGTCCAGGCCCTTCTGCATCCGACGTGCCCTACCTATGGCTAACGCTCCAGTTAACAAGTCTCTCAGGGGCAGTCGCTCCAGCTCGTATTTGTTAAACACCTGGGAGACCGTTTACATGCTTTACTTCATGTCATCCTCACTGTGAGCCTTGAGGAAGGCACAATGTCATCCCCATTTTATACAAGAGGAAACTGAGCCACAGAGAGGTGGGATGACTCATTCATGCACATTTTGAGAGTAGCAGAGCCAGCGCTCTAACACGGGTCGCTGTGCCTCCAGAGTCTGGGAACATTACAGGGTGCTAACCGGCTTAACTCTGTACCACTAAGAGCCCGACAGAGTCTGTCGAAATAAATAATCACAAAGAGGAAAGGTGGGGGAGATGGCAGGAGGGATGAAGATGATGATGGTGGTGGTGACGATGACAGCTGCAGAGCGCAACAATAAATATCAAGCTGTTACTCTGTGCCAAGCCCCGTGTTAAGCACTTTCCATTAATTATCTCCTTTCACCTCTGTAACATGTATTACAGCACAGTGAAGAAGAAGATACATTTTGAAGTTAGACATCCGTGGTTTTAAATCTCACTTATACCATTACTAACTTGACCTTGGACTTGTTAGGTCACTCCTTGGAGCCTCAGCTTGGCACCTAGTAAACCTTCAGTAAATGGTTACGATCACCAACCCCATGAGAAACATTAATAGCAACACCTTTGTTCTACAGAAAAGGAAACTGAATCTCAGAGAGTTAAGAAGTTGCACTGGACCACAAAACCGAAGAACAGAACAGCTTTTAAAACATAGCTCCAGGCGGGCACCTGGGTGACTCAGTGGGTTAAGCCTCTGCCTTTGGCTCAGGTCATGATCTCAGGGTCCTGGGATCAAGCCCCGCATTGGGCTTTCTGCTCAGCAGGGAGTCTGCTTCCTCCTCCCTCTGCCTGCCTCTCTGCCTACTTGTAATCTCTCTCTCTCTCTCATTAAATTAAAGAAAAAAAAACTTTAAAAAAACAAACAGGCAAACAGAAAACAGCTCCGAAATCATCATTCACGTTGGCTCTCTGCCATGACACAGAGCTCGGGAAGGGTGGTGGGGACTCTCCCTCATCCCAAGTAGTTTATTGATGGTACCCCAGGGACCTCAGCATGGCTTCCGAGAGACAAACTGTTTGTGTTCCAGAATCTAGAAGGAAGCAGCAACAACTGGATCTTGGCCACTTCCATAGCATATAGCCTTGCAGGCTGCATAGACCTGCAGCCCCTCTCCCATCCCCCTCTGTAAACATCAAACATTAAAATCCATGTTTCCTCATCTCTTTTTTTTGCCCGTGTCAATACATTTTGTTTCTCTACAAAAGAGGTCAATATCTGCTTATTTTTTCATTAGCCACTAATGTATATTCCTGCTAGCGAGAGACTGCTGATACATACAGATTGTCTCCGCTCACACCTATTAGAATTTTGAAAGCCATGTTTTTGGAAGCCAGTGGCAGCAGGAGAATGAGACCAGCTGCAGGAGATTAAATTGGCTGAACTTTCCCCCTTGATGTGGCTGTTCAGATTTCTGTTCTCTCCTATTTCCCTAAGCCTAGTTTCCCCAGCACCCCCCTTTTTAAAAAAGATTTTATTTATTTACTTGACAGACAGAGATCACAAGTAGGCAGAGAGGCAGGCAGGCAGAGAGAGAGGAGGAGGAAGCAGGCTCCCCGCTGAGCCGAGAGCCCTATCCCAGGACCCTGGGATCATGACCTGAGTCAAAGGCAGAGGCTTTAACCCACTGAGCCACCCAGGCAACCCTAAGCCTAGTTTTTCCTTAGTCTACCTGATGGCCACAATTAATGACCCAAGCAACACATCTATGGCCTCATTGCCAGTGGGGAAAGGAATGTGTGTCCTAGGAAATTTCTGCACCTTTCTTTAAAAGGGGGCATGTGTAACAGAATGCGTTGTGCCAGAGCAAAGCCATTCATGAAGGGCTGACCTTGAGCTCAGTGAGCTGAACTGGACAAGAGAGCAGGGGAGACTCCAAAAGGGAAAGGGACAGAGAGGAGAGTCAGAGGAAGTTATTGTCTGAAAATTCTGGGAGGTAAAGTTGGAAAGGTCTTTAGTTTAGGAAATGGATTTCCATTCATAAACTAACTCCATTTAACTGGCAGTAACAGACTGGAACCCAGAGATGACAAGGATAAAGGCTCAGCATGAGAAAAAAATGCCATGGTCAATTATTGATGTCTGTCTGGCCTTGGGAGAGGAGAACAAAAGGACATGTGACATATGTTTGCCCTCCCTGAATTAATCCCTCCTTCTCATTCTACAGAAAGGATCACTGAACCCCAGAGTTGAGAATCAACTTGTCCAAAGCCACATAGCAAATCAGTGGCAGAATGATTCCTAAACCCAGACATTGCTCTTTCTAGTAAGCCATGTGGTAGATGACATAATCAGAGAAGAGAGGTTTTCTCCGTAGAGAAGTATTGTCATTCCCCATCAGCAGGGTAAGGAAAATGAGCACTGATCCAAGATAGGGCAAACTTTGATTTCCTCATTAGCCCTATGATGCTGGGGAAAACAGGCTCTTGGGGACCTGGAGTGTGTCTCAGCAGAACTATGGACAGCTCCCCAGTCTCATTCTTGTCTTTGAAGGACACAGGGCCAGTCTAGCACCTCAGTGTCAGGAGGCTTCAAACGGGGAACTTTGGTCTCATACATGGTTGCTCAGTCGTACTTCAAGACTAAATCCAGTCATAGCAAGCCCGAGGAGATGGCGGATATCACAGATCCCACACATCCCCTTCCTTCCTTGTCAGTCCTGTTGCCCTGGAAACAAGAGTTTGCTCCAGGGACAAAGTAAAGGGATGAAATTTCAGGTGATGGCAGACCCTTCTCTTGTTCCCGCATCCTTCATTTCCTTGAACGATGCGCCTTTACCCAGTTTAATAAACAGCGACTGGGGGCTTTTTATGCATAAGTACAGAGCCAGACTCCATAGGGAGAGAGAGATGAAAAAGATCTGGCCCTTTCCCTTAATGAGTTCATAACTCCAGAGGAGGAGACACACATCTACACAACCAAATACGCAAAGAAGAGCTAGATAATGCCATAATCGAGGCAAATAATCTCCTGAGGGAGATGAAACACTTGGGGGTACATGGAGAGGAAGGTTTATTCCTCTTCTGAACTTCAGTGCAATGAGGCCATGGTCCCAGCTATGGCTGGTTAGCAGGGCTGCCCTTGCACTTGACTGTGAACTCCTGGAGGGCAGGAACTATGTTTACAACCTGCTGTCTTTCCAGTTGGCCAACCACAGTGCTTGAGGAAAAAAAAAAAACCGAACTAAATATTTTCTACTGGATTATACACACTCCTCAAGGCCATGTGCAATGGATCTCTGATGTCAAGTGGCAGGAATTCGACAGACAAGAGTTTGATCTTAGACCACACCAGCTGTGTGACCTTGGGGAAGTTAATGAAACTTTCAGGATTGGCTTTCTCATGTGGAAAATGGTGACAATAGGGCCAACCTCGAAGGATTACTGTCCAGATTAAACATCAAGCTGTGCAATAAATACCTAGGGTCGTATCTGATACATAGTAAGCTTCAGCAAATGTTGGTTCCTTCCCCTCTTTTCTGGGCCCCTCTCTTCCCAGGACCTGCTGAGGTGTTTCAGTCAAAGCATGAACTCAACAGAGGTTTGGGGGGTGCCAAGGAGAGGTCTAGATGACTTTCTCTCTTGGACAATAGTTCTACTTCCGTTCATACACTTCAAAGTTTTATTTTGGGAACAGTTGAGTTTGGGTGTCTCTGGTTAAGTTGTTCCATGTAGTCATTGAGAAAAAGTAGTTCAGGTGTGGAAGGAGGGCTGCTTGGAGCACAAGAGCACTGAGGAAGCTGGTTTGGGGGAGCACAGCTGATTTAGTCTGGAACCCTAAGTCCCCGGGGGTAAGGGTTCTCTTATAGTACCTTGACACGGTGGATGTTGGTTCCACTCATGCTGCCGCTCCTGTCAATGAGGAAGATAAACTCCCCATGGGTCTTTCTCAGGTTCGGCTGGACTGACTGAAGGTCAGGGCAGAAGTTGAGCATGATGACAGAGTGGTGGGGAATGTCCTTGTGGAGGCGTTTCCGGATGATTTCTGTCTGGAGGAGAAAGGAAAGCTCTCTCACTTGGACATCTCAGGGGTCCAGAGCCACTCTTGGGGGCCCGCTCTTGGGGGTCCCCCCACTACTCACCAAGCTTTGTCAAGACCCCAATCATGCTCTGTAGAGAGAGCCTCAGGTCGACTGCACCTGGCTCTTCTGTGTGCTAGACTTTCCCAGTTGTGTGGACTTTGGAGGCGGAAAGACCAGGGTTTAAATCCCAGCTCTCACCATCCAGCTGTGTGATCTTGGGCAAGTCCCCCCTCTGGGTCTGTTTCTTCGTTTATAAAATGGGGCAAATGACATCTCCTTCTCAGGGAGGTTAGAAGATGACCCTGAGCAGGAAGTCCCTGCACAGGTGCAGGCTGGAAAGCATCTTTCTGTCTTTTGCTCTCAGTGTCTAAGCCGCTGGCCTGCTGGGGCTGAATGCTGCTTCCAGATGCACCCATGCTCATTTCCTCAAGCTGCCCCACTCCTTCCCTCTCCACCCCGATTTCCTCTCTCTGTCTCTGACTGTGCCTGGGTACCAGCTTCTCTGGGTCTGTTTTTCTCTTTTTATGGGAGTCCCTTCCTCAACTCAATCGATGACATCATCACACATGTAGGTGTTCAAACCCAAGACCTAGGGGCTGTCCCCACCCCATACATCCACCGTTCAGCAAAGGACTGTTAGTTCTGCAGCTAAGATGCATTCTGAACGTGTCTTCTGCTCTGTCTCCACTGCCACCACCCCAGTGCGGGACAGTACAATCTCTTGTCTGGGGCCTGAGTGTCCTCTTTCTGCCACTTTTATCTCCCTACGGTCCATCTTTTTTTTTTTTTTTATTTCATTTATTTAAGAGAGAGGAGGGGGAGAGAAAGGGAGAGCATGAGCAGGGAGAGGGGCAGAGGCAGAGGGACAAGCAGGTTCTCTGCTGAGCAGGCAGCCAGAGGTAGAGATGGATCCCAGGACACAAGATCATGACTTGAGCTGAAGTCAGATGCTTAACTGACTGAGCCTCCCAGATGTCCTTTCCTGGGGTCCCTTCCACATAGAGCAGGGAGCGTGATCATCCTTGTCATCCCATTGTTTAAACAATAGCTTCCCCTCATACTTTGGATCATGGGTATGAGGCCCCCTAATGCCTGACCCCTGGCTACCTGTCCACCCCATCTTTGCCCACTCTGCTCGCGACATTTCAACAACTCCGACCACCTGTTTTCCCAAACATGTCACCATTGTCCTGCTTCCGGATCTGTGTATGGCTTCCCGTTCCTCACCACTCACCAGGTCTCATTCTCAGACAGACTTTCTCTAAACCCCGGGCTTAGAGCACCCACACTTATCACTCGTTAGTGTATCATCCTGCTTTGTTTCCTTCATGGACCCCAGTCCTCTGCACACTCATCTTGCTCATTCATTTACTTCTTGTCTGTGCTACAATGCAAGCTTCATGAGAAAAAGGACATGTCATTTTTAGTGTTGTCTCCCCAGTGCCTAGAACAGAGACTGACATCTATGGGGGACCTAGTATTTGTTGAATGAATAAAGAGAGGCTGAATCTATATGGGTCTTTTTATTTGCCACTGACCTCTGTGTGCATCTCTGGGGTTCCCGCCCCCTCGCCTAGTCTCTCTGTTGTCTCTACCTGTTTCTGCTTCTATCTGCATCTCTGTCTCTTGTACATGGTATCTTCCTCTTTATCACTTGCCCCTTCTTCCTGATTGCTGTTCATGCTCTGGATGCCTGCCTCCTTCCTTGGTGAGGGGTTATGCTCTCCCTCCCACGTGGAGCTCTCTTGCCAAAGGCCACTGCCCAGCTGGGCTTTCTGGAAGACAGAGCCCAAGGCAGCAACAGCCCCATCTGCCTGTGCAAGAAGCCTCTTCTGGGAACATGATTTTTGCCTCTCAGAGAAGTGGCGTGGGGGCCCGGCTTGGAATTCTCCAGTGTCTTCTCCAGCTGCCCTTATCCAATTACAATAAACTCATCACTTCTTAGTAGCTTTGAGTGATCACTATCAGTCCTGGAGCTCATGGGAATACAGAGTATTTGCATAACCAACCCAAGCTGGCAAATTCTCATTTGCCTCAGCTGTCTCAGAGCTAACCGAGAAGTGCTGGCAGGAAGGGGAGCCAGCCCCAGTCCTGAGAGCCCCAATGACCCCACCCGCTGCTCACATGCTATAGTTCTCAAAGCCCAGGGACACCCCCGCTCTGGCCCCAGCCTCTTCCCCCAGTTGACTCATCTGGGTGAGAGGGTCCCTCTGCGAAGGCAGGTGTGTTTCCCTAAACATGGGATGATATAGTACATGAGCTACTGACCCTTTATCTCTGCCATCCCTCCTATGCCCCACCAGGCCCCTCTGGTGGGATATCTAACAAGAGGGAAGACACGAGCAGGAAGCAATCTACACATTCCCATACGTCCTCCCCCCAAACCCCAGGATCCTCTGCCACTCAGGGAGGGGCTCTTAAATCCAGCAAAGCTGCACCCCCCCAGATGGACTCTAAGTCCTTAGCCTCATGTCACCGAAGCCACCTCCCGAGGGAATAGTCTTCCCTCTCCTCCCAGCTTACCCATTCTTTTCGGGTGCTAACCCTCATGTTCTCATTTAAAAAGGGGAGACCAGAGAAAGAAGTATGACATCGCTCTTAAACCTGCCTTGGTCTTCAGGGCCCATTTTGGGGTGCAGGGCCATGGGCCACGAGCAGGGAAGCCTGCTGGTAGAGCTTACAGCCGGGGTCCCGGCCTCCGACCAGCCTTCCCCAACGCCCCCACCCCCGTCCTGCTCTGCTGAAGCCTCCTTGTACTGGCACTTCATGCTGGAGGGGGCGGGCCGAGAAAGGGTCTTCATCAGGCTTTCTCCGCTCTGCCTTTATTCTTTATGTCATAGTAGCAAGGATCTCAGAGACAGGATGAGCAAGAGACCCATTTAGCAGGAAGGGAAAGGGAAGGCCAGAGGTAAAGATGGGGCTCGGAGGGCACCTGCCTATAGGGTCCTGGGAGCCACTTGGGGTGGATTAACCTGGAGAAGACCAAGGTTGTTTCTGCCACCAGCCTAGAAACGCCACCGGGCTTAGGCCCCTTGGTGGCACCAGGAACAAGCGGCCTGGCAGGAAGCGGGAGAACAGGGTAGCCGCCGCATTTGGATGTCCACCTTCCTAGAGGTGCCCCAGCCCACGGAGGGAAGCATGGACGAGGATCTGCCACCAGCTCGCTGTGAGAATGACCAGGCAAGCCACCCCCTTCCCCTGCTCAGTATCCTCATTGGGGCAGTGATGACCCAGTTCCCAGTGTCACCCCACTTTTGCCACACGGACGCAGCCCCAGCCACCCTCACCTGTCGCTCTGCCCTGCTGTCCTTCTTCATTCCTTTAATGAACTCCGTTCTTCCTTTCAAGTGCTGCTCAAACTCTCCCAGGGTCATGTCCCCTTTCTCCATCAGGACGTGTGGCATGTGGGGCTCTGCAGAGATGAGATCAACGCTTGGCGGTTGTCCGAATACGAGGGCAATACCAGGGACCTTGGTTTAAGAACAGGATCTGGGGAGGAATCCCGATTGGAAGAGGGAAATAGAATTCCTGACTGCCTGGAGCCGTGTGGGGCCATGGGCAGACTACTGAGCTGGCAGGTAGGAGAGCCTAGTGGTCTCGGATAACTCACTGACCCTCTCTGGGCCTCAGTTGGCCCATCTGTACAATGGGAGACAGACCGGGCTCTGATCTTTTCAGATCCTGACATCTTAGGAATCCTTAAAGAGACAGAACAGTTCCTCCCTGAGTGTTCAGAGCTGGGAGGGTCCCCTTGAGCTTAGGATTTCAAAGGTCATCTGCTCAGCTACCCTGGAGGCAAAGTTCCCTAATAGGTGAATGAGACCTTGGGGCCTCTGGAGCTAGAATCTGGGCACTCAGTTCTGCCAGCTGGACTCATTTTCCAGGAGTCACTTCATTGGTCTTCTCTTTCTGCCATATGCTCCTGCGCTCTCCCTGGTCTGGCCCACCGGATGAAGGGCCATCACTGTGTCTGCTCCCCATAGGCTCAGCATCTCTTTCCTCCCATAGGCCACCCCCACCCCCACCCCAGAGCCCGCCTGGTGCCCCCTACCGCTGGGATGGATGAGGATCTCCACAGGCCGGTCGAAGGTGTGCCTGTTGGCCAACGTGATAATGATGCTCTTGGCCGATCGTGCAGACGGGGCGGCGTCGGCTCGAATCTCGTGGGTGGGACTCTCTACCCCTGGGTGGCACAGAAAGGTGGCAGAGGCTCAGCAGTCTTGGGAGAAATAGGAGCTCCGTGGGGGAACACGGAGACCCAGGTCAGAGATGAGGGACCCCCGACCTGCTGTAACCACGGACAGGCCTCCTCAATTCCCCCATTGGCAAAACGGGGACTTAGATGGATGGTGTCGATGGCCTTTCCTGCCCCAACCTCAGGACCCACTGGGGTCAAAGTGTTGCTTCCTCTTGGGGCACATAAAGAAAAAGCTCAACGGTCGATCACTGGGCACCCTGTAAATGCCTTTTGTCTTGGACCATCGTGCTGCTCTGGGAGAGCCCTCATTGACAAGAAACTGTGTCCTTATATCCCTTTAAATCCTTGAGTGGGTTGGGGAGGGGAGCCATCAGAACAATGGTCCCCAACTCTGGCTGCATGTTAGAATCGCCCAGGAGCTCTGAAATATTCCAGTGTCTGGCACACACCTCTGACCACTGTCATCAGGAGCCCTGTGGTGGTGGTGATGGGGGTGTCTGGGCGGCAGGATTTGAAAGCTCCCCAGGTGATTCGACCACGCAAGGTAAGAAGCAGGGAGCACTGGGGGGCTGTGGCCTCTAGGGGAGGACCAAGGATGTCCATGCCCCCATGGACATCGCTCACGGGAGCCACTGAAGTGGGCATGGGGGTCAGCCTTGAAACCTGCCTGGGGCGGGGCTCATCTTAGGGCCAGATGTCAGGAGGCAGGAAGTGGGGGGTCTGTAAGGCTCCGTGAGCTTCAGAATGTCTTCCATCTGGACAGGACTGCTTCCCTGCCCTCCTCTTCCTCTCTATCCCTGGCAGGTTTTGGTCTGAAGCTCCCCCTACTCTGGGGCCTCGGGTCTCCTTTCCAGTCCCAGTCCAGGTCTGGGCAGCTGTGTCTCACCTGCGAGCAGGCACGGCCCACGGATCTCCAGCTGGAAGTTGAACTCATATTCCATGGGGTTGGACACGTCGGTATCCAGGAGAGTCGCCAGGCACAGTTTGCTCCAGGAGTCCAGGGAACCGGTGCCAAAGCAATGCTTGTCTTTCCTGGGAGAGGGGAGGAGAGAGGAAGAGGAGGCGGCAGCAGGGGCCCAGTGGAAAGACAGAAGAAGATGGTGAGCCCCAGCAGCCCTGATACCCCCGTAGCCTATCTCTCCAGGGGGCTGATCTGCTCCCCCCGACCCTACACCCTTACTCCTCCTCCTCAAGGCCTGCCTCTAGGGAGAGGGGGCACTCAGACATAGGCGCAGCTACCTACAGTGGTGAGCCAGACGCCAGGCCTGGTGCCCCTCAGCAGCGGCGCACATCGTTCTCACCAGTGTCCCTAGAAGAGGGATCAGGGTCCCCATCTCCCCATTTCCCACATGGGAAAATAGAGGCTCCACAAGGTGCAGCGGTTAGCCTAAGTTCCTACAGGTAGGACTGGGCAGAGAGTGCGTTCTTGCTGGTCAGTCTGGCTACACGGTGAAGAGGTTAACACCATATCACCTTGCTTCTTGGCTCCCTGCCCTATTCTGTGAGCTGGGAGTGCCTGCACGAGCTGCTTCTCCAAGCCTCAGTTTCTCATCCATGAAATGGGAATGATAATGAGGCGCCTTGAATGAGAGCTCAGGGAAGCGTCCCCAGCTGAAGCCTCAAGTTTCTGGGCTCTCTTTCTGGGTCATCTTCACCCGGTCTTAGACCCTGATCCATCCCTCACCTGCAGGGCCACACCCCCTAAGCTCTTTGCTCTGTCTGCTTAATACTTGACAGAAAGGTCTCCTGGTGATGTCCCAGGGTTGGGGTGGGGGAGGGGGGCACGAGGTTGTGTGTTTTCAATGGAAGAGAGCACACTGTGTGCTGAATCACATTCTATCACTTCCTTCGTCTCGCTCACTGCTGTGTTTCTGAGCTCTCTCTCTGTGGCCGTCTGCAAACCAGCCTTTGCCGGGACAGGGCATTTCTTAGGAGCATCTTATCTCCTACTTATTTCTTCCTGCCTCCCTGTCCCAACAGATAACACTGCCCAGAAGATCCTTATCTGGGTCCCTTTTTTGGACTTTGGAAAGAATTTCTCCGGGGCTCCTGGGTCAAAGGCTTGTGTGCTGCTGTCTTTATACCTGCTGGCCTTGGCAGCAAGCCTTCTGTGTTTGAGAGGCAGGGCCTACCAGAGCTGGGGACATTCAAGACCTTGGTGGGACCAGAAACACGAGGCCTGGGAGGCCCTGAGAAGCTTATTCCTGCCCCTCCCGGCTGGCAGACTGAAACAGATGCTCTTGGGAGAAGCCGGCATCAAATCCCCATGAACCTTGAAGTTGCTCAGACAGAGTGACACAAATAAAAACAAGAATAATAGGTAATGGGGCGCCTGGGTGGCTCAGTCATTAAGCATCTGCCTTCAGCTCAGGTCATGATCCCAGGGTTCTGGGATCCCGCATTGGGCTCCCTGCTCAGCGAGAAGCATGCTTCTCCCTCTCCCACTCCCCCTGTTTGTGTTCTAGCTCTAGCTGTCTCTCTCTGTCAAATAAATAAATGAAATCTTAAAAAAAAAGAAAGAAAGAAAAATAGGTAATACCAAATGCTAGAGGAGGAGGAGAGGAGACTCTTCCTTCTACTGGTGGAAGTGGAAACTTTTCAGCCTAGAAAGCAGTCTGGCAATACACAGTGTGTCTTTGGTGTTTCTGGTCTGATGTTGGCTTGTGCTGCCAGCTTCTCTGCTATGCCAACAGGTGTTCTCACCCTAGGCTTCAAGATCCTATAATCGGACTCACCATCAACCCTCTGACTTCTTTTGTATTCTCAAGCTGCTATAGCCATATTAGCCTTCTTGCTCCTCCTCCAACACACCATACCTATTACTGCCTCAGGGCATTTGCACTTACCACTTGCTCTGCCCTCTGCCCAAAATGTTCTTCCTCCAGCATATTTCCAGCCTCCTTTTCTTCAGATCAGGCTTCACATGTTGCCTAAGCCATCTATTTGAGCTAAAATAGCAACTAACCCCACTCTACTCTAACCTCCATGCTATGAAGCATTTAGCATCATAGAACTCACCTAACATATTACATGTTGTGAGGTTATTTCTTTATTGTCTGTCCCCATGTCCCTCCTGCCCCCATCAGAATGCTGGCCCCATGAGAGCAGGGACCTTGTCTTTCTAGTTTACTGCTATATTCCCAGCACCCAGAACCGTGCCTGGCACACAGTAGGTGCTTAATTAATGCCCAGGTCATGACCGAGGAGTGCCCTCCAGGCTGAGTTCATGTGGGAAGCTGCTATAACCCTCCCGCCAACCCCAGCTTGGCTTGAGGCCAGCATTTTAATGGTGGCCTCCAGAACTTTGTTGACACTGTCTTCTGTGTCCCTGGCAGTCCCCAGAACCTCACGAGGATGTGTATGAAACTTCTGGATACACCTGGCTCACCTTCCCAGTTTTCAGCTTGGCTCTCACTCACCCTCATTAGGGGTGGGGGAGTTAGGTAATGTCACTGGCCATTAATTGTGAAGGTTATTTTTCTGCCAAAGCGATGCAAAGACCTTCTGGAATAGATTTTTAAAATTCACATGTGAATGACAAAATACAAGACACCTCCAAAGACATCTGAATGCAGCTGGTAAGGAGGGCGTCCTCTCCCTGCATGGGACACGCTCCCCCTCCTGAGTCCTCAGGTGGGGAAAAGGGACCCAATTTCAGCAGCAGGGGCTCTAGGCTGCAGCCCAGAGAGAAACTGTCCTGCCCTGGGTCTGTAGTATTCCCAGCCCCACCTTGCTGAAACCCCTTGTACTGGCTTTTCGTGGCTTTGGGAGAGATTTGAAGCTGGTCAGGGCCACAGGGCGTCCTGTGTGTCTATAGCCCCATCTTCTGTCACCCTGCTTCAGTTTCTCTCTGGGGTCCTGTCCTTGCTACCTCAGGGCCTTTGCCCCTGCTGTCCTTCTCTGTCAGAACATTCTTGTCTGTGCCCACCTCCCTGTCATGGCTCAGCTCCCAGCTGAAATATGACTCCCCAGAGAAGTCTAGTTGCCCCCCAGCATGGGTCCCTTTTTTATACCATCAGCCCAATGAACTTCTCCTTCATTGCACTTTTCACATCATTAATTATACATGCAAGCACAGAAACAATTACCCCCCTATCAGTAGTGTTCTCTGTTGGATAATGATCTCTGCCACCCAGTTCCACATAGGAAGGAGCCACCATGGCTTGGTGCCCTCTGTATCCCTAATGCTCAGCTTGGTGTCTCATACCTAGTAGGTGCTCAGAAAATACCTCTCATGTGCATTATAAAATAAAGCCTGGATATTCTCATCCCAAGCTGCCCAAATACCAGAGTTTCTGGCCAATAGCGACAGGGTGGCATTTCAGGGAGATTCTTAAGTGTTCTAAAGTGAGCGGAAGGGAGTAATTATTTGGATGGTGGTCATTTTAGCACTGAGCCTCGTCTTCTTCTGCCTATGTCTCCCACCCCTCACTCTCTTGCCTTCATCCAACTGACTCCATGTGGCCACCCAAGATTCTACCCCTGGTCCAGGCTGAGGCTCCTTACCCTTGGGTCTGTTGGGTGGAGGGGCCGATGCTCTCCGTGCAGAACTGAGGCACGGTCGGGGCGCAGACAGCAGGCAGCAGGACCCGCACAGCCCCGCTGGGCAGTGTCGGGAGCTCCGAGGAGGTGCTGACAAAGACGGTGACATTCTCCATAGGGGCAATGGTCCCCAGGTTGACCACAAACAGAATCCGCTCCAGATCCTCATCCAAAGCCAGCTTCCCTGGTGTGCAGGAAGGAGGGATGGCGGACATTGCCTCCTGCAGAGCGTTCCCTGAGCGACAGGCCTGGAGTCAGCAGTTCTGCATATGTTATCTCTGGTTTCCTGTAACTGTGGTAGGTTTGCAAGCCCCTTTTGCTGATGGGAAAACTGAGGCTTCGGGGCGGGGCGTACCACCTACCCAAGTTATTCAGTGAATAACTTACTCGTTGAACCGGGATCTGAACTCACAGGGGTCTGAGGCCAGGCCCCGTGTACTTTCTGCTGGGAGTAGGGGGCTGGGACCCACGAAACCCCGACAGAAGTCATGTCCCCATCCCCGACTCTGCTTCCTCTCACAGAATCACATTTGAGCACCCTCCCAGCTTTGAGGCAAGTGCGTTTGTTCATTTCTCTCCTGTTGTCCGAGAGGCCCATTTCCTCACCCTCACTTAGCTGGCATCGCTCAGCCACCAAGCCCTCCATGGAAACTTCCCTGGTCCCCACCTGGCCGTTCTCTCCCTCCTCGGACATCATCCACACCCCTTCCTCCAGAGCCACTCCCACCTCCCACCTCCTGTTGTGGTTACCCCCCAGCCTGTCCTTGCTCTCTTCCCAGAACAACCTGAAGGCAACTTGGTATCTTACACATGCTACTTGCTCATTAAAATATTCTCGAACGTCTTAACGATCAGGCGAACTAACCCCATTCGATCACAGATCCAATGGTAAGAATCTCTAACATCTAAATTCAAATCCTGCCTGTCACTAACGTGCTGTGTGAACTTAGGCCGGTCACTCACCCTCTCTGTGCCTCGGTACCTTCAACAGCAGGCCCAGTAGCCCTGGTATCAGAGACTGTCATCTCTGCAACCATGGCTCTGTTGAGCTTTGGGTGGACACAATTACTAGTTCAATTTTACAGATGAAGCTTAATTTTTTATTTAAGCTCATACCATTTGCAAAAGATAGGCTGGGGAGTCAAGCCCCTGTGTGATTCATTCCACAGCCTCCGAGCTGAACGGACTTGTTACCTGTAGAGATAGAGGCCACAACTCATGGGGTTGTTGCCTTTGATCTTCATGATGCTTTGGGGGTGAGAGCAAAAGAGAATGAGGTTCAGAGAAGTTAAATGATTGGCCTGAGATCACACAGCATTCCTGACTCCCCGTTTAGTGCTCTCTCTACCTTGTCCCACTGCTGTCCCTTCAGTCTGCTCGAGACCCTAGCCAGGCCCGGGACCTCTGCCACCACCCTTCTCCTCACCTGTGACAGAGGTGGCTCGGACATGGGTGCCCTCAAAATGGGAGTTATCCAACTTGGCTTTGTCCTTGATCTGTACGGTCACGACCCGGTCGGCAATGACCGCCTCAAAGCCGATCACCGTGGTGTATTCATCCAGTGGGTACACGAAGAGGCCTGCAGGGGAAGGGCCGGTATCATGGGGGGCTCCAGCGGCACGCCGCACATTCCACCCCTGGGAGGGAAGCCAAGCCTTTGAGCTGCCAGATTGATGGATGGGACTCACTGCCACTTAAAAGACCCCAGACCCCTGGCTGGGGTCATGGCTCTGGGGCAGTTCATGTAAGTGCACCAGAGGCCCTGTGGGAGCAGTGGGGGCGGGGCTGGCAAAGGCACAGCTGGTCGTCTGTCCCGGCCGGCTCTCACTGTGCAGGCGTTTGAGACCCATGTGGCCAGGGTGTCTGAGTTTTCAAGAGACAAGAGAAATCTGGGTTTTTATGTGACTTGTTGTGCTTGCCAAGGAGCTGGGGCATCGGAGGAGACAGATGAAGGCTCTAACCCAGTCCCTGCCTCCCCTCCTGGCCTGGTGACCTTGCATAAGACATGGGGCTTCTTGAAGCCTTACATTCCCATCTGTACAATGAGGTCAAGAGAGCCAAATTCACGGTATTGTCGTGGAACTGGAAAAAGTAGTCACTGTGATTTAGCCACGTGCCCTGTGTTTTTATACATTAGTGCTTCTCAGAGTCCTAGAGCCCACGAGTCACCTGGGGTCGGGGGGGGGGGCCAGGTCTTGTTAAAATGCAGATTCTGATTCAGCAGTTCTGGGCAAATCCTGAGACTCTGCATTTCCACTCAGCTCCTGAGTGATGCCAATGGCTTTGGGACCACTCTCGAGGGATCAAGACAGTACCTCATTTGAAGTGCCCACGAACCCTGGGGCAGCACAATGCCTGGTCCATGGCGAGCTGTCCCTAGTCCCCGGCTCCCATCCCTCTGGGCCTCAGCAACCTCCTCTACACTGATGGGGACACTGGTTCTCCCTGCACGTGGAAAGTTCAAGGACCTTCCCCACATTGGCCAGTCCTTTGGTCTCCTGGGCCCCTAGCAAGTTCCATTTTAAGTTGCCCCCTGGAGATTTTCCTAAACAGACAGCCAGGGTGATCTGTCCTGCCCAGAAGTTTTCTGAGGAAAAGTCAGTTTCCCTACGGTTTCCTTTGGGGACCGAGATGGTTGGGAAAGAGGGTGGTACCCCAAGACATGAAACCTGGGGGTTAGGAAGTCCTCATTGGTTAGATTGAGGAGGAATCCTGGCTGCAACAAGGCTTTACGCAGCCCCTCCCAGCCAGCCTTTCCGTGACCCCCTTCCTTAAGTGGGGAGACAGGCGATGGGTTGACAGACTTCTGCTGGCCAGCTTCCCGTTCTCTCTCAAGTGCCCCGCAGGGATGATTCATAGTCTCACGTTGCTTTTCATTCCGCGCGGTCCATCCTTGCGTGTTACCTCATCGGCTCCTCCTGTAAACCCCTGCATCCAGATAGGCAGAGAAGCATCCCCGATCTGGATAAGGACAGTGGCTTCCCCAAGGTCACAGGGACAAAGAGCGGGAGCTGCTACTTCTTTGTGGAGTTTGATGCCTCTTCTATTGGGAGGCTTCCTGAGAAAGTGGGGGGGAGGGACCCTTTGAGGAAGGTGGGCCCGCTTGTGGGATGGTGATAGTCCTGGGACAGCCAGCTGGGGCCGAGCGCAAATCCTGACCTGCTGTGTTACTGGCTTTGAGGCCCGAGGGGCGGAACCGCCATTCCCATTTCACAGATGAGCAAACTGAGAGTCAGAGAATGAACATAACTCGTCCTGTGGATGGGCTAGTATTTGTCAAGGTGAGGATTACATACGGTGGACGAGGGCCCTGGGGAAGCCGCATCAGGGGTCCTCACCCTGGAAGGGCTGGGCTTCCAGGTTGCCATAGGTGAGAGAGGCAGTCAGACCCAGAGCGTAACCACTGACGAAGGAGGTGACGTCAGAGGCGGTGAGGGGCAGGGCTGCCCCTGTGATCTGGTTCAGCAGACCTGGCATCCCGCTGGCTACTCAGCCTTTAGGGCCTGTAAGAGACAGGAAGGGCGGAAGTGGGGAGAGGTGCCCCCATCCCTCCCCAGCCCAGGCCTCCCCTTCCGTCCCCACAGGCGGCCAGCCTTCTCCCAGTTGTCCCCACGGCCTTTGTGGGAGTCACTCCTGCTTGCTCTCCACCATCCCTGAGAGAAGTGGGAATTCTGTTTTTGTCTATTTCACAGCAGAGAAACTGAGGCCTGAAGACGGGGGACCTGTTTGGGTTCACTCAGCGGGAGAGAACAGAGTCAGGGCCAGAGCCCAAGCAGGTTCACGGCCAACCTGGAATTCTCCCCAGGGGACAGTGTTCCTAGAGCTCTGGATGGGAGTCCAGGGACTCGGGCCCGGACCCCGTCCCTCTGTCAGTCCCTTAATCCCTGAGCTGTGGTTGCTTCCTCAGCAGAATGAGGGAACGGGGCTAGCTCACCACATCCCCCTTTCTCTGAAGGCATCTAGAATAATCTACCCACCATGTCAGCACAGGTTGTGAGGGGAGTGAGGGCACCCCCAAAAGATACTCAAGTGAAAGGAGCCACCTGATTCCTCCACGTGTGCAGGTCAAAATGCTGGGAGTCATCCCTGGCTCCTCTTTTTCTCCCCTCCCCCCAGACCCAGTCCACAGCTAAAGCTCGTCATTCATCTCTGCAAACGCCGGGGCACCCGTCCGTTCCCCACCACAGGCATGATCGTCTCAGCCGCCACCATGTCTATCTGGACGGAGGTTCCCAATCGGCCTCTTAGAGCTACCGTCCCTCGCACTCCCATCCATTCTCTCAGCGGCCAGGCCCCCAGAGAACACAGCCACGGGGGAGTCTCCATCCCCTGCTGCTTGCTCCTGGGGTAGAGACCCAAACCTGGAAGTACCTGTGAAGTCCGGCCCGGCTGGCTTTCCCTGCGGGTCTCCGCATCCTCACACAGACCTCGTGGCTCTCCCAGCTTCCAGTCCATTCCTCAAACACGTCCTGTGATCTCCCGCCTTTGTCCCGCCATTCACCCCCAAAAGACTCACCCCTCGACCTACTTTCAAACTAGTGACTTGTAACCTCTTTGTTGTCCTTCAGTGTCAACCGAGGGTCACCCCGGTGGAAGCCACACCACCCTCCCCCCTACTGGGCCCAGCGTCCTCTCCCTGCACAGCCCTGGGAGCTCCTCCGTCCCTTTGTAAGGATGCTGTGTGTTGTGCGAGATTATTTTGCTGCTGTCTGTCATCCCGTTTGCAGCCTGCGCTCCTGGAGAGATGAGCTGGGTCTCTCCGCACTCCCTGTCCTATCCTCGGTGCTGATTAAATGAATACGGGAATGGATGACTGGACTTCTCAGGGCAGGGATGTGTCCGCTGTCTCTTGGGGTCCCAAGACCCTCCCTGGGTCATCATTGTGCTTGAAGGGTGCACTGGGAATGGGAAGCAAAGTCAAAGGGTGGGACAATACAAATTTGAGGTCAGATTTGTTCCAAGTCCCCCCACCCCGGTCCCCTCCCCCCTCCCCCCACCCCGTGGAGCTGAGCTGGGCCAAGCTTCTGCGGCTTTTGTTTGCAAGACTGTTCAATGTGTGCTTATTACTCTGCCTTTACTCAAAGAAGGGAACTCATCCCCTTCAGGTCCTCCTCATGCCCCTGATAGGATCCTCTGGTGCTCCCACGCTCTCTGTCTGGCAGCAATGTCTTTTTAATTATGTTCTCCCTTGGGGCTCCGGCCCAGACAGCTCTCAGCCCTGCCTTATCTGGGCAGGCTGACTGACAGCAGGAGGCAGATAAGGAGCTAGGAGGGGGCCATTGTATGCCCAGCTGCCTTCTCTCAGGAGCGTTCTGTCCCGGTGCTGGCCCAGCAAAGCCCGCCTTCTCCCAGGGGACAGAACAAGATGGCGGAGTTCATTTCCTCGGCCACGCCTGCTGCCACACACCCTCCCCCCCAACCCCTCTTCCTCAGCCTGGGTCACCCCTGGTCGGAATGCTGACCAAGGAATGCAGCTTCAGGGAACCAGTGCCCAGCTGTGTGGGGAACTAGGCCTTCTGCTTCAGTCCATCCCAGGATGGAGTCCATCCCAGGAAGATGCCCCTGGGGCACCTTCCCACACTGTCCCTGGGGCCCATGCCTAGAGCACCTTGCCCAGGAGGTGGGGGGAGGTGTGGGCTCACCTGGGAAGTGGGGCTTACCTGAATGAAGTTGGTAACCCAGGAGCAGACTCACTCAGAATCGACCTTTTAACAGTATCAATACCTTCCCTTCTTGGGAAGAGGGAACTTGAAATTCTTTGGGGCCTAAACAATGCACATTTTTTCCCCAATTCATCCACACGGATAAAGATTTACTAGATTCTAAGCCCTGAATTAACCACTGGGGGTACGAAGGTAAGACGCAACTCTGACCTCAAGAACCTTACAACCAATCTAGCGGCAGAGGCAGGGGAGTAGGGGGAGACGTAGTAATGATAGCTGGAATCTATGGAACATGGAATGTGCTGGAAGGAAGCACTATTTCTCTTAATCCTCACAAGCACTTTCTAAGGCCCACTCTTGTTTTGCAGACGAGGACACTGAGGCCCAGAGACGATGTGTTTGGTTTTGCACACGAGTCTGTGGGGTGGTGCGGAAAAACGGGGGTACAATGGGTGCTTGTGTGAGGGGTTTTCCCCTGAAGCAGCCCACTGCCAGCCCGGTGGGAGGTAGAACCCAGAGCTCATGGGACCAGGATCCTCTCTCCAACCATCCGAAGCTGGGGCTCAAGGGGCCACCGGGGCTTAGGAAACACTCCGGTTGTAGGAGGTTCCCGGGGTGACTGTTGAAACCAAGACAGTCCTTGATGGTCTAGAACCTGTAAATCTCCAGCACTCCCTGCCCTTCGGGAAGGCCTCTCTGGAGCCAGACAAGCCCAGATGTGAGTCCCGGTTCATAGCGACTGCTATGAACCCCACGTGGGGGCGTGTTAGTACCCGCGTGCGAGCTCCCTCGTCAGCAAGACTGGGTGAGCAGAAGGGCCACTGCCTGTCACCTCACCAGCACCGTGAAGATCATAGTGAATAATGTATAGAAAGTACCCAGTACAGTGCCTGGCACACACTAGGTGCTCAATATTTACACAGTGAAATGAACGAATGAATGAATGAATGATAACACCAGGCCAGCAGTTCCCGGGTTCCTCATTCACCCGGCTGAGAGAGAGATGTCCTCTGACCACCAGGCCCAGGCAACTCTTCAGGGAAGAAACTGATGTTAAATCCTTTAGGCTTCCATCTCATTTTTATGTCAAGGCCTCAAATACACCATCACTGGCAACACAGGGTCCCAGCTTC
The DNA here is from genome assembly GCF_011764305.1 of Mustela putorius furo. Lineage (NCBI taxonomy): Eukaryota > Metazoa > Chordata > Mammalia > Carnivora > Mustelidae > Mustela > Mustela putorius. Next base: position 14,287,219 of record NW_025422005.1, on the reverse strand, counting down.
TTCTACCTTCTGTCCACAGGGGACGCCATGATTCTGTGTTCCTGGGCCAGACTCTGGCCACCCGCCCCGCCTCGAGCCCCATTGTGCCTTTTGTGACTACCACACTGGAGCCACCGGACACCCTGTATCCTGGGCCTCTCCTGGGGTTCCCTCTGAGTCCTTGTCCAAGGACCTGCTTCCCCTGCAGCCTTAGACAGGAAGGGCTGCTGACTCCTTGTCACCCCTGAGTCAGGAGTTGGGACAGATGCTTGGTCTCAGCTGCGGCTCCAAGATCACCACTTTTAATCTGCTCATAAAACCCATTCTCCATGGTGGGGATTAGGGGGAGGGAGAGGGCTGATGCCCTTTGGCTAGGCACCCCCCACCATTGCTTGTCATTCCCAAGGTTTTGGTTACACCCTCCTCATAGCAAACACTTGGCCTCTGACTCTCGTCTTCCTCCGCTCCCCAAGCCCTGCCATGAACCTAGTAACTTCATAGCGATGGTGTGTCCAACTCCGTGAGCTCTTATCCCTTGCCCCCGCCCCTCCAAAATCTTTGCTCCCACTCCAGCTCAGCTTGCCACTTCCACTCCCACGCCGTGAGCTTGGGACGCCACCCCTGAGCGCTCCATCTCTGAAACCGCTCTCTCGGTCACATAGGTCGCTCTAAAAATCACAACTCCCAGCACTTCTGAGCCCTCTTTCCTTGATTTCTCCTACACACTTGTCACCGTCTGGCATGCTGTGTATGCTGGTTTGACGTGTCTCCCCAGCTCTCCAGAGCGTCATCCCCAACGAGGGCACGGGGACGGCTTCAGTTCCTCCACTGCTTAACCCCGCTACCAAGAGAATAACGCCTGGCTCTAGTAGATATTCAATAAATACTTGTGTTTGAATGAATGAAACATCACTCCACAGGCTTCATCTATAAAGTCTGGCAACAGCCCTCCAGGATAGACACTCCTAGCATCCCTGTTTTATAGATAAAAACACCAAGCTCAGGGAGGTGAGGTAGACGGTCCAAGGTCCCACAGCTAGTAGGTAACAGGGCTGGGAGCTAAGGACCGCAGAGCCCGAGTGCTCGCTTCACTGTGCGGCTGTGCAGCCTCCTGTTTAACCTGCCCCCCCAGCTGTGCTGTTTCCGCCCAGGCGCTCTCTTGACATCCTCCTCTTCTCTCCATTTCCACCACTGCTGCTTCCCTACTCTGTCCTGGACCATCGCCACCATCTCTGCCCTGGTCCCTCACCTTCCAGGCTGCCTCCCTTCCAGTTCACTCTGTCAGTTCAGGCATGTGTGCACATGTACGCATGCGCACACACACACATACCCCCCTGACACACACACACACACACACACCGCGACACGCACAGTCTCCCTTTACCCTGAGCGTCATGGCTCCTCATCGCTTTTCTCTGTCGGAACAGGTTAAACCTTCAGCATGGCATTCTGGGCTCATCCCCATTGGGTCCGCATCTCTGTCCTGTGTCACCTCCTGCCTCGTTCTGCATGGTCACTTTGTTCCAGACACCCTGACCTTGTCACGGTGCCCCGGATGGGGCTCTTTCTCACTCTTGGGGTTTTCCCTGAAAAGATGGTTTCCTCCTTCTCCGCCTTTCAAAGACCTGTTCAGCCTTCAAGGCCCAGTTTCACAGCCACCTTCTCTCTGAAGCCTCCCTCCCTGTGCGGTCCCCAACGCCCCAGTCTATCAGGCACGCCCTCCTCCGGGGCTTCCACAGCCTCTGAGCACCTGTCTGTCACAGCTGTCATCCGAAGCACAGTAACTTCTAATTAGGGATGCTTGGCGACCCCAGGCGCTGCAAGAACGTAGGTTCCCCTCCTGTGCCTGGGTCCTAGCTCCCCGCATGGGGCTCAGTTCAGAGGAGGAACTCTAATGGGGCGCCTACTAGGCTGTAGTGCTTTACAGGCATTCCTAGTGCTCACACCCACCTTCCCTTTATGGGTGGGGGAAATGAGATGCCAGGGATGTCTGGAAGTGTGCTGGCGAGTGGTCGGGCTCGGTGGGATAGGAAGCAGCCTGCTCCCAGTCAGCACCTGCCCTTCCCCTTCTCCAGCTCCTTCCCAGTCCATGCCAAGCCCAGGAGAGGCTGGCGAAGGAGGGAGGATGAAGAGGAGGGAGCACCAGGAGCCTGGGGAGCCTGAGCTGCAGGACATGAGGCCTCCCCTGGCAGGGATGCTCTCGAGCTGCTGCTCTGATTCTGAGCACATGAGCTCACCCAGCTCCTGCATACAACCTCCCCCCCCACCCCGGGAGCCGACCCCAGACGGTGCCTCTGGGCAGTTATTCTGGGATAGCCTGGGGTGCAGGGCTCTAGGCTGACAACAGAACTCACCGAGCCCGACCACTCGCCAGCACACTTCCAGACATCCCTGGCAGCTCATTTCCCCCACCCATAAAGGGAAGGTGGGTGTGAGCACTAGGAATGCTTGTAAAGCACTACAGCCTGGTAGGCGCCCCATTAGAGTTCCTGGGCCAACAGGAACCCACAGAGGGCTTGGTTTAGATGCAATGTGGGACCATGCCCAGGGAAAGGAGCCGGGAGAAGAGAGAGTGGGAGCCCTGCTTGTCCTCGGTCCTCACAACAGGCTGGGGAACGCATGCATCAGGGTCCTGGGTTCAAGGAGAGGGCCCTCCTGCCTGCTTGCCAGAAGGGGATTGGAGAGGCGGGAAACTTGCTAGTGGCTGGCAGCCAGGCCCCAGGATCTGGAGCACTGCCTGGGTGAGAGTCCTAGACGGCCACTTCCTGGTGGCTTCTCAGCTGGGCTCTGCCACCTCCATATTGTGTGACCTTGAGCAAGGTACTTAACCTCTTTGTGCCTTTCGCAGCTGTAAAATGGGATGATAGTGCCCACCTCCTTAGGAGCATAAAGGACAGAATGCCTGCACGTGAGTGGACAGGAAGTTAGTGGGTTCTGGATGGGCCTGGAGGCTTCTCTTCCATGTCTTTTCCAGTAGACCCTCCCTGTAGGGACCCCCTCTTCCTGGGCTGGAGGAGCTTGCACAGGGACCAAGTCCGCATAGCTGGGATCCCTGGGATCCCTGGGAAGCTGAGAAGGTCCCCACCCAAGAGCCCACCTCAGGAAAGCCTCTGATTCGGATCTTGCTGCTGAAATGAGCCCTGTCCCCTCTCCCCTCCCGTTCCAGTTTGTCCCAGAGACATCACGGCAGCCTTCCTTCACCTGGGAAGCCATTATGGACACCTGTCCCCTCCCCCCTGGCCAGATGCCCCCAGACTGTGTCCAAGGGGCTGGGCCTCCCCAGCTCAGTGGTCTTGGCCAGGCCCGGGCCAGACATATCTACTGTGAGCCCACCAAGCAATTCAGGCCTTGCCCCCTGCCCACTCACCTCGGGCTGGGGGTCCTCATCCTTTTCCTTGTCACCGAGCTGTTTAGAAAGTCCGTGCTTTCATGCACCACTGGGAACCTGGGCTCCAAGGATGGCCCCCCACACAGAGCAGCACCAGGGCTCCCTGCAAGTTTGGGGCAGAGTCAATGGGTTCTCAGGCCTGGCCGATTGTCCCAAGCTTCTAGAATTCTGAGGTTCTCACATTCTGGTTCCTTCTCTCCACCTCCCCACCGCGTTGGGCCCACATCGATGCTTCCGAACCACCCCCACCCCTGCCCCATCTACCCCACGCTCCAACCTGTCACGACCACTTGCTTTTCCTTTAAACAAGCCTGATTTTCCTGTTCCCACATCTCTTCTGGTGTGACTGACTCTGCCAGGAAGGCCATCCCCGCCCCAACCCTGCCCTCCCGGGGAGCACTCACCCGTACTTTGGGTCCCAGCTCAAATGCCACCCCACCTCCGTGAACTTGCCAGCCACTCTCTCATCGGCCATGTGTTGTCCACTCAGTGCACACGGATGGGGGGCCGCCCATGTACCAGAACTCGCCGGGGTCCCAGAGGCGAGCACAATGGACAAGAACTCTGCTCCCGAGGCCCTGGGTCCTGTCCCCTTGTGTCCCATCAGCTCCCAGCGCTCGAGGCCAGGACCATCCCCCTCACTGTCTGGCCCATAGTCAGGGCTCACCGATGACTGGAATGGATGCTGGCAGGTGCTCCGTTTGTCCCAGTGATTGAACGAGTGAGGGAATGAATGAATAAATGAACCGGACAGACGGTCTTGTGGGTGGGGATAGGCCTCGGCTATGGGTTCCTTTAAAGCAGCTAACAGTGCGAGAAATCTCTTGATTTCAGCCCAAAGCCTGTAGAAGTCCATCCCAGGGACAGACGTAGTCTTCTTCTGGGTGGGGGATCGGGGGATAATCAGGCCAGAAATGCCCAGGCCGCTCAGTGCTTGGTGCGCTGGCACTGCCGAGAGAGACCTGGAGTCTGGCCAGTCCGGATGTCCACTCTGCCAGCCTGGCGGGTGGCTGAGGCCCAAGCCACCCACGGCGGCAGAAGTTTCCAGTTAAGAAGCCTGCTATAAGAGGAAGAAGAGGCACAACCACACCGAAGTACGCGTCCTCCAAGCCCTCCATGAGGATTGTCAGGTTTCTGAAGACAGTCTCTGTTGTCCACCATCAAGAAGGTGGTGTGAGTCTTCACGGGCGGTGCTGGCTGCCAGGTGCACAGATGCTTGTTTCCCGGGGACCCCGTGAGGGCCCAGCGTTGGGGTCTCTGCCCACGGAGAATCATTCAGAAATGAGCTACCCCATCGCTGGGAAAATTGCACTCCATGGACACAAACGCAGTTGGTGCCCATCTTTCTGGGGCCACAGGTACAAGGTGAACCCCCTACGCGGAGCCACCAGCGTCCCCGCAGCCCCAGGAAAGGCACTAAATGGTTGCCTGTGGTTTCAGCCTTGTCCATGCCTCCCTGGCACTGAGGAGTTCCCTGGAGGACGGCCCCCAGGGAAGGGCTGTTTTAGAATCCACCCCCCGCCCCCCCTCCGCAGTCCTTTGCCTTCTAGAACTGATCTCTTGCACAGGGGGGCTCCTAGGAAATTGACGTGACACCCTTGAACCGTGCCTTCCTCAAACGCATGGGAGAGATGCAGTGACAAGACTAGGGAGCGAGCTGCTGCTTCGGGACACCAACCGCCTTTGCTCTTTCTTGCCAATTTTCTCGAAGCAACTTCTTTGAAACTCAGTTTCGCCCTCTGTGTAAGGAGCACGCAGAGGGGGAGCCTAGCCCCCCAGGTTCTTGCAAGGATTGCAAGTGAGACACTGAGTCTAGAGGGCTTGCTCACCCCAGGGCCGCCTCCTAGATACATGTTGGCGGGACTTTCACTTCCTTTCCTGTCTGGGAGTTCTTCCTGGTCTTGCTCTCCTGCCAACTCAGGCTGCATCTGGGCACCTGTGTTTCTGGCATTTCCCCATGGTGGTCGTGGCCACCCATGGCCCCCAGACCTGCCATCCAGCCGCCCCAGGGAACCCCTCTCCTATAGCACCCAGCCTGGGTATAGGAGAAGCGTGGGTTCATTGTCTTAACTCCCTGTGAGGTCCCAGGTCGGTTTGTGCCACACTGCGAGGCGACGCCCCCGCACATGCTGTTCCCTCGGATGGCACAGACAGGCTGCGTGGGACAGTGCAAGGGCGCTGGACAAAGAGACAAATTTCCCAGGCCCTAGGGCCAGCTCTGCCGACCGCTCTGTGTGGGCTGCCGCCGGGGACCCTGCTGTCACACGCTCTGGCCGTGCCCATGACTTGGTCCTGCACTCAGGGCGCCTGGTGGGACGCAGATCGGGCAGGGTGCTGGCTTAGCGTCTGTCCTTGCCCACCCCGTCCCCAGGGGAAGAGACCCAAACTGTCTCATTCTTTGTTCTGTTCCCCAGCACACAGGGAGTGGCTGAAAGAGCTCTTTAAAAGTACTAACAGCCAAGGGTGCCTGGGGTTAAGCATCCGACTCTTGATTTTGGATCAGGTCATGATCTCAGGGTGACGAGTTTGAGCCGTGCGTCAAGCTCCATGCTCAGCTTGGAGTCTGCTTAAGAGTCTCTCCTTCTGCCATTCTCCCCACTCGCTCTCTCTAAAAATCAATAAATACATGAAATCTAAAATAAATAGAAAAATAAAAGTAATACCAGCCAACGCATGTTAAGCAAGGAGTATCTGCTAGGCCTTAGCCCCAGGAACTCTCAGGACAGCCCTGTGAAGAGGAGGCAGATCTGTTATCCCCATTTTGCTGATGAAGAAACTGAGGCCCAGAGAGTTTACATCTCTTACTCAAGGTGATACCCTCCTAAATAATGGAGCTAGAATTTAGACTCTGGCTTCAGAGATTGTCTGTTAACCACAAGGTCCCTTTGTATATAATGCCGTGACCTGGTGAAGGTCACCTCCCAACACTGACCCAGTCTTGGCATCTTTATCTAACATGAAGAGAGGGGCCTGGAGAATTTAATCTTCTCTCTTCTCTCCCAAGTTGAAAGTCCAGAGTCCACCCAGAAGAAATCGAGTGCTCCCAACTGCTCTAAGGGAACAGATGTGCATGGGCTCCCCATCTTTTTTTTTTTTTTTTAAGATTATTTATTTGAGAGAGAGAGAGCACAAGCATGGGGAGGGGCAGAGGGAGAGGTAGAATCCCCAGCAGACTCTTGGCTGAATGCAGAGCCTGAATAGGGGCTCGATCCCATGACCCTAAGATCATGACATGAGCCAAAATCAAGAGTCAGATGCTTACTTGACTGAACCACCCAGGTGCCCTGTACGGGTTCCCCATTTTAAGGTTCCTATTTAAGGGGGCCCATGTGTGACTTTCAGGCTCCATTCAGAGGCCTCACTGTTTTTGCAGTTCCCCAGGGGATTAACTCACTTAAGCCCCCGGGCCCGCAAAGGCCTTATGATGCAGATCCTCTTCACTTTATAGCAGAGGAAACCAAGGCCCAGAGAGGTTAAAGAAAGAAGGTCACACAGCAAGCTGGTGGTACAGTTAGGGTTTGAAACCCAGCGGTCCGGCTTTAGAATGTAATCTGTTAACTGGGTCCTTCTGCTGCCTCCTTGTCAGATCCAGGTGCCAAGAGCCTGGCCGGGCACCCAGGAGCTGCTTGCTCTTATTCAGAGGGGCCATCCTGGCATCAGCTGGGACAAAAGCCCCAGGTTCCACAGCGCACTGGCTCCCATCCTCTGACATTCCTTCCCCAGGCTTCCAGCAGCAGGGATGGCTCTACATCCCGTCCTCTTCCTACCCAGCCGGCATATTTGAAGCAACTCCTGCTGGGAAATCGGCTGAGCCAAAAGGCAAACAGAACATTGTGGACACATAGACCGGCGTCCAAATGGGTCTCAGGGGGTCCCAGTGCAGGAGAAACTCAGAAGAGCTTTGCAGCCTCCCTTTTCCCAGGAGGACTCCAGCTGCTGGGGAGCGGCTGAAGGTTAGCAGGGAACCTGGGGAAGGCGTGGAAGGAGCTGGGTCCAGGAGACAGAGTCCCTGCCAACCAGGCTTAAGGAGATAGGATTCAGAGGCTCCCGACACTTAAACTGTCACTGACTCGGCACTGCACTAAGTGGTTTACGTGGATTAGCCCATGGATTCCTCATGAGCTTACAGTGCTTCTTTTTTCATTCGTTCTTCTTCTTCTTTTTCTTTTTTTTTTCTACAGATGATCTGGGTGCACATAAGAGAGGTTAAGAAACTGGCCCAAGGTCACAAAGCTAGTCCGTGGGAGGTGTGGGGCTAGAAGTCCGGCAGTCTCCTTCTGGGGCCCCTGCGACTGTCCTCGAGCCATTGTAGAAGCCATGACAATAGCCCCCATGCTCAGAAGCAAGATAAAAGCCTTCTCTTAGAATTCAAGATACAAAGTGGGGTGGTCCGCAACAGAGACTAGAAGACAACCAGCTGGGGAGGAGAAGGCGGAGAGAGGAAGCCAGGAGCAGGGTGCCTCTGGCCAGCCAGCCTGAGGGTCCAGAGCTCAGGCTCCAGAGTCCCAACAGTTAGGTTGGAAGCCGGACTCTGACTGGTACCTCTGAGTGACCAGGGCAAGTCAACTTCACTTCTCTGAGCCTCAGTTTTCTGATCTGTAAAATGGACACAGTAGCAGGCCTGCTTTGGGCATCGTCCTGACGTGGTGGAACAATCGGTGCCCGGCCCCAGAGTCGGGGCTGACCGTATCTGTACAGGCGTGTACAGCTCAGCTGAGGTGGTCAGCGGCGACCCAGAGCTGTGCGAACGACGGAGGGTTGGCTTTCGAAGGTAAACGGGCAGCTCTGGCCTGTGTGGGGGAAGATGGGCGGAGGGGCAAAGCTGGTCGAGGTCAGAACCCCCGGCAGGCTCTTGAGGAACCTTTTAAAAAAAAACTTCAAGATTCAAAGAATTGAAAATGATGGAATTTAAAGTAGTGAGGGGGTTCTAGTCTCTGACCAACTGACCCTTCCGCCTCGACCACGGTGCCATGAAAGTATGAATAACGAGCGTCCCTGCCTCATATGGAGCGATTTATAACAAAATATCTGTGAATTAACCAGAGCTCGGTGACTTGGGGCAAAATAACGATTATTTTAACCGTTTTGAGGATCAGGAACTGAGGCTCAGTGGGGGAGGGACCCAGAAGAATTGGAGCTCCTACAGCAGAGTGGTCTCCGTGCTATGGGCTGAAGGCCCGTGTCTCTGCGAATTCCTACGTGTCCGCACTGGTCCCCACCGCGATGGTATTTGGAGATGGCCTTTGGGAGGCAATCAGATGTAGCTAAAATCATGAAGGTAGAACCCCAACATGGGCTTATATGAAGAGAACATGAAGCCAGAGCTCTCCCTCTCTCCACCCTGTAAGGACACAGCAAGAAGGTGCCCAGCACCTGCAAACCAGGAAGAGGACCGTCACCAGGAAGCGCACCACGCCTGCGCCCTGATCTCAGACTTCTGGCTCGCAGAACTGTGAAAGGCAAATTGCTGACTACCCATTCTAGGGTATTCTTAGGACAGCAGGCCAAGACACTAAGACACTATGAAGACTCTCCAGTGGCCTTGTTAAGGCTGGGCTTGAGGATGACTGGAGATGACTCCGCTGGCCACAAGGCATTCGGCAGCTGGGATTGGGGGCCAAGATGCCTGATGGGATTCAACGCAAGGTAAACCTTCCATTTTCTATTTGCATCACCATAAAGACTATGATGTTTCTGTCTTGAAGAAGCCCACATGCGATCTTCACTCTGCTCGGCAGACCTTTCCAATTCTCCTCCTCTGGGCACTTGTAGGCTGTCCCCTGGAGGGTATGGCTGTGTGTCTTGCTTTGGCCAATGAACTGAGAGGAAGTGAGTGTCACTTCTAGGAGAAAGCTTTCCAAGCTGGTGTGTAGTTAGCTGTGTCATGTTCCCTGCCACTGTGATCGTGGGGACACGTGTCCATAAGGAGCCTCTGTTATCCTGGATCTAAGAGTGACTGTGTTGTGTGACAACATGCATGGCCCACTTTGGGTGTGTGGCAGGAGCAAGAAGGAAAAGATTGCTGCTTTTTCCTGCAGCACAATCTGATCTAACTTGGCTAGTAGAACTATCTGGGTGTCTGAGCACAGATGACGGTCCAGGGACAGAAACCACAATATTAGGAAGGGAGTAATAGCTGGGGAAGGGAGCTTGGCCAGTGGGTCCACTAGAATACAAATCGTACAACCTTCACAAGATTTCAGTTCCGTTCTGTGATCCTTCACCACTGTGAGTTTGGCTGTTGACACAGCCCCAAACCCAAAGACAGCCTGATGGGTGTCGGTGTTAGTGATGGCCAGGGATGGATGCTGGCATTGAGCAAGGAAAGATGTTCAGTCGGGAAGTACTTAAG